>NC_137888.1:58134690-59334690 GCF_963455335.1 Martes martes | reverse complement strand
AGGACCTGACTCATAATAAGCATTCTGTAATGATGATTGCCAGTTTTTTGGTGCACAAATAAATACACTATTTCCTTGTGTTTCCAGATTTTTAAAGATACTACGTAGTGAATTCTTTATGGTTTTCTCAAGTTAACATTGGACTCAGTGCTTTAAATTTAGAGATGTTTCACCTGAATATGTTTGGAGGTTGAAAGAAAACATGTTGAGAATATTATTTGAAAATGTAACTAACATGCTGTTTAAAAATAAGTTTATCCTATGTTTTCTGACTTTTCAGACACCCTGGATATACCATTTGATAATTAACAGTAAAGATAATCTCTTAAATCAGGAGACTTTAAAAGTCAAGAATACTTGACTAAAGAGAACATTTCAGTACTACCAACAAATGCATGGGATAAAGTTTTTGGAAAAGCGTGTAACATGGAAACCAATAAACACAAAACAGAATACAGCCTTTTAAAAATCAACTTTATTGAGAAATAATGTATATATAATTAACTGTATCTAAACTTAAAAAGAATAATTAACTGACTTGTGGCAGCTGAAACTACCACCACAAGAAACATTTTGGTCATCTCCAAAAGATTCCTCCTGTCCCTTCAGTGCATCCCTCCCTTTACTCTAGCCCTGGGCAAAAACTGATGTGCTTTTTGCATCATAGATTTATCTATCTAAAAGGAATCATACAATTGTACTATTTTGTGTCTGGCTCTTTCACTCACTATAACTGAGCTTCATTCATGTTGTCTGTGTCAGTTTCCTCCTTTTTTTACTTCTGAGTAGTATCCGATTGTATGGGTATTTATCCACTTACTTGTCAATGACCGTTGGGTTTCTTTCCAGTTTCTGGCTACTGTGAGCATAGCTGCTGTGAATATTCACTGACAAGGCTTTGTATGGACAGAAGTTTTTGTTTTTCTTGGATAAATACCTCGGTCATGGAATGGCTTGGTTTAAGTTTAACTTTCAAAGAAACTGCCAAATGGTTTTCCAAAGTCGTTGTTCCATTAGATTCCAACCAGCAGTCTATGAGAGTTCCAGCTGCTGCATATCTCCCACATTGGGTGCTGGCAGTTTTAAAAATTGTACCCATTGTGGCGGGTGTGGTGTATGTGCATTGTGGTGTGCATTTCCCAGAGGACTACTGTGTTTGCTGGCCAGTCAGACCTCTGATAAGGTGAAGTAGTTAAAGCCCTTTGCCCATTTGAAAAATTAGGTTCTAAGTTTTTTTTTTTTTTTTCCCTCCTTATTCTGTTTTAAGAATCCACTATGCATTCTGGATTCAAAGTGCTTTGTTGCTTATTGCAACACTGTACCCAGTGTTTTTTAAGTTTTAATTTAAAGTCCAGTTAGTTAACATACAGGATAGTTATCAGTTTCAGGGGTACCAGGTAGCCATTTTAAAAACAACGTTTGGTAACCAGTGACTATTGCACCACAGAGCCGCTAAGGAGCAAACTGCTGAACCTAGAAATTCTGGGTAGGCCTCTACTTTGCGCACCCCGCATCATGAGACCAAGGATCCCACAACATAAAATCATTTCCGTGTAAAAGCCAGCGGAGATAACAGAGGCAAATAAACAACTCAATAAAAAAGCCTCAGGATGTATCTTTGCGGATGGTAGTGTGCAATCAGGGCCCCTAGGGGCCATTTTTTTTTATTGCCGGGCAGGTATCTAAGTACTCAAAAGTCATTTCGTTTATTGATATAACATTCTTGGGATAATTATAATAGTATAAACTGGATATAAGACTAAAACTAAAATGGGATAATAACCTGATAGAATATCGCGCTTTTCCGTTCGGCTCGAACCCGAGTCACGTGCCTAGAAACAGCCGGAACCAAAGTCCAAGGAGATTGAGAGTCCCAGGGCCTCCGCGGGGGGATTCCCCCCTCCCCCGCGCGGCCGCCTTCGGGCGGCGCATGCGCCTCACCGCCCATCCGGTTCCTCCCACCGGGAGGCGGGGTGCCGTTGCCTGGTGACCGCCGTAAACGGAGACCTGGGGCTGGCGCCGGGACTAGGAACGCGCGGCCGCGGTCGGTGCTTCGGGTAAGTTTGGAGGCCCGCAGCAGGGCAGTTCCCACAACTTCCCCCTCAGATCTGTTGGCGAGTCAAGGAGCAGTGTGCCCCACTTGGACTTCTCTTAGGCTGAACCAGCGTTCTCCAGGCTCGCTGAGACATAGTCCTTCATCCTTGGTACGAGTCGGTTTAACAAACGCTGAAGTGACCGGCATTGGCGGGCATAGAGCTAGACGTCGTGGTTACAAGGTGGACACGGTTCCTGCCTGCCAGGAGCTCCTAATCCGACTGGAGCGGAAGACAGCAGACCCCAGGAGTGCGAGTTAGACGGGTCTAAGCCAGAAGCAGGGAGTCTGGTGGGAAAGTGCCTGGGTTCTGGGGTCAAGCAAACCAGATGGCCCCACACTTAGCTGTGTGACACTTGTCAAGTTGACCCCTCTGCACTTCAGTTTCCTAATATCTAAAAAGAAAGATGATAATGCTTACTTCTTGGGGTTCTTGTTACTAATTAAATAGGATATTGCAGGTAAAGTCGGTGCAGAGTAAATACTTGTTGCATACAAGCAGATACAGTAGCATACACGTATTCGGTGTGTCCAGCCCATGGTGAGTTGTCCCACATGGCTGCTAGGACTTTGGAGGAGGTGAAGGGACTAAGGGGGGACAAGGAAAGAAGAAAGTGACTGGAGATGAGGGACCTCTGTGCCATGCCAAGGAACCAGAGTTCTTATTCTGTGGCATGAGGAGCCGTTTTAGGTTTCAAACAGGAAAAGTAGCACCCTAAAAGCTGTGTTTTGGAACTACAAGAGGCAGGGTAGAAATGGACTAGAGAAGGGAGAGACAAGGTGTGAGGTTGTGATAATTGTTCAGGTGAGATGACATAACCAGATGAGGGTGGTGACACTGGGAGTAGAAGGGAGAGGATGAATTCAAAAGGCTCAATGACTGTTCACTTGGCAACGGGGCATAGAAACCAACTGCATGGGTGTGCGAGAGGGAAGGGTTCAGAGCAATTGCTCTGTGTTCTCATCTGGAAATTGCATGTAACTCATTGAGTTATTTGGGGAAACATGTGAAACAGTATGTGCAGAATCCTTAGAACTGTGTTTGACACATGGTAAACATTCAAAATACACGGAGTATTATTATTCTTCGCACAGTGGTGTTTCACATTGTTAAGTAAAAACTGAGCATCTGTTTTATGTGACAGTCTCTGAGTCTTAACATGGTCAGCTCTGGCACACTGTGGAGATGGAGTGTCTGAGTTTGTGAGACTGAGGACCCTGGAATCTGGGGAATGAATCTAACTAATGTTGCTTTCAGGACCATTCTGCCTGGTTTCCAGCGAACCTCCTTCTAGCAACACAAGCTTTTGAACCACTATGTACTATGATTCTTTTTCCCTTTATACTTCCTCAAGGTTGACTCAAAACTTGATAGTCTACTCAGTGAGTTGGTTAACGGAATTAGCCATAGGGTGGATCAGTGGAGCTCAATCTAATAAAAGGACATTTAAGAGAGTTCACAAATAGCCTCCCAAAACTAGCTTGTTCAGTTGTATGAGATGGGACATGGTTGAGAACACACAAAGTGTGCTGTAGTCATTCTGGCTGGTTACAAACTGATTATGATGAGTCAGCATCATATGATGAGCCTACCACCCCACCCCCAGAAGATAATGTAATATTAGGCTGCCTTAAAGGAATACAGTGTTCCCAACAAGTAGAGTAACAGTTCATCTCTTTTGGAGAATTTCTGGATCCCTCAAAGAAGATACAAAATTGGGAGGGATATTCAATGCATTGGGAATGAACTTCTTGAGCTGTCAGGATGCTGAAAAGAGTTGAAACCAGGTTGGTGAGGAGTAACTGAAAGAATTGGGATGCTATAGCTGGAAAAGAGAGGATCTAGGGAGAAAAGTAAAGTAGCTACAATTACTTGAATGGTTATAGTACACAGGAAAACTTGTATATGTCCCCAGAAGAACAAAGGCCAAGTGGATGTAAGTTGCAGGGAAGCAGATTTCAGCTTAGTATAAAATAACTAAGAACTAGAGCTGAGCATTAACAGAATGTGCTTACTCACTAACCTGAAATTTTTGAATCGAAGCCAACTGATCATCTCTTGAAGTGTTCCTTCATTTGTTCATTTACTCAAGAATGAATAAATTTATCCCTTCAACCATTTTATATACTGACTTTCTACGTGTCAGGCACTGCTCTTAAAGCTCTACTGTATTAACTCAGTGAGATCTCAGAACAGCTTTATGACGTAGGTACTTTACAGATGAGAAAACCAAGGCACAGAGAGGCTAAACACCTGTTTAACACCTCACAGGAGGTGTAAGAAGGAGAGCCAGGCTGTAAGCACAGACAGGCTGACTCTAGCCAGTTCTCAGCCTGACCAACACACTAGACTGCTTTTCTAACAGTGCTAAGCTTAATGTTGTAGATGTGTGACTCTCACTGGGTGGGAGGTTGGACTAGATAAGACCTCTTTCAACTGTCTGAAGATTCCATGGTCACATTTATTGAGCTCTGGCTGTGTTGGAGAGAATTTGTAGTAATTATGGTAAGAATAACAACAGTTTTTGAGTACCTCCTGTGTTTTTTATGTAAACCCCTGGTCCTTAAGCCCAGCTTTTTTTTTTTTTTTTCTTTTCAGCGTAACAGTATTCGTTGTTTTTGCACCACACCCAGTGTTCCATGCAATATGTGCCTTCCTTAATACCCACCACCTGGCTCCCCCAACCTCCCACCCCCCCCACCCCTTCAAAACCCTCAGGTTGTTTTTCCAAGTCCATAGTCTCTCATGGTTCACCTCCCCTTCCAATTTCCCTCAACTCCCTTCTCCTCTCCATCTCCCCGTGTCCTCCATGTTATTTGTTATGCTCCACAAATAAGTGAAACCATATGATACTTGACTCTATCTGCTTGACTTATTTCACTCAGCATAATCTCTTCCAGTCCTGTCCATGTTGCTACAAAAGTTGGGTATTCATCCTTTCTGATGGAGGCATAATATGGACCACATCTTCCTTACCCATTTGTCCGTTGAAGGGCATCTTGGTTCTTTCCACAGTTTCTTAAGCCCAGCTTCTTATCTTTGGTTGCACAAAAGAATTACCGAGGGAGTGAGAGCCTAAGAATGGTATGCTATGAAAGTCGTCCAGGTGATTCGAAGGTGCAGCTGGTGTTGAGAACTATGGGTATAAAAGGTCTCATTTAATACTTAAAATGACTCTGCCAGACAACCTTATTTATCACCCTCATTTTACATATAAAGGGACTAAGAGTTAAGGGATGCTAACCACTTGGCCCTTGCCCAAGTTAACCTCTTTCCTTGGCCAAACTAGGATGTGAACTCAAGCCATTCTGGCTCCAAAGCCTCGGCAGTTTACAGTACAACCTCCCAGTTCCTTGCTTCTAAACAACCCCAACCTAGCAACCAACCAAATGAATAAAAATCACCTTATTCCATCTCACCAATTACACTGCCAATCTCTGGATCAGGAGCCCCTCCTACCTTACCTGATCAGTTACCTTTCAGAGGTTCTTCAGCACCCCCTTTCTGAACCAGAAGAGCTGAGAAAAGATCTCAATATTTTTTGCACAGTAGTGTTAGTTCAGAACACTGGGAAAATTCCTTGGGTTCCAATATTTTCTTCCATACTGCACACAACCTGATAGTAACTGTGTTTGTGATATTAAAATTTATTGCATGGCCATATTAGCCACTTGAGGACTATACTGTTTATAATAGTGTGGGATAAAGAGTATATTTTGTCTTGACATCAGTTTACCTTTGGTTGTGGCTTAAACCCTTTGTTTACAGACCGGCATTACCATAATGGTTACCATATTTGTTACCATAATTGTTTACTGTAATTGTTTCTTATTCACTTTATAATAAACTTATAAGTAGATTTATTAGGTCTTACAAGTTCTTTATTAGAATATATATATCCTGTTAATGTTCAGTTACAGTATGTTAGACATAAATGTATTTGGAAAAGAGAAGAATAAAGGATAGAAAATGATCTCATGAAATTTTTAGTGGTAGGAAGCAGAAAAGAAAACTATGAGATTGAAACCATTGAGAAGTACTTGACCTACCACTGCTGCCTTTGAAGGGGGCCATGAGCCACGTGGCCTCTGGAAACAGAACAACTCCTGGCCTACAGTCAACAAGAAAACAGAGACTTTGGTCCTACAAGCACATGGAACTGAATTCTGCCAATAATCTAAATAAGCCTCGAAACAGATTTTTCCCCAGAGCCGGCAGAAATGAAAGTAGCTCTGCCAACACGTTGTTTTGACCTTGTGAAACTCAAGAGAACCCACGGAGTGTGCCTGGATTTTTGACCCAAAAATGTGTGAGAGAAGAAATGGGTGTTATCTTAGGTTGTGAAATTTGTATGCTGGCAGTAGAAAATAAAGCAATACCTGTTTATAGACTGAGGTGTTACTGAAATTTGCAGACGAACAGTTATCTCTCAGTTCTTAACTGATCAACAGCCACAGGATATCCATTTACTTTGGTTGGCAAACCCAGAGCCTGCTCTGATCCGCTTATTTAGGGCCTGCGACATGGCAACTGAGAGAATAGTTTATTTTCTTTCTGATAGTTTACATGTTGATTTTTATCAAGGAAACCCTTAGCTATAGTTGCTCTCCAGTCAGGACTTTCAGACCATCCTTGTTCTGGTCAGCCCCGTATCTGGATCAGTGGTTTAGAAAAGCTTATTCTGAGACTATATTCCAAGAGAATTGTCAATTTCTTCTTCCTAGATTGTAAAGTATTTAAGGTCAAGGGCTCACTGTTGCTCTTTTTTGTGTCTTCGGCAATGCCTAGTGTAATACCATTTGATATAAGTGGGCTCAGTAGTTTTGAGAATTGAGTTGGTAAATGTACATTATACAGAACCTTTAAAGGGAGGGAAAATATGGCATTTAGGTATGTTTGTAGCTCCCTAAAGACCGTTACCCACAGGGTGGGATAATGTGCAACCATGCTGCAGTAACTGATATTAGCTTGCAATATTGATCTTTAAAAATTATTTCATTGTTACAATTATTTAATTAAAAATTTAATTAAAAAGCAAGTCTGTATATCCAAACCGGAAGGAAAAGGAAATATCCTGGATGATAGAATTTTGATTTTAAAGGATCTTGCTACTTAAGATTTTTCTATCATTTGATTCCTACACACTTCCCAATCCCAGTGGACATTTATTTTACAATCAGGTGAGAGGAAGGAAGGAAGGAAGGAAGAGAGCGAGGAAGAAAGAAGAAAGGGAGAACATTAAGGGAAAACACACACACACACACACACACACTTTTTAAATGGTAAAACATCATTTTGGTAACCCAGAAAAATGGCCCCAAAGTGCTAAACAAAATTTAGTAACATAAGTGTCATTTTAGGACCTATGTTTCCTGATAATAGCTTTTAAGAAAAACATTTGGACCCTGCACGATTGTCCCCCAGATCAAGGCAGGGCATCATCATGATGTCACTGCAAGAAAGCAAATGGAATGACCCCCAAGATACAGATGAAAGGAGGTGGTGTTCACACTGCCCTCTCCACCAACCATGTAGTGTGTATTCCATCTGCTTTTGGCATACTAGCCTTTCTTCACAGACCAGGAAAGGAAAATAATGCACTAGTTCAATTAATTCTCATAGCAGTCTTGTAAGTTGTTTTTACTTCACTCCTGTTTACAACTGAATTCATGGAAAGCTTATGTGGCAAAATTGAGACTCAAACCTGAATCAAACCACAGATCTGAGTCAAATAGAACTGCTGTTCTATTCTGCTTGCCAGTCCTGCAGTAGAAGGAGGTGGAGGATATGCGGTGTTTAGCATAGAGAAGCCAAGACTTACTTTTTTAATTGTGTGAGTAACTGTTGTGTATTTGTTGAGAATAATAGTTGTATATTATAACATCTCAAACTCTCCTGTTTTTTAAAAATTATTTTTATTAACATATAATGTATTATTTGCCCCAGGGGTACAGGTCTGTGAACCATCAGTCTTACACAATTCAGCACTCACCATAGCACATACCTTCCCCAATGTCCATAACCCAACCACCCTATCCCTCACCCCACCCCCAGCAACCCTCAGTTTGTTTCATGAGATTAAGAGTCTCTTATGGTTTGTTTCCATCCCGATCCCATCTTGTTTCATTTTTTCCTTCCCTTCCCCCCCAAAACCCCTGCCATGCCTCTCAAATTCCTCTTATCAGAGAGATCATATGATAATTGTCTTTCTCTGATTGACTTATTTCGCTCAGCATAATACCCTCTAGTTCCATCCATGTCGTTGCACATGGCAAGATTTCATTTCTTTTGATGGCTGCATCGTATTCCATTGTATATATATACCACATCTTGATCCATTCATCTATTGATGGACATCTAGGTTCTTTCCATAGTTTGGCTATTGTGGACTTTGCTGCTATAAATATTCAGATGTACAGGCCCTTTTGGATCACTATATTTGTATCTTTAGGGTAAATACCCACTAGTGCAATTGGTGGAGAAGCCAAGACTTATAAGGAGGATATAGCAGGTGCTTTCAAAGACAAAGAGCTGCAATAGAGGGAGGACAGGGAAAATCTGTGTCACTTCCCTCCTTAAAACCTTTCAGTGGCTTTCAGTTGCCATAGAAATAAGTTGTAAACTCCCTAGCAAAAGCTTAGAGATGGTTCTATCATCTGCTACTGGCCTCCTCTTCACAGCCTGTTTCACTTTCATACTCATAACAGACTGCTTTCAGCCCTTCACAGACACAGCACTCTCTCAAGTTCCCTTTGCCTAATACATTCTGTCCGTTCTAGGCCTGGCCAACCTCTACTCATCACCCTTGTCTCCAACACCTCTTCCTGAACTTGAGGATATGGGTTAGTCATCTTGCTAGACATGCCCACAGGACCCTATTCTTTCCTTTTTGTAGCACTTATTATATTTTAATTGATCATTTAATACCTATCTTTCTGAACAAACTCCACAAAGTTAGGAATCACGTTTCTAGTTCAGTACCATAATTTAGTGTCTACCATAAGACTTGATAACATAGCAGGTACTCTGTACAAATATTTAAAAATTGAAATTAAGTAGTAACACCAGAGGAGTTAAATGATGGAGTGATGAGAAGAGGAAATGGAGGGGATGAACCAAAGTAAGGATGGGAGGAGATTAACTTTAATGACGGAATATTTGAGAAAAGATGGACTGGAATGGCATTTCACTGCAGACTTTTGGAAAATCAGAGGGCATCACAGTAAGTTGGCCTAGAAAAAGGGACTGTCTGACTATATTCTGCCATTCTGCAGAGGTCTCTCCTGGTGGCTATACCTCCTGCCAGTGAAGTCACTTGGATACTATGCAAACATACAATTATCAACACCCATGGTGTTTGGTGCTTGTAGAATTTGTTAGGGGAAAGATATCTGTAAATGATTTTTTTTCACAGCTGTTCCCTTTCTCATCTCAATTTTGTGCTTATAGAGGAAATGAAGGAACCAGGGGATCAGGATACTGATGGGAGGAGATTAGATAAATCAAAGAGTGATGGGAAGCGGTCTCCGAGCTCCTTGAAGTCTGCGTCAAGATGTAAGTAAAGATTATAATATACACCTAGATTTTTATTACTAAATTTAGGAAAAATCACTTTTAAAGAGCATTTAAGTTTGTGCAACAGAGATGGTTTACTTGTTTAACTCTGTTACTAAATTCTAAGTTTGTTAAGAGCAGAGACTGTGTTTTAACCATTTAATCTCCAGTTCCTGGCCCATAGATGTTACTGTCATCTCTATGTTGATAATGACCTCTTTGCAAATCTGGTCTTGCTCTCTCTTGTGAAGTCTGCAGTCTTTAATGAACTTTTCTAATACAGTATAGTAGAAAGAATTGGGCTCTAGGTTTGAGACCTGGGTCTACCACTTAGAGATCTGTTTGATCTGGGGTAGATTATTACACCTCTTTGAGCCTCAATATACTCACCCATTAAGATGATAATTGTGAGTTGTTTGAGGATTAAATTGGATAACATGTGGAAGAATATACTGCAAATAGAACAGAAATATCCTGATACCAAAACCAGACAGATGCTACAAAAAAAGAAAACTACAGGCCAATATCCCTGATGAACATAAATGCAAAAATCCTCAACAGCATGTTTGCAAAACACAGTCAATAATGGTGAAAGAATCATTCACCATGATCAAGTGGGATTTATTCTCAGGATATGAGGATGGTTCACTATTTGCAAATCAATCAATGTGATTTGATTGATTTAAGAAAACAAAGGATAAAAATCATAAGAATATGTTAATAGATGCAGGAAAAGAATTTGACATCTAAAATCCAACATCCATTTACAATAAAAACTCTGAACGCAGTGTGTTTAGAGAGAACATACCTTGACATAATATGGGCCATATATGAAAAACCCATGGCTTAAAAACAGAAAAACAGAGTTTTTCCTCTAAGATCAGGAACAGGATGAGGATGTCCACTCTTGCCGTTTTTGTTCAACATAGCACTGGAAGTCCTAGCCACAGCAATCAGACAAGAAAAAGAAATAAAAGGCATCCATATTGTTAAGAAAGAAATCAAACTGTCACTATTCACAGGTAACATGATACTATACATAGAAAACCCTAAGGACTCCACAAAAAAATATTAGAAATAAAAAATGAATTCAGTAAAGTTGCAGGATGCACAATTAATACCCAGAAATCAGTTGTTTTTCTCTACACTGTTAACAAAGTAGCAGAAAATGAAATTTAGAAAATAATCCCATTTACAATTACACCAAAAAGAATAAAATACCTAGGAATAAACTAAGAAGGTGAAAGACTTATACTCTGAAAACTATAGAACATTGATTAAAGAAATTGAAGAAAATACAAACAGATGGAAAATTTCTAATGAATTCAATTTCTTTACTAAACAGAAAGTTGTTTATTTTTTCTTTTGTAAGTTTTGTAACTTTGTATGTTTCATAGAATTTATACATTTATTTTAAATTATAAAATTTGTTGGTATAACTCTAGGATGTATTTTCATTCCTGATGTTGGAGATTTGTATTGTCTCTCTCTTTGTTCTTGATTGGTCTAGCTAGGAGTTTCTCCATTTGGCCAATCTTGTCAAAGAATAGGATTTTGGTTTTGCTCATTTTCTCTATTGTTTATTTGCTTTTTATTTAATTGATCCTTGCTTTCATTTTTGTTATTTCTATTATTTCTTTTTATTTTCTTTTTGCTTTTTCTAGATTCTTGAGGTAGAGCTTTAGGTGTTTGAGTTTTGACTTTTCTTCTAAGTGTACAAAACTAGAAATTTCCCTCTAAGCATTGCCTTAGTTGCATCCCACAAATTTTGACATGTTATATTTTAATTATCAGTTAGTTTGAAATATTTTTAAGTTTCCTTGTTGATTTCTCCTTGACCCATACATTATTTTTAAATGTTCTTTGATTTCCAAATATTTGTAGATTTTCCAGATATCTTACCACAGTTTTTTAAAAATTTGCTTCTGTTGTGATAAAAAAAAATTAGCTACTTTGGAAATAAGGAAATGTTTAATTCAGAATGTAGGAATTATTAAAACAAATTACTTTTAATAGTTGCTGTGAGAGAGGATGCCACAGATGAAACATTTGTTGAAGGGGGAGAATCATATTTAGAGGATGATGATTATGATACGGAACATTTGGAAGGAAGTTCAAGTTCATTTCACTATGACTATGTGGATAACATTGGAGGTAAGTAAGTATTGTTAGTTTTCTCACAGTAAAAGTAACTGTTTTAAAGACAAATTTCCCAAACCGAACAGTTACAAATTCATAGAAATAAAAACTTGCGGGGTGTGTCGGGTGATAAAAGGAAAAGCTTGGAACATACTTTAGCAGGGTGATTTAGAGGCTTTGGAACTGTATATTACATTTTTGAGGATCACATACCAAACTCTCATACTTGGTTTTCTGGAAACTAGGATGTACTAAGGACTGTTCTACCCCAGATTAGTGAATTCTCACTCTGACTTGGAACTGATGAGCAGTTGCTCTTTGAGACTGCAGAAACCATGACCAGAGCTCTGTGGTCACCCTGATGCACACAGGCATGTCGGCTCTTCCTCCCATGCTCATGGGGGGTGGCATCCCACGTTCAGGCCACTGGTGGTACTTACTGCTGGAGTATTACGGGCTGGGTACCTGCTGCCTGTCTTTGTGAAATGCAATTTTAGGATTCACCAGACGCTCTTCTTAGTTAAAATCTTTTAATTTTTTAGACTCTCAGTATGTGGAAGCCCTTGCTCCAGCCTCAGAAGAGGTGGAGGAAGAAGTTAAGAAGAAAATCTCAGAGAACTTCTTCTATGACTATACAGAACTTGTTTCGATGCCTTTTGTGACTCCAGATTCGAACATACCACTGGATCTTCTCACACTTGTGTATCCACTCCAGTTACATGTGTATAGTTTTTGGATTTCAACTTCTTAGGTCAGGGGTCGGCAAACTAGCTCACGGACCAAATCTGGCCTCTGGTCTGTTTTCGTGAATAAAGTTTTATTGGAAAACAGAAATTCTCATTCATTTACATTTTGTCTGTGGCTGCCATCACACTACAAGGGCAGAATTAAGTGCTTATAACAGAGGCCACCTGGCTCAAAAAGCCTAGAATGTTTACTCTCTGGCCCTTTCCAGAAAAAGTTTGCCAATCCCTGTCTTAGGTGATTCTAAGAAGCTTGGCCCTTAGAGAAGTTGAGATAGAAATACATGATCTTAATTTAATCAAGCTTTTGTTGATGCCAAATAGCCATAAAGAGAAATGATGCTTTTCTGCTTGTTCTTTCATGAGACATGATGTGCAGGAGACCAGAAGGCCTCTTATCCTGGTTTCCCACCTCTACCAGCCTGGCATCCCTTTCTCAATGCCTAGCAAGTTAAACTCATCAATTTCTTAAAACAATGATGCCACTGGGAGGCGGGGGTACTGACACACTATCAGATGAATATCAGAGAAGACAACCCTGAGGAAGAAGGGTCCAAAATAACAAGTTTTAATTGGTCTGCAGAATAAGAGTCCATGAAAAAATTTAAAGGTGGGGATAATCAACAAGAGGATTTAAGGTTACTGTCACTGTACAACATTAGGTTTGTCAGGTGGAGTTGGGAGAAGATTTCCGTTCATGCTCTTGCTGGCAGTTTAGCATGCTTACCTTTAGATGGGTGCTGGTGAGGACCACATGGCCTAGACCACTGACTGGCCTCTTATACAAGGTGTGCTTAAAGAGGAGGGCTGTGTACTTCCTAACTCAATTTTGCTTTTTACATAAAGATAGAACATGTTATTATCACTTTCTATTTCAATCCCAGGTGTAACTAAAACTAATTCACCCTGGATCTTATAACTTGGGAGTTTTCTCTCCTGAGGACTTTTTTGCATATGTGGTCTTTGGACAAGTTGCTGATAAAAGTTATGCTGTTGCCTTTCTTTTAGCCTATTTGTTTCTAATGAGGTGGTTTATCAGTGTCACCTGGAAGCTTTTCCTGAAATACACATGGTCTGATACCTTTTCTGGACCTACTGCATTATATCTGTGGGGAGAGGGACTTGGGCACTTGTAGTCTGAAAAACCTTCCAGGTACTTTTTTTTTGTTTTAAGATTTTATTTATTTGTTTGTCAGAGGGAGAGAGAGAGAGAGAGAGAGAGAGAGACTGAGCACAAGCAGGGGGAGAAGCAGGCAGAGCAGGCAGAGCAGGCAAAGGGAGAAGCAGGCCCCTGGCCAAGCAAGGAGCCCCATGTGGGGCTCGATCTCAGGACTCCGGGATCATGACCTGAGCCAAAGGCAGTGGATTAACCAACTCAGCCACCCAGGCATCCCTTCCCAGGTACTTTTGATGGTCTGGTTCTCTCCCAGCCCCCAATACTGGGGACTTGCTGCTCCAGGATACAGGGATCTCTGTATTAAAGAGATATGCCTAGATTCCAAATAATAAGAATCAGAGTGACGGTGACGTTTGACTTGAGGTGTGAATTCCTTCTATTCATGATGGATGAGCGGCTCTATAAGCTATAGACTTTTTGTGAACACTTTCAACACCAGGGAAGTCAAAAAGTAGCTTGTCCCATTTTTGGAAAGGTTACATTATTAGCTGTTCCAGACCTTGAGTCAAAAGCTGACCCTCTGGACTATCCTTCATTAGACAGTTCTACTCTCCGAGAATGAGAAGCTCCAAGAAGTCAGCTGTCATGTATCCAATACATACTCTTTTGTACTGCAGTAATTGTATTGAGTCTACTTCAGTTTTAAAGTTTGTGTTTTATAAATCAATCAATAAATATGTCATTTATTAAATATCACCTAAACCATAGCATAATTTATATAAGATGTAATTAAATACAATTTTATTTTATTTTTTTAAAGATTATATTTATTTATTTGTCAGAGAGAGCAAGCACAAGCTGGGGGAGCAGTAGGCAGAGGGAGAAGCAGGCTCCCCGCTGAGCGAGGAGCCTGATGCAGGACTCAGTCAGTCCCCATCCTAGGACCCTGGGATGATGACCTGAGCCGAAGGCAGCCGCTCAACTGACTGAACCACCTAGGAGTCCCTTAAATGTAATTTTAAAGTGAGGGTGCTAGATGCCCATGAACAAACAATGAAGGCCCTGGTTCTCTGATAGGAAGTTAAGAAGGTGCAAGCCAGAGGAGAGGATGGGATGAAACGGAAAGAAGTTGAAGCTATAGCAGAACACAATTGAACATCTTCAAAGCTCTGGTTAGTGGCTGCCACTGTCTGCTGGGGTTAGAAGAGAAGAATTGGACTCTAGTTATACATTAATTAACTAATTCACCCAACGAACATTTACTGAATGCGTGAGGCTCAAGACACTGCACTCAGCAGTCTGGGAAATAGAGATGACCTGTGAGAAGAAGCAGGTTGTGATTTGAAAGGGGAGAGTTTGGGAAGTAACAGTCTTACCCATTCTGCATTGGAGAGCAGCAGCAAGTAAAAGGGAGTCTCCCCCCGACCCCGAAATTAGGGATGATAATATCAGATAAATGATCACATGTCTGATTCCCAGCTGCCATCCATGTCAGTGAGGAGATGGTAGCCTACTTCTACTCTCATGGCTATAGACATAGCTTTAAGCCCTCCAAAGTGTTACACTGGTACCTGGGAACAGAGAAAGGAGAGAAGGAAGGAAAGGAGAAAATAGCAGTTTGGGGAAAGGGAAAGGCGGGTAGGTGAAGCCTCCTGCCCCATACCAGGCTCTCTGAAGATAAAGAGCCTGTGGTTCCTGCTCTTATTTGTAAGGAGGCCTCAGATAGTTTCCATGAGGACTGAATAGCTTCAAGAAGATCTTTGGATCACACATTCATTTGCTCTTTATATAAGATTCAATTTTAGGTGTTTATATCTTTATTAAATTGATAAAATTCAGTTTTCTTGAAATGTTTTCTGAAATGTTCTCTTTTTCAATTTAATTCTTAGGCATTGAGCTAGGTATAGTTACATATAGTTAGTTGTAATTTGTATATACTTCACAATTCAAATTGCATTAAGATTTTCTCTTTTTTACAATTATAGATACTCTTGTTAAAAATTCTACATAGTTTCTTTCCCTAAAAATATTCACTTACAAATAAGGGTAATCCCCTAAAATCAGAATTTATTTTTTAAAGAAGGGCTCAAAAAATAAAGATTTCTCCAATGATCCTTTAGCTTCTGTGTTCACCAGTGAGTTCTTAGAAAATATGAATCCATCTACTTAAGTTTCACTATGTATTATATTTCTTTTGCAAACTACATTTTTTATAGATTAGTCTCATTTACTTAATACATTTATATCTTGGGTTATATTAATTTGAACTTGAATGTAGTAACAATGTACATTTAAAAGATGTTTTATAAAAACTTAGGTTATTTTAACCTCTATTTTGGATTAGTTCAGATTTACTCTATAGGATAAATTTGTACACACACACTCATCTACACACCTATACATACTAATGAGCTCAGGAAATGTTAGCATATTGATAATACATGCTTATATACTAAATATTATTTAGTTCATTTTCATAATTTGCTCATGTGAATTTAATTTCAATTACATTTATGTGGATTTATTATATTAGTCACATTATCACTGGTTTGTCAGAACTTCGAAACATTCTGTCAGAATTTTAAACATCTCGAAGAGGCCTATATAATACTTTTCTTTTATAAAATGAATCTGCTTTCAGGATCTCCCTACAAAAATTAAAATATCGACTAAATCAGAGTATAAGAATTTTCACTTCATTAAAAAACAAAGTTGCATTGGTAATAAATAAAAACTGAGTTTCAAAGTATAATGCAACTACTTCAACACCGACCCTTTGCCTAATGGCACAGCTTTTAAAAATACATTTATTTCATTACGTTTCCTGTCTCTAGGATGCTTACTTTGTTACACTCCTTTTCCTTAACAACTTTCCCTCAGTCATTGCTTTGGTTATGACTGCGGAAAGCGGGCCAACCTACAACTTCTGGACAGCAATACTGTGATCTACATAGCTGGGAACCAGCTGATCTTTCTGAATTTGAAAACCAAGGAACAGATGTACCTGCGAAGTAGCAGTGGTAGAGGAATTGGTGTCATTGGGGTATGCTGTTGGTGACTTTGGGAAAAAAAAAAATCTATCTTTTTGTATCTGTTTCTTCTTGGACCAACCCAGCTGTTAGGTACCAATAGCATAGGCAGTATTGTGGGATTAAGGCATTTTCAATTTGACGATTACAGCCACTCCATTCACTGACATGGTCTCTGTGCAGTACTACAACATTATGTTAATGATATGATCATCTTATTTTGCAGATAAGGAAACTGGAGCTGATAGAGGTTAAGTGGCTTCCAACAGTCCTGCAGCTTTTTCATAATGAACACTTTGTTCCCATTCTGCAAAAATACTCAGATGAATAGCACAAATGATAATTCAAAGCATAAAGAGATAAGTGCCAGATAAGATGTAGGTATAAAGTCGAACATTAGGAGATCAAGTATACATTGACATTCAGTAATTTTTGAGCAGTTGACAAAAAGATTTGCATGTGATTTGGAGGCTGTGTCTTCCTTCTTGGGTGCTTGTCTCCATCAGTCACCTTCTTTCTTGTATCTTTGGCCTCCTTCTTTTCATCCTCAGCATAAAAGCACACTAAACCAGCTGGTCTTCATAAAACCAACTTATGTCTTCATAAAAGCACTTCTAAACCAACCATGCCTTCTCTTTACTTGCTGGCATTTCCCTCCATAGCCAAGTTTATCTTTTCCCCTCCCACCTCACTGAAATTGCCTTTACTAAAGTGACCAATGGCCCGCTGAGTAGCCAAATCCGAAGAATACCTTTTTAGCTGTCTCTTATTTGAGCACTTTATAGCACTTGGCCCCATACCTGAGTTTTTCAACCTTGACTGTTTTTCTACTCTGTGATCGTTAAAAGTAGGTGTCCTTAGATCTGCTCTCACCAATAACAACCCGAGAAACACCTCTTGGTGCCTTTAGAGTCATGAGAGGGGCCCCTGTTCAGAGTAGGCTGTGTGAGACAGGGAAAGGAGGAGAAACACACAGGATTTGGGGCACATACAAGCAGCACTTCCATAGTAGATGCTCAAAGTTTTTAGAAGGATCATGGTCTAAATAGAAGTCTGCCCTGCTCTTGCCCTGCCTGTCAGGTGTGAGCAGCCCAGATAGAACTTGGAGGTGCAGGGCCCACATCACCACGCCCTGCAGAGGTGGAGGGCTTCCCACAGAAAGCCTTGTGCAGATCCAATGGAGAGACTGGGCCAAGCTAGCAGGGGGTAGTGGGAAATACTTTTGATTAAATTAGATGGGACCTGGTAGGGCATTTAGAAAGGGAGGTGAGTGGAGAGGTTTTGAAGATTCTTGCTATGAGAAGTGAAGCAGGGACATGAATGGGAATGCAGAAGGTAAAGAAATTCCGAGATCCACAAATAGAACTTAGAGTGGCTATCGAAACAGGACCTGGTGAGAGGGAAGAGTGAGGAGAGTCTCATGATTATTTCTTTCTTGATCATTGATCTGTACATAGCACATGTGCATGGTAAAGTCCCTGCCCCCAGCAAGAATTAATGAACTAATTAGGATTATTGTTTTAAGATTTTATTGATTTGAGAGAGAGAGAGAACAGAAGTGGGGGAGGAAGGTGGCAGGGGTGGGGAGAGGGACAAGCAGACTCCCCACTGAGTGTGGAGCCTGATGTGGGGCTCAATCCCAGAACCCCAGAGCTCTGAGATCATGACCTGAGCCAAAGTCAGATGCTCAACTGACCGAACCACCCAGGCACCCCAACAAGAATTTATTATATTACATTGTGTGTCCAACAATACTCAGAATATGCAGAATTTAAATGACAAAAGGTTCATGACCTCTCTGAATTCAAAGAGGTTAAAATCCATCTAAAGAGACAAGACTCATATTAAAAAGCAAAAAACCAAAAATCTAGATCCATGCAAGTACGTGATACCGTGGCACCAGCTGTGTGCAAATATTCACAGGCCCAACTTGAGGGTCCTGAGTTCTGTGGAGGGAAGTCAGTCAGGGGTCACCCTGAAGTGTCATGTACCCTGAGGTCCACAACACCTGCAGAGTGCTGAGAAACAGGTAACTAGCACTTCTTTTTTTCTCCCATTATGTAGTTTTGAAATTTCTATTTTGTTGTACAATAATTTGGTCTAAGGTCAGTAGGTGAGGTGTTCTGTGGTCAAGAATGGCAGTCCTTATCATCCTCCTGGACTCTGGGCAGTTGGATATCCATGTGTGCTGGGGCTATCAGAGCCTGGGTAGTGGCAAGGGCCTTTCCTCAACTGTCCTCATCACTTCATTTTCCCCTGAAACAGTTAACCATTTGTGGATGAGAAGTGTTCTTGCAAAGCAGTGAGAAACCTGTGAGAAGTGGGTTCTGGGGACATATCAATTATCTTTCAGAAAAGATAGAGTGAATCTGTGTGTTGAATATAAAGTAAATAACTCATTAATTCCATGCCTCCACTAAAAATAAAACATCAAGCCCAACCCCACAGATTTTCTGATCTGAGGGCTGCAACTTTTTCACTTACTATAGGCCAGACCTAAGGGGTAAGATTTGCCTGAATTCCCTTTCAGATTTCTGTGACCACATATCCTACCCAATATTGTTCTGTAAATGGGCATCTAGAAAGATGTAGTTGTAATCTGCTTCCCCCTAAGTCCTTCGTAACTCCAATTTTTTAGTTCCACTTTTTTCTTGGCTTCCAACACCTGGCTTGAATTCTACCTCTGACATTTGCCAGCTGTATGACTTCAAGCTACTTAGCCTCGCTGTGCCTATTTCCTCATCAAAATGGTGGGAATGATATTGGTAGCCAAACTCACAAGGTTGATGTAAAATTTAAGGGAATTAATTCACATAAAATGCACACAGTGTTTGGGACACATAATAAGCACGCAATAAGTGTTCTCTCACTGAGTGTGTATCCTATAAACCCAAGCCTTGTTTCGAGCTGATGTGATGGGTATTTACTTGAATGGAAGAGGTGTCAGCAGGAAGACCTTATTAGAGGTCTTATGGCCCCATGGGTGGGGAGAAGAAAAAGCTACAGTGTTATCTTGGGTACCAAAACCTTTAGCGCAACCCATATCCTCTGAGGAAAGCTCCTCTTCCACAGGTTTAAAATCAGGAGTTGCAAAATGGTAATTGAAAATAGAATTTTATAAAGCACAATATGTGTCTTAAATAGTTGATTTTTGTAAGAGTCTATTTTTATTTTTAAAATATCCATTGACTCTTCCTGAACATTGGCTTACCAATGAACAAAAATACCAGGAATAAACATATAATTCTGTAAGATTTATACTGCTATCACTTGAAATGCTGACACAAATAGTTTACTTGGGGCATATTTACTCTATTTTCCTCTGCGTCTGGCTTGGAAATATTATATCTTTCTCAATTCTAGTAAGTTTATATACATCTGCAGTGAATTTGTCCAAGGTGCATTTTAAAAAACTGAGCTGTAAACTACTCTAGAAACATGGATTTTTCTGTACAAAAAGCTAGTCTGATTTATATATCGAGGGTAAACAATTCATCTAACTTAGTTGTTCTCAAAGAGTGGTCCCAGGGCTGGCAGCAGCAACATCACCTGGAACTTGTTAGTGATAGAAATGCAAATTTTGGGGCCCCAGCCCTGATACACTGAATCAGAACCTCTGCTGGTAGGGCTTGCCTTCAGTGCCTTAATAAGCCCTCCTGTGGTTCTGATGTGTGCTAATGATTGAGAACCATTGTTCTAGCTCTTCTGATGGCAATTAAAAAAATTGTAGGGGTAGAGATGGCTCTATTAACAAAAGTAAAACTTAAAATGAGCATTCCCTTAGGTTTCATTTCATTTTTTTTATTTTTAAAGATTTTATCTATTTACTTGGCAGAGATCACAAGTAGGCAGACAGGCAGACAGAGAGAGGGGGAAGCAGGCTCTCAGGACCCTGGGATCATGACCTGAGCCGAAGGCAAAGGCTTTAACCCACTGAGCCACCTAGGCACCCTAGGTTTCATTTTTTTTTCCCCCCTAGGTTTCATTTTAAATCACATCCATCACCACGTACTTATCAGATGCCCATTTTTTAGTTTTCTATTGAAGGGGATCCTAATAAATTATAAAATCACATATGCTAAATACTACATTAATAGGACTATAAGAAAATTCTCCTTTTACTATTTAAGTGAAATTTTACTCTTTATAGGTACATCCTGATAAAACTTACTTCACAGTAGCTGAAAAAGGAGTTTTCCCAAAGATTATCATCTATGAGTATCCTTCTTTGAAGCCCTACAGAATCCTTCAAGGTGAGCTCAGTACATCCTCTAAAATATCCATGTTCAAGGTTAACAACATTCAGGGTCTTCCAGAGACACTTTATTTAAAGGAATTGTCTTAGGTACTTGTGGGGGCTAGCAGGTCTGAAGGTTGCAGGGCAGGCTGGTAGGCTGGACAATCTTTATTTTTTTTTTTAAAGATTTTATTTATTTATTTGACAGAGAGAGAGAGAGAAAGAGTGAGCACAAGCAGGGGGAGCAGGAGGGGAGTAGTAGGCTTCCTGCCAAGCAGGGAGCCCGATGTGGGGCTTGATACCAGGACTCTGGGATGAATGATCTGAGCTGAAGGCAGCTGTTTAACTGACAGCCACTCAGGCACCCATAGGCTGGACATTCTTGGGCTGGGTTGATGCTACATGTTCAGGTAGAATTTCATCTTCCTCAGGGAGATCTCAGTTTTGCTTTTAAGGACTTTCATCTGATTGAATAAGGTCCACCAGGATTAAAATAACCACAAATGAAATTAATCACCACAGTTCTCTTATAAATTTTGTTCTCCATATAATTACTTTTAGTAGTTAGTTTTTTAAATGGACTACTTTTCAGAGCAGTTTAAGATTTGCAATAAAATTGAGAGGAAGGTTCAGCGATATCCCATAGCCCTCTTCCCCCACATATGCATAACATTCCCCATTATTAACATCACTTACCGGGTACATTTTTACTGAGGACTAGTCTCTGTTAGTGCATTATAGTCACCCAGAGTCCACAGTGTCCCCTGGGGTTTACTCTTGGTGTTGTATTCTATGGGTTTAGACAAATGTCTAATGATGTATATCCATTCTTATAATCTCCTACAATGTATTTTCACTGTCCTAAGAATTCTCTGTGCTCTGCCTATTCATGACTGTCCCCACTGGCAACCACTGATCTTTTTATTGTCCCCACAGTTTTGCCTTTTCCAGAATGTCATATAGTTGGAATCATACAGTGTGTAGCCTTCTCAGATAGGCTTCTTTCACTTAGAAATATGAATTGAAGTTTCCTCTCTGTCTTTTCATGGCTTGATCACCGATTTCTTTTTAGTGTTGAATAGTATTCCATTGTCTGGAAGTACCACTATTTATTCATTCGCATATTGAGGGCATCGTAGTTGTTTCCAAATCTTGGCAATTATGAATAAAGCTGCAATAAACATCTGAGTACAGGCTTTTGTGTGAACATACATTTTCAACTACTTTGGGTATATACCAAAGAGCACAATTACTGGAGCCTATGGTAAGGGTCTGCTTAGTTTTGTAAGAAACTGCCAAAGTGTCTTCCAAGGTGGCTGTACCACTTTGCATTCCCACCAGCGGTGAGTGAGAGTTTCTGCTGCTCCACAACCTCACCAGCATTCAGTGTTGTCAATGATTTGGATTTTGACCATTCTAAATAGGTGTATTAGTGGTAGCTCCGTTTTTTTAAAATTTGTGTTTCCCTGATGACAGGATGTGGAGCGTCTTTTTATATGTTTATGTGTTATCTGCATATATTTGGTGAGGTTGTCTGTTAAGGTTTTTGGCGCATTTTGTAATCAAGTTGTTAATTTCTCATTATTGAGTGTTAAGAGTTCTTTGTATATTTTGGGGAACAGTCCTTTTTCACAGATACGTTTTGCAAATATTTTCTATATTATGTCATTTTCTTGATATTGCCCTTCTCAGAGGAACTTTTCATTTAATGAAGTTTGGCTTATCAGTGATTGGTTTCATGGATCCTGTCTGTCTTTGGTGTGAAATCTAAAAAGGCATCACCAACACCTGAGGTCATCTAGGTTTTCTTCTACATTATCTTCTAGGACTTTTACGTTTTTACATTTTATATTTAGACCTATGATCCATTTTGAATTAATTTTTTGTGAAAGGTGTAAGGTCTGTGTTTACATTATTTTATTTTTTGCTTGTTTATTTGTTGCTTATGGATGTCCCGCTATTCCAGTGCCATTTGTTGAAGGGACTGTCTTTGTTCTGTTATATTGCCTTCTTCCAAAAATCAATTGACTATATTTCTCTTGGTCTATATTTGGGTTTTCTTTTCTGTTGCATTGATCTACTCTTTCCCCAATGTCACACTGTCTTGATTACTGTAGCTTTATAGGAATTTTTGAAGTCAGGTATTACCAGTCCAACTTTGTTCTTTTCACTTAATATTATGTTGACTATTCTGGGTCTTTTGCCTGTCTGTATGAACTTTAAAATCAGTTTGTTGATATCCACAAAATAATAATCCGATTGTTTTTATACATTGTTAGATTCAATTTGCTAATATTTTATTGAGTATTTTTACATCACTGTTCATGAAAGATACCGTTTTATAGTTTTCTTTTCTTGAACAAACTCTTATTTGTTATGTAAATTAAGAACATCAAAAGTTTTTTATTGTATTTTCACTTACTCCTTCTTCAGTTCTCTTCATCTCTTTATGTATATCTGAGTTTCTGACCTATGTTATTTGCCTTCTGTTTAGAAAACTTCTTTTTAACATTTCTGGCGAAGCAGGTCTCCTGGCAACAAATCCCTTCAATGTTTGTCTGAGAAAGTCTTTATCTGTCACTTTTTAAGAATAATTGCACAGTCTTTATCTGTCACTTTTGAAGATTAATTGCACAGGGTACAGAATTCTAGGTTGGTGGGGTTTTTTCCTTCCTTTCCTTTAAATATTTCAGTCCATTCTTCTTGCTTGTATGGTTTCTGAGAAGTTGGATATAATTCTTCATTCTTCTATAGTAAGGTTTTTCTCCCCTTTGGCTTTTTTTTAGGAGTTCTTTATCTTCATTTTCTGTAGTTTTCTGGGCATTATTCTAGTTGGTATTCTCTGAGCTTCCTGGATCTGTGGTTTGGTGTCTGATATTAATTTGCAGGAAATTCTCAGTCCTTACTTTTTCAAATATTTCTTCTGTTCCTTTCTTTTTTTCTTTGCCTTCTACATACATTACATTTTTGTAGTTGTTCCATAGTTCTTAGATATTCTTTTCCGTTTTTATCAGTCTTTGTTCTCTTTGCTCTTCAGTTTTCAGAAGATTCTCTTGATCTGTTTTGTAGTTCAGAGATTATTTCCTCAGCTGTGTCCATTTTTTTAAGGAGTCCACCAAAGACATTTTTCATTTCTGTTATAATGTTTTTTATCTCTACCATTTCCTTTTGGTACCTTCTTAAGATTTCCATTTCTCTGCTTACATTGCCCATTGGTTCTTGCATATTGTCTACTTTACTCATTAGAGTCCTTAGCATATTAATTATAGTTCTTTTAAATTCCCAGTCTGATAATTCCAACACTGTGCCATATCGGGTTCTGATGCTTGTTCTGTCTCTTTGTAATTTTTTCTTGATAGTCAGACATGGTGTAGTTGGGACAAATAATTGCTGTAAATAGGCTTTTTATAACTTGGTGGTAAGGTGTAGGAGGAAGGGAAGTGCTCTTTAGTTCTCCGATTAGGTCTCAAATTTTTAGTGAGTCTCTGCCTCTGAACTGAACTTCACAAATGTTTCTGAGTTGTTTTCTCCCCCTTTGGTGGGAAAGGATGCTTATGATGAGGGAACAGAAGGCAAGCCAAGGACAAAGCAGAAGCTTATACCCCACAAATCTCCGCTCCCCCATGGGATATATGACATTCCTTCGACATCCCTGGCTGCCTTAAAGCTAAGGAAAGGAAAACAAATAGTTAACTTATAGAAAGCACAATCCTGCAAGACATGAGTCTCTGTTTACAAATGCCTTGGCAATCTACAAGAATAAAGCATTTCTATCAATAACCTAGTTTCCAGAAGGAAATGTAGGTACAATTAAATGACCTTGCAACCTGTAGCCATCGAAGCAGCAGAGTGTATGTTCCTCCAGGAAGCTCCCAACTATCTTAATGTTGATTTCTACTAGAAGGAAAAACAACAGTAATTTGACAATGGCAAAGCCTCTGGTATCTTGTAGGTCTTCTTTAGCATATGAAAGTTCTTTTGAAAACCTCCCTTTTCCTTACTCCCTGAGCCCCATTGTATATAATCAGCCATCCTTCACAATGCTGGTGCAGCAGCACTTTCTGCCCATGGGTCCTGTTCTGTGCTTTAATAAAAGCACCATTTTGCACCAAAGACATCTCAACCATTCTTCATCACCGGCTCTGGACACCACCCACCGAACCTCACCTGTATTCCAAAACCACATCAATTAGAGGGGGTTAGAGTTCCTTCCCCAGGTTAGTTAGGCTCTGGTTAATTAGTTTCTCCTGAGGACAGGCTTTATTAAGAAGAATGGAGTGTTCTGGTGTGTTTCAAAATGGTTCCTTTTCTCCCTCTCCCTGCTGAAAGCTGGAAGTGTTTTTCTCGTATTTACTGTGGGAACCTGGTCAAGCTCCTGGGGATACATCTCACAATATTGTTGGGGCCCACCTATGACTGGGTCCTCCTGGAGTTTTTAATTCTCAGACTTGTCCACACTGAGCCCCCAGCAATTCTTCAGTTAAAACATAAGGTTGTATTACCCTGACACTGATTCTCTCTGCTGTTTGGATGTTCCTGCTGTGGTAAGTTGCAAATGCATCTCACCCACCAGTCTCTCCTGTCCTGGGAGCAGCCATTTTCCCCATGTCCTTCCCTCACTTATGAATCCACAAAGAATTGTTGATTTTTTACTGTGTTCAGATTTTTTATTTGTTGTTAGGATAAAATGGTGACTTTCAGGCTCCTTTCATGCATAACCAGAAATCTGAAGTCCTCAGTTTATTTGACGAATTTTTCAGTGGCAAATTTCTAATTACAGATTGAGCTCTTTCTGCCATCTAACATGATTTTGTACCCCCCTCCCCCACTTCATAAAAGTGAGTGTGTTCTCATGCACTTTCTTCACTTTCTCCCCTCCTGTTATGTAATTCGTTCTAAAGCCAAGGGTGGTGCATGATTTTTGGATCCTTTCTTTGGGAATTCTTGGCATTCTTTCATCAATACTTATCACCAAGGGTGCTCACTTGCTCTCTTGCCCTCCTTTTTTCTTTTAAATAATATACTTTTGAAAATGAAATGAACATTGCCTTTGTTCATTAGACTCTCATTCATACTTTCAGATGGGACTGAGCTGGGCTATGCTTATGTGGATTTTGACAACAGTGGTACCTTGCTAGCCTCTGTTGGCAGCAGCCCTGATTACACACTGACCATCTGGAATTGGAAAGAAGAACAGCCCATACTGAGGACAAAAGCTTTTTCCCAGGAAGTTTTTAAGGTTACTTTCAATCCTGAAGATGATGAGCAGCTTACTACATCAGGATCAGGCCACATCAAGTAGGTTGTGTGACTGGTACAGGTGCTGGTACATTATCATTAAGGATATTGTCTGAGAGGATCAGCCAGCTGGAGACATTTGTGCTGATGTTAACATTAGGATAATTTTTAAATGTGTTCTCTTCAAAACTAATGGTAGTGCTGCTTTTCTAATTGGATATGGGACTTTTATGACTGAAACCAGTATAGCTAAGAAGAATTTAGCCTGCTGCCTTCTTACAGTCTTTACCACCTAAAAGAGTTTGTATAATGCTTATTAACATGGCATATTGAGTTTTCAGATCCACTTTTAAATCTGTGGGAGCAATATTGGTGTTTTTAAAAATTTTATTCATTTATTTGACAGAGAGAGAGATCACAAGTAGGCACAGAGGCAGGCAGAGAGAGAGGGGGAAGCAGGCTCCTAGCTGAGCAGAGAGCCCGATGCAGGGCTGGATCCCAGGATGCTGAGATCATGACCTGAGCTGAAGGCAGAGGCTTAATCCACTCAGCCACCCAGGTGCCCCTGTGCAATATTGTATGATGGCTAAGTCATTTTGACATCCTAACACAGGACCTTCTGTACTAAATTTTAACAGAGCCTACTCTTGATCTCACGGCTCTGGCTCTAAACTCCATTTTCTTTTTCACTCTTTCATACTCTGCTCTCTTTTCCAGGATGGAATGATTTTGTCTTTTTCTGTCTTCATTCTACCCTGTCTTATGCATTTATTTAACAACCTTCTATCACCACCTTCGAGCTGCTCAATACTAGATTTCCAGTGTCCTTTTTAAGAAAGACATTTTTATCCGAAGTAGCTCTTATTCCAATTTAAACCTGGCTCTCTTCTTATTTATTCATTGGAGATATAGATTAATTGAACAGATTTTAAGATGGAAATTTGGGGGAATTCTCAAGTAATCTGCTAGCTATAGGCTAAAAATTTCTCTTTACATTTTCCCATCATTTATGCATATTTTCTTTGCATTGTATCTTTGGAGAGAGAAATCAAATAATTCCATGTGTGAAGTGCTATAGAAGAAACAGAGTATATGGAAATGTATGATCAGGGGACCTGTCATAGCCATGGAGAAGGATGTTGGATATTTAAGCTTTTGGCTTCATATTATTGGCTTGTTGATACCATCCATTATCTATTTTATATTTAGTTGGCAGGCCAGATTCTTTTTCTATATGTTCTTCATCATCTGTTCACTTGCTTAGACTATTAATAAGAAATGTTAGTAATAGGGGCACCTCAGTAGCTCAGTGGGTTAAAGCCTCTGCCTTCGGCTCAGGTCATGATCTCAGGGTCCTGGGATTGAGCCCCGCATCAGGCTCTCTGCTCAGCAGGGAGCCTGCCTCCCCCTCTCTCTCTGCCTGTCTCTCTGCCTACTTGTGATCTCTGTCAAATAAATAAATAAAATCTTAAAAAAAAAAAAGAAAAAGAAATGTTAGTAATAACCAACATTTATTCATCGCTTTTATGTATAAGCCACTGTTCTAAGAGTTTTTCAACAAGTTTATGAGGTAGGTGCTATTAGTAGTCTCATTTTATATATGAGAGAATGAGAGTACAGTGTTATGAAGAAATGACTCTTAAAAAATCGCTTCTCGGCCTTTTGGCTAAGATCAAGTGAAGAAATGACTCTTAAACTACACAAGTAAGTCAGAAATTTTTTGAAAACTTTTGCATCTTCTAAAATGGTATTGTTCAATAGGACAACTTTCTACCAAGATGGAAATGTTCTATGTTGTCCAATCTAATAGACACTAGCTACGTTTTTGTTATTGAGTACTTGAAACTGGCTAGTCTGACTGAAACATGGAGTTTTAAATTTGGTTTAGTGTTAATTATGTTAAATCTAAATTGAAATAGTCAAACTTGGCTAGGGTCAGTCGTATAGAACAGCAGGACTCTAAGATAAAGTATCCACAAAGGCAGGGAATTTGTCTATTTTGCTCAATTCTGAATTTATATTGCCTAGAACTTTGTCTGACAGGTTGTTGATACTTAATACATATTAGTTAATGAATGAGCAAATGAAATAATATATGTGACTCTGAAACATGTAAATGCTTGGGGAGAATAAACATAGATAAAGCCTCTTTGAGGTACATTCAGTCTCTTTCTTGTTTGTAGGTTCTGGGAAATGGCTCTAACATTCACTGGTCTCAAGCTTCAGGGCTCATTGGGTCGATTTGGCAAAACAGCCACTACTGATATAGAAGGTTACATGCAGCTCCCAGATGGGAAAGTGAGTACAGCCACTATTCCACAATAATAAAATCATGTTTTCAAAATGAAAATATATGAAAGCCCATTAGACATTCTAAAAAGCCCTGCCAATGTTATTAATGATGGACACTATCATTGTAAATATAATGAATGTTTAATTTTGGCTCTTCAGATTATCAGTTTTAGTTAATATAGTTCTAGGGAATTGTCATAATCCATATGTAAATATCCTTTCTTGGTTTTGTTTACTAATTATTATGCATGTCTATATAAAGTATGTAAGCATTTTAATATATTAACATAGTGATACATTGTTATTCATCATCATGGAGTTGCAGTGTTTATAATGTTTATCTGTCCCTCCTCTTTTGTCATGATGCTCTGAGAGGACTTACTGGCTCAAAGGTTGTATACAGTCTTGTGGATTTTTCTTTCATTGTCAGATTATTATTTAGGAATATTGAGCCACTTCACAGTGGCACCTAGAGATGCATGCCAACTTTAATCTGGTAGTTTATTCTATAACATTGTTAGTTTATTTTCTCTCCTCCTTTTGTAAAAATTTGTGGGCATATTGTTATAGAATCAATTCTCCATTGATATTGTATTTGGCTTCCTGTTAGGATGAGTTATATAGTATTATTTGTGAACATCTCCGTTAAAAGTAAATGCTAGCATACAAATATTACTTTGAGGAACCAAAGGGACTGGTCATCTACCTAGTAGATATTCTCAATTTGGAATCATGTTGTATGGGAGGAAATCAAAAGCCTTGGATGCTAGTTAAATAAATAAATATATATCCAAAGCTATAAAATGATCACAAATAATTTTAGTTTCAAATTCTGAATAATGCAAGAAATTAAAGTAAGATAGAGATTGTTAAAAACAGCCCACAAAGGGTGCCTGGGTGGTTCAGTCAGTTAAGCGTCTGACTCTTGGTTTTTGCTCATGCCATGATCTCAGGGGCCTGGGATCCAGCCTCAGGTAGAGCCCCGTGCTCAATGGGGAGTCTGCTGGAGATTATCTCCCTCTCCCTCTGCTTCTGCCCTGCTCTCTCTCGCTCTCAAATAAATAAAATCTTAAACAAACAAAAAAACCAAAAGCAAAACATGCTGTAAGATATATCTTTAAAAGTTTCAGTAGTGTTTGTGTTGTATGTAAAGGAGAAAAGAAGCCATTTAAAATGAGAGACACAAAAGGAAATATTTAGAGTTAGGAATAGTATCCTATATTTGGAAGGCTACTCAGGAAAGAGCATTCATGTTGGTGAAGAGTGGGAAATTAGGTTGAGAAGTATAGTTGGGTCCTATGTATAAGTAGGTTAATAGCCAGGCAGAACTATCATACATTGGACGAGTAGAGTTGCAAATGAAGTTCTATATCGATCTGGCCACAAAATGCCAAATGAATTGAGGGAAGGGAAATCTGGAGTCAAGGGGATGAGCCAACAAGGAAGATGTCACTTCCATTTCATTTTTCAGGACAAATGGAAAAAGAAAGCTAAGCATGCCTGACCTTTCAGAAGGGAATGCCAGCCAGGCATGGGTGGTTTCTGATGGTTTGTTACTGGACAGAAGAAAGCAAATCTAAATAATGACTATTGAAAGTGAGCTGAGGTTTGGTGATAAGTCAAACAAGCAGAATGGATAAGATGAGTGGACTGGGGAGGTAGAAAAGACTGAGTAAATTAGTCTAGGTGAAAGGGACCTGGGGGGCCGATGAGGAGCAGGCAGGCAAGAACTAGATCTGAGCTTCCCAAGGGGGTTTCATGGAACATTAGTCTGCACAGAAGCTGCGTGAAAATGACTTTCTTGGTCAGATTCCTTTGTATCTAGAAATTCCTCTCAGTGATTTCTAGTGAACACTTCCATGTTAAAGTCCCCAAAGAGTCCTAGAGAAAAGAAACTTGTTTGATTTTGTTTATCCAAGCATATGTCTTTGGAAGTAGTGTTAGGACAGGAACTTTTGAGTGAAGTTTCCTCATTTAAAATCCTGACTGCTATGGGTATTTTGTGCAAGCCACTTAACTGTTCTGTTCAGTTTTCTCCTTTGTAAAATGGGAATAGTAATTTTTAGGGCTCCTAAAAATTGGCCTGTCTTTTCTGGGAAAATAAATAACCAACCTGCATAACTGTATGTGGTACCCCCAATAAATGTACCTAGTTCATATGGGTTTTTAGGATTAAATAACTTAATGTATATAAAATGCTCAAACAGTACTTGGCACAGAGTCAATACTTAGTTAGTACGACTTATTATCTAATACAAGTTAAACATCCTAAGAACTAGTATTTGGTGGCACACACTTGGGGAAGTGCTAGATAAAATGGATAAATAGGAGCTGGTTTCAAATGATTATTCTTTTTGAATATTTTGAAATTTTGAAATTGGATATTATTTGAAATTGATTGGATTTGAAATTGGATATTCTTATGCTATAATATTAGATATTATTATGCTATAATATGCTGCGTTCAGTAATGGCCTCACAATTTTTGAAACACCTTATAACATTTAATATTATCACTCTTCAAAACTAGAATTTACAGGGCGCCTGGGTGGCTCAGTGGGTTAAGCCTCTGCCTTCAGCTCAGGTCATGATCTCAGGGTCCTGGGATCGAGCCCCGCATCAGGCTCTGTGCTCAGCGGGGAACCTGCTTCCCTCTCTCTCTGCCTGCCTCTCTGCCTACTTGTGATCTCTCTCTCTGTCAAATAAATAAATAAAATCTTAAAAAAAAAACTTAAAAAAAACCACTAGAATTTATGATGGAATATAACTGAGCCATCAGAAAGGATGAATACCCTCCACTTGCATCGACATGGATGGAACTGGAGGGTATTATGCTAAGTGAAATATGTCAAGGAGAGAAAGATAATTATTACATGGTTTCAGTCATATGTGGAACATAAGGAATAGTGTGAAGGGCCACAGGGAGAGAAAACTGAATGGGGGGAAATCAGAGAGGGAGACAAACCATGAGAGACTCTGGACTCTGGGAAACAAGCTGAGGGTTACAGAAAGGAGGGGGGTGGGGGGATAGGGTAACTGGGCGGTGGGTATTAAGGAGGGCATGTGTGATAAGCACTGGGTATTACATGCAACTAATGAATTGTTGAACACTACATCAAAAACTAATGATGTATTATATGTTGGCTAATTGAACATAATAAAAAAATATAAGGGAGTTGGGGGAAATTGGAGGGGGAGATGAACCATGAGAGACTATGGACTCTGAAAAACAATCTGAGGGTTCTGGAGGGGTGGGGGTGGGAGGTTGGGTGAGCCTGGTGGTGGGTATTATGGAGGACACATATTGCATGGAGCATTGGGTGTGGCGCATAAACAATGAATTCTGGAACACTGAAAAGAAATTAAAAAAATAAAAATAAATAAAAATAAAAAACAAAACAGAAGAAGAAAAAATAGAATCTTGTCTATCAAGGGTTTAAACACGTCTCTAATTTTTGACCCAGTGATTCTACTCCTGGATTATGCCCCTAAGAGATATACAAAGAAAGCTATTATAGATATGTTTGAGAAATTACTAGCAATGCACAGCCTAATTACAATGATGTAAAACCACCCATAATGCTAGGAAGAAATACATCCAAATGTGATTAGTTGTTGTTTCCAAAGTGGCGAATTTTCATATTTATAGTTTCCTATTTTTCTCTACTTTTTTTTAACTTTCATAATCAAGAGAGATAAGCTATAAAAATAATTCTCACCTGCCTTTTGAGAGCTAAATATCCATGTATGTATGTTTTTAATGCACATTCCTTCCTTTCCGCATACCTGCCAGGTGCTCTCAGGATCAGAGTGGGGCAACATGCTGTTGTGGGAAGGCGGCCTCATCAAGGTTGAGCTCTGTCGAGCTGCAAGGAAGTCTTGTCATCAGGGTCCCATTAACCAGATAATGCTGGATGAGGGCGAAGTTATCACCATTGGGGCAGATGGATGTATTAGGGTAAGTTTTCTTGGCACTAGATCAGTAGCACCCACATCAAAGCCTTCCAGATCACCCTGTTAGTTTGATCAGATTCTTCTTTCCCACAAAGGTCACTTTATGAAAAAGATCAGTGGTCATCGACTCCCAGGGCCAATGTATTTTAGATAATGTTTTCCTTGTGGTAAATATTTAAATTCTAGTCAAAGTTAATTTACAGCATGTTTGGAGTGCATTTTATGAGGGGACCTTTTGTTATTTTGATTCTGTTGTTGACATAGTAGTTTCAGAAAATGAAAACCTATTTTAGCAGAACATAGTGGATACTGATGTCCTTTCAAAACACACAGTATGAATGGGCCATTTTCTAGGGGCAAAAATACCAAACACTTCTTATTTTTGACTGAGGTTACCAATTAGAAATACACTGAAAAGTGAGCTGATGAGGTTTGCATATGGCAGCTCCCCTCACCTTGCTCCTTACACTGGTGAACTCACTTGTCCTCTCCTGTAGACACTATCCTGTCTATAGTGTGGGCTAAGCTGGAACATGGCTCCAACATCTAAGTGCTCCTGATTGTTGTCCTACATCTTCTCCCACCCACTCATGTGTATGTACCCAGTTGTTGCTGGCAAAGCTGGAGGCTGCTGATTTGCCTTGTGGTCCTCTTGGTACATCTCCCTACTGGTGCCTTTCATAAGAGAGTGGTAGTATTCTCAGGGTGTTATTTAGGAAGCATTATTATGAGAAGTAAGACTATATTTTTGAAAATAGTCTGGTCATTCTATGATACCTATTGTGCTTATTAGGGTTTAAACAGTGTATTAAACATATCTATCCCACTCTTCTTGCCATTGGTTTTTGAACCCAAGTATACATTTTTACATTTATCATATTAAATTTAATTTTGTTAGATTTTACTCATTGTTCTGGGAAATTTTTATGTCCTTTTGTTCGTCATATAGTATATTCACTATGCTTCTGAGATATATGTCACTCCAAAATGTCAAAATACCAACTGGAAGGAAACCTCAAGAGAAAAGAAGTCAAATACTTCACAGAGGGTCCCTTCATGAACACCACCAATTTCTAAACTGGCTTCTTTTAAAAATTTCACCCTAATTTCTTTAGTCTTTTACAGTAAATCTCTACATCTAATCCTTTAGGAAAAATCTACCCCATTCCCAGGAGTTAGTTCTAACCTAGGACTTGGGCCTCTCCCGACAAGGCTAGCCTAGGAGACAACACCAAATCTCTTTGAAAGATACTTTCTCAAAGGCTGAGTTATTGAGCCTAGGTTAAAAGGATGGGGTGTGTCAATAGATTCATCCAGGGTAGCTTTGGTACTTCACAGAGAAGTCCTTCTCAATCTCTCTGTCTCCTGAGGTGAATCTGTGTTCCCTCATGCTTTCCATAGCATTCTGTTCTCCTGTCCCAGGACAACAATCTTTACCTGAATGCTATAGTCTAAATCAATAATGAGAACCATTTTCTGTGAAGACATCATCTACATCCATTTTCTCCTCTTATAATGAAGATTGTGCTTGAATCATTAAGGAGGCCTATTTCCCCTTTCCAGGGGATCACTGGTAAAATCAAAACAGGGCTCATCATTGTGTCTCGCTGAATAATGGAACCATTTACTCCTTAGGGACACTTTATATCCAGAAAGACCTGACAAATACCTTGACATTGGGCAAATTAGAATTCTTATTCAGGCTGTATTTTCTCACTAATCTCCATATATACAGAGGAAACTATTATAATTTATTATTTTCCAGTTGGAAGCAATATCCCAGGGATCACGTTTTGGCTGGTGTTCCCATTACACCTACTTGCTAATTTGCATGAAGAAGAAATGACTTTTGGAAAAATAAAATCAGGACCTTTTCTTTCTTTTTTCTTAATTTTTTAAATTTTTAATTCAATTCAATTAACATATAATGTATTATTAATTTCAGATGTAGAGAACAGTGATTCACCAGTTTTATACCCAGTGTTCAATACATCACATCAATTTCCATTACCCAGCTCCCCCTTCCTCTGACCCTCTCCCCTCCAGCAACCCTGAAGTTGTTTCCTATGATTAAGAGTCTCTTATGGCTTATCTCTCTCTCTGATTTTGTCTTGTTTCATTTTTTTTCTTCTTTTCCCCTATAATCCTCTGTTTTGTTTCTTAAATTCCACATATGAGTGAGATCATATGATAATTTTCTTTCTCTGATTGACTTATTTTGCTTAGCATAATACCCTCTAGTTCCAATCACATTGTTGTAAATGGCAAGATTTCAATTTTTTGGATGGCTGAGTAGTATTCCATTTTGTGTGAGTGTGTGTGTGTGTGGTGTGTATATACCACATCTTCTTTATCCATTCATCTGTCAATGGACATCTGGGCTCCTTCCATAGTTTGAACGTTGATGCGGACATTATAGACATTGATGCTATAAATATTGGGGTGCAGATGCCTCTTTGGATCACTGCATTTGTATTTTGGGGGTAAATACCCTGTAGTGCAATTGCTGGGTTGTAGGGTAGCTCTATTTTCAACTTTTTTTTTTTTTTATTTTATTTTTTATTTTATTTTTTATTTTTTTTAAAGATTTTTATTTATTTATTTGACAGAGAGAAATCACAAGTAGGCAGAGTAGCAGGCAGAGAGAGAGGAGGAAGCAGGCTCCCTGCTGAGCAGAGAGCCCAATGTGGGGCTCGATCCCAGGACCCTGGGATCATGACCTGAGCCGAAGGCAGAGGCTTTAACCCACTGAGCCACCCAGGTGCCCCTATTTTCAACTTTTTGAGGAACTTCCATGCTGTTTTCGAGAGTGGCTGTACCAGCTTGCCTTCCTACCAACAGTGTAAGAGGGTTCCCCTTTCTCAGCATCTTTGCCAATGTCTGTCGTTTCCTGACTTGTTAATTTTAGCCATTCTAACTGGTGTGAGGTGGTATCTCATTATGGTTTTGCTTTGTATTTCCCTAATACTGAGTGGTGTTGAGCATTTTTTCATGTGTCTATTGGCCATTTGTAGGTATTCTTTGGAGAAATGTCTGTTCATGCCTGCTGTGCATTTCTTGATTTGATTAGTTCTTTGGGTATTGAGTTTGATAAGTACCTTATAAATCTTGGATACTAACCCTTTATCTGATAAGGCATTTGTAAATATCTTTTCCCATTTTGTTAGTTGTCTTTTGGCTTTGTTGACTGTTTCCTTTGCTGTGCAAAAGCTTTACCAAAAGCTTGATGAAGTCTCAATAGTTCATTTCTGCCTTTGTTTCCCTTGCCTTTGGTGATGTTTCTAACAAGAAGTTGTCATGGCCAAGGTCGAAGAGGTTGCTCCCTGTGTTATCCCCAAGGATTTTGAAGGATTCCTATCTCACATTTAGGTCTTTCATCCATTTTGAGTCTGTTTTTGTGTATGGTGTAAGGAAACAATCCAGTTTCATTCTTCTGGATGTGGCTGTCTAATTTTCTCAACACCATGTGTTGAAGAGACTGTTTTTTTTCCACTGGATGTTCTTTCCTGCTTTATGGAAGATTAGTTGGCTGTAGAGTTGAGGGTTCATTTCTGGGTTCTCTAGTCTGTTCCACTGATTTATGTGTCTATTTTTGTGCCAGTACCATACTGTCTTGATTATTACAGCTTTGTGATAGAGTTTTAAGTCTGAAATTGTGACACTGGCTTTGGCTCTTTCTTTTTCTTTTTACAAATTTCCTTTGGCTATTTGGGGTCTTTTCTGGTTTCGTACAAAGTTTAGGATTATTTGTCCCACTGCTGTGAAAAATGTTGATGGTATTTTGATAGGAATTGCTCTGAATGTAGATTGCTCTGGGTAGCATAGACATTTGACAGTATTTGTTCTTTCAATCCATGAGCTTGGAATGTTTTTCCATTTTTTTGTGTTTTCCTCAATTTCTTTCATGAGCGTTCTATAGTTTTTTGAGTACAGATTCTTTGCCTCTTTGATTAGATTTATTCATAGGTATCTTATGGTTTTTGGTGCAATTGTAAATGGAATTGACTCCTTTCTTTCTCTTGCTTCTGTCTCATTGTTAGTGTATAGAAATGCAACTTATTTCTGTACATTGATTATATCCTGCCACTTTGCTGAATTCCTGTATGAGTTCTAGCAATTTTGGGGTGGAGTCTTTTGGGTTTTCTACATAGAATATCATGTCATCTGCAAAGAATGAAAATTTGATGACCTCTTTGCCCATTTGGTGGCTTTTTATTGTCTGATTGCTGAGGTTTGGACTTCTAGTACTGTGTTGAACAACAGTAGTGATAGTGGACATCTCTGCCATGTTCCTGACCTTAGGGGAAAAGCTCTAAGTTTTTCCCCATTGTGAATGATATTTGCTGTAGGCTTTTTATATATAGCTTTCATGATATTGTTCCCTCTATGACACACTGAAGAGTTTTAAGAAAGGATACTGTAGGGACACCTGGGTGGCTTAGTTAAGCATCTGCCTTTTGGTCAGGTCATGATCTCAGGGTCTTGGGATCAAGTCCTGCATTGGGCTCCTTGCTTAGCATGGAGACTGCTCTCTCTCTACCCCTCCTCTGCTTGTGTTCTGACAAATAAATAAAACCTTTAAAAGAAAAAAGAAGGTGTACTTTGTCAAAATGCTTCTTCTGCATCTACTGAGGGGATCATATGGTTCTTGTTCTTCTCTTATTAATGTTGTGTATCACATTGATTGCTTTATGGATATTGAACCACCCTTGCAGCCCAGGTATAAATCCCACTTGGTTGTGGTGAATAATCCTTTTTCTTTTTTTTTTTTTTTTTTTTTTTTTAAGATTTTATTTATTTATTTGACAGATAGAGATCACAAGTAGGCAGAGAGGCAGGCAGAGAGAGAGGAGGAAGCAGGCTCCCTGCTGAGCAGAGAGCCCGATGCGGGGCTCGATCCCAGGACCCTGGGATCATGACCTGAGCCGAAGGCAGAGGCTTTAACCCACTGAGCCACCCAGGTGCCCCTGTGGTGAATAATCCTTTTAATGTACTGCTGGATTCTATTAGCTAGTATTTTGGTGAAAATTTTGACGTCCATCTTCATCAGGAATAGTGGTCTGTAATTCTCTTTTGGTGGGGTCTTTATCTGGTTTTGTGATTAAGGTAATGGTGGCCTCATCAAATAAGTTTGGAAGTTTTCCTTCCATTTATTTCTTTTTCTTTTTCTTTTTTTTTCAAACAGCTTCAGAAAAATAGGTATTAATTCTTCTTTAAATATTTGATAAAATTCCCCTGGGAAGCCATCTGACCCTTGTTTGACTCTTGTTTGTTGGGAGATTTTTGATTACTGCTTCAATTTCCTTGCTGGTTGTGGGTCTGTTCAGGTTTTTTATTTCTTCCTGTTTCAGTTTTGATAGTTTTATGTCTCTAGGAATGTATCCATTTCTTCCAGATTGCCTAATTTGTTGACATGTGGTTGCTCATAATATGTTCTTATAATTGTTTGAATTTTTCATTGTTGGTTGTGATCTTTCCTCTTTCATTCATGATTTTATTTATTTTGGTCCTTTCTTTTTAATTTTTGGTAAGTCTGACCAGGAGTTTATAAATTTTATTAATTTTTTCAGAGAACCAGCTCTTAGTTTTGTTGATCTGTTCTGCTGTTCTTTTGGTTTATATTTCATTGATTTCTGCTCTAATCTTTATCAATTCTCTTCTGCTGCGTTTAGGCTTTATCTGCTGTTCTTCCTCTAGCTCCTTTAGATGTAAGGTTAGGTTTTATATTTGAGAACTTAATTCTTGAGAAAGCTTTATATTGCTATATGCGTCCCTCTAAGGACTGCCTTTGCTGCATCCTAATGGTTTTGAAGAGTTGTATTTTCATTTTCATTTTCATTTGTTTCCATGAATTTTTAAAATTCCTTTTCTTTTAGATTTTTATTTATTTTATTTGAGAGGAAGAGAGAGAAATACCAAGAGAGAGAAATACTGAGAGAGAGAGAGAGAGAAAGAGGGAGAGAGATACCGAGAGAGAGGGATACCGAGAGAGAGACAGAGAGAGAGAGAAAGTAGTGAGAGAGAGAGAGAGAGTGTGTGTGAGAGAGAGAGAATTAGTGGGAGAAGAGTGAGAAGCAGGTTCCCTGCTGATCAGGGTGCCCAAAGTGGGGCTCGATCCCAGGATCCTGGAACCATGACCTGAGCTGAAGGCAGATGACTAACTGACTGAGCCACCCAGGTGCCCCTAAATTCTTCTTTCATTTCCTGGTTGACCCATTCATTTTTTAGTAGGATGCTTTTTAGCCTCTATGTATATGAGGGTTTTTTGTTTTTTTGTTTCTTTTTTGCAAATTTCCTCTTATGATTGAGTTCTAGTTTCAAAGCATGTGGTCCACAAATATGCAGGGAATGATCCCAATCTTTTGGTACTAGTTGAGAACTTATTTGTGACCCAGTATGTGATCTGTTCTGGAGAATGTTCCATGTGTACTTGAGAAGAAGGTGGTTTCTCTTGCTTTAGGATGGAATGCTCTGAATATACCTGTGAAGTCCATCTGGTCCAGTGTGTCATTCAAAGCCCTTGTTTTCTTGTTGATCTTCCACTTAGATGATTTGTCCATTGCAGTGAGTGGGGTGTAATGTCCCCTACTATTATTGTATTATTATTGATGTGTTTCTTTGATTTTGTTAGTAATTTGCTTATATAATTGGCTGTACCCATGTTAAGGGCATAAATATTTACAATTATTAAATATTCTTGCTGGATAGACCCTTTAATTATGATATAGTGTCCTTCCTCATCTCTTTTTACAGTCTTTGATTTAAAATCTAATTTGTCTGATATAAGAATTGCCATCCCAGGTTTCTTTTGATGCCCATTAGCATGAAAAATGGTTTTCTACCCCTTCACTTTAAATCTGAAGGTGTTTTTGGATCTGAAGTGAGTCTTCAAGATGGCTTATCAATGGGGCTTGTTTTTTAATCCAATATGATACCCTGTACCTTTTGACTGGGGGGCAATTAGTGCATTTACATTCAGAGTAACTATTGAAAGATATGATTTTAGTGCTATTGTATTACCTGTAAGGTCACTGTTTCTGTATGTTGTCTCTGTTCCTCTCTGAACTGTATTACTTAAAGGATCACTTTTAATATTTCTTTTTTTTTTAAATTTTAAGATTATTATTTATTTATTTGACAGACAGCAATCACAAGTAGGCAGAGAGGCAGAGAGAGAGCGGGGGGAAACAGGCTCCCCGCTGAGCAGAGAGCCGGATGTGGGGCTTGATCCCAGGACCCTGGGATCATGACCTGAGCCGAAGGCAGAGGCTTTAACCCACTGAGCCACCCAGGCGCCCCAACTTTTAACATTTCTCGAAGGGCTGGTTTAGCTATCACAAATTCTTTTAGTTTTTGTTTGTCCTAGAATCTTTTTATCTTTCCTATTTTGAATGACATCCTAGCTGGATAAAATATTTTTGGCTGCATATTTTTCTCATTTAGCACCCTGAATATATCATGCTAGTCCTTTCTGGCCTGCCAGGGCTCTGTGGATAGATCTGCTGCCAGTCCAATATTTCTACCCTTGTAGGTTATGGACCTCTTGTCTCAAGCTGCTTTTAGGATTTTCTTTTTGTCTCTGAGATTTGCAAGTTTTACTATTGTATATTGCGGTGTTGACCTATTTATTTTAAAAGATTTTATTTATTTGACAGAGAGACAGCAAGAGAGGGAACACAAGCAGGGGGAATGGGAGTGGGAGAAGGAGGCCTCCCACTGAGCAGGGAACCCAGTGTGGGGCTTGATTCCAGGACCCCGGGATCATGACCTGAGTCGAGGGCAGATGCTTAATATCTGAGCCACCCAGGCACCCCAGTGCTGACCTATTTTTATTGATTCTTTTTTTTTTTTTTTTGAGCAGGGTTCTTTGAGCCTGCTGGACTTGAATGCCTGGTTCCTTCCCCAGATTAGGGAACTTCTCCATTATAATTTGACCCAGTATACCTTCTGCTTCTCTCTCTCTTTCCTCTTCTTCTGGGAGCCCAACTATTTTAATATTGTTTCACTTTATGTTATTACTTGTCTCTCAAATTCTTCCCTCATGATCCAGTAGCTGTTTATCTTTTTCTTAGCTTCTTTTATTCTCCATCATTTTGATGTTCTATATCACTGACTCTCTCTTCTGCCTCATTTTTCCACACAGTTAGAGCCTCCATTTTTTATTAAATCTCATTAATAGCCTTTTTGATTTCAACTTGATTAGATTTTAGTTCTTTTATTTCACCAGGAAGGGATGCTTTAGTGTCTTCTATGCTTTTTTTTCATGCCCAGCCAGTATCTCTATAATAATTATTCTGAACTCTAGTTCCAACATCTTACTAATGTTCATATTAATTAGGTCCCTGGCAGTCAGTAGTGCCTCTTGCTCTCTTTTTTGAAGTGAGTTTTTCCATCTTGTCATTTTGTCCATAGAAGAATAGATGAACAAGAGAATAAAATACTTAAAGGGCAACAATGACCCTAGAGAAATACACACTTAACAAATCAGAAGAGATCTGAACTGGGGGTGGGGGTGTGGAGAGAGAATATGATCAGGCTGGTGAATAGAACAGAGCCATATACCAGATTTTGGATGTGTTTTGGTATCTTAGAAGAAACTAGATTTCAAAATTGTAAAGAGAGAAAAAAATGTAATACATTGAAATGTTGGAATGTAACTGTAAAGAGGAAAATTTAAAAAGACTAATGAAAAGAAAAAAAAAGATTAAAAAAATAAGAAGAAAAAATAATATGATCAGACAAGTGAAGAGAACAGAACTATACACTAGATTTAGGGTGTATTTTAGTTGGTTAGAAGAAACTGCATCCCAAAATGTAAAGAAAGATAAAATTATATGTATACAAAAATAAAATTAAATACAATGAAAAGATAGAATGTTACTATAAAAATGAAAATTAAAAAGATTTTTAAAAAAAGAGTTGATAAAATAAGAAATTGGTTGAAAGGGGAAAAAGAAAAAAAATAAAAATGAAAGACTAAAGAATCATGGGCAAAAACCCCATGAATTCTATAGACTATTTTCCCATAGCACTGGAATTTTGCAGTTCCCTACAATCAGTGAACTTGCTCTTAACTGGATGTTCTTGCTGATCTTCTGGGGAAAGAGCCTGTTTTACTGATTCTCAGGTGTCTTTGCCCCAGGCTAAATTTCACTGCCTATGGCAGGGGGCCAGGCTAAGTAAGCAGCTCCTGAGGATTGCTCTAGGTGGCTTTTGTTCCTGAAGACTTTCCACACAGCTTTAGAGGATGAGAATGAACATGGTGTCCTTCCATCTCCAGCCCCAGAGCCTAGAGCTTGGGGCCCCACTCCTCAGTGAGCCCCCAGAGAAAAGCAGTCCATCACTCCCATCTCCTTGTTCTCCATCCACACACTGTGCTCACTTAGTCTGTGATAGAGCATTTCAGCCTCAGGCATGCAACCCTGTTTTGAGTCTCTAAACCCTGCAACCTCTCTGGCATGCCCCCATGCCACTCTTCCTTGGGGAGGAAGAGGAGTCTCCTCGGTTCTGCCACTTGTTGGGCTCCTATTCAGAGAGCAGTGGAATGACTGTGCCACAGTTCATGGTTTCTGGCAACCCTGAGCTGAGAGCCCTCTCCTGGGCTCACTGATAGGAGCTGGCTTCCTCACTCCAATGCCTAGGAGCTCTGCAGCTCTTAGGCACCACAGGTCTTCCTATGACCTTGGGGATTCTGAGACCATACTGTCCCAGCTAAGATTCTGCCGGTTTTACCTCCTGATCACCTTTCAGGCGGGACATCCCTCACAGGAGCAGACTTCTAAAAGTTCTGATTTTGTGCTGTGCTGCTATATCACTTTCTGGTAGCTGGCTTATGGAAGATTCCTCCCCCAACCCCATGGTCTGTCCTCCTATATATCGCCTTGGATTCACTTCTCCACACCTTCTGCCTTGCAGGAAATGGTCACTGTTCTATTTTTAGAGTTGCAGCTATTCTTTTTTTATATCTCCAGTTGAGTTCACAGATGTTCAGAGTGATTTGATAGCTACCTAGCTGAATTCCTGGGACCAGATGAAACTAAGGTCTCCTACTCCTCTGCCATCAATCAGGGCCTCTTCTTATAGAAAATATAAATTCAGAAACTTCTCATTGATTAAAGTATTTTCTTATTTTATAAGATCTGGGATTTTGAGACAGTAGACACTGCTGATTCTATTGATGATACTGGATTGTTAGAGATCGAGCCCATTAATGAACTTCAAGTAGGCAAGAATGTCAAACTCTTCTCTATGATAAAAATGAACGAGATTGGAAGTAATTTTTGGTTGGCTCAGGTAAGTTGTGTTCTTTTCTCTTGGCTCTTTAAAGTTACCTAGACAAAAAATAAAAATCATAACATAATTTATTGTCCCTATAAGTCCATTTTACTATGAAGACTACTATTGATAAGTCAATAAGACCACCTGAATTTTGGTATTTAGTTAACCTGTATTTTATACACAAAAACCAATTAGCATTCTTATTATATTAAACTGACTATATATGTATTATGAAAATGTTTCCTTTATTGTGTGTTCTAAGATATATAGCAATTGCTTTTGTTAAATTTCAGTCACACTTTAAAACATATGTAAGGTTTTGATATTATTGTTTGTTCTTTAACTAGAAGAAAATTCTTTTCATTTGATAGGAGTTAAAAATGATGAACTATTATTGGTTATTTAATTTTTTAGGATGCCAATGGAGCCATATGGAAGCTTGACCTTAGTTTTTCAAATATCGTAAGTTGTCTACTTTCCCCCCTAATTCTTATAACAAAAGTCTGTTATTCTTCTTTAAAAAATACTTTATCTTGGGGCACCTGGGTGGCTCAGTGGGTTAAAGCCTCTGCCTTCAGCTCAGGTCATGATCCCAGGGTCCTGGGATCGAGCCCCACATCAGGCTCTGCTCAACGGGGAGCCTGTTTCCCTTCCTGCCTCTCTGCCTGCTTGTGATCTCTGTCTGTCAAATAAATAAATAAAATCTTAAAAAAAAATAAAAAATACTTTATCTTTCTCTATATTTGATCATTGTTCCCATCAAAAACTTGTCCAACATGTCCTAGTCCTGAGAATTTATTCTCTCTCTCTGTCTGATTTTATTTAAAAAATGAACTATCTCAGCAAACTTTACTAGAAAAGTGGCAATGATAGTGCCTCATGTTATCCAGTGCTTTACAGTTGTCATAAACTTATGGTATTTTCATTTATATTATCTTCTACATCCCTCATAGCTACCCTGATGAATGGGTGGACAGTTGCCATCACCTCATTTTACTGGTGATGAAATGGAAAGCCTTCAAGTGCAAAGCCAATACTGTTTTTCCTAATTCCAAAGTCCAGAACTCTTTCTAGCCTTTTATGCTTTTGCTTTTTAAAAAGATTTGTTTATTATTTTAGAGATGGGAGGGACAAGGGGAGAGGGAGAGAGAGAATCTCAAGTAGACTCCCTGCTGAGCATGGAGCCTGACATGGGACTTGATCTCACCACCCTGAGATCATGACCTGAGCAGAAACTAAAGGTCAGATGCTTAACTGACTGAGATGCCCAGGTGCCCCAACCTATTATGCTTTTAAAAATTTCTATTCAGGGGCACCTGGGTGGCTCAGTGGGTTAAAGCCTCTGCCTTCGGCTCAGGTCATGATCCCAGGGTCCTGGGATCGAGCCCCACATCGGGCTCTCTGCTCACTGGAGAGCCTGCTTTCTCCTCTCTCTCTGCCTGCCTCTCTGCCTACTTGTGATCTCTCTCTGTCAAATAAATAAATAAAATCTTTAAAAAAAAATTTCTATTCAGATAAAATCACACATGTGTTATAGGGTTCTATTTATATATTTTTTAAAAACTTGAGCTTAATTTGATGTTAACTTTTCTTTAAGATCTAATGGGATTTCTTTTTATTATCAGACTCAAGATCCAGACTGCCTCTTCTCCTTCCATTCTGGAGCTGTTGAAGCCTTGGCAGTCTCTCCCCTCACTTACCTCATGGCCACTACTGCCTTGGATTGTGAGTAAGAACTCCAAATGAAAATACATCTGGTCTTTTTTGTTTTGTTTTCCACCCCAAATTTTATATGTGTTTGATGAAAAGCATTTGAGAAATTTTCCAAAAGGTAAGCCTCTTGATGCAAGTGAAGTGAGTTTTTGTGGAGGAGAGAGGAACTAAAGTACATCAACCTTGGTTATTGTGAAAGATTAAGGATATGGTAAGATACAAAAATGCCATTCATTTTGGTATTATCCACATTCATGCCTTTCCTATTTTTTTTTTTTCACCTTCCTCCTTCCTTGATGTGTGGTGAATCTTTGTGGGTTATGCAAAGTGAAATTAATCCATCAGTCAGTCATCAGTTGTTTGCTTTATTATTCATGATTACAAATTACCTGGTTGAGGGTATTCACGTAAATTTTTGACTAAAGAAAACATATTAGATTATTAGTTTATTTATGTATGAAATTTCTTGTTATAATGCTTAACATGTTAAGTGAGCCAAGGTTATTTTAAAAGATGACATATATATAATTTGTTTCTTTTAAAACTGTCTTTCTGTAGGCTATGTTAGAATCTATGATTTTGCGAGCAAAACTCCTTTGGCTCAGATGAAATTCAAACAGGGAGGTACTGCCCTTGCTTGGGTACCCCAACTGGTGAGTTAATGATGACAAACTTCTGCTGGAATGTATTGGTAAATATGGTATATCAGTGCTATTTCTTAGAAATCTATTTTATGACTCTGGATTTTGGAGAAGAATAAAACTTTTAACTTAGTTTATTCACTCATTCAGAATTTGATAGAAATCATATGACCTTGCTTTTGTGGTTCTGGTCCTGTTTTAATAAAAATCTATTTTTATGCCACTTGCAAGTTAGTAATCATTTCATGTTACACAAAATTCTGTTGAGTAATTATTTTATATCTGTCATCTAGCTGACTGTGATTTCATTTCTTCTGTTTATATTCCCAGCCTGCCTGCAATGTGCTGGGTCTTGGTCTAGCTTCTGGGAATATAGCAATGAACAGAAAGACAAAAATACTTGGCCACATGCATCTTACGCTTTAGTGGGAGAGAGGAAGCAGAAATGGACAATAAGGAAAAATAAGTAACATATGTGATATGTTAGATAATAAGGCCTATGGAAAAAAAATTAGGCAGATAGGGAGTTGTCCTAGTTATCTATTGCTATGTACTGAACTATTGCAAAATGTAGTGGCATAAAACAGCAATCTTTTTATTTTGCTCATATGCTGTCTGGATTGGGAAATCAGACAGGTGACAACAGCAGTGGATTGTCTCTGCTTCATTGTGTCTGGGGCCTGGAATCATGTAAAGCCTTCTTTATCATCAGTCTGGCACCTGGGCTGAAGACTGGGCTAAGCTGGACTGTCAATAGGAGTGCCTACCTAATAGCTTCTTCATGGGGCTTCTGCTTCACCACAGCATGGTGGCCTCAGGGTAGGCACATACTTCTTAAATGGCAGCTCAGGGCTCTAAGATCTAGTGTTCCAATAAACAGGCAGATGCTGTGGGCCTTTTAGAACCAGACTTGGAAGTCATATAATGTCAGTTGTTCTGTACTCACCTGAGTGAAGCAGTCACAAGGCCCAACCAGATTCAAGGAGGGGAGGGACCTAAATGGCATCTCTTTATGGGGGGACATGCCAAAGAATTTGCAGCCAAGTTTTTAAAATATCATGGGAGTATTTGAGGAATGTTTTATCCTTACTATTTTGGGTTGAAATCAAAGAGAAATTGTTCCAGGACCAAGATAAATGTGGAAATGGATGGAATCAAGACCAGGAGTAGAACTCAGGCCTGGGATTAGAGGCAGAACAATGAAAAGGTTAGAATAAGGAGAAACCACAGAGTGTTTGTCTTACCAAACCAGGCTGACTTTTTATCCCGCTTCATTTACACTCTTACCTGAAGTATTTCAATTATAGCCATATAATTAAATCATTTCTACAGATGGCTGTGCAATGTCCATAGAATGTTTCCTTTTTCAGCCTCCTATCCAAGTACTGATCACTGGATATCATGCAAAAATTAAATGCCTCATCTTTAAACCCTTTTGCTTCTCTAGAAAACTCCATATCTTTATGACTCAGCTCAGGTCAGACATCCTCTCTGCATAGCCCTCTGTGACCCTACCTTCATTCAGGTAGAGCTAGGCACTCCTCCCTCTATGATTTTTTTTTAAAGGACTATGTATATACTAATTTTATGAACCTTTACACAATGCACTAAGATGAATTGCTTTATTGTCTCTTTCCCACCAGACTGTTCTTCATGGGTGACAATTACACTCTATTCTACTTTGAACCTCTAGTGCCTCTATAGTACATTTAGACACATAGCAAATATTTATTGAATTAACAACATTCAACTGGAGTTGGACGGAATACAGTTTTTTCTTATTACCAAGACTCTCATAACTGCCTGGTCTTAGTGATGATCACTCTGCTCTAAAGAATATCAGGGCTCTTGCCTTTCTCCTGAATGCCTCCCAAGACAGCAGATTTAGTATATTGGGACACTGCTAGATTTTTTTTTTTTTCTCCAGCCCAGACTTCTCTGAGCTGCAGGCTATGTGCTTTCCTCATTTTGAGATCTCCAGGGGACCTCAAACCCAACACATCCAAGACTAGATTCATGATACTCTGCTGGCCTCCAAAACAATAATAGCAACAACAAACCACATAGACACTTGGCTCCCTTCCACTGTTTCCTATCTCAGTAAATGTCTCAGTCATCCTTGACACCTCCCTCTGCCCTTCTCCCCTGTATTCAGTCATCACCAAGTAGAGTCATTATAGCTTTCTCTAAACTATGCCCATATCCTTCCTCTCCATGACACCATCTTAGACCAAGTGACCACAATCAATTTCCTGGAGTAAGGCAGCCATTGCTTTATAAAGCATGTCACCTTTTATACACACACACATACACACAGACACACACATGCATACACATGCACACAACATACCCAAACCCCCAACTAAAACCCTTTCAATGGCTTTTCACTGCTCTTGGGATGAAGACTATCCTTAATGTGACATGTAAGCCACTTTGTGACCTGGGCCTTGCTTATCTCTCTCTTTAGCTTCTTTTCTGCCATATGACCTTTCCACAAGCTATATCCTCTCCCAGGCATGCTTCTCCCATCTCCCTGAACTTAATTTCTGGGCATCTTTCTGGTCTCAGCTCCACCATCTCTTCCTTGGTCTAGGTAAGCTTTCTTTGTTATATTCCCTCAGAGATTGTGTCTTTCCTTTAGCATTTATTTCTGTTCATAAGTTTATACTCATCTGCATGATTAATGTCTGTCCTCCCCCTAGACCATAAATTCTGTGAAACTGGGGACAAACTGCTTATGCTCACCCTTGAGTTGCTGGTGGTAGGTGCCTGGCACATGGTAGACAAGCTACTACACCAGCATTTGCTTCTTGAGTGTTTGAATTGCCATTGTCTACCCATCTCATCAGCAGCAGTGATAAAGAACTAGAATAGATGGAGGTTACCAGAAAGTTGTATAAGGACTTACCAATGAGCAGTCAATGTTAAATTACTTGGCTAAATAAAATACAGAGTTATCTGTTACATAGTACAACTTTCTTAATCAACTAATTTCATATATGTTGCATTTAATTTTTATCCAAGGTAAGCTACACCGGAGCACAGATTATTGCAGGATTTGAAGATGGGGTGGTTCGAATTCTTGAACTTTACGATCCAAAAGGACTCACAATTTTTGCAGGACGGAAGAAAATTTCTGATGCAGATATTAATTTGAAACAGGTTTTCAAACCTCATACTGCTCGTGTCACTGCCTTAGCTTATGAACGTGATGGAGAAATTCTAGCTACAGGGGTAAGTAGTAGATTTGTTTTTGTTTCCTATTGAGCTTTCATGGTTAAACTTATTTTATTTGTCTTTCTACTTGATGATAACTTATTTGCTGAAGTACATTTTAGAGAAAAACCCATATTCATATGGGTTCATATTATGTTCATATTCTTTTAGTATAGTCTGTGCATGACATTTCAAAATTTTCTTATAAATTGAGTTCTAATGCTTATTTTAAATGAATAGAAGTTTTCAACTGGGAGTTATGATCCTGTGTTATGTATAACCAATATTTTATCACATAGGTATGTTCTTAAACAGAATTGCCATAAGTGATGAGAATAACCTTGCACATTTTTAATGCATTAAAAAGTGTACATTTAATGCATTAATAAGTGAGCATATACTTTGTGGAATTTTTTGAGTTAACCTAAGTAAGGTATAGTGACCATTCTTTCAGAAACACATCCTGGAACACTTGGTTTGTCAAATGTTCTCAAGGGGGAAATGAAGCAAATATTTGAAATAAGGATTTTCCCAGAATAATCTGGAAAATATGATTATTGTGGGTATAGTTATATAGAGGATATACTATAGCTAGTAAGTGCTACTCTGTACTCTATGGAATAAATTTAAAAAAAAACCTGTGTTTCTTGGGTATTTCTTTTTTTCTTAGAGTAAAGATCAAACCGTCTTCTTCTTTGAGGTAGAAAAGGATTATAAGCCAATAGGGTATATTACTACTCCTGGACCTGTTCGCCAGTTAGTATGGTCTTCGAACTCCCATGTAAGTAATTAGTATTTGTCTTCATGTTTAAATCTCAATTACAGCATAATGAAGTGATCTGGAAGAGAGAGAACAAAAGGTGGAATTATTAGCCACATTCCTGGGTCCTGCAGTGAGGGGCCAGGGATGCTCTTAGCTTGGCTATTAGAGCATTACTGAGGAGTCCCACATCACACTCATTACCTCTTCTCTCTTCCATTCTCTAAATTGCTGGTCATGATTCCCCTCCCAAAACTTTGGGTTATATCAGGCTTTGCTTTAACACTGGTGAATTTATTGAGATGCACATGTCAGAATGTGTTGACTTGGGTCTATCAGTCCTTTTGACATTCAGAAGTTCAGTTCCAAGGTCTGAATGTCCTTGCCCTCATCTTTATCTCTTTGCTTCTGCGCCCTTTCCACCTCTATTTTCTCTTTGAATCTTCCACTGACTCTTTTCCTAAAACAGTTGGTGATTCAGGATTGGTTACAGATCTTACTTAATGCCTCTCATTTCCCTAAGTTTGAGCATTAGATAATTCCCGTCATCTGAATGTTGATTTAATTTCTAAACCAGGTGCTGTCCTGGGTTCTAGGATAATAATACTGATTGAACAGTATGAAGGTGTCAGAATTATTATTATTTTTTTTAAAGATTTATTTTATTTATTTGACAGAGAGAGATCACAAGTAAGCAGAGAGGCAGGCAAAGAGAGAGAGGGAGGGAAGCAGGCTTCCTGCTGAGCAGAGAGCCCGATATGGGACTCGATCCCAGGACCCTGAGATCATGACCTGAGCCGAAGGCAGCGGCTTAACCCACTGAGCCACCCAGGCGCCCCTGAAGGTGTCAGAATTATTGAAGTAACATCTATTAATCTACCTTGAACTTGTCTAAAGAAAAGGGCTACAACAATATAGTATCTAGAAAAAGCTTTTTAAAAAAGTCTTCATTGTTTTCATCTTTGCTGGGCACTGATGATGGAGTCAATAAGTAGTACAAAGCAATCTCTTCTGAAAGAGAAAAAAATGTACCTATTTTAGAAGTTAAATAACTATCACTGAACAATACAAGGTTTCAAAAGGGAAATGGTGACTAAAATATCACTGGTATAGACAACATGTGCTATGAATATAGAGCAGGGAAATACAAAGAAGGGGATAAGTTAACATAAGTTGTTATTTTGTATTATTCTACCTTAATATTGAGGAAATGGTGGGATATGTGTAGTTGGAGAGAAGGTGGGTGCTGGTGATTTAGGAGAAGGAAATGAAAGCTGCAAAGGGACCTGGGTTTTAAAGCATGAACACAACATGTGATATTATGTGCATCCTTTAATAATTTCTCTAGATTCAAAGTCAAAAACCCAAAAAGGTTAGAAACGGTGGGTGGGAAGGAGGTGGCTGTGACTACAAAGGGACATCTTGAAGATCCTAATGGTAATGAGGTAGTTTTGCATCTTGATTACTGTGAATGGTTCCATGAATCTACAGATGTGATAAAATGACATAGAATTATACACATGTTCTGTATTAATGTCAATTTTCTGGTTTTGATATTGTTGCATAAGAGGTAACCAATGGGAGAAACTGGGTGAAGGGTACATGATTCCTTTCTATACTATCTTGGTAACTTCCTGTGAATCAATAATTATTTTGGAATAAGAAGCTAAATTTTTTTTAATAGGCATAAAAGACCAAAATCCCCAACATAATTCTAAAGTTATTTCAGGCTGTGCTGCTGATTAGTGCTTGTATTTCTTGTATTTGGGAATTACTAATGTCAAAGCAGATTACCCTCATTTCACAGTGTATACATGTATCAAACCATCACATAGTACACTTTAAACTTATACAGTGTTATATTTCAGTTATGTTTCAATAAAGATGGAGAAAAAAGGTAAATTACCATGTGTAACTGATACGCTGCATACTTCAGTTATCCAATTAGCCATAGATGTTAGCTTCTACCAGTTCTCAATGGTCAGACCTCCTGCCTTCCTGAATGCATTAAACTTCTGTCTGCTATTTATAATTTGTGTTTCCAATAAGGGTGTACCACATGTACACACAGACTCATTCTGACTGCTGTGGTCACTACCATGATCACTCTGGGCAGCAGTGAGGCATGAGGGAAGCAGATGAGAGGTGGGTGGATCTATTGGGGAGCTATGTTCCAGACACTTGACCAGTGTATGAAAGACTGTGGACAAGAGCTATGTAGGAGGTAGAATTAACAGAATTTCTGGGGTAGAATTTTGAATTTCTGGGGATAACTTTGAGCTGTTTGAATGAAACACATGAGCTTCTCTAAGACATGTTCTTTTGCCTGCATTATTCTGGGACCACTGTCCTCTCTGTTGCTATAACCAGAAAATCTTGAAAATTCCAGCCTTTTCCCTACCTCTAACCACCCTGCCCTTCATTGGTTCACCAAACTTCTTTTTTTTTTAAATTTTTTTATTTTAATAAACATATAATGTATTTTTATCCCCAGGGATACAGGTCTGTGAATCGCCAGGTTTACACATTTCACAGCACTCATCATAGCACATACCCTCCCCAATGTCCATTTCCCTACCACCCTCTCCTGTCCCTCCTCCCCCCAGCAACCCTCAAGTCTGTTTTTTGGATTGAGTCTTTTATGGTTTGTCTCTCTCCCAATCCCATCTTTTCATTTTTTCTTTTCCTACCTCCCCCCAACCCCCCCCACATTGCATCTCCACTTCCTCATATCAAAGAGATCATATGATAGTTGTCTTTCTCTGACTGACTTATTTCGCTAAGCATAATACACTCTAGTTCCATCCACGTCGTCGCAAATGGCAAGATTTCATGTCTTTTGATGGCTGCATAGTATTCCATTGTGTATATATACCATCTCTTCTTTATCCATTCATCTGTTGATGGACATCTAGGCTCTTTCCACAGTTTGGCTATTGTGGACATTGCTGCTATAAACATTCAGGTGCACGTGCCCCTTCGGAGCACCACGTTTGTATCTTTAGGATATATACCCAGTAGTGCAATTGCTGGGTCATAGGGTAGCTCTATTTTCAGTTTTTTTGAGGAACCTCCACACTGTTTTCCAGAGTGGTTGCACCAGCTTGCATTCCCACCAGCAGTGTAGGAGGGTTCCCCTCTCTCCGCATCCTCGCCAGCATCTGTCATTTCCTGACTGGTTAATTTTAGCCATTCTGAGTGGGGTGAGGTGGTATCTCATTGTGGTTTTGATTTGTATTTCCCTGATGCCGAGTGATGTGGAGCATTTTTTCATGTGTCTGTTGGCCATCTGGATGTCTTCTTTGCAGAAATGTCTGTTCATGTCCTCTGCCCATTTCTTGACTGGATTATTTGTTCTTTGGGTATTGAGTTTGATAAGCTCTTTATAGATTTTGGATACTAGCCCTTTATCTGATATGTCGTTTGCAAATTTCTTCTCCCATTCTGTCAGTTTTGTTTTGGTTTTGTTAACTGTTTCCTTTGCTGTGCAAAAGCTTTTGATCTTGATGAAGTCCCAATAGTTCATTTTTGTCCTTGCTTCTGTTGCCTTTGGCGATGTTCCTAGGAAGAAGTTGCTGCGGTTGAGGTCAAAGAGGTTGCTGCCTGCGTTCTCCTCAAGGATTTTGATGGATTCCTTTCTCACATTGAGGTCCTTCATCCATTTTGAGTCTATTTTCGTGTGTGGTGTAAGGAAATAGTCCAATTTCATTTTTCTGCATGTGGCTGTCCAATTTTCCCAACACCATTTATTGAAGAGGCTGTCTTTTTTCTATTGGACATTCCTTCCTGCTTTGTTGAAGATTAGTTGACCATAGAGTTGAGGGTCTATTTCTGGGCTCTCTATTCTGTTCCATTGATCTATATGACTGTTTCTGTGCCAGTACCATACTGTCTTGATGATGACAGCTTTGTAATAGAGCTTGAAGTCTGGAATTGTGATGCCACCAACTTTGGCTTTCTTTTTCAATATTCCTTTGGCTATTTGAGGTCTTTTCTGGTTCCATATAAATTTTAGGATTGTTTTATTTCTTTAAAAAATGGATGGGATTTTGATAGGGATTGCATTAAATGTGTAGATTGCTTTAGGTAGAATAGACATTTTCACAATATTTGTTCTTCCAATCCATGAGCATGGAATGTTTTTCCATTTCTTTGTGTCTTCCTCAATTTCTTTCATGAGTACTTTATAGTTTTCTGAGTATAGATTCTTTGCCTCTTTGGTTAGATTTATTCCTAGGTATCTTATGGTTTTGGGTGCGATTGTAAATGGGACTGACTCCTCAATTTCTCTTTCTTCTGTCTTGTTGTTAGTGTAAAGAAATGTGACTGATTTCTGTGCATTGACTTTATATCCTGACACTTTACTGAATTCCTGTACAAGTTCTAGCAGTTTTGGAGTGGAGCCTTTTGGGTTTTCCACATATAGTATCATATCATCTGCAAAGAGTGATAGTTTGACTTCTTCTTTGCCAATTTGGATGCCTTTAATTTCTTTTTGTTGTCTGATTGCTGAGGCTAGGACTTCTAGTACTATGTTGAACAGCAGTGGTGATAACGGACATCCCTGCTGTGTTCCTGATCTTAGCGGAAAAGCTTTCAGTTTTTCTCCATTGAGAATGATATTTGCGGTGGGGTTTTCATAGATGGCTTTGATAATATTGAGGTATGTGCCTTCTATCCCTACACTTTGAAGAGTTTTAATCAGGAAGGGATGCTGCACTTTGTCAAATGCTTTTTCAGCATCTATTGAGAGTATCATATGGTTCTTATTCTTTCTTTTATTAATGTATTGTATCACATTGATGGATTTGCGGATGTTGAACCAACCTTGCAGCCTGGAATAAATCCCACTTGGTCGTGGTGAATAATCCTTTTAATGTACTGTTGGATCCTATTGGCCAGTATTTAGGTGAGAATTTTCGCATCTGTGTTCATCAAGGATATTGGTCTGTAATTCTCTTTTTTGGTGGGATCCTTGTCTGGTTTTGGGATCAAGGTGATGCTGGCCTCATAGAATGAGTTTGGAAGTTTTCCTTCCATTTCTATTTTTTGGGACAGTTTCAGGAGAATAGGAATTAATTCTTCTTTAAATGTTTGGTAGAATTCCCCTGTGAAGCCGTCTGGTCCTGGACTTTCGTTTGTTTGGAGATTTTTGATGACTGTTTCAATCTCCTTACTGGTTATGGGTCTGTTCAGGTTATCTATTTCTTCCTGGTTCAGTTGTGGTAGTTTATATGTCTCTAGAAATGTATCCATTTCTTCCAGATTGTCAAATTTGTTGGCGTAGAGTTGCTCGTAGTATGTTCTTATAATTGTTTGTATTTCTTTGGTGTTGGTTGTGATCTCTCCTCTTTCATTCATGATTTTATTTATTTGGGTCCTTTCTCTTTTCTTTTTGATAAGTCTGGCCAGGGGTTTGTCAATCTTATTAATTCTTTCAAAGAACCAGCTCCTAGTTTTGTTGATTTGTTCTATTTTTTTTTTAGTTTCTATTTCATTGATTTCTGCTCTGATCTTTATGATTTCTCTTCTCCTGCTGGGTTTAGGCTTTCTTTGTTGTTCTCTCTCCAGCTCCTTTAGGTGTAGGGTTAGGTTGTGTATTTGAGACCTTTCTTGTTTCTTGAGATAGGCTTGCACTGCTATATATTTTCCTCTCAGGACTGCCTTTGTTGTGTCCCACAGATTTTGAACCATTGTGTTTTCATTATCATTTGTTACCATGATTTTTTTCAATTCTTCTTTAATTTCCTGGTTGACCCATTCATATTTTAGAAGGATGCTGTTTAGTCTCCATGTATTTGCGTTCTTTCCAAATTTCCTCTTGTGATTGAGTTCTAGCTTCGGAGCATTGTAGTCTGTAAATATGCAGGGAATGATCTCAATCTTTTGGTACCGGTTGAGACCCGATTTATGACCCAGGATGTGATCTATTCTGGAGAATGTTCCATGTGCACTAGAGAAGAATGTATATTCTGTTGCTTTGGGATGGAATGTTCTGAATATATCTGTGATGTCCATCTGTTCCAGTGTGTCATTTAAGGCCTTTATTTCCTTGTTGATCTTTTGCTTAGATGATCTGTCCATTTCAGTGAGGGGAGTGTTAAAGTCCCCTACTATTATTGTATTACTGTCGATGTATTTCTTTGATTTTGTTATTAATTGGTTTATATAGTTGGCTGCTCCCATGTTAGGGGCATAGATATTTAAGATTGTTAGGTCTTCTTGTTGGACAGACCCTTTGAGTATGATATACTATCCTTTCTCATCTCTTATTATAGTCTTTGGCTTAAAATCTAATTGATCTGATATAAGGATTGCCACCCCAGCTTTCTTCTGATGTCCATTAGCATGGTACATTGTTTTCCACCCCCTCACTTTAAATCTGGAGTGTCTTCGGGTCTAAAATGAGTTTCTTGTAGGCAGCATATTGATGGGTTTTGTTTTTTTATCCATTCTGATACCCTGTGTCTTTTGATTGGGGTATCTAGCCCATTAACATTCAGGGTAACTATTGAGAGATATGAATTTAGTGCCATTGTATTGCCTGTAAGGTGACTGTTACTGTATATTGTCTCTGTTCCTTTCTGATCTACTACTTTTATGGTCTTTCTTTGCTTAAAGGACCCCTTTCAATATTCTCTGTAGAGCTGGTTTGGTGTTTGCAAATTCTTTCAGTTTTTGTTTGTCCTGGAAGCTCTTTATCTCTCCTTCTATTTTCAATGATAGCCTAGCCAGATATAGTATTCTTGGCTGCATGTTTTTCTCGTTTAGTGCTCTGAATATATCATGCCAGTTCTTTCTGGCCTGCCAGGTCTCTGTGGATAGGTCTGCTGCCAGTCTAATGTTTTTACCCTTGTATGTTACAGACTTCTTTTCCTGGGCTGCTTTCAGGATTTTCTCTTTGTCGCTAAAACTTGTAAATTTTACTATCAGGTGACGAGGTGTGGACCTATTTTTATTGATTTTGAGGGGTGCTCTTAGCATCTCCTGGATTTTGATGTTTGTTCCCTTTGCCACATTAGGGAAATTCTCTCCAATAATTGTCTCCAATATACCTTCTGCTCCCCTCTCTCTTTCTTCTTCTGGAATCCCAATTATTCTAATGTTGTGTCGTCTTATGGTGTCGCTTATCTCTCGAATTCTCTCCTTGTGGTCCAGTATTTGTTTGTCTCTCTTTTGCTCAGCTTCTTTATTCTCTGTCATTTGGTCTACTATGTCACTATTTCTTTCTTCTGCCTCACTTATCCTAGCAGTGAGAGCTTCCATTTTTGATTGCACCTCATTAATAGCCTTTTTGATTTCATCTTGGTTAGATTTTAGTTCTTTTATTTCTCCAGAAAGGGCTTTTATCTCTCCGGAGAGGGTTTCTCTAATATCTTCTATGCCTTTTTTGAGCCCGACTAGAACCTTGAGAATTGTCATTCTGAACTCTAGATCTGTCATTACGAATGTCCATATTGATTAGGTCTCCAGCCTTCAGTACGGCCTCTTGTTCTTTTTTTTGAGGTGAGTTTTTCCGCCTTGTCATTTTGTCCAGATAAGATTTGCTTTCTCCTCCTGTGGAATTCCGCTGTTCTTGGTGAGTGAAGTTGGTTTTGGCTGGGTTTCTTGTTGATCTTCTGGGGGAGGGGCCTGTTGTAGTGATTCTCAAGTGTCTTTGCTGCAGGCGGAATAGCACTGCCCTTGCCAGGGGCTGGGCTAAGTAATCCGCTCGGGTTTGCTTTCGGGAGCTTTTGTTCCCTGAATACTTTCCGTAGAGTTCTGGAGGATGGGAATGAAGATGGCGGCCTCCCAATCTCTGGCCCAGAGGATTGAGAGCTCGGGGTCCTGCTCCTCAGTTCGCCCTCAGAGAAAAGCACCCAACTGCCCCCATCTCCCTGGCCTCGGTCGCACTGGAGGAAAGCGCTCAATTGCTGGCACTTGGAGAAAAGCGCCCAGTCGCTTCCGTCTCCTTGGCCTCTGGCCGCACTCCGAGCCCACCCAGCCTGCGACCGGCTCAAGGTAACCCCGAGCTGAGAGCTCACTCCTCGGCTTTGTCGCTGTAGCCGGCTTCCCTGCTCTAATACCTGCGAGCTCTGCGACACTCAGACACCCCCGGTCCTTCTGTGACCCCACGGGACCTGGGGTTACGCTGACCCCACGTGGGCTTCCCCCCAGTTTAGCCTCTGGAGCAATGTCCCTCCATGGAGCAGACTTTTAAAAGTCCCGATTTTGTGCTCCGTTGCTCCACCGCTTGCCAGGAGCCAGCCCCTCCCACCGCGGTCCATCTTCCCGTCGCTTTGGATTCACTTCTCCGCAGGTCCTACCTTTCAGAAAGTGATCGATTTTCTGTTTCTAGAATTGTTGCTGCTCTTCTCTTCGATTTCCCGTTGGATTTGTAGGTGTTCACAATGGTTAGATAAGCTATCTAGCTGATCTCCTGCTACCCGATGTCGTCTCAGCCTGCTACTTCTCCGCCATCTTGACTCCTCCCCCCTCACCAAACTTCTTTGATTTGCATTCTAAACATCCCTGCTTCCTCTTCGGTATCCTAGATGAAAGCATAATACTATGCATAAGAGTAAATAGCATTCAAATAGATGAAGTGAAAACTAATGGAACATTTGAGGAAATGAACAAACCCTGTTCCCACACAGTTTAGAGTCATGTAAATGCTTTAAGGCAAAGGCCCAGCAGAATGTCAGGTTCACTTTTCTGCATTCCTCTTTCTCTGGGATCATGTCCCCTCAAGTCCTACTTGTTTTTGTAACTTTGAACTTCAACTTTTGTCTCCTCTTCTCTTCAAGAATGTCTAAAGCTCTAGAACACAGCATTCTGTTTGACCTCTTGATCTCACGCAAACTGTTGGCAATTTGTCGTTAGGAGGAAAAGTTGCAGAAGAATCCCTTACCTTCCCACTACACATAAAATCCTGTTACCTGTGCATCCACCTGCCCTCTTCCCTTTTTTATAATAGAAATGTCCTCTTCTTTCCCATTTGAGGGCAGTTCTGCTGCCTCCTTTGGATTACACTGTTTTCCAATTTTTTCAAGATTTCATACTACTTATTTTCTCTTGTCATAAATTTAACCTCACCTGCTTACTGGGTCATTTCCATTGGTATTTAAATGTGTTTGAGTATCTCCCATGAACAAAAAATAAATTCTTCAACCTTTCATTCTCCTCTAGTTACTGCCCCACCTTTCTCCTCCTGACTTTTCCAAGAGGATTGATTATTCCTGTAGGCTCTTGATTAGTATCTAGTCTCATCATTCTACCAAGTCAGCTCCTGTAAAGAAACTGTGATGTCCACTTAACATTTTCAGTTCTCATCTTTCTTGACCTCTTACTTCCTTTGATTCTGTTGACCCTTACATTCTCTGAGTTTACCATCTCCCTTTAACTTTTGTGACCTTATGCTCTCCTGGTTCCCCATTCTACATCTTGCCCTTCCTTTTCAGCCTTCCTCACCCAATTACTGAGTATTGTTTCCCTATAGCTCTGTTCCAATCTCTCTTTTCACTCTGTTCTCTTGACCTGGGTGTTACCATCCAAGTCCGTAACTTCCTTGTAAGCCCAAACATGCCACAGGATATTTCCACATGGTATTTGCTTTGTAAAGCATACTCCCTCAAACTTTCCCTTAACTTATTGTGTAATTCTACTCCCCCTTCACCTTGAAGCTTAGATACCACCTTCTCAGGAAGCCTTGCACAGCTTCCTTTGCTCTTGTAGCACCTCTGCAAAACTTGTCACAGTTATAATTCACATTTATTTATATGATTTGTTTAATGACAAGCTCTCTTGTTGGAGAGCTCCATAGTGCCAGATGCTATATTTTTCTTTTATAATTTTACCCTTAGCATCCCACGAAATGCCAAATACATAGGAGATACATAATAATTATAGAATGAAATGACTGAGTGAAGAAACATTTTGAATAATGTGTCTATAGAATATCAAGATGGGCACTCTGCAGACATGGTTAAATATGTGATTTTGGGAGATCAAGAGAATGGTCTGGGGGTGCCTGGGTGGCTCGGTGGGCTAAGACCTCTTCCTTTGGCTCAGGTCATAACCCCAGGGTCCTGGGATCAAGCCCCACATTGGGCTCTCTGCTCAGCAGGGAGTCTGCTCCCCGCACCCCCCTCCCCCGCCTGTCTGCCTATTTGTGATCTCTGTCAAATAAATAAATAAAATCTTAAAAAAAAGAGAGAATGGTCTGGCCTAGAGAGATGAATTAATTTGGAATCTAATGTTGTGTGAGTGGTAATGAAGCCTTATGTTAGTTATAAGATTTCCCAGGGAATGTTTATGGAGTGAGAGAAGAAGGAAGAGGACAAAAAACCTTGGGAACATCCACATTTAATGAACTGGGGCAGATAGAGAATGATCCACCAAAGGCTGCTCAGACTGGATATGCCATCCACACACTGCAGGTTTTCCATGGCAGGTTTTTCTTCTCCTTTTATTCTGAATGATAACCTGATTTTAATATACTGCTTTTTGGACTAGCATACTTCACAGCTGCATTTTTGGCTCAGAAAATGTATTATGACATTTGTAAGGGAAACAAATCTAAATCTAATGTTAACACTTAGCTTATTAATGATTATGTATAGTGATTAACAAGATGACTTTTTACTGCAGTGAGGGATTAAGGATTTAAAAAATGGTTAGTATAGGGCACCTGGGTGGCTCAGTCAGTTAAGGGTCTGCCTTCTGCTCAGGTCATGATCCCAGGGTCCTAGGATTGAGCCCTGCATTGGGCTTTCTGCTCAGCGGAGACCCTGCTTCTTCCTCTCCCCCTGCCTGCAACTCCCCCTGCTTGTAGGCTCTCTCTCTCGCTCTGTCAAATAAATAAATGAAAATCTTTAAAAATTTTTTTAAAAAATGGTTAGTATACATAGCAATTATATTTTTTCCTGATTTATGATCTTTTTGAGCTATGCTTCTAAAAATTCACCTAAATGTGAATGATATGTTAATCTTTCTTTTTCAGCCGGACAGTACTTTACTGATTATCTGTGAGAATGGCTATGTTCTTGAAACTCCACTTCCAACCATAAAGGAGGAAGAGGAAAATCGTGATGTAGTTTCCTATGAAATCAAAGACATGGACATAAAATGTTTTCATTTCTCAAGTGTCAAGTCTAAGATTCTGGTATGAGATATCCTTGAAGAATTATCTTCTAATGTGTTTTTTTTTAGAAAATTTTAAAAATTATTTCTATTAACGTATAATGTATTATTTGCCCCAGGGGTACAGGTCTGTGAATTATCAGGCTTACACATTTCTCAGCACTCACCATAGCACGTACCCTCCCCAATGTTTTTCTTAGAATTTAAAATATATTTTTTTCCTTGAAGTTTTTATTTAAATTCCAGTTAACATACAGTGTAATATTAGTTTCAGGTATACAGTATAGTGATTCAACAGTTTCATACATCACCTGGTACTCATCACAAGTGCCCTCCTTAATCCCTATTTTCTACCTAACCCATCCCCCACCTCCTTTCCTCTGGTAACCATCAGTTTGTTTTCTGTAGTTAAGAGTCTGTTTCTTGGGGGGTGCCCAGGTGGCTCAGTCAGTTAAGCATTCTTAATTTTAGCTCAGGTCATGATCTCAGGGTTGTGAGATCAAGCCCTGTGCCAGGCTCCATGCTGGGTGTGGAGCTTGCTTAAGATTCCCTCTTTCCCTCTCCCTTTGCCCTGCATGCCCCTCTGAAAAAAAAAAAAAAAAAAAGTCTGTTTCTTGGTTTGCCTCTCACTTCCCCCTATGATCATATGCTTTGTTTCCAAGCCATACATATGAGTGAAATCATATGGAATTTGTCTTTCTCTAACTGACTTCACTTAGCATGATATTCTCTAGCTCCATCCACATCATTGCAAATGGCAAGATTTCATTCTTTTTTATGGCTGAGTAATATTCCATTGTATAAAAGTGCTGATGAAATATGAAGAAGAATAAGACATTTACCCTGACTTTATGAGCTTATAAGCTGGTAGAAAGCAACCGACTATATTAGAAGGCAGTAGTGAATGGATATTAAAATCACAGTACAAAGAAAATAATTTTAGGGGTGTGGAGTGAAACAAATATGAGTTTGATGGGGGGGTAAGAGGGGATCAAAGATGACTAGATAGAGGGGACATTTAGTATTTTAAAAAAATGAGAAGAATTTTGAGAGAATGAAAAAGGAGAGGAAGGCAATAAGAGCTGGAATAACATCCTGAGGGAAAGCAGAGTTGTAAGAATTTCTCGTGTTTTAAAAAAATGAAGACTGGAATGTTGAGACAGAGGGATGCAGTATGTGGAAGGGATGTGGCAGAAATCTATGACCAACACTTGGGCTCCTTAAATACCAGCCAAGATATTTCAATTTAATTCAAGACCATTGAAATCCATTATGAGTTCTTTTTCCCTTTTCTCCCCCCTCATATTTGTTCTTTGAAGAAATTCTTATTTCAGTATAGTAGACACACAATGTTATATCAGTTTCAGGTACACAACATAGTGATTCAACAAAACTGTATATTATGCTGTGCTCACCACAAGTGTAGCTACTACCTGTCACCATACAACACTATTACAGTATCATTGACTATATTCCCTATGCTGTACTTTTTATATTTTATGTATATGTCATCATATTTTACATCTTTTAATTCATAATTTTCTTCTAATTGTGGCTTTCTTTTTCCTACTTAAAGAAATCCCTTTCACATTTTTGTAAGGCCAGTTTAGTGATGATAAACCCCTTTAATTTTTCTTTCGTTGGGAAACTCTTTCTCCTTTTATTCTGAATGATAACCTTGCCAGGTAGAGTATTCTTGGTTGTAGGTTTTTTTCTTTCAACACTTTGAATATATAATGCCACTCCCTCTGGCCTTCAAAGTTTCTGCTGAAAAACTGACTGATAGCCTTATAGGGTTTCCCTTGTATGTAACTTCTTTCTTCTTTCTTGCTACTTCTACAAATTTCTTTATCTTTAACCTTTGACATTTTAATAATTATGTTTCATGGGTTCATCTTGTTTTTAACTTTCCGTGTTTCCTAAATCTGGATGTCTGTTTCTTTTCCCAGATTAGTGAAGTTTTGAAGCTAGTATGTCTTCAAATGAATTTTCTGCACCTTTCTTTTCTCCTTCTGGAACCCCTATAATGTGAATATTTGTTTGCTTGATGTTGTCAAGAGATCTCCTAACTTAACCTGATTTTTTTTTTTTCTGTTCAGTTTGGATGCTTTCCATTACGCTATGTTCCAGATTACTGATCCATTCTTCTTCATCCATAATCTGTTGATTCCCTCTAGTGGTTTCCCCCCCCCTTCACTTCAGTTATTGTATTCTTCATTGCTGATTTTTAAAAATATTTTTTCTTTGTTGAAGGCCTACTGTGTTCTTTTACTCTTTTCTCCAGCAAGATGAGCATCTTTGTGATCATTGGTTAAACTCTTTTTAAAGCATATGGCATATCTCCTTTTTATTTAGTTCTTTTTTTGGAGGTTTTATATTGTTCTTTCTTTTGGAATGTATTCCTCTGCCTCCCCATTTTTCTTGACTTTCATGTTTGTTCCTATGAATTAGGTACGACAGCTACTTCTCCTAAATTTGAAGAAATGGTCTTGTGTATGGTCTCCCCTATATATAGTTGGCAATTTCCTCTGGCTGGCTGGAGCTGCAGATGGTGTAGGTTGAGGGTTGCAGGGCATTCCATGCTGTGTCTGACCTGGTGAGATGACTGGAGCTGAAGTGGGTGTAAGTGGGGAAGTCCCAGGGCTCTTCATGCAGTGGACATCCTGGCAGGATAGCTAAAACGGAACTGGGTGCTGATTTGGAGGCTCCTGGGGCTCTATATGCAGAGGGTGCTCTGGAAGGACAGCTGAAGCTGAAGTCAGTGCAAGCTGGAGTGGCCTGATGGGGTGAAATGCCAGGCTGGAACAGGCCACAGTGTCCAAGGACATACTATGCAGGGGTGCCCTGTCGGGCCCGCTGAAGCTGAAGTGGGTGTAAGCTGGGGAATCCCTGGGCTTTGCATGTAGAAAACACCTTATCAAGACAGCTGAAGTGGAAATGGGTATAAGCCAGGTTGTTTAAGAGCATTCCACACTGAGGGTGCCCTGGTAGGACAAATGAAAGTGGAGTGGGTACAAGCTGGGGGTCCCTGGGTATGCTGCACAGGGACTGCCCTTGTGGAGTAATAGGATCCAGGACTGCGGGATGCCTGTGCTATCTACAGGGGGCATTCTGGCGGGACAGCTGGTGCCAAATCAGGCATCAGCCAGGAGGTCCCAGAGCACTCTGTATTGAGGGTGTCCTAGCAAGCTGTCTGAAGCAAATATGGTGTGGATCTGGAGTGTTTAGGGATCCTTCGTACCTGTTTCACTGTGATGCAACAGGTGGAGCTGTGGTGAGTGCTACCCAGGGGTGTCCTGGTGTATACCTCCCTGGATCCTCCTTGGTGAGATTGCTGGAGCGAGTGGGGGCTAGGTGCCTTGGGCTCACTGATGTGGTAGGCTGGTTAAGGTGCCCAGATCTTGCTCCCCTCATTCACACTGTCATGGTGGAGGGGGAGTATAAACTGTGGTACTTGCCAGCCCTTCTGTCCTGCAGAGATTTCCAGCATCTCCCTGCAGTTTGGCAGGGTTCTAAGGCTGGTTGTTTTATATACTAGTTGCTCTTTTATTTATTTATAAATAATAGATAAAATAGTTGCTCTATTTTATTTATTTTTTACTTAAATTCAATTAATTAATATATAATATATTATTTGTTTCAGAGGTACAGGTCTGTGATTCATCAGTCTTATATTATACCCAGTACTCATTATAACACATAGCCTCCCCAGTGTTCATCACCTAGTTACCCTATATCCCCATCCCCATCCTCCCTAGCAACCCTCAGTTTGTTTCCTATGATTAAGAGTCTCTTATGGTTTGCCTCCCTCTCTGGTTTCATCTTATTTAATTTTTTCCTCTCTTCCCCTATGATCCTCTGTTTTGTTTCTTAAATTCCACATACCAGTGAGATCATATGACAGTTGTCTTTCTCTGACTGACTTATTTTGCTTAGCATAATACCCTCTAGTTCCATCCATGTTGTTGCAAATGGCAAGATTTCATTTTTTTGATGGCTGATTAATATTCCATTGTATAGATACATACCACATCTTTATCTATTCACCTGTCAAGATAGACATCTGGGCTCCTTCCACAGTTTGGCCATTGTAGACATTGCAGCTATAAACATTGGGGTGCAGATGCCCCTTTGGACCACTACATTTGTATCTTTAGGGTAAATACCTAGTAGTTCTGGGTTGTAGGGTAGCTCTATTTCAACTTTCTGAGGAACCTCCATACTGTTTTCCAGAGTGGCTGCTCCAGCTTACTTTCCCACCAGCAGTGTAGGAGGGTCCTCCTTTTTCTATATCCTCATCAATATCTGTCATTTCCTGACTTGTTAATTTTAGACATTCTGACTGGTGTGAGGTGTATTTCATTGTGGTTTTCATTTGTATTTCCCTGATGCCAAGTAATGTTGAGCATTTTTTCATGCATCTGTTGGCCATTTGGATGTCTTCTTTGGAGAAATGTCTGTTCATGTCTTCTGCCCATTTCTTGGTTGGATTTGTTCTTTGGGTGTTGAGTTTGATAAGTTCTTTATAGATTTTGGATATATTCTGGTTTCTCTTCAGATCATATAAATCTTTTGCCTTTTATTAGTTTCTCTTTTAAATCTTGCCTTTTTTTTTTTTTAATTTGACAGACAGAGAGCACAAGTAGGCAGAGAGGCAGGCAGAGAGAGAGGAGGAAGCAGGCTCCCTGCTGAGCAGAGAGCCTGATGTGGGGTTCGATTCCAGGATCCTGGGATCATGACCTGAGCCAGAGGCAGAGGCTTTAACCCACTGAGCCACCCAGGCATCCCTAAACCTTGCCTTTTTTTTTTTTTTCCCCCCTGTGTCCCAAGGCAGACAGATCTGTTCTGGCTCTCTCAGTACTATCCATTCCCACTGCAGTTCAGAGCATTTGGGGATAGAGGTTTCGTTCATTACTGTGTCTCCTTTCTTTTATTGGGAAGAGGCTGTTCAGTCACCCCTCCCACCGTGTGATTTTGAGGAGGGGATTGATGTGATGAGATCATATAAATTGGATAATTATGAGGGATAAAAAAGAAATAAAGAGGGAAAAGATGGGAGGTAGGGATGCCAGTGTTTGGTGGCTTTTGAAAGGTCTGAAAGATGTAAGGGGTCTAAGAGTATTACTAAAAATAGGAACAACTTTTCTCAGGGCTTATTTTGATCTACCTAATTCATGGGTTGATAGACTGGAAGAAACTGTATTTAGCGCTTCTGTTAGGAAAAAAAATGAGAAAATAATTTCTGTAAAATTAGGATTGAAGGGGGTAATATAGAAATGATTTTATTTTATTTTTTTAAAGATTTTATTTATCTATTTGACAGAGAGAGACACAGCGGGGACAGAAGCAGGGGGAGTGGGAGAGGGAGAAGCAGGCTTCCCGCGGAGCAGGGAGCCCAATGCGGGGCTTGATCCCGGAACTCCGGAATCAGGACCCGAGCCGAAGGCAGATGCCCAACAACTGAGCCACCCAGGCGCCCCTAGAAATGATTTTAAAATGTTAATGATGAAATATGTCCCCAAATTGATAATTATTTTATTTATTTATTTATTTAATTTTTAAATTTTTAAATAAACATATAATGTATTTTTATCCCCAGGGGTATAGGTCTGTGAATCGCCAGATTTACACATTTCACAGCACTCATCATAGCACATATCCTCCCCAGTGTCCATTTCCCCACCACCCTCTCTCATCTCCCCTCCCCCCAGCAACCCTCAGTCAGTTTTTTGAGGTTGAGTCTTTTATGGTTTGTCTCCCTCCTGATCCCATCTTATTTCATTATTTCTTTTCCTACCCCCCAAACTCCCCACATTGCATCTCCACTTCCTCATATCAGGGAGATCATATGATAATTGTCTTCCTCCTCTAATTGACTTATTTCGCTAAGCATAATACTCTCTAGTTCCATCCATGTCATCGCAAATGGCAAGATTTCATTTCTTTTGATGGCTGCATAGTATTCCATTGTGTATATATACCACATCTTCTTTATCCATTCATCTGTTGATGGACATCTAGGTTCTTTCCACAGTTTGGCTATTGTGGACATTGCTGCTATAAACATTCGGGTGCACGTGCCCCTTTGGAGCACCACGTTTTTATCTTTAGGATATATACCCAGTAGTGCAATTGCTAGGTCATAGGGTAGCTCTATTTTCAGTTTTTTGAGGAACCTCCACACTGTTTTCCAGAGTGGTTGCACCAGCTTGCATTCCCACCAACAGTGTAGGAGGGTGATAATTATTTTTAAATGACATTATTTTACATCAGAGCTGTGAGTTTTTCTAGAACCCTAATCTTCCTTTCATTTTGTCATCCCCTTACTGTAAATGAATGGTTTACAGTTGTTTTTCTATCTTAATGTCTCTTGCAAAAGCGATTAATAGAAATAGAAAAGAGAAAGACATTAAGGGATTTGAAGAAGAAGGAGAAGGAAGAAAGGAGGAAGCAGCTAGCAGCAGAGATGGGAGAAGATGGAGAAAAGGAACTCCAAGTGGAGGAGGTGGAGGAGGAGGAAGAGGAAGAGGAGCCATTACCTGAAATCTTTATTCCATCAACTCCCTGTCACATCCTCTGTGGATTTTACTCTGAGCCAGGGAAGTTCTGGGTTTCTTTGGTGAGTAACAATGTAATACATAATTTTTATCTCAGCCCCAATCAAATATAGTTTATGATCATGATTTTCCAGCACACTGTTACTTTCTAACTTATGGTAAGGCCATTTACTAACTACTATTGAAGGTGTGAATTCTGGTGAATGAATGTGAGTTATAGTTTTTATAACATCTCGATATCTCTTTTATGTCTGCTTATTATGCTATCATCTATAACAATCATACGTGTTCCAGGAGGTCAAAGGGGAGAAGAATGAAAGATAGAAGGGCAAAGGGCTAAGGATTCTTCCAGTTGATTCTACAGCCTTTTAAATTGTGCAGCTAAGTGACATTTTGAAAATAATGGGCACACTATCCTGTAAACTTTTGCTTGCATTTTGTAATTTGCAGCTGTGCTGTGTGGCCACGTAGAAGTCTGGGAAGACGGCTGTTTTTAGGTGGTCACATTGCCACTCTGAACAAAATTGGGATTTGGCTAGTAAAGAAGAAGAGAAAAATGGATATCAGGGAGATAGACACCAAGAATTGTCACAGTATTGTGACAACTATATCCTCTAATTATACATTTTCTACTCCTATCATAAGATATTGATCAATTGCAAAGCAAGATTTCCTTCATTATAAATTTGTCACAAATTTCATCTCCATTAACCAAAAAAAGTAATAATTGACATAAAAGTATACAGGCATACCTTATTTTATTGCACTTCACAGATACTGTGATTGTCACCAATTGGTTTATGGCAATCCCGTGTTGAGCAAGTTTATTGGCATCATTTTTCCAAAAACATTGGCTCACATCATGTTTCTGTGTCACATTTTGTAATTCTTGCAGTATTTCAAACATTCTCATTATTATTATTTGTTGTTATGATCTGTGGTCATTGATCTTTGTTACTATTGTAGTTGTTGGGGGGGAGTCATGAACCACACCCATATTAGACCACAAACTTAATGATAAATACCGTGTGTGTTTTGACTGCTCCATTAACCAGCCATTCCCTTGCCTCTCTCCCTCTCCTTGGGCTTTTCTATTCTCTGAGATATAATAATATTGAAATCAGGCCAGTTAACAACCCTACAGTGGCTTCTAATTGTTCAAGTGAAAGCAAGAGTCACATGCTTCTCACTTTAAATCAAAAGCTAGAAATGATTAAGCTCAGTGAGGAAGGCAGGTCAAAAGCCAAGATAGGCCAAAAACTAGAACTCTTGTGCCAAACAGTTGGCCAACTTGTGAATGCAAACAAAAAGTTCTTGAAGGAAATTAAAAGTGCGAGTCCAGTGAACACATGAATACTAAGAAAGAAAAACAGGCTTATTGCTAGTATGGAGAAATTCTCAGTGGTCTGGATAGAAGATCAAACCAGCCACAACATTTCCTTAAGCCAAAGCCTAATCTAAAGCAGGGCCCTAAATCTCTAATTCTATGAAGGCTGAGAGAGGTGAAGAAGCTATAGAAGAAAAGTTGGAATTTAGCAGAGTTTGGTTCATGGGCTTTCAGAAAAGAAGGAAAGAAGCCTTCTCCATAACACAGAAGTGTAAGGCAAAGTAGCAAGTGCTGATGTAGAAGCTGTAGTGAGTTCTCCAGAAGATCTGGTTAAGGTAATTCATGAAGATAGCTATACAGAACAAGAGACTTTTAAAAAAAATATTTTATTTATTTACTTGAGAGATAGAGAGTGAGAGAATGAGCAGGGAGAGCAGCAGAGGGAGAGGGAGAAGCAGACTTCCCACTGAGCAGGGAGCCTGATATGGGGCTCAATCCCAGAACCCTGGGATCACAAGCTGAGCCTAAGGTAGACACTTAAATCGACTCAGCCACCCAGGGGCCCTGAGCAAGAGATTTCAGTGCAGATGAATCAGTCTCATTGTGGAAGAAAATACCATCTAGGGCTTTCAGAGAGGAGAAGTCAATGCCTGGCTTCAAAGAATAGGTTGTTTCTCTTGTCAGAGGCTAATGCAGTTGGTGACTTAAGTCGAAGCCCATGCTCATTTGCCATTCTGAAAATCCTGGACCTTAGGAATTACATTAAGTCTATGTTGCCAGTTCTCTATAAATGGAACAACAAAGCTAAGTGACAGCACATCTGTTTACAACATGGTTTACTGGATATTTTAAGCCCACTGTTGAGACCTACTCCTTAGAAAAAAAGATTCTTTCAAAATATTACTGCTCATTGACGATGCATCTGGTCACCCAAGAACTCTGATGGAGACATACAGTGAGATTAATGTTGTTTTCATGCCTGATAGCACAACATCCATTTTGCAGCCTGTGAATCAGGGAGTAATTTAAACTTTCAAGTCTTATTATCTAAGAAATACTTTGTAAGGCTATGGGTGCCATAGATTGCAATTTCTCTAACGGATCTGGGCAAAGTCAATGGAAAAACTTCTGGAAAGGATTCACCATTCTAGATTCATAGGAACAGGTCAAAATATCAACATTAACAGGATTTCTTGGAAGAAGCTGATTCCAACCCTCACGGGTGACTCTGAGGGGTTCAGGACTTGAGTGGAGTTAAAAACTACAGTTGTGATAGAAATAGCAAGAGAATTAGAATTACAAATAGACCCTGAAGACCGGACTGAATTGGCTGCAATCCCATGATAAAAATGGTAACAGATGAGTTGCTTCTTATGGATGGGTAAAAAAAAGTGTTTTCTTGAGATGACATCTACTCCTTGTGAAGATGCCATGAAGATGGTTGAAATGGCAACAAGGGATTTAGAATATCACATAAACCTATTTGATAAGCTGCAGCAAGGTTTGAGAGGGTTGACTCCAATTTTGAAAGAAGTTCTACCCTGAGTAAAATGTTAACTAACAACATTGCATGCAACAGAGAAATTCATGAAAGGAGAAGTCAATTGATGCAGCAAACTTCATTATTGCCCTATTTTAAGAAATGGCTATGGCCACCCCAGCCTTCAGCAACCACCACCCTGATCAGTCAGCAGCCATCAACATTGAGGTGAGACCCTCCAACAGCAAGAAGATTAAGACTTGCCCAAAGCTCAGATTACAGTCAGAAGTTTTGGGCAATAAAGTATTTTTAAATTAAGGTATGTACATTTTTTTCTTAGACATAATGCTATTACATACTTAATAGACTATGGTATATTGTAAACATAACTTTCATATGCACTGGGAAACAAAAAACCATTTGACTCACTTTATTGCAATAGTAGCTTTATTAAGGTGGTCTGGAATTGAACCCCTATTATCTCTGAGGTATATCTGTAAGTGAGAGATTATGATTTATGCACAACCTATCCCAGCTCTTTGGCCAAGCCAGAACACTGACTAGCCAAGGCTTGTTACTACAAGGAGTAATGAGCATTAACTTCTCCCTGTGTTCAGTTTTTCCTAGACATACATCTTTGTTAGCAACTTCTAGGGAGGCAAGCAGCAAAAAGGATAGAAAGTAGTGATGCTTTGTCCATCTTTATGAAACAATGGTTGATGACTACTATTGTGTGGGGTTCAAGAGCAAAGGGATAAATAAGACATGGTTCCTGCCCTCAGGAAATTCCTTCATATCATGAGGAGAGAGGCACAGAAACAACTGTAATACAATGTAATAGCGTTCTAGTATCCTTGAAACACATGCAAAAATTATTATATAACAAACACATTCACTGCTTATTCTTAGGATTGCCCAATAAATATTATATGAGACATACTTGCCCTAGGTGTATTTGTTACCTGAAATTCATATTTAACTGGGTATCTGGTATTTTTATTTGCAGAATATGGAAACCTATTTATTCCATACAGAGCACCCTTCTAAGTGATTTACTAACCACCCTATAAAATAAATCCTCTTATAATTTGCATGTTGCATAAGAGGAAACCAAGGCAGGGAGAGGTTATGTCACTTATCCAAGGTCATATAACTAACGAGAGGGGGAACCAGGATCTGGACTCAGGCAGTTTGGGCCTAGAGTCCATGCTTTTAACTACTAAGCTCCACCAGCATGCAAGATTAAGGTACAGTTGACAGAGGTAGCGCTGCTGATTCTGCTTGATGCAAATATTTGCCAGCTCCGTGCCTGCAACCAAATAGACTGTGTAGAAGACCAGTCTCCCTGTGAGGTTGTGACTGCAGTTCTCAAGTCCATGCTCATGCTGCAGGCCCATTCTCTTGCCCAGCCCTGTTGGCTCTGCCACTTGGCTGAATTACTGACATAATTCTTCCTCCCCTCAGACATGCTGCACCCTCCATTGCCTTCTAAGATAACCTTCTCTCACATTTCACTGAGAAAATCAAATTTTCCTTGACTTGTCTTAAATAGATCTGACTCCCCATGAGGATCCATACAAGTTTTGTCTGCCCTGCCTATTGTTCCATTTGATGAGTGGTCTCCTGCAACTGTCCAAGGACACTCTTCCTGAAGCCTTTTGATCCCACCCCTCTCCCTTCCTCCAATAGTTTATTCCTGCAGTAAGCCACCCAGTCTCCTGTGTCATCCACTTCCTTCTGTTCACTAAATTCTTATCTTATAAACATGCTCTAGTACTTAAAATTTTTCCTTAACCTCTCTTTCCTTCCTTTCCACTCCTCCTTTTAGAGGTGATCCTGAAGATCATAATATGCAACTTTAAGTTCATATAATTTGATATAAATTTATTCTTCTAATTTCAGAGAAAAAAGATCTTGGAGCACTTTAATGCCATGTATCCTCTCCCTCCCCATTGTCCTATATTTTCTCTCTCTCTCTCTCTCTCTCTATATATATATATATATATATTTGTATCCCCAAAAGGTATTTTACTATTATATTGTTGATATCACTTTGGTTTGTCCTTTTTCTTGCTGTTAATTCCTTTCTATATCTTTGTAATTGCACCTTCTGCCTTAAATATATAATATATGTTATATATTTAATATAGGTCTGCTAGTGACAAATTCTCTGTTTTGGGGGTTTTGGAGGGTTCTTAAAGTGTCCTCATTTTGCCTTTTTAAAAAAATTATATTTTTGTTGGAAATTTTGTTTTCAAACTCTGATATCTTTTAATTCTCTTTTGTCTTCCATTCTACCAGCTGCATTATTTATTTATTTGTTTATTTATTTATTAGATTTCTTTTCAGTGTACTAGAATTCATTGTTTATGCACCACACCCGGTGCTCCATGCAATACGTGCCCTCCATAATACCCACCACCAGGCTCACCCAAACTCCCACCCCCCACCCCTTCAAAACCTTCAGATTGTTTTTCAGAGGCCATAGTCTCTCATGGTTCATCTCCCCTTACAATTTCCCCCAACTCCTTTCTCCTCTCCATCTCCCTATGTCCTCCGTGTTATTTCTTATGCTCCACAAATAAGTGAAACCATATGATAATTGACTCTCTCTGCTTGACTTATTTGACTCAGCATAATCTCTTTTTATTGTTTCTTTGACACCTAGTATGTCTTTTTCTCTTGTTGCTTTTAAAATTTTGTGTTAAAGCATGTCATTTCTTCATATTTATCTTGCTGGTGGTTGTAGCATTTCTTGAATCCCAACATAGTTTTGTTCAGTTTTGGAAAACTCACAGCCGTTATCTACCACAGTATTGCTCTGGCCCATCTTTTTACTTGTTTCTGCTGGGATTTCAGTTTTCTGTATATTAACCCTTACTGCTATGTCCTGAATGTACTTTACACACACACTGGCCTTTTTTGGGGGGGTATTTTCCATTTTTCTTTTCTTTCTCCTGCCTAGGCTTGACTACTTTATCTGATCTCTGTTCCAGCTTTATAACTCTGCTGTGTCTAGTTGCTTTCAAACTCATCTACTGAATTTGTAATTTGTCATTTTATTTGTTCTAGAATTTTATTTTTTCCATTTAATTTTTTTTATAGATTCCAGATGGCTTCTTAAATTTTCCATTTGGCTTCAGAGTCCTTAAATATACTAATCTTGGTTATTTGAAGTCCATTTTGTAAATATCTCAATATCTCATGACTTTGGTTTGTTTGTCTTTTTAAAATCTATTTAAATTCAATTTGGTTAACATATAGTGTATTATTAGTTTCAGGGGTAGAATTTAGTATTCATCAGTTGCATATAATACCCAGTGCTCTTTACATGCCCATCACCCAGTTACACCATCCCCCCCACCTTCCCTCGAGGAACCATCAATTTGTTTCCTCTAGTCAAGAGTCTTATGGTTTGCCTCATTTTCTGTTTTCATCTTATTTTACTTTTCCTTCCCTTTCCCTATGTTCATCTGTTTTGTTTCTTAAATTCCACATATGAGTGAAATCATATGGTATTTGTCTTTCTCTGATTGACCCATTTCACTTAGCATAATACCCTCTAGTTCCATCCATATCATTGCAAATAGTAAGATTTCATTTTTTTAATGGCTGGGTAGTATTCCATTATATGTATACATACCACATCTTCTTTATCCATTCATCTGTTGATGGACATCTGGGCTCTTTCCATATTTTGGCTATTGCAGACCTTGTTGCTATAAACATTGGAGTGCATGTTTCCCTTCAAATCACTATGTTTGTATCCTTTGGGTAAATACCTATAGTGCAACTGCTGGGCTGTAGAGTAGTTCAATTTTTAACTTTTTGAGGAACCACCGTATTGGCTTTAGGGTGTCTGCACCAGTTTATATTTCTACCATAATCTTGTTTGTCCTTTGATTTAAGATAATCAAGTCTTACCTTAGCTAGTATGCCTAGTTGGTGTTTTTTTTTTTTTTAATTGAATAATTGACCTTGTATGTGAAAAACTGTAGCATTTGTTGAGATATGTTGGCATTGTCTCCTGGAAATTCATTTTTGGTCCTGGAAAGCAGGTAGAAATCCTAGATCACTTTCATCTACTCAGTGATTGAGACTCATACTTGTAGTGTGTAGTGCTCCAGGGTTGCAATGGAAAGCCCACTGGAAGGTGTGTTTACTGTGTCTCCTCCTCCTTGGAGGATCCTGTGATTTCCCTCCCTCTTCCTAAGCCCATGAGGCAACAGATTGCTCTGCTGAGCTTCTAAGCCTCTCAGCTGCCACTTCCAGAACTGCGCATTGCCTCTGGGAGAAGAGCAATGCACTAGACTCAAAACTAGCTCTGAACACCATGTCCTACACAACTCTATTACTGAATACTAAATGCAAAATAATACCTGAAATAAAATGGAATTCAGTAGGTAATCAGAAGTGGTATTTCTCTTATAATAACTTCTAAGTGGAAAGCAAATTACTGTAAGGTGCTTTATTATTGTATAATTGTATAGTTGCATATAAATAGACAGTGGAGATACTTTATAAAACCTTATCTATAATCATAGAAATCATATCAAAATAGATGTTTTAAGACCTCTATTTTAGGTTTTAAAATTTGAAATAATATAAAAATCCTCATGTGGTCATATATATCTTATATTTAAATACTACTTTCTAAAAAAAAAACTTTTTATAAAAACAAAAAAAAAAAAAAACTTTTTATAAAAAAAAAAAACTTTTTATAAAAACAAAAAAAAAAAACTTTTTATAAAAACAAAAAAAAAACTTTTTATAAAAACAAAAAAAAAAACTTTTTATAAAAACAAACAAAAAAAAAAACTTTTTATAAAAAAAAAAAAAAATAAATAAATACTACTTTCTATGTTATTTTTCTCTTTTCCAGGGTGGCTATGATGCTGGTTTTCTGTATCACTGTGAGTTCCCTTTGTATGACCAGAGTAGTGCTATCACAAAAAAGAAAGATGAACCTTTTGATTTTCGTCTTCTTGAAGATACAGAGGATAATCCCATCCAAACTATCACTTTCAGGTGAACTGAATTTCAGAAAGCCTTAAAAATAATGATCCCATTTATGCCTGTGTTGTTGCCCATCATGAATATTGTTCATTTTAGGAGATCTGTCCAAATGGAGAAGTATGCAAACATTTTCTAGTTAAATAAATGAATAAATGAATAGAATCAAAGATAATTCCAAAACTGTATTTCAAGTCCCTTTATCAAATATTCTGTCAAATTTGTTTTTCACACAATAGGTTTGTAGGGATTTACTCAGGGGTATGCTACTGCTTGGTCAAACAATGAAGGTTCAGTGTTGCAATGATTCTGGAGAAATCACAAATTGAGATTTTTAAATGATTGATAATCATATTTGTGATTTATTTGTGATATTATTATCATAATGTGGTTTATTTGTGATATATTATCACAATAATAAATCACAAATATCATTTGTGATAAATAGTCACAAATTGAGATTTAATAATTGAGAAACATATATGCCAGTTATTCTTTTGAAGATCAAATATAATAGCTCCAAATTTCAAATTGGCTTTTCTTCTCCTTTTACTCTTTTGTACAGTTTTCTAGGGCTGCCATAGTTCCTTAGGGCTTCAAAATATGAATGGGGGGGCACAATGTAGTCTATAACATTTTTGTTAATAAAATTTAGCCATTTGTCAATTAATTTAAAATTAAACATTTTCAGATTAATATGAAGAAAATTTATGTTTCCTAGCATTCACCAAGATATGATGTTTTGTGGAATGCAAAATGGAGCAATTCGAGTCTATATCCTAAGTCAAAATAAGCCTTCATTGATTAATACAGAGGACTACTGGCACTTCAATATCCATGACAATAATTATGGATGTATTAAAGGCATCTGTACTAGTTTTGATGACCGTTTCTTGGTGACTATTGGAGCAGATAGTAATATCTTCGTTTTCACCATTTTTTCTGAATTTGAGCTAAAGAAAGACATCAAAGCCGAAGTGCCATCTCCCAGGGTATGTAACTAATAACAATGATAAATAAATTAATTTTAAAGTAGTGATGTCAAAACTACTTTCTTTAAAAATTGAAAACTCATTTACCTTATAGTCTATTCTTGTTAGAATTTTGACTTTCTGGTGTCTCTGTTATTAAATATTAAAGTCACTGAATTCCCCTATAACACTAAAGGTACAGAATTCCCCAATTTAAAAAGACTAATTTTTTCTATATCAATCACTTTCTGGGTTAAATTTCTTTGTTTTCAAAGTGTACAACTTTTTCAGATATATATTTTGCTTTTCATTTATTCACTTAATGAATGGGCATATATGGGAAGTATACCATAATTTGTGTGTTTGAAAGGAGTTGTAAAAGTGGTAGTTTTTAGTATCAGAATATGACAATATGGATCATGACCAAAGATTCAGTTAAATTATTCTATTCTTAAGCAGAGTGTATCGTTGGATTTGTAATGAAGATTGATCCCCAAATTATATCCATTTGCCCTACCACATGACAAAGTAGTTCCTTTGGGAAAAAAATCACTAATAACCATTTGAATTGCTCCTCAAAAAGAGGAAATTGTATTAAAAAGACCATAGTTAAAATTCCTGTGAATACACTGGCATTCCATTTAATAGGTAACCAACTTTAAAAGAAGATACAAAAAAAGTAGGGCAGATTTGAGCAGGTAAATTTTCATTTCTATTAATAGAAGCAAAATTAGGAGAATGGACTGTTGTCCAAAGAACTCCCGCTCAGAAAGAAGAATTACAGAAGGGGAAAGTGTAAGAACAAGAGAATCTTTTTCTTTCTACCTAGTGCTAGCTCTTCCTATGGAAATATATATTGGACAGAAAAAAAACATTTCACATTTGTATAATAGCATCCTTTTATATATGAATTTAATCAGTATTTCTTATGTCCCTGATGTGGACTCTGCTTTTAGGAAGACAGAATCAGAAAAAACTGAATAAATAGAGTACTAAGCTCTGCATAGGTCTAAGGATCTTACTTTAGAATCTGCTGGGAAGCCCTTAAAAGTACAGATTCCTGAGCCCCAGTGAGGAGCAATTAAATCAGAATATCTGAAAGTGAGGGCCAGGTATCGGTATTTTATAAAATATCTTGCCTTCTTCCTGGGTCTCAGACCCCATGACTCCAATGTGCAGCTGGGATTGAGAACAATTCGCCTGTATCTTGGCACACAGTTGGTAGCAACTCTGTTTAACTCAAATTTATTATAAACAGCTGAGGCCAAGAGATAGTTGGTTGGGTATCCTGGAGATCACACTGCTAATGGAAAACCGAGGGGCTTGGCTCTGGAAAACAAAAGAATAGAAAAATAAAATTCAATCAAGTTATGTCTTAAGTGATTAACAGTAATTACAATGTATTAGCCATCAATGTCTCTTCTACTGGTCATGTCTTATGACTTCACTTTTACCAAAGTTCTAAACTTTGGGGTACCTGGATGGTTCAGTCAGTAGAGTATGTAACTCTTGATCCCTGGATTGTGAGTTTGCATGTAGAGATTACTTGAAAAAAATAAAGTTCTGAACCTTATCCTACACAAAAATATGTAATTTACATTTCATATGTGTAAAAACTAGAACTGTAATAATACAACTTCTTCAAAAAAGAGTCCATATTTCTTCACAACGAATGGCAACAAACCAGAGACCTATCTGTTATGAAAAAGAATAGAGAATAAACAAGTTCAATTTTACTTAGGAACTGATTAGCCAATAATAATAATAATAATAATAATAATCTATCTCAGACTTCATTTGGTTCACTGGATTATAATTCTCCTTCCTTAAATTTTATAGCATAGCACCCAAATAAGCAAAGTAATTTTAAGTGATTTACCTCATAGTTCCCTTAAACTAATTTGCTTTCTAAAAGGAGATTCATATTTCTGATTTCATCTTTCTTTCTCAAGGAGGGGAACTGTATTATTCCTGCATATGTCACTGTATGTCTTTTTTTTTTTTTTTAGTAAGCTCAAGTGAAATGCTTAAAGTTTAAAAAATATTGTATATCAATGATACTCAAAAAATTTAATTTAAAAAATATATTTTAAAATCTTCCTGTATATATGTAAGGTATTTAGGGAGACTTATGCATATATAAAGGGGCATAAGCTAAAAAACAGAATTTTAAAACAAATGACTTAGAAAATTGTGTGTATTCTTTGTTAATAACTCATGATATTAGCAATTTAAATTTTAGAGCAGAATTATAGTAATATTAATATTTTGCATACCTGTTAGTTTTCAGGACTTTTTTCTACCTACCTCTTTAAATAAAGCAGAAACAAAGTTTAATCAATTGCAGTTTTCCTGCTAATTTTCCCTAGTTTATTTCTTGCAAAAGTACTTTGCAGGCCTATAATTATTAGAAATTGGCAGAGGAAAAAAACTCAGTTTACTTCATGTTAGATATTTTAAGAGAAATATGCAATTTAAAAGATTAACCATTTCTCCCCTTTCTACAGTTTGGAATTGAAACAGAGCCAATTCCAGAAGATATTGAAGATCCCAAAGCCTATAGGTATGGAAATTTTTGATAAACACTAATTAGCCCTGAGCTGTTGCAAAATGGCATTTTATAGAATTTGACAAAGCCAAAAAAATTTCCAAATTATTGAGTCCTCGTTTCCTCTTTTGCTATTTCTGTATCTCATTATCCTGTTTTCAGTATTGAGAATGCTAGAAGAAAAAGACAACATGACAAGTTAATGAAAGAGGTGGAAGAAATAAAGGCTGGGAAGAGAGAAAAACTCAAAGCTTTGAGGAATGAATTTTTGAAACTTCTAGAAATGAATCGAGGATTACCAAAGCATATGCAGTTTAAGCGAACAGTAAGCCTAAAATAAATTTGACTTTAATTTTTAACATACAATTTTTTTTTGGATCAAGACTATTCTGCTGATAAAGCAGGGACTCCTTAAAATCATCTTTAAGCTTCCCCTTATCAGGTCAGCATGTTGGCAGCAGCTAAAATATAGAATTTGATACCCAACTTGGTTTGGATACAGAAGAGCCTCCCTACATAACACAAAGTTTACTTCCAGATTTAGCTACCTCACTTTTTGGGGGTGGGGCAGTAACAAGGTAAGATATAAATACAGATTTGAATCTGGTTATCACCCATACTGTACCTAGGCAAGATATCCAACCATTGTAAAGGTAGACATATATTTTAATTCTCTGTGATTCTATTTCTATAATTCACCAGATCTGTTGAAAAGATAGTAACTGATAGGTCCACAGAATTTTTAAAAGATGACTTAGTATAGTTGTAGCTATGGGGAGAATTAACAAATTGTTCAGGCTAATTTTGTATTTTTTTTTTCCTTTTCTGGCTTATTACAAATCCCCATCTACTTGCTGGTTTTTTTCTTTTCATTGTATACTTCTTCCGAAGTGGAATTGGTGTCAAGAACTTAATCAAATAAAAATCCAGAATTTACATCCTGACTATACGTATAATTTTAGAGTCACCTAGCCAATTGCATGTGAAAAATGCTCTGGTGAAATAATAATGGTTAATTCATACTGATTAAAAGGCCAACCTATGGGGATATGGACATTGGGGAGGGTATGTGCTATGATGAGTGCTGTGAAATGTGTAAACCTGGCGATTCACAGACCTGTACCCCTGGGGATAAAAATACATTATATGTTTATTAAAATTAAAAATTAAAAATTAAAAAAAATAAATGGAGTCATAAAAAAAAAGGCCAACCCATAATGGTTAAAAGATATTTATGCTATTTTACTATGAAAAAAATTGACATTTATTAGAATATGTGTAAAATAATTCAAAATAAAGAACACATGAGGTGAGTTCTGTGGCTAAGAATTTTATATATATCATTACTTAAAACAGAAACACCCCTGGAAAGATTAATTAGTACTTACAGTTTAGTCTGAATGTGTGCCCTGATGTTTTTCCAAGAGTAAAGGCAAAAGACATTAGCCCTCTAAGTATCCTTAAGGGAGAAATGGCCCCCTTGATGAAGGATGTCCAGCTAGAACTTGGCAACCTCAGAAAGACTACAAAGACTTAGCTGTCTTTCCTGGGTGGCGTCATATGGGAAGACATGCCATGAATATCTATCTTGTGCCTAGCTGATTATGTGCCAATAGTTGCTTTGGGGTGGTGGAATTACTATTATTTTTTAACTCTGTACACTCTCCAAATATTCTGTTATTCATTGTTTTTATTGTGGGAAAATCTTTTAATATATAACCTTATTTGCGGAATTAGTTCTGAGAACTTTTCTCCATATTTTGTGGAAATAAAATTATAAGTATATTTTTTTCTAGAACAGAGTTTGTGATATTTGGGAGAGAATTGTAATGCAACATGAAATTGAGTACAAAACTTAATCTGTATCTGTGTATGAAATAGGATTGATAATACACATGGATAAAAGTACCCATTTTGATGAACAAATCTACTTATTTGTAGGATTTTGATATAGATTCCAAAATTCGTGCTGAGATTGGCAGGAAAACAGCTTTTAAAATTCAACAAGTGGAAAAAGAATTAGCTTGGGAAAAAGAGAAACATCAGATTGGCCTCATGAAACTACAGAATAGGTAGGATCCATATTTCCTGCAAGTTAAGATGTTGAGAACATATTTGAATTGAGTTGTTCACAGTGGCTTAATCGAAGTGGTCAGGTAAGAGGTGTTCTAGAGTAACTACTAACTCTTGAAATCTCAAGGAATACTTTTGTCACTGCTGCTGATACCTTCTTGAGCTTTCTGAGAAATTCAAATCTGGGAAATTTAACAATTAGATTTTTCAGAGCACCAGGGTGACTCAGTCAGTTAAGCATCTGACTCTTGATTGCAGCTGAGGTCATGATCATGAGATTGAGCCCTGTGTCGGGCTCCATGCATGGACCCTGCTTGAGATTCTCTCTCTCTGCTCCTCCTCACCTGCTCTCTCTCTCTAATAATAAATTAAATAAATAAATAAGATTTTTCAACTCGACACTGAAAAACTGATTTAAAAATGAGAATACATGAACAGACATTTCTCCAAAGAAGATGTCCAGATGGTCAATAGACACATGAAAAGATGCTCAACATCTCCCATCATCAGGGAAATTCAAATAGAAAATGTGATGGGATATCACCTCATACCTGTCAGAATGGCTAAAATAAAAAACATAAGAACAGCAAGTATTGGCAGTGATGTGGAGAAAAAGAAACTTTGTGAACTGTTAGGAATGCAAACTGGTGCTGCTACTGTGGAAAGCAGTATGGAGGTTCCTCAAAAAGTTAAAGCTAGAGCTACCTAATGATCCAGTAATCACACTACTGGGTATTTATCCAAGAAATAAAAAAAGAAAAAAAACCACTAATTCAGAGAGATACATACACCCTTATGTTTATAGCAGCATTTATTTACAATAGCCAAATTATGAAAGCAGCCCAAGTCCATAGATAGATGAATGGATAAAGAAGATGTGGTATATGTATACAATGGAATATTCAGCCATAAAAAAGAATGAAATCTTGACATTTGAAATGACATGGATGGACTAGAGAGTAATGCTGAGCAAAATAAGCAGTCAGAGGAAGACATATACCATGCTTTCACTTGTGGAATTTAAAAAACAAATGAACAAAGGGAAAAAACAGAGACAAAGTGGGTAATAGACTCAACTATAGGGAGTGAACTGATGGGTACTAGAGAGGAGGTGGAAGGAGGGATGTGTGAGATAGGTGATGGGAATTACAGAGGGCACTTGTTGTGATGAGCACCAGGTGATGTATGGAAGTTTTGAAATCTCTTACATTGTATGCCTGAAACTAATATAACACTGTATTAACTATGCTGGCATTAAAAAATAGTATAAAAAATTTAAAAATAAAACTGATTTTTTATAAACCAAATTATATAATAAAAATTTGTTATCTGGTTTTGGCAAGTTATTTTTTTTTAAATTTATTAAATTAAAAAAATTTTAATAAACATATAATGTATTTTTATCCCCAGGGGTACAGGTCTGTGAATCACCAGGTTTACATACTTCACAGCACTCACCATAGCACATAACCTCCCTAATGTCCATAACCCCACCCCCCTCTCCCGACTCCCCTCCCCCCAGCAACCCTCAGTTTGTTTTGTGAGATTAAGAGTCTCTTATGGTTTTTTTCCCTCCCAATCCCATCTTGTTTCATTTATTATTTTCCTACCCCCAAACCCCCATGTTGCATCTCTACTTCCTCATATCAGGGAGATCATATGATAGTTGTCTTCCTCTAATTGACTTATTTCGCTAAGCATAATACCCTCTAGTTCCATCCATGTCGTCGCAAATGGCAAGATTTCATTTCTTTTGATGGCTGCATAGTATTCCATTATATATATATACCACCTCTTCTTTATCCATTCATCTGTTGATGGACATCTAGGTTCTTTCCATAGTTTGGCTATTGTGGACATTGCTGCTATAAACATTCAGGTGCACATGCCCCTTCGGATCACTACGTTTGTATCTTTAGGGTAAATACCCAGTAGTGCAATTGCTGGGTCATAGGGTAGCTCTATTTTCAACTTTTTGAGGAACCTCCATGCTGTTTTCCAGAGTGGTTGCACCAGCTTGCATTCCCACCAGCAGTGTAGGAGGGTTCCCCTCTCTCCGCATCCTCGCCAGCATCTGTCATTTCCTGACTGGTTAATTTTAGCCATTCTGAGTGGGGTGAGGTGGTATCTCATTGTGGTTTTGATTTGTATTTCCCTGATGCTGAGTGATGTGGAGCATTTTTTCATGTGTCTGTTGACTATCTGGATGTCTTCTTTGCAGAAATGTCTGTTCATGTCCTCTGCCCATTGGATTATTTGTTCTTTGGGTATTGAGTTTGATAAGCTCTTTATAGATTTTGGACACTAGCCCTTTATCTGATATGTCGTTTGCAAATTTCTTCTCCCATTCTGTCAGTTTTCTTTTGGTTTTGTTAACTGTATTCTTTGCTGTGCAAAAGCTTTTGATATTGATGAAATCCCAATAGTTCATTTTTGCCCTTGCTTCCCTTGCCTTTGGTGATGTTCCTAGGAAGAAGTTGCTGTGGCTGAGGTCAAAGAGTTGCTGCCTGTGTTCTCCTCAAGGATTTTGATGGATTCCTTTCTCACATTGAGGTCCTTCATTCATTCTGAGTCTATTTTCATGTGTGGTATAAGGAAATAGTCCAATTTCATTTTTCTGCATGTGGCTGTCCAATTTTCCCAACACCGTTTATTGAAGAGGCTGTCTTTTTTCCATTGGACATTCCTTCCTGCTTTGTTGAAGATTAGTTGACCATAGAGTTGAGGGTCTATTTCTGGGCTCTCTATTTTGTTCCATTGATCTATGTGTCTGTTTTTGTGCCAGTACCATACTGTCTTGATAATGACAGCTTTGTAATAGAGCTTGAAGTCTGGAATTGTGATGCCACCAACTTTGGCTTTCTTTTTCAATATTCAAGGTCTTTTCTGGTTCCATATAAATTTTAGGATTTCTTGTTCCATTTCTTTGAAAAAATTTTATTGGATTTTGGTAGGCATTGCATTAAATGTGTATATTGCTTTAGGTAGCATAGACATTTTCACAATATTTGTTCTTCCAATCCAGGAGCATGGAACGTTTTTCCATTTCTTTGTGTCTTCCTCAATTTCTTTCATGAGTACTTTATAGTTTTCTGAGTATAGATTCTTTGCCTCTTTGGTTAGGTTTATTCCTAGGTATCATATGGTTTTTAGTGCAATTGTAAATGGGATTGACTCCTTAATTTCTCTTTCTTCTGTCTTGTTGTTGGTGTAGAGAAATGCAACTGATTTCTATGCATTGATTTTATATCCTGACATTTTACTGAATTCCTGTACAAGTTCTAGCAGTTTTGGAGTGGATGGAGTCTTGGGTTTTCCACATATAGTATCATATCATCTGTAAAGAGTGATAGTTTGACTTCTTCTTTGGATGCCTTTTCTTTTTGTTGTCTGATTTCTGAGGCTAGGACTTCTAGTACTATGCTGAATAGCAGTGGTGATAATGGACATCCCTGCCATGTTCCTGACCTTAGTGGAAAAGCTCTCAGTTTTTCTCCATTGAGAATGATATTTGCGGTGGGTTTGGCTTTGATAATATTGAGGTATGTGTCCTCTATCCCTACACTTTGAAGAGTTTTGATCAGGAAGGGATGCTGTACTTTGTCAAATGCTTTTTCAGCATCTATTGAGAGTATCATATGGTTCTTGTTCTTTCTTTTATTAATGTATTGTATCACATTGATTGATTTGTGGATGTTGAACCAACCTTGCAGCCCTGGAATAAATCTCTCTTGGTTGTGATGAATAATCCTTTTAATGTACTGTTGGATTCTATTGGCCAGTATTTGGGTGAGAATTTCGCATCTGTGTTCATCAAGGATATTGGTCTGTAATTCTCTTTTTTGATGGGATCCTTGTCTGGTTTTGGGATCAAGGTGATGCTGGCCTCATAAAATGAGTTTGGAAGTATTCCTTCCATTTCTATTTTTTGGAACAGTTTCAGGAGAATAGGAATTAATTCTTCTTTAAATGTTTGGTAGAATTCCCCTAGGAAGCCGTCTGGCCCTGGGCTCTTGTTTGTTGGGAGATTTTTGATGACTACTTCAATTTCCTTACTGGTTATGCATCTGTTCAGGTTTTTTTTTTTTCTTCCCGGTCCAGTTTTGGTAGTTTATATGTCTCTAGGAATGCATCCATTTCTTCCAGATTGTTAAATTTGGTGGTGTATAGCTGCTCACAATGTGTTCTTTATAATTGTTTGTATTTCTTTGGTGTTGATTGTGATCTCTCCTCTTTCATTCATTATTTTATTAATTTGGTCCTTTCTCTTTTCTTTTGGATAAGTCTGGCCAGGGGTTTATCAGTCTTATTAATTCTTTCAAAGAACCAGCTCCTAGTTGTGTTGATTTGTTCTATTGTTTTTTTGTTGTTGTTGTTTTGTTTTTGGTTTCTATTTCATTGGTTTCTGCTCTGATCTTTATCATTTCTCTTCTCCTGCTGGGTTTAGGCTTTCTTTGTTGTTCTTTCCCCAGCTTCTTTAGGTGTAGGGTTAGGTTGTGTATTTGAGACCTTTCTTGTTTCTTTCTTTCTTTTTTTTTTTTTTAAAGATTTTATTTATTTATTTGTCAGAGAGAGAGAGAGCGAGCGAGCACAGGCAGACAGAGTGGCAGAGGGAGAAGCAGGCTCCCCGTGGGGCAAGGAGCCCGATGTGGGACTCAATCCCAGGACGCCGGGATCATGACCCGAGCCGAAGGCAGCCGCTTAACCAACTGAGCCACCCAGGTGTCCCAGAGACCTTTCTTGTTTCTTGAGAAAGGCTTGTGCCACAATATATTTTCCTCTCAGGACTGCCTTTGTTGTGTCCCACAGATTTTGAACAATTGTGTTTTCATCATCATTTGTTTCCATGAATTTTTTAAATTCTTCTTCAATTTCCTGGTTGACCCATTCATTCTTTAGAAGGATGCTGTTTAGTCTCCATGTATTTGGGTTCTTTCCAAATTTCCTCTTGTGATTGAGTTCTAGCTTCAGAGCATTGTGGCCTGAAAATATGCAGGGAATGATCCCAATCTTTTGATATCGGTTGAGACCTGATTTATGACCCAGGATGTGATCTATTCTGGAGAATGTTCCATGTGCACTAGAGAAGAATGTTTATTCTGTTGCTTTGGGGTGAAATGTTCTGAATATATCTATGATGTCCATCTGGTCCAGTGTGTCATTTAAGGCCTTTATTTCCTTGTTGATCTTTTGCTTAGATGATCTGTCCATTTCAGTGAGGGGAGTGTTAAAGTCCCCTACTATTATTGTATTATTGTCAATGTGTTTCTTTGATTTTTGTTATTAATTGGTTAATATAGTTGGCTGCTCTCATGTTAGGGGCATAGATATTTAAAATTGTTAGGTCTTCTTGCTGTACAGACCCTTTGAGTATGATATAGTATCCTTCCTCATCTCTTATTATAGTCTTTGGCTTAAAATCTAATTGATCTGATATAAGGATTGCCACCCCAGCTTTCTTCTGATGTCCATCAGCATGGTAAATTGTTTTCCACCCCCTCACTTTAAATCTGGAGGTGTCTTCGGGTCTAAAATGAGTTTCTTGTAGGCAGCATATTGATGGGTTTTGTTTTTTTATCCATTCTGATACCCTGTGTCTTTTGATTGGGGTATCTAGCCCATTAACATTCAGGGTAACTATTGAGAGATATGAATTTAGTGCCATTGTATTGCCTGTAAGGTGACTGTTACTGTATATTGTCTCTGTTCCTTTCTGATCTACTACTTTTATGGTCTCTCTTTGCTTAAAGGACCCCTTTCAATATTCTCTGTAGAGCTGGTTTGGTGTTTGCAAATTCTTTCAGTTTTTGTTTGTCCTGGAAGTTTTTTTATCTCTCCTTCTATTTTCAATGATAGCCTAGCTGGATATAGTATTCTTGGCTGCATGTTTTTCTCATTTAGTGCTCTGAATATGTCATGCCAGTTCTTTCTGGCCTGCCAGGTCTCTGTGGATAAGTCTGCTGCCAATCTAATATTTTTACCCTTGTATGTTACAGACTTCTTTTCCTGGGCTGCTTTCAGGATTTTCTCTTTGTTGCTAAGACTTGTAAATTTTACTATTAGGTGATGGGGTGTGGACCTATTCTTGATTTTGAGGAGGGTTCTCTGCACCTCCTGGATTTTGATGCTTGTTCCCTTTGCCATATTAGGGAAATTCTCTACAATAATTCTCTCCAATATATCTTCTGCTCCCCTCTCTCTTTCTTCTTCTTTTGGGATCCCAATTATTCTAATGTTGTTTCATCTTATGGTGTCACTTATCTCTCGAATTATCCCCTCGTGGTCCAGTAGCTGTTTGTCTCTCTTTTGCTCAGCTTCTTTATTCTCTGTGATTTGGTCTTCTATGTCACTAATTCTTTCTTCTGCTTCATTTATCCTAGCAGAAAGAGCCTCCATTTTTGATTGCACCTCATTAATAGCTTTTTTTATTTCAACTTGGTTAGATTTTAGTTCTTTTATTTCTCCAGAAAGGGCTTTTATCTCTCCAGAGAGGGTTTCTCTAATATCTTTCATGCCTTTTTTGAGCCCGGCTAGAAGCTTGAGAATCTTCATTCTGAACTCTAGATCTGACATATTACCAATGTCCGTATTGATTAGGTCCCTAGCCTTCAGTACTGCCTCTTGTTCTTTTTTTTTTTTTTTTTTTTTGTGGTGAGTTTTTCCGCCTTGTCATTTTGTCCAGGTAAGAATATATGAATGAGCAAATAAAATACCAAAAGCGTGGCAAAGACCCCAGGAAAATGCACTTTAGCCAAATCAGAAGAGACCCCAAATTGGGGGGAGAAAGGGGATAAAAAGAAGTTCAGAAAAAAAAATTAAAAAAGAAAACAAATAAAAAATATATTAAAAAAAAGATATATATATTAGACTGGTGACTAGAACAGTGTCAGCCACTTAATTTTGGGAGTGTTTTGGTCTGTTAGAAGAAACTACCTCCCAAAATTTTAAAGAATGAAAAACATATATAGGGGTAAACACAATGAAGGGATGGAATATGCCTATAAAGATGAAAAAAATTCTTTTTTTAATTTCTAAAATAGGAGTTGATAAAGTAAGTTGGTTGGGAGAATAAAGAAAAAGAAAGTGGAGAGAATTTGCTCAGGCTGGAGACTAGAACAAGCCTGGAGCTAGATTTAGGGTATATTTTGATCTATTAGAAGAAGTTGTACCCCAAATTTTTTAGAAGAAAAAACTCTATATGCATACAAAAAAGAAAGTTAAATACAATGAAGGATAAAATATGACTATAATAATGAAGGTTCAAAAAAGATTATTATTATTTTTTTAATGAAAGGTATTGTTAAGATAAACGAGTTAAAAAATGTTAAAAAAAGGAAAGGGTAAAAGTTAAAAAAAATTTAGCAGAAGAAAAAAAATAATAAAATTTAAAAAAATTAAATTAACTGCAAGACTAAGGAATCATGGGGAGAAAGCCATGAGTTCCATGCTTTGTTTTCTCCTCCTCTGGAATTCCGTTGTTCTCCTTGGTAAGTGAACTTGGTCTTGGCTGGATTTCTTGTTGATCTTCTGGGGGAGGTGCCTGTTGTAGTGATTCTCAAGTGTCTTTGCCTGAGGCGGAATTGTACTGCCCTTACCAGGGGCCAGGGTAAGTAATCCGCTTGGGTTCGCTTTCGGGAGCTTTTGTTCCCTGAATGCTTTCCATAGATTTCCGGAGGAGGGGAATGAAAATGGCGGCCTCCCAATCTTCAGCCTGGAGGAGCCGAGAGCTCAGGGCCCCACTACTCAGTGCGCCCTCAGAGAAAAGAGCTCAATCACTCCTGTGTCCCTGGCCTCTGGCCACGCTTGGAGAAAAGCGTTCAATCACTCCGGTCTTCCTGGCCTCTGGCTGCACTCCAAGCTCACCCAGCCTGTGATGGGTTCAAGGTAACCCCACGTTGAGAGCTCACTCCCCGGCCCTGTCTCTGTAGTCGGCTTCCCTGCTCTAATACCTGCGAGCTCTGTGACACTCAGACACCCCCAATTCTTCTGTGACCCTGTGGGACCTGGAGCCATGCTGACCCTGCATGGGCTTCACCCTGGTTTAGCCTCTGGAGTGATGTCCCTCAGTGGAGCAGACTTTTAAAAGTCCTGATTTTGTGCTCCGTTGTTCCACTGCTTGCTGGGAGCTGGCCCCTCCCCCCGCAGTCTATCTTCCTGTTGCTTTGGATTCACTTCTCCGCCAGTCCTACCTTTCAGAAAGTGGTCGATTTTCTGTTTCTAGAATTGCTGCTCTTCTTCTCTTCTATCTCCTGTTGGATTTGTAGGTGTTTGCAATGGTTTGATAAGCTATTTAGCTGATCTCCTGCTACCTGATGTAGTCTCAGCCTGCTACTTCTCCGCCATCTTGACTCCTCCCTGGCAAGGTATTTATTTTATATGTAGTTAACACATGAGCATGTACATCTTTTTTTTTTTTTTTTTAAGATTTTATTTATTTATTTGACACAGAGAGAGAGAGAGAGAGAGAGAGAGCAAGAGAGGGAACACAAGCAAGGGGAGTGGGAGAGGGAGAAGCAGGCTTCCCGCTGAGCAGGGAGCCAATGATGGGGGCTCGATCCCAGGACCCTGGGATCATGACCTGAGCTGAAGGCAGACACTAAACGACTGAGCTACCCAGGCCCACTTGAGCATGTACATATTTAAAAAAATAAAAAATAAGCTAGAATCAAAAGACTTATAATGAAAGACAGCTTTCTGTCCAATCTCTCTCATCTACCAATAGGACTCCCCATGAGGAAATTGTCTTTTTTTTTCTTTTTTTACCTTTTTGAGATGTAATTTACATTCAGTAAAATGCATAAATTTTAACTGAACAACTTGATAAATTTTTATAATTTTATATCCCCACTACCCAGATTAAGAACATATATAGCACTCCAAAAAGTTTCCTTGTGGCCCCCTTCCAGTAAGTATCAACTCTCCAGAGATGAATGTTTATCACAGTTTTGCCCGTGAACTTCATCATACAAATTGAATGTTGTAGTATGAACTTTTTAATATTTGGCTTCTTTTACTTAGCATCAGGCCCAAGATTATCTACCTTGTTGCAGCTAGCAGTTGTTTATTCTTTTTCATTGTTTTTTAATAGTTTTCTATGCTTAGACCATGTTTTATTTATTCATTCTACTGTTGGTGGATATTTCAGTTGTTTCTATCTTTTGGTTATAATAGTGCTGCTATGATCATTCTTGTGCATGTTTTTTGGTGGACATAAGAACTTATTTGCTTTATAATCAGGAGTGGAAATGCTGGGTCATAGATTGTATGCATGTTTGACTTTACTAGACACTGTCAAACAGTTTTCCAAAAATGGCTCAACCAATTTATACCATGACCATCAGTGTATGAGAATTCCAATTGATCCCCATTGTATTAGCTTCCCAGGGCTTCCATAACAAAGTAAAATACATGATTGGCTTAAAATAACAGATAAAACTTCTGGGGCTGGAAGTACAAAATCAAAGCATTGGTTGGGTTTTTTTGTGTTATTTATTTATTTATTTATTTATTTTGAGGCAAGATATGTTTTTATTTATTTATATTGAAGTATAATTGACATATGATATATTAGTTTCAGGCATACAACCTATTGATTCAACAATTCTGTGCATTACTTAGTACACACCATAATAAGTATAGTCACCATATACTATTACCATGTTATTGACTATATTCTCTGTGCTGTACTATTCATCTCCATGACTTATTTATTTTGTGATTGAAAGTTTGTTAATCTCTTTTTTCTTTTTTAAGTAATATCTTGGGTTGCTTCCATATCTTGGCTATTGTAAATAATACAATAATAAGCATAAGGGTGTGTATATCTTCAAATTAGTGTTTTTGTTTTCTTTGGGAAAATAGCCAGTATTGGAATTACTGGGTCATATGGTATTTCTATTGTTCATTTTTTGATGAACCTCCATACTGTTTTCCACAGTAGTTGTACCAGTTTACATTTCCACCAACAGGATATGAAGGTTCCTTTTTTCCCCCACATCCTCACCAACACTTGTTATTTATTTATTTATTTATTTATATATTTATTTTGATGCTAGCCATTCTGACAGATGTGAGGTGATATTTCATTGTGGTTTTGATTTGTATTTCCCTGGTGATTAGTGATGTTGAGCATCTTTTTATGTGTCTATTGGCCATCTGTATGTCTTCTTTGAGAAAATATCTGTTCAGGTCCTCTGTCCATTTTTAAAAAAATTTTTTTGAAGTAAGCTCTATGCCCAACTTGGGTCTTGAAGTGATGATCCTGAGATCAAGAGTCACATGCTCTACCAACTGAGTGAGCCAGGTCCCCTATCCTTTGCCCATTTAAAAATGGAATTGTTTGGTTTTTTTTGGTGTTGTATAAGTTCCTTATATATTTTGGATGTTAACTCCATGGATATATTATGTGTGGATGTCTTCTCTGATTCATTGGGTTGCCTTTATGTTTTGTTGATGGTTCCCTTTGTTGTGCAAAAGCTTTTTATTTTGGTGTAGTCTGAACAATTTACTTTTGCTTTTGTTTCCCTTGCCTGAAGAGACTTATCCATATATGTGTTGTTAAGAGTGATATCCAAGAGATTACTGCCTATATTTTCTTTCAGGAGTTTTATAGTTTTAGGTCTCATATTTAGGTCTATAATCCAATTTGAGTTTATTTTTGTATATGATGTTAAAAAAATATTTCATTTCCATTCTTTTACATGTAGCTGTCCAGTTTTCCCAGCACCATTTGTTGAACAGACTGTCTTCTCCATGTGTATTCTTGTTTCCTTTGTTGTAGATTAATTGACCATATAAGCATGGGTTTATTTCTGGGCTTTCCATTCTGTTCTGTTGATCTATGTGTCTACTTTTGTGCCAGGACCATATTGTTTTAATTACCATAGTTTTGTACCATATCATAAAATCTAGGATTGTTCTACATCCAGCTCTGTTGTTTTTTTCTCAACAAATGTCTTTGTGGTTTCCTATAAGTTTTAGGATTACTTGTTCTAATTCCACGAAAAATGCTATTTAATAGTTTCTTCAGAGACCTGGGAGGGAGAATCTGCTCCAAGCCTCTCTGAGCTTCTCGTGTTTTGCCAGCAATCTTTAATTTTCCTTCCATAGATGAATTATTCTAAATCTTCTGCCTTCAAGTAGTGTTCTCTCTGTGTTTTTTCACATAATCATCTCTCTGTGCATGCTCAAGTTCCCACTTTTTATAAACACACCAGTAATGTTGGATTTGGACTGTTCTAATCTCATTTTAACTTGATTACTCTGTCAAGACCCTATTTCCACATAAGGTCACACTTTGAGATACTGGGAGATTTCAAAATCTCTTTCTGGGTGGATAAAATTCAACCCATAGCACTCATGCTTGTAATTTGACAATGTCATTTCTTTGAATTTTAGCCATTCTATAGTAGTATCTCAGTGTGATTTAAGTTGGTATTTCCCTGATGAGTGGTGATTTTAGATTGTTTTCTTATATTTATTTGTTATTTGTGTATTCTCTTTTCTAGGGGTTCAAGTTTTTTGTTCATTTTAAAAATTGGGGTGTAAGAATTATTCATATCTTCTAGATAGGAATCTTTTCTCCTCCTGCTCCTTCTTTTTCATTCATTCATTCTTTTTTTAATTAACATATAATATATTATTTCCCCAGGGGTATAGGTCTGTGAATCATCAGTCTTACAAAATTCACAGCACTCACCATAGCACATACCCTCCTCAATGTCCATAAGCCAGCCACCCCATCCCTCTCCTCTGGCCCAGCAGCCCTCAGTTTGTTTCCTGAGATTAAGAATCTCTTATGGTTTGTCTCCCTCCCTGGTCCCATCTTGTTTCATTTTTCCCTCCATTCCCCCTATGAATCCCTGACCTATTCTCAAATTCCTCATATCAGAGAGATCATATGATAATTGTCTTTCTGATAACTGTCTTATTTTGCTTAGCATAATACCCTCTAGTTCCATCCATGTTGTAAATGGCAAGATTTCATTCATTTTGATGGCTGCATAGTATTCCATTGTATATGTATACCACCTCTTCTTTATCCATTGATCTGTTGATGGACATCTAGGTCCTTTCCACAGTTTGGCTATTGTGGACATTGCTGCTATAAACACTCAGGTGCCTGTGCCCCTTTAGATCACTATGTTTGTATCTTTAGGGTAAACACCGAAGAGTGCAGTTGTTGGGTTGTAGGGTAGCTCTATTCTCAACTTTTTGAGGAACCTCCGTACTGTTTTCCAGAGTGGCTGTACCAGCTTACACTCTTACCAACAGTGTAGGAGAGTTCACCTTTCTCTGCATCCGAGCCAACACCTGTCATTTCCTGACTGGTTAATTTTAGCTATTCTGACTGGTGTGAGGTGGTATCTTATTGTGGTTTTGATTTGTAATTTCCTGATGTCCAGTGATGTTGAACACATTTTCATGTGTTTGTTGGCCATTTGGATGTCCTCTTTGCAGAAATGTCTATTCCTGTCTTCTACCCATTTCTTGATTGGGTTTTTTGTTCTTTGGGTGTTGAGTTTGATAAGTTCTTTATAGATTTTGGATACTAGCTCTTTATCTGATATGTCATTTGCAAATATCTTTTCCCATTCTGTCAGTTGTCTTTTGGTTTTGTTGACTGTGTGCTTTGCTGTGCAAAAGCTCTTGATCTTGATGAAGTCCCAATAGTTCATTTTTGCCCTTGCTTCTCTTGCCGTTGATGATGTTTCTAGGGAAGAAGTTGTTGCAGCTGAGGTCAAAGAGGTTGCTACTTGTGTTCTCCTCAAGGATTTGATGGATTCCTATCTCACATTGAGGTCTTTCATCCATTTGGAGTCTATTTTTGTGTGTGGTATAAGGAAATGGTCCAGTTTGATTTTCTGCATGTGGCTGTCCAATTTTCCCAACACCATTTGTTGAAGACACTATCTGTTTTCCATTGGACATTCTTTCCTGCTTTTTCAAAGATTAGTTAGCCATGAGTTGAGGGTCCATTTCTGGGCTCTCTATTCTGTTCCACTGGTCTATGTGTCTGTTTTTGTGCCAGTACGATACTGCCTTGATGATGACAGCTTTGTAATAGAGCTTGAACTCTGGAATTGTGATGCTGCCAACTTTGGTTTTCTTTTCCAACATTCCTCTGGCTTTTCCGGGTCTTTTCTTGTTCCATATAAATTTTAGAATTATTTGCTCCATTTCTTTGAAAAATGTTGATGGTATTTTGATAGGGATTGCATTAAATGTGTAGATTGCTTTAGGTAGCATAGTCATTTTCACAATATTTGTTCTTCCAGTCCATGAGCATGGAACATTTTTCCATTTATGTCTTCCTCTGTTTCTTTCATGAGTACTTTATAGTTTTCGGAGTACAGATTCTTTGCCTCTTTGGTTAGGTTTATTCCTAGGTATCCTATAGTTTTGGGTGCAATTGTAAATGGGATTGACTCCTTAATTTCTCTTTTTTCTGACTTGCTGTTGGTGTATAGAAAAGCAACTGATTTCTGTGCATTGATTTATATCCTGACACTTTACTGAATTCCTGTATGAGTTCTAGCAGTTTTGTAGTGGAGTCTTCTGGGTTTTCCACATAAAGTATCATGCCATCGGCAAAGAGTGAGACTTTGACTTCTTTGATGATTTGGAGGTCTTTTATTTCTTTTTGTTGTCTGACTGCTGAGGCTAGGATTTCTAGTACTATTGAATAGCAGTGTTGGTAGTGGACAGCCCTGCCATGTTCTTGACCTTAGAGGAAAAGCTCTCAGGTTTTCCTCATTGAGAATGATATTTGCGGTGGGTTTTTCATAGATGGCTTTGATGATATTGAGATATGTGCCCTCTCTCCCTACACTGTGAAGAGTTTTGATCAAGAAAGGATGCAGTACTTTGTCAAATGCTTTTCAGCATCTATTGAGAGTATCATATGGTTCTTGTTCTTTCTTTTTTTAATGTATTGTATCACATTGATTGATTTGCAGATGTTGAACCAACCTTGCAGCCCAAGAATAAATCCAACTTGGTTGTGGTGAATAATCCTTTTAATGTACTGTTGGATCCTATTGGCTAGTATTTTGTTGAGAATTTTTGCATCCATTTTCATCAGCTATATTGGACTGTCATTCTCTTTGATAGGTCTTTGATTTTGGGATCAAGGTAATGCTGACCTCATCAAATGAATTTGGAAGTTTTCCTTCCATTTCTATTTTTTGGAACAGTTTCAGGAGAATAGGTACTAATACTCCTTTAAATGTTTGGTAGAATCCCCCTAGGAAGCCATCTGGCCCTGGGCTTCTTGTTTGTTGGGAGATTTTTGATGACTACTTCAATTTCCTTACTGGTTATGTGTCTGTTCAGGTTTTTTTTTCTTCCCAGTCCAGTTTTAGTAGTTTATATGTCTCAAGGAATGCATCCATTTCTTCCAGATTGTTAAATTTGGTGGTGTATAGCTGCTCACAATGTGTTCTTTATAATTGTTTGTATTTCTTTGGTGTTGGTTGTGATCTCTCCTCTTTCATTCATGATTTTATTAATTTCGTTCCTTTCTCTTTTCTTTTGGATAAGTTTGGCCCGGGGTTTATCAATCTTATTAATTCTTTCAAAGAACCAGCTCCTACTTTCGCTGATCTGTTCTACTGTTCTTTTGGTTTCTATTTCATTGATTTCTTCCCTGATCTTTATTATTTCTCTTCTCCTGTGGGGTTTAAGCTTTCTTTGCTGTGCTTTCCCCAGCTCCTTTAGGTGTAGGGTCTGAAAATATGCAGGGAAAGATCCCAATCTTTTGGTACCAGTTGAGACCTGATTTGTGACCCAGGATGTGATCTATTCTAGAGAATGTTCCATGTGCACCAGAGAAGAATGTGTATTCTGTTGTTTTTGGATGGAATGTTCTGAATATATCTGTGATGTCCATCTGGTCCAGTGTGTCATTTAAAGGCTTTATTTCCTTGTTGATCTTTTGCTTGGATGATCTGTCCATTTCAGTGATGGTTGGGGATTGTTAAGGTTCCCTACTATTATATTATTGTCAATGTGTTTCTTTGATTTTGTTATTAATTCGTTTAGATAATTGGCTGCTGCTAGGTTAGGGGCAGAGATACTTAAAATTGCTAGGTCTTCTTGTTAGACACACCCTTTAAGTATGACATAGTGTCCTTCCTCATCTCTTACTATAGTCTTTGGCTTAAAATGTAATTTGTCTGATATAAGGTTGCCACCCTGGTTTCTTTTGATGTCCATTAGCATTGTGAATTGTTTTCCACTTCTTCACTTTAAATCTGGAGGTGCTTTTGGGTCCAAAATGAATTTCTTCATTCATTCATTTCTTCATTCAATCGACAGCATATTGATGCGTCTTGTATTTTTAATCCATTCTGACACCCTGTGTTTTTTGATTGGGGCATTTATCCCATTTACATTCAGAGTAATGGTTGAACGGTATGAATTTAGTGCCATTTTATTGTATGTAAGGTGATTGTGACTGTATATTGTCTCTGATCCTTTCTGGTCTGTTACTTTTAAACTTTCTCTTTCCTTAGAGGATCCCTTTCAAAATTTCCTGTTGGGCTGGTTGGGTGTTAGCAAATTCTTTTAGTTTTTGTTTGTCTTGGAATGTTTTTATTTCTCTTTCTGTTTTCAGTGACAGCCTAGCTGGGTATAGTATTCTTGGCTGCATATTTTTCTCATTTAGTGCTCTGAATATGTTGTGCCAGTTCTTCCTGGCCTTCCAGGCCATTGTGGATAGGTCTGTTGCCAATCTAATATTTCTGCTGTTATATGTTTACAGACCTCTTGTTCAGAGTTGCTTTCAGGATTTTCTCTTTGTCACTGAGACTTCTAAGTTTACTATTAGATGATGGGATGTTTACCTATGTTATTGATTTTGAGGGGGTATCTCTGTGCCTCCTGGATTTTGATGCTTGTTCCCTTCCACATATTAGGAAAATTCTCTGATATAATTTGCTCCAATATACCTTCTGCCTTTCTTTCTCTTTCTTCTTCTTCTGGGATCCCAATTATTCTAATATTGTTTCATCTTATGGTATCATTTATCTCTCAAATTCTCCCCTCATGGTCCAGTAGTTGTTTTTCTCTTTTTCTCAGCTTCCTTATTCTCCATCATTTGGTTTTCTATATCATAATTCTCTCTTCTGCCTCATTTAACCTAGCAGTAAGAGCCTCCATTTCTGATCGCACATCATTAATAGCTTTTTTGATTTCAACTTGTTTAGATTTATTTCTTTTATTTCTTCAGAAAGGTATTCTCTAGTATCTTTCATGCTTTTTTTCAAGCCCAGATAACATCTTGATAATCTTCATTCTGAACTCTGGTTCTGACATCTTACTAATGTCTGTATTGATGAAGTCCCTAGCTGTTAGTACTGCCTCTTGTTTTTTTTTTTGAGGTAAGTTTTTCCACCTTGTCATTTCATCCAGATAAGAGTTAGATGAATGAGAGAAAAAATTACTAAAAGATAGCAATGACCCCAGAAATAGACACTAACCTAATCAGAAAGACCCAAAACCAGGGGGAGAAGAAAGGAGAAAGGAAAAAAAAAAATATATGTATATAATATTTTTATTTATAGATATAACATACATATATAAAAATATATATAATATACAGCACAATATAATGGATTATTATATATAAAATATAAATATATAAAATTATTGTACATGCCATAAATATATATACATACATATATATGTATTTATATGATTAGAACAGAGCTACACACTTGATTTAGGTGTATTTTGGTGTGTTAGAAGAAACTGCCTCAAAAAAAAAAAGAAGAAACTGCCTCCCCAAATTTTAAGGAAAGAAGAACTTTTATATATATATATATAAATATATATATAAATATATATATGTATATGCATATATACATATATACACACACACACACATATACACAAAAATAAGGGTAAACATGATGAAGGGATGGAATATGACTGTAAAGGTAAAAATTTAAAAAAGATTCTATATAAGGAACTGATAAGAAGTTGGTTGAAAAAGACAAAAGGAAAAAAAAAGGAAAAAATAGAAAAAAGGAGAGAATCTGATCAGGCTGGAGACTAGAACAAAGCCTTACACTAGATTTAGGGTACATTTTGATCTGTTAGATGAAATTGTATCCAAAAATTTTAAGGAAAGAAAAATTTATATGTATACAAAAAATAAGATTAAATACAATGAAGGGGTAGAATGTGACGATAACAAAAATTTAAAAAAGATTTTTAAAAAGGTATAGATAAGATAAAATAGTTAAAGAAGGTTAAAATAGGAAAGAGGAAAAATTTTAAGAATAGAATAAGGAAAAAATAAAATTTAAAAAGTTTAACTTTGAAAGACCAAAGAATCATGGAAAAAACCCATGAATTCTACATGCTACATTCCCCTATCTCTGGAGTTCCATGGTTCTCACTGATTTGTGAACTTCTTCTTGGCTGGATGTTCTTGCTGATTTTCTGGGGGAAAATTGATTCTCAAATGTCTTTGCCCCAGGCGGAATTATACCGCCCTTGCCAGGGGCCAGGCTAGATTATCTGCTCAGGTTCACTTTCAGGTGATTTTGTTCCCTGAATGCTTTCATATAGCTTTGGAGGATGGGAATGAAAATGGCGGCCTCACAATCTCCTCCCATAGGAGCTGAGAGCTTTGCCCTCCCTCTTCAGTGCACCCTCAGAGAAAAGCAGTCAATCCCTCCTGTCTCCCTGGTTTCTGGCTGCACTCCATACTCACCGGCCTGTGACCAATCATTTCTATCTCTTGCATCCGGCTCTGTTCAGAGTCTCCAAACCCAGTAGATTCCTGCCGTGCACTCCCATGCTGCCCCTCCCGGAGGAAGAAGGTGAGTCTTTCTGGATCTGCCACTTGTTGGATCTGTGCCGTAAGAGTAGTGGCCTGACTGTGCCTTGGATCATGGTTTAAGGTAACCCCAAGCTGAGAGCCCATTCCTCAGCTCCGTCTCTGCAGCTGTTCTCCCCACTCTGATATCTGGGGCTCTGATGCACTCAGGCACCCTCCGTCTTTCTGTGACCCTGAGGGACCTGAGACCACACTGTTCCCATGAGGGCTCCACCCCCACTTAGCTTCTATCAATGTCCCTCAGTGGAGCAGATTTCTCAAAGTTCCAATTTTGTGCTCTGCTGCTCTACAGCTTGCAGGGAGCCGCCCCCTCCCACTGCAGTCTATCTTCCCGTATATCATCTCAGATTCACTTCTCTGCAAGTCCTACCTTCTAGAAAGTGGTCGCTTTTCTGTTCCTAGAATTGTTGCTATTCTTTTCTTTGACCTCCTGTTGAGTTTGTAGGTATTCGGAATGGTTTGATAGCTGAATTCCTGGGACCAAAATTTAAGTCTCCTACTCCTCTGTCATCTTGCTTCTCCTCTAGATAGGAATTTTTTGTAGAGATATGACACATGTATTTGTGATACATGTATATATATGATGCATATGTGTGTGTGTATGCATGTAAAATATCTTGCTCTAATTTGTGGCTTTGTTTTCTCTTAATGGTGTCTTTTTTTGAGTAGAAGTTGTAATTAAGGAATCTGTGCCTAATCCCAGTTCATGAAATAATTCTTCTGTGTTTTTTCAAAAGCTATTTTTTTTTTTAAGATTTTATTTATTTGACAGAGAGAGAGTGAGAGAGCACAAGCAGGGGTCATTATCTGTATTGATTTTTTTGGGGTGGTGTAAGATGGAGATGTCATTTGTTTCTCAATGGATATTCAATTGACAGTATCATTTGTTGAAAAGACCATCCTTTCCTCACTAAGGAAAGTGATAGTTTGTCATAAATTAAGTAACTATATATTTACATATATACATATATATGTGTATATATGTATATTTGTGTATATATATGATTGTTATATACATAATATATGTATTTTATATACATATAAATATACTATATATTTATATATATTCATTTCTGAACTCTTCATACTATTCCATTGGCCTGTCTTTGTGCTAGTATAACACTATTTTTAATTGTTCTTAACATCTGATATTGTAAATCCTCTTTGCTCTTCATCTTCAGTATTACATAGGTCCTTTGCAACTTGTCAATTTTCATCAAAATACCTGCTAAGATTTTGACTGGGATTACACTGACTCTGTAGATCAACTTTGGTATAATAGATTTTAAAAATAAATATTGAGTATTTTAATCCATAAATATGATAGATCTTAAGAGAATCCACTTTTAATCTCTTCTAGTGGTTATAACTAAACAATGTATTTATATGAATTTATGAATCATTATTTATTGGTTTCCTAGTGTCATAAGTAAGGATTTTGTTCACTTTAATGTGCTCATGCTTTTCTGTATTTCCTGAACATATAAAATATATTATAATAACTGCTTTAATGTACTTGTCTGCTAGTTATATCATCTGTGTTTTCTGGATCTATTTCCATTAGTTGAAAATTTTTTCTTTGTTTTGGGTTATATTTTTCTGCTTCTTTGCCTTCCTGAAAAATTTTGATTGGATGTCAGACATGAATTTCACATTGTGGGCACTGGGTATTTTTTGGTCACTTTTAAATATTCTTGAGTCTTATTTTGGGATTCTGTTAAGTTTCTTGGAAATAATCTTAGTTTTTGAGTCTTGTTTTTAATCTGTGTTAGGCAGATCAAGTCTAGGCAGCCTTTAGTCTAGAGCTTATTTTTCCTCACTGCTAAGATAAAATCCTTTTGAATACTGTATCCTATGTTCTATGTATCATGGGACTTGTGAGAACACAAGCTATTCCAACCTGTGTGAGGCCTGGGGATTATTCTGCTTGTTCTCTTTTGGTGATTCTTTCCCCAGCTTCAGGAGGACTCATCAATGCATACAGTGATGAGTAATCATGTGAAGCCTGGAAGAGAGATTTTCCAGAGATTTCTCCCTATACAGCAATTTCTTCTCCGGTACTCTGCTCTGTGATTCATGGCACTTGTTACTTCATATTAATACCTGAATGTTTGAATCTTGGAATTATAGCTAGATGACTGCCAAGAGATGAAAGTAGCTAAGAAGTTCTCAGGAAGAACCTTCAACATAATATATCCTATGTTTGGCTTTAACAAATATTCTTACTATATTTGTGAATGTATATATATATGGCAAATATGAATCTTAAACTGGTGAGGCTCCTTGTCCCAGCCTGCATTTTGCTTTCATTTGTTTGAGTCTATAGTTTCTGTACTATGCTGGAGCAGGTAGTTTTTGGTAAGGCCAGGAGCCTCTGTTCCCAGGATCAAACACACATGCAGTCATTATCTTTTGGACCTTATATCAACCCAGAAGCTGTCAGAAGCAGGGAATATGTACCCACAACTCTAGGACTCAATTTGTGCATAACCCCCTTGTCAGGTGGAACCTCTTTCCCAATCTTCTTGCCTTCAAGTACTTGCTTCCTTAATTTTCTGCTTTCCCACCCTGTCCAGGATGCACTCTTCTCAGCTTTGTGTCTTCATTAAACATATGGAAGGAAATAAGTTGCCTCACTATCTGATTGGAATGGGGGAGAGAATAAAGTTGTACCACTAGGTAACACTGGATACTACACTGGAAAACACTGGAGTGTTTTCATCTCCACCATCCTAATAAGCCAAATGAGATAACTCTTGCTTAAAGAATAATTTGCTTTTTTTCTGATTATTGGTGAAGTTAACCACTTCTTTTCATATGTTTGTAGTTCATTGATATTCTTCTGAGAATTATTCTTCTGAGTATTTCTTTTCGTACATTTATAGTTCATTTATATTTAATCTTCTGAGAAAGATTCCTTGTTTATTTTCCTTTGAGTTCTATTTCCCCCTTAGTTTTATTTATTATTTCTGTAAGCATTTTTTTAAATTATACATATTGGAAATGCTTTCTCGTACTCTACCATTTACCTTAAATTTTGCTCACATTTTTCTAACTATGCAGAAGTTTTAGATTTTGATGAGACCAAAACTATCCATATTTTCCTTCATGTTTTCTGTGTTTTGTGGGAAGAGTAAAATTTAGAGTAAAACTCCAGCAGATAGGAAGGTAAAAAGAATAAATTTTATAGTGATGAGAAAGATACTATGCTATAAGAGAAAAGGGAAAATTAGAAACAACCATTTTAAAAGAAGAAATAGAGTTCAAAGGATTGGATTTAAAAAGTAAGAAAGGCAGATAAACTAGGAATAATTGCTATATACATAAATAAATTAAATTCTAAAATTAAAGAATGGGGAATAATTATGAACGAGTGCCCTGCAAAATAACAACTATTAACCATTAATTGATAAAGAACAAATTCCTGTGGGCTATAAAAGAAAAGTGAACTAACTAGTAATATGACTTCCTGAGTTTAATATTTTTTGTAGAGGCAAAAAGGTAACATATATGAGACACACACACACACACACACACACACACACACACGAGATGTCTCATATGACATAATAAATAGGTGGATTACTTTTTGTCAGAATTTGATATGACCCACTTACCATTAAATTACAGTCTGCCTGAAAGTTTTTCATTTTTCTACATGTTAGCAAAACAATGGCATTATACTGATTAATAATAGTTTGTTAAATGTTTCCATTAGAAAGAAAATTGGACTTGCTCTTTAACTGAGTCCTATGCAATTTCTATCACATTGTATTGGTTAATGCATTGTCAAATTTTGGATCTAACACAATACAATATTTATAAGCATAGTGTGTTGTGGTCTTATTTTATTAATCATGCAGAATTATTAAAGTGGTATAATTGATTTAAATGGTGATTATTGCAAATACTTGTTATATTTTTTTCAGATTTCGTGAGTCATTGGAAAGTGATACTATTGTGGTTCATGCCATACAAAGTGATCACAAGATATCCTCCTATAGACTTGTGAAGCCCTCTAAGTATTCCAAGTCCAAGCGAACAAGTCTGTCAGACAGAAGAACAAGCAAATTGGAGAGGTTGGAAAAAGAAGGAGCTGGAAGGAAGGATAGCCAGAAAGATACAGGTAGCCTAAATAACAAGAAGGCTTTTAAATCCTTACTTATTAGGTTTTCAAAACTGAATTTGTCTTTTTGTAGGCAGAACCTTTGAATCCTTTTTGATGGCTTGAGCTTCATCTGTTGTCTCCCTTTCTTTATTCCTTTGGAATAATAATCAAGAGTGATATGGGTGTGTGGTATGGCTGAGAATGGGAGGCCGTGTTCCTCCAGCAAATGTTCCACACCAGCTCTTTAATGCAGGTTGCTAAGGAAAACCCACCCTGGTTATGTGACTGAGTTGGTTAGAGTACTTGATGCTGCTAATTTCTTACTTCCAACATCTACCTATTCTTTTTTTTTTTTTTTTTTTTAAAGATTTCATTCATTTTATTTGACAGAGAGAGAGAGATCACAAGTAGGCAGAGAGGTAGGCAGAGAGAGTGAGAGAGGGAAGCAGGCTCCCTGCCAAGCAGAGAGCCCGATGTGGGACTCGATCCCAGGACCCTGAGATCATGACCTGAGCCGAAGGCAGCGGCCTAAACCACTGAGCCACCCAGGCGCCCCAACATCTACCTATTCTTAAATCTAGGCTTTCTCTAGTTGCTAGTTTCTAGATTCTTGGACCCTACCCCAGGGTGTGGGGATAGAAGATGACATTTCAATCTATTTTCTAAGAGCATATACTTTAAACAGAGTGATGAGCTGAGAATTCTGGTGTGAAAATAGTACCTCTTAATTGCTGCAACCTGCTCTTGTAACTGCCCACAGGGTGACTGCAGATGACTAGGAGGAAGGCAAGAGTTCTGGGAATGACTCAGAGAGCCCAATCAAAAATAAAGGACAGCACAGCTAGTGCCCATGATAGAGTACTGACATTAATGCTGCTTTATCCTCTTCATTGAGAAAACTTAAACGGCTCCTTTCAGATAAATTCTGAAATCACTTTCCTGGTATTTAATTTTTCCACAGTATATCCCTATTCTGTTTCCTATTAATGGTGCATTTTCATACTGTTTTGCTGGTATTTTTAACCTATTATCTTGCTCACTGCTCCCTAATTACACCTGATACTTTTATACCCAGGCTTCTACTGGAATGACCAATTCATTCCTCTCCTCTGAATTCTACAAGTTCTTAGAGATTCCAGATTGAATTATACTTTTCTTATAAAATGACCCAAGCCACATTAAACTCCTGCTTTTCCATATTCCCATATATTTGAAATATGAAAGTTGAAATTATGAGTTATAATTATATGACCATCCCATATTTATTTAACTTTTTTCCAAAATATATATATCTAAAGTATATCTCTCTTGTAGCTTGAACATAAAGTAAGAAATTGCCTCAGTAGATATGTAATTCTTAAATCATAGGTTTGATTGTGTGTTTCTGACCAATTTTTCAAATGGCCACAGACCACTGCAGTCAGTACATGCCACCTCAAATTATATATGTCAAATAGCACCTGCTTGTTTTTCCCTTCTCCCACCATATCGCAAGTATTCCCACCCAACTTCTCAGTTTGTCTATCAGTGGCCCCTCATTATTTATCTTGTTTTCTAATTATTTGATATGTCTCATCTTGCCAACTTTTCAATAAGGTCCTTTAGAGCAAATACTGTGACTTAGATTTCTTTATTTTGTTATTCTAAAATACTTATTATGGGGTTAAATTCATGGTAGTTGTTAAACAAATTGTGATTTATAGATTCATTATATTCTGTTTTTTAGAATATGGCAGTTTTAAAAAAATTTGAGAATTTCATTTTGATGTTTCAAGAAGATTGGAAAAAAAAAAATGTTGACTCTCTGTACAGGTGGGAACATTAGTGTGCCAGAAGAATCAATTATAGAGAAAGGGAAGAAATTTCGGCCTAAAACCCTGAGTGAAATTATGGTGGAAAATCAAATTGAGAAAACAAGGAAACTTATATTAAAAGCTGAGAGGGCCCAACTTAAGATTCAGCAACGAAAAAAAGAATGGGAGGAACTGTGAGTGCATTTTTGTTTCCTTCCTTCCTTCCTTCCTTCTTTCCTTCCTTCCTTCCTTCCCTTTCCTTCCCTCTTCCTTTCCCTTTCCTTTCCTTTTCCCTTCCCTTTCTTTTTCTTTCTTTACCTAAACTTTTTCATTTTAATATGAGTTGCAAAGTATCTTTGAAACTGAAACAGAGATGGAGTATTGAAGACTGATCAGGTGGATCTTTTTTTTTTTTTTTTTTTTTTTTTTAAAGATTTTATTTATTTATTTGACAGACAGAGAGCACAAGCAGGCAGAGAGGCAGGCAGAGAGAGAGGAGGAAGCAGGCCTCCCGCCGAGCAGAGAGCCCGATATGGGGCTCGATCCCAGGACCCTGGGATCATGACCCGAGCCGAAGGCAGAGGCTTTAACCCACTGAGCCACCCAGGTGCCCCCAGGTGGATCTTTTAAAGTAGTGATACCTTGGTGGAACTTCTATGATACTTAGGGTTTGGAGCCCAGGAATTCCATTTTGTGAATAGACTCAGTGATTTTTAAGGATAAGAAATTCCTATCTATTCTAACATCATGTTATTTTTCCTAATGTTCTATTATCTTACAGTGTTGGCTTTCACCTTTAGGTCTCTCATCATTTAAAGTTGACTTTTAAAAACTCTGGTATGAGGTATTTTTATTTAAAAGTACATTTTTTTGTTTGTTTTATTTGCCACCTACATATGCTTGGTGAAATGTCTCTTCATGTCTTTTTCCGGTGCTCAAATAAGATTGTTTGTTATTTTGCTATTAAGTTCTGAGAGTTCTTTATATGTTTTAGATACTAGTTCTTTGTTGGTTATGTGGTTTTCAAATATTTTCTCCCGGGCTGTAGCTTGTCTTTTCATTCCCTTAATAGGGTCTTTTGCAGAGTGAAAGGTTTTAATTTTGTTAAACCCAATTTATCAATTTTTCCTTCTATCAATCTTATTTTTGCTGTCAAGTGTAAGAACCTCTGCCTAGCCCTATTCCCCAATGATTTTTTCCTATTTTTTTTCTAAAAGTTTTACAGTTTTACCTTTCACATTTAAGTCTATTATCCATTTGGTGTTAACTTTTGTATAAGGTGTGAGATTTAAGGTTTTTTTTTTTCTGTTTTTGTTTTTTTGCCTATGGATTTTCTTTCTTTTTTTTTTTTTTTAAAGATTATTTATTTATTTATTTGACAGAGAGAGAGAAATCACAAGTAGGCAGAAGTAGGCAGAGAGGCAGGCAGATAGAGAGGGAGAAGCAGGCTCCCTGCTGAGCAGGGTCCCAGGACCCTGGGATCATGACCTGAGCCGAAGGCAGAGGCTTAACCCACTGAGCCACCCAGGTGCCCCTGCCTATGGATTTTCAATTGCTCCAACACATTTGTTGAAAGGCTCTCTCTCCTTTTTTGCCACTGGCTTTGTAATTTTCACCTTTGTCAAAAATCATCTGGGCATATTTGTGTGTGTCTACTTCTAAGTTCATGTTCTGTTCCATTGATCTCTGTGTCTGTTCCTTTGCTGAAAACACACTGCCTTGATTACCGTAGCTGTGTAATAGATCTTGAAATTGCTTCTCTCATTGTATTTTTTTATCCCCAAATTGTTTAACCATTCCAGTTACCTTGCCTATCTAAATTTTAGAATACTTTTGTCTGTATTTTTGAATAAAATCTTGACATATTTATTATGTTGAGCCTCTAATCTGTGGACATGGTATGATTCTCCATTTATTTAGATCTTCTTTGATTTCTTTCATCAGTGTTTTGTTCTTAGTGTAAAAGTCCTACACATATTTTGTTTGAACTCGACATAAATATTTCACTTTTTTGGCAATGTAAATGATATTGGGCTTTTAATTTGGTATCTTATGTGTTCATGTTTATAGTTAGTATAGAAATGCAATTGATTTCTTTGTCTGTTTATCCTGTATCCCGTGGCCTTGCTGAACTGTTATATTCTGAGTTTTTGGTAGTTTCCTTAGAATTTTCTGTGTAGACAATCTTGTCATCTGTAAATAGCGATAGTTTAATTTTTTGTCCTATTTGTTTGCCTTTTATTTATCTTATTTTCTTGTCAGGCTGGCTAGTATTTCCAGTATAATGTTGAAATACAATGGGACATCTACAACTTGCTCCTGATCTTAAATGGAAAGAATTCAGTATTCAAATGATATATTGGTTTTCATTCTTTTACTTTAACCTGCCTATATTATTGTTTGAAGTTGGTCTTTTATTACCAGTATATAATAGGGTTATGTTTTTTAATCCACTCTGTTAATCTCAGTTCTTCAGTTTTTAGATTTAGACCGTTTATACTTATGTAATTTACACATGGATTTATTTATATATTTACACAAGTAATTATTGATATTTCAGGCTTATATCTGCTATTTTTTATTTTGTCTTCTGTTCTCCATATTTGGTATAGTTTCAGAGGTATAATTTATTGATTCTTCAGTTGCATATAAGACCCAGTGCACATTATATCATGTGCTCTCCTTAAGGCTTTTCCCCCAATTATACCTTCCCTCCACCAACCTTCCCTCCAGCAACCCTCAGTTAGTTTCCAGGAGTTCAGTGTCTCTTATGGTTTCCTTCCTTCTTAATTTCCATCTTACTTTATTTTTCCTTCCCTTTCCCTATATTCATCTGTTTTGTTTCTTAAATTCCACATATGAGTGAAGTCATATATGGTATTTGTCTTACTCTGACTTATTTTGCTTGGTATAATACCCTCTAGTTCCATCCGGCATTGTTGCAAAATATGGAAAGAGCCCAGATGTCAATCAACAGATGAATGGATAAAGAAGATGTGGTATATATATATATATATATATAGGAATATTACTCGGCCATCAAAGAGAATGTTCTCTGTGTGGTTTTTTGTTTGTTTGTTTTGTTTTTATTTTATTTTTTCATAATTTCCTGTGGTTTACTTAAGTATTTTAGAGTTCCAATATGATTATAATGATTTTGAGAGTATCACTTTGTACAGCATTTTTAAAAGCATTTTCCCTGGATATTATTACATTTTGTATACACAACTTACACAGTCTACTGGTGTTGACATTTTATCAGTTTGAATGAAATGTAAAAAACTTACCTGTTCTCAAGTCCCTTTACACCCCCCACTCCCTCTTGTTTCCATTGTTTATAGTATAATTGTATTAATATTTTCTCTAGACATGTTTTAGAACTACATCAGACAGTATTGTAGTTTTTTTAATCATCAAAACGTAACTTAGACAATAGAAGTAAAACATATTTGCCAATATTTTTACTATTAAAATTTTAATTTCTTCCTTCTTAATGTTCCAAAGTTCCTTCTTCTATCATTTCATTTCTGCTTAGAAAACTTCCTTCAGCCATTCCTTTAGGGTTGGTATGCTGGTGACAAATTCTTAGCTTTCCTTCATCTAAGAATGACTTGATCTCTCCTTCATTCTGGAAGGATATTCTTTTTTTTTTTTTAATTTTTTTATTTTAATAAACATATAATGTATTTTTATCCCCAGGGGTACAGGTCTGTGAATCGTCAGGTTTACACATTTCACAGCACTCATCATAGCCCATACCCTCCCCAATGTCCATTTCCCCACCACCCTCTCCCGTCCCCCCTCCCCCCCGCAACCCTCAGTCTGTTTCTTGAGATTGAGTCTTTTATGGTTTGTCTCCCTCCCAATCCCATCTTTTCATTTTTTCTTTTCCTACCTCCCCCCAACCCCCCCCCCCCCCCGCCTTGCATCTCCACTCTGGAAGGATATTCTTACTAGACATAAAATTCTGTGCCAACATTTCTCTTTTTCAACATGTGAAAAGTATTGTGCTTCTTTCTGTTGGACTCCATGGTTTCTTATGATCAATCTTCTGCTGTTCAAATTGCTTCCCTCCCCTATATATATGGTATTATTTTTGTCTTGCTGCTTTCAAGATTTTTTTTGTCCCTTAGTTTTCAGAAGTTTGACTATAATGTATCTTGGTACATCTTTGAATTTATCCTTTTTGGGATTCATAAAACTTTTTGAGTCTGTATGCCTATATCTCTTGCTGAAATTTGGGAAGTTTTCAGCTATTATTTTTTATAGCTTTTTTTGAAGCCCTGTCCTCTTTTCCCTTCCCTTTTGGATTCCAATGACACAAATGTGAGATCTCTGAGGCTCTGTGTGGGATTAAAAAAAAAAAATATATATATATATATATATATATATAGTTTGTAGTGTCTTTTTTTGTTATTCAGATTGGATAATTTCTATTGTTCTATCTTCAAATTAATTTTTCTTTTCTCTGTCTTCTCCATTCTGGTGTGGAGCCCATCCATTAAGTGTTATTCTGGTTACTGTACTTTACAGCTCTAAAATTTCCATTTGTTTCTTCTTTGTATCTTCCATTTCTTTCTGAACTCTATTTTTCCATTTGTTTCAAGCACCTTTCTAATTGTTTGTTGAAGCACTCTGTAATGGCTGCTTTAAAATTGTCAGATTATTCTAACATCTCTATCATCTTGGGTTTGGAAACTGGTAATCATTCTTTTCTTATTCAAGTTGAGGTCATCCTGATTCTTGGTATGACAAATGATTTTTTATTGAAATCTGGACATTTGGAGTATTATGAGACTCTGAATCTTATATATATATATATATATATATATATATATATATATATATATATATATATTCAGTTTTAGCTGGCTTTCTCTGACTTGAGCAGGATAAGGGGGAATGCCATCTCATGGGTATAGAAGTCCAGGTTACCCATTTTTTCCACAGTTGACACCTGAGGAAGGAAGGGGCACTTGCTGGTCAGCAGTTGGAGTTCTAGATCCCTACTAGGGCTGTCTCTAATAACTTTGCTCTCTAGTTGTCTTCTACTGATATTGTGGAGGATGGTTAAAAAGTCTTCACTTTCCACTAGGCTTCCTCAGACACCACTGCAGCAAAGAGTGGTGGATTGCCTTGTTACTACTGGGCAAGGGTAGAAGTCCAAGTTCCCTATGGTGTGTCCATTGCAACTGTGGTAGGGAGGCTTGTTATCACACCCTGGAGATGAGGTCATGGTCACCAGGACTCACCTCCTTTAACACCATCCCTATAAGGGTTATGTCACCTTGTTAAAGTTTGCTGGTGGTAAAAGTATAGACTCTGCACTTGACCTTTGCTGGCTGGGTGGAGGTTGGGTCACGTGTGTGCATGCGGTGTGGCTAGAATAGAATGTTTATTATCTTAAAAGTTTTCTGTCTTACTAGGATCAAGAATAGAAAGAGCAAGATTTAGTTGGGATTTTATTGTCTAAACCCTTTGGTGTTTCTAGTGGCCATTTTCTTTAGCTCCCCACGTGAGATATATGAGGCAATAAGAAAGAATAGAGATTTTACCGTCATATACTTCCAAGGTTCTTTGTGGTCTGTGGTCTTCTTTTTACATTTCAGAATCTTCTCCTGTTTTATATATAATATTTAGGGGTTTTATTTGCATTTGTCAGGAAAGATAGGAATATATAAGTCTATTCCCTCTTCTTAGAAGTGGGAACTCTTTCCACTGATTTTATTATATTTATCTTTAACATGGTGATCTTTTTTAAAAATATTTTATTTATTTATTTGAGAGAGAGAGAGAGAGAATGTGTGTGTGTGTGTGTGTGTGTGTGTGTGCACAAGCAAGGAAAATGGGAGAAAGAAGCAGGCTCCTTGCTGAGTGTGCAGCTTGATCCCAGGATCCTGGGATCATGCCTTGAGATGAAAGCAGACACAACCAGCTGAGCCACCCAGACACCCCTTATTCCAGTGATCTTGCTAAGCTCACTTACTAGATCAAGTAGCACTTTTTTTCTTTTTTATGAATATGGTCATGTTTCATGTGAGAAAGAAGATTCTTCCTTTCCAATCTCTGTCTTTTATTTCTTGACTTATTGTACTGTCTAGGAGAGAGTGAATATCCATATCTTATTGCTAACCTGAGGAGAAACATTCACTCTTTCATTATCAAATGTGACATCAGACCTTTAGAAGCACTTTATTAGGTTGATGAAATTCCCTTTAGTTCTTAGTTTATTAAAAAAAAATTAATGTTTTTTTCGATGAAGGATAGGTACTGAATTTTATCAAATGATTTTTATATGCATATTTAGATGACCATATGATTTTAAAATTTTATTTTTTAATATTGTGGGTCACAGTTATTGTTAAATCAGCATTCCTAGGATAAATTTCACTTGATCATGGTGTATTCTCCTTTTAAAAATATTGCTGGAATTTTTTTTTTTCTTTTGTAGTATTCTTGTCTGATTTTGGTATCAGGTTAATGCTAGCCTCATAAAACAATCTGTAAATTTTCCCTCTTCTATTATTTTTGGAAGAGTTTGAGAAGAATTTGTATTAATTATTTAAATATTTGATATAACTCACCAGTGAAACAATCTGATCCTAGACTTTTGTTTGTTGGGAGGTTTTTGATTACTGATTCAATCTCCTTACTAGTAATTTGACGTGTTCTATTTCTTCATGATTTGGACTCCATAGCTTGTATATTTTTAGGAACTTACTCATTTCTTCTAGGTAGTCCAATTTGGTGGTATATTATTATTCATAGTAGTTTCTTAGGATCATTTGTGTTTCTGTGGTATCAGTTGTAGTATCTCCTCCTTGATTTCTGATTTTATTTGAGTCCTCTCATTTTCTTTCTTTCTTTTTTTAAGTTTTTATTTATTTATTTGAGAGAGAGTGAGAGAGAGATATAGAGAGAGCATGACCAGGGAGAAGGGACAGAGACAGAGGGAGAAGAGGCTCCCTACTGAGCAGGGAGCCCCATGTGGGACTCAATCCTAGGACCCTGGGATCATGACCTGAGCTGAAGGGAGATGCTTAACCAACTGAGCCACTCAGGCACCCAGTCCTCTATATTTTCTTTATGAGTCTAGTTAAAAGTTTATCAATTTTGTTTTTATTTTTTCGAAAAAAATATTCCCAAGTCTTACTTTCATCGATCTTTTCTATTCTTTTAAGTCTCTATTTCATTTATTTCTACTTTGACTTTTGTTATTTCCTTCCTTCCACTAACTTTGTGCTTTGTGCTTTTTTCCCCTAGTTCATTGAGGTATAAGGTTAAGTTGGTGCAAGATTTTTTTTTTGTTTCCTGATATAAGCATTTATTACTATAAACTTTCCTATTAAAACTGCTCTCTTGCATCCTATAAGTTTTAGGTATGTTGTATTTCTTTATACTTGTTACAAGATATTTTTTATTTTAGTTTTGATTTTTTCCCTTATTCATTATTCAAAGTACGTTTTTTAATTTCCAGATATTTATGAGTTTTAGTTTCCTTCTTTTTTTTTTTACAGTTTCCTTCTTGTAATTGATTTCTAGTTTTATACCTTTGAAGTTAGAAAAGATATTTGATGTAATTTCAAGCTTTTTAAGTTACTTAAAACTTGTTTTGTGGCCTAATGTGCTTTATCGTGGAGAATGTTCCATGTGCATTTAAAAATATATATATTCTGCTACTATTGAATGGAATGTCTGTAAGTATTTAAGTCCAACTGTTCTAATTTGTTATTTAAGTCCAAGATTTCCTTATTTTTTGTTTGATTGTTTGTTTGTTTTTTGGTCTGGTTGACCTAGTTTTGTTGTATGTTTGGATTCTTTCTCTTTGTTTTTTTGTATCTATTATAGATTTTTCCTTTGTGGTTATTATGAGACTGACATAAAATATATCAGTCTATTTTAACCTGGTGATAACTTAACTTTGAACATGTGCTAAAGCTGTATCTTTAACTCCTCCAACACTTTGTTTTAGATGTGACAATTTACATCTTTTTACCTTATATATTCATTAAAAATCATTGTGGTTATTTTTAATACTTTTGCCTTTTGGCCTTTATGCTAAATTTATAAATGATTTACCCACGACCATTAATATTAGAGTATTCTGAATTTAACTATATATTTGTCTTTATTGATGAAATTTATACTTATATATGTTTTCCTATTACTAGTTAGTGTCCTTTCACTTCAGCTTGAAGAAGTGATTTTAGCATTTCTTGAAAGTCTGGGCTAATAGTAATGAACTCCTTCAGCCTTTTTTTTTTTTTTTGGTCTGGAAAACCTTATTTCCCCAATGCTGAAGGACAGCTTTTCTGGGTAGGTTATTTTTGGTTGGCAGAGTTTTTCTTTTAGCACTTGAATTTATTATGCCACTCTTTGCTGGCCTGCAAAGTTTCTGCTAAAAAAAAAAAAATCTGCTGATAGTCTTATTTCTCTTACATATATATCTAGATAGATATCTAGATATCTAGATATATATCAAGTTGTTATCTCTTGATATATATCTATAGCAGATATATATCAAGTTGTATTGCTCTTGCTGTTTTAAAGATCTCTTTGTCTTTAATGTTTGACAATTTATTACACTGTGTCTTGGTGTGGGTCTTTTCAGATTTGTTTTAAAGTTTCTGGGCATCCTGGATCTGGATGTCTATTTCTTTCCCCAGGTTAAAGAATTTTTCAGCCATTATTTGAATAAAACTTCTGACCACATTTCTTCATTTGGGACCCCTGTAATGTGATATTAATTTGCTTGTTGATGTCTTTTAAGTCCCTTAAGCTATGTTCACTCTTTCTAATTCCCTTTTCTTTTGCTCTTCTGATTGGATGAATTCTACTGACCTGTTTTTGAGTTTATCAATCCTTTCTTCTGTTTGCTCTAGCTTAGTGTTGAACCCTATTTTTTAACATTTCCATTCAATTATCATATTCTTCACTTGTGTGTTTTCTATTTGGTGCTTTCTTATGTTTTCTACCTCTGTTGAAATACTCACTTTCTTCATACATTGTTTTCCTGACCTTGGTGAGCATCTCTATGAACATTATATTAAACTCTTTATCAGGTGAATCACTTATCTTCATTAAGGTCTGTTTCTGGAATTTTATCTTGTTCTTTCGTTTAGAATGTATTTTTCTTCTTCTTCATTTCCCTTGGCTCTGTGTGTTTGTTTTTGCATATTAGAGAAAATAGTCACCTTTCCAAATCTTTATGGAGTGTTCTCATGTAGATGTTCACCCTGGCCTGGACTCAGTCTCTCTCTCTCTCTCTCTCTTTTGTTTTATGTTGAGGTGGGTTTATTGACATGGAAAGATGTTTATAATATATTATTAATGAAAAAGCACATAGGGCAACAGTATAATTTGGGACAGTATCAATAAAATGCAACAGTGGTTTTCTCTAGGTGATAGGATTATGGACCTTACAGGATTTTTTCTTTCTTTTTTCTTTTTTGTATTTCTTAACTTTTATAGCAACTTTTTGGAGACAAAATTTGTGTATCATAGAATTCATTCATTTAATGTCCAATTCGATTAATTTTTCTGTATATTCTGTGGTGTGCAACCATTACCACTATCTTCTAAAATCATTATCCCCCCAAAAATGCTGCTCATTAGCCGTCACTCTTCGTTTATCCAAACTCCCCTTCTTAGCCCTAAGTAACCACTTTTTTTTTTTTTTTTAAAGAACGAGCATGAGTGGGGTTAGAAGGGAAAGGAGCAAAGGAAGAGGGAGAGAGAATCTTAAACAGGCTCGATGCACAGTGTGGACCCTGATGTGGGGCTCGATCTCATGACAGTTAGACCACAACCTGAGCCAAAATCAATAGTTGGACACTTAACTGACTGAGCCCTCCAGGTTCTCCTTAACCTAAGCAACCATTTGTTTGTCTCTATAGATTCGTCTGTTCAGGACATCTTATATACATGGATTCTGTGGGCTTTGTGGCTGGCTTTTTTTGCTTAATAGACTTTAATTTCATCCATGTTGTAGCATGTATCAGTACTTCATTTCTTTCTATGACCAAACGATCCATATCATATTTATCAGTTCATCAGTTGAAATATATTTAGGTTATTTCAATTTTTTCATCATTATGAATAATGTTGCTGTTAACATTAGTGTAATTTTTGTGTGGACATGTGTTTTCAGTTTTCTTGCATAGATACCTAGGAGTGGAATTGCTGGGTCTAATACACTAACTATTCAAACTTTGTTTTTTAACTGAAGTATGGTTGATACAAAATGTTAATTTCAGGTGTACAACATAGTACATTTGACAACTCTATACATTATGCAATACTCATAAGTGTAGCTAACATTTGTCCCCATACAATGCTCTTACAATACCATTGACTATATTTTCTATGCTGGACCTTTCACCCTGGTAGCTTATACATTCCATAACGGGAAGCCTGTACCTGCCAGTATCCTTCACCCATTTTGCCTTGTCCCCAATCCCTCTCTGATCTGGTAACTATAGTTTGTTTTCTGTGCTTATGGGTCTAATTTTGCTTTTTGTTTCTTTGTTTGTACATTTTATTTTTAGATTCCACATAGAAGTGAAATAATGTCATATTTGTCTTTCTCTTTCTGACATTTCATTTAGCATGATACCTTCTAGGTCCATCCATGTTGTCGGAAATGGCAAGATCTCATTCTTTTTTATGGCTGAGTAATATTATATATATGCCACATCTTCTTAACCCATCATCTATGGATGAACACTTCAGTTGCTGCCATATATATATATATATATATTTATATTTTTGGTAAATAATGCTGCAGTAAACACAGGGGTGCATGTATCTTTTTGAATTAGTGTTTTATTTGGGTAAATATCCAGTAATGGAATTACTGAATTGCAAGGTATTTTAATTTTTAATTTTTTGAGACACCTCCAATCTGTTTTCTATGGTGGTTGCACCAACTTGTGGTCTCACAAAGAGTCCATGATAATTCTTTTTGTTTATATCCTCATGTAGTGTTTTCTTAATTTCTCTTCCTGATATTTTTTTATTAGTGTATAGAAATGGAACAAATTTTCTATATTAATTTTGCATACCCTGTGAATTTCCTAAACTCATTTATTCTGATAGTTTTTTTTATAGAGTTTTGAAGGTTTTCTATGTATACTATCCTATCATCTGCAAATAGTGACAGGTTTGCTCTTTCCTTATCAATTTGGATATATTTTCTTTATCTTGTATGATTGCTCTGGTTAGGACTTCCAGTACTATGCTGAATGAAAGCTGAGAGTAGACCACTCTCTCTTGTTCCTTATCTTAGAGGAAAAGCTCTCTCTCTCTCTCTCTTTTTTTTTTTTTACTGTTGAGTGTGATGATGGCCATGGGTTTTTCCATACATGCCTTTATTATCATAAGGTTCCCTCTACACCCACTGTGTTGAGAGTTTTTTATCATGAGTGGATGATGGATTTCATCAAAGCTTTTTCTGTACTTATTGAAATGATCATATGATTTTTATCCTTTACTTTGCCAGTGTGGTGAATTATGTGGATTGATTTGTGAACATAGAACCAACCCTGCATCCCTAAAATAAATCCTACTTACTCTTGAGGAATATCTTTTTAATGTATTGTTGAATTCAGTTGGCTAATAGTTAGTTGAGGATTTTTTATATCCATGTTCATCAGAGATATTAGCCTATAGTGTTTTTTTCCCCAAAATTTTATTTAAATTCCAGCTAGTTGGCATACACTGTAATATTGGTTTCAGGTGTAGGATTTAATGATTCAACACTTAAATTCAACACCTGGGGCCAATCACAAGAGCCGTCCTTAAATCCCCATTACCTATTTAACCCATCCCCACAGGTTTGTTTGTTTTGTTTCTTAAATTCCTAACCACAACAATCAGACAAAATAAAGGAATAAAAGGCATCCAAATTAGCAAGGAAGAAGTTAAACTTTTACTATTTGCAGATAATGACCTAATACTCTGTATAGAAAACTCAGAAGACTTCACCAAAAAATTGCTAGAACTGATACATGAATTTAGTTAAGTTGCAGGATACAAAATCAACCTACAGAAATCTGTTGTATTCTATAACGAAGCAGCAGAAAGAGAAATTAAGGAATTGATCCCTTTTACAACTGCACCAAAAAAAAAAAAAGGAAGAAAGAAAGAAAAACCATAACATACATAGTAGTAACCCTAATCAAAGGAGTAAAAGATCTGTATTCCAAAAACTCTGAGACATAGATGAAAGAACTTGAAGCCAAAGAAATGGAGAAACAGTCTATCCTCATGAATTGGAAGAATGAATATTGTTAAAATGTCTATGTTACCCAAAGGAATCTACACATTTGATGCAATCCCAGTCAAAGTACCACCAGCATTTTTTCACAGAACTAGAACAAATAATCCTAAAATTTGTATGGGACTACAAAAGACCCTGAATAGCCAAAGCAATCTTGAAAACAGAAAAGCAAAGCTGGAGGCATCACAGTTCCAGACTTCAAGTTATATTATAAAGCTTTAGTGATCAAGACAGTATGGTACTGGCACAAAAACAGACACCTAGATCAAAAGAACGAGTAGAAAATCCAGAAATGAACCCACAATTACATGGTCAATTAATCTTCAACAAAGCAGGAAAGAATATCCAAAGGAAAAAGTCTCTTTAACAAATGATGTTGGGAAAACTGGACAGCACCATGCAAAAGAATGAAACTAGACCACTTTCTTACACCATAACAAATAAATTCAAAATAGATGAAAGACCTAAATGTAAGACAGAAAACCATTAAAATGCTAGAGGAGAAGACAGGCAATAATCTCTTTAACATCAGCTGTAGCAATTTTTTTCTAGATAGTTCAGCTGAGGCAAGGGGAACAAAAGCAAAAATAAACTATTGGGACTTCACCAAATAAAAAGCTTCTGCACAGTGAACAGAACAATCAACAAAACTAAAAGGCAACCAATGGAATGGGAGAAGATAATTGCAAATGACCTATCTGAGAAAGGGTTAGTATCCAAAATATATAAAGAACTTAGACAACTGAACACCCAAATAATAAATAATCCAGTTAAAAAATAGGCAGAAAACATGAATAGACATGTCTCCTTATCCAATAGGAGAATAGATATCTCCTTCTCTAAAGGAGACATACAGATGGCTAACAGACACATGAAAAGATGTTTCATGTCACTCGTCATCAGGGAAATACAAATCAAAACTATGATGAGATACCACCTCTTACCTGTCAGAATGACTAAAATTGATAACTTAACAACATGTTGGTGAGGATGCAGAGAAAGGGGAACTTTTTTACATTGTGGTTAAGAATGCAAACTGGTGCAGCCACTCCAGAAAACAGCATGGAGGTTCCTCAGAAAGTTAAAAAAAGAATTACCTACAACCCAGCAATTACACCACTATGTATTTATCCAAAGGACACAAAAATGTTGATTTGAGGCAGTACATGCACTCTAATGTTTATATCAACACTATCAACAATAGCCAAATTATGGAGAAAGAGCCCAAATGTCCATTGACTGATGAATGGATAAAGAAGAAGTGATTATCTATCTATCATCTATCTAACTATCCACTTACCTACCTATCATCTATCTCTCTATTAATCTACCTATCATCTACCTATCTATGTACCTATCATCTATTTCTCTATTAATGGGATATTGCTTAGTCATCAAAAAGAATGCAATCTTGCCATTTGCAGTGACATGGATGGAGCTAGAGAGTATTATGCTAAGTGAAAGCAGTCAGAGAAAGAAAAATACCATACAGTTTTTAAAAGATTTTATTGATTTGTCAGAGAGAGAGAAAGAGTGCACAAGCAGGGAGAGCAGCAGGCAGAGGGAGAAGCAGGCTCCCCTGCCGAGCAAGAAGCCGAGTGCAGGACTCAATCCTAGGACCCTATGGTCATGACCTGAGTCAAAGGCAGACTCTTAACCCATGGAGCGCCCAGGTGTTGCATACAATTTTGCTTTTATGAAAGGTCTTTGGCTTTGGTATCAGGGTAATGCTGGCCTTGTATAAGGTACCTCTATATTCTTCCAGAATGGCTGCATCAGTTTGCATCCCCCCAACAGTGTAAAAGGGGTCCCCTTTCTCTGTATGCTTGCCAACATCCGTTGTTTCCTGAGTTGTTAATTTTAGCCATTCTGATGGGTATGAGGTGATATATCGTGCGTTTGATTTCTGTTTCCCTGATGATGAGTGATATGGAGCATCTTTTCATGTGTCCGTTGGCCATTCATATGTCTTCTTTGGTGAAATGTCTATTCATGTCTTCTGCTCTTTTCTTAATTGGGTTATTTACTTTTTCGGTGTTGATTTTGATGAGTTCTTTATAGATTCTGGATACTAGCCCTATGCAAGTATCTTCTCCCATTCCTGGTTGCCTTTTAGTTTTACTGATTGTTTCCTTCACTGTGTCCTTTATCTTGATGAGGTCCCAACAGTTCATTATTGCTTTTGTTTTCCTTGACTCTGGAGATGTGTCTAGTAAGAAGTTGCTGCAGCCAAGATTAAAGAGGTTGCTGCCTGTTTTCTCCTCTAGCATTTTAATGGTTTCCTGTCTTACATTTAGGTCTTTCATCTATTGGAATTTATTTTTGTGTATGGTGTAAGGAAGTGGTCTAGTTTCATTATTATGCATGGTGCTGTCCAGTTTTCCCAAAACCATTTGTTAAAGGGACTTTTTTCTTTTGGATATTCTTTCTTGCTTTGTTAAAGATAAATTGACCATGTAGTTGTGGGTTCACTTCTGGGTTTTCTACTTGTTCTTTTGATCTATGTATCTGTTTTTGTTCCAGTACCATACTGTCTTGATCACTAAAGCTTTGTAATATAACTTGAAGTCTGGAATTGTGATGCCTCCAGCTTTGCTTTTCTGTTTTCAAGATTGCTTTGGCTCTTTGGGGGTCTTTTTTTTTTAAAAATTAAATTAAATTTTATTTTTTTGGATTTAAAAAAATTAAATTCAATTAATTAACATATAATGTATTATTTGTTTCAGAGGTACAGGTCTGTGATTCAGTCTTATGTAATACCCAGTGCTCATTATAACACATACCCTCCCCAATGTCAATCACTCAGTTACCCTGTTCTTCCACAACCCTCCAGCAACCCTCAGTTTATTTCCTGAGATTGAGAGTCCCTTATGGTTGCCTCCCTCTCTGGTTTCATCTTGTTTCATTTTTCCTCTTTTCCCCTATGATCCTCTGCCTTGTTTCCTAAATTCTGCATATCAGTGAGATCATAGGATAATTATCTTTCTCTAATTGACTTATTTTGCTTAACATAATAGCCTCTAGTTCCATCCACATTGTTGCAAATGGCAAGATTTCATTTTTGATGGCTGTGTAGTATTTCATCATTCACACACATTCGTGTGCGTGTGCATGCATGCACACACAGACACACACATACACACACATCTTCTTTATCCATTCGTCTGGTGGACATCTGGGTTCTTTCCATAGTTTGGCTATTGTGGACATTGTTGCTATAAACATTTGGGTGGAGGTGTCCCTTCAGGTCACTGCATTTGTATCTTTGGGGTAAATACTCAGTAGTGAAATTGCTGGTTTGTAGGGTAGCTCCTTTAGGTATAAGGTTAGGTTTTGTATCTGAGACTTTTCTTCTTGAGGAAGGCCTGTATTGTTAATACTTCCCTCTCATGACTGCCTTTGCTGCATCCTGAAGGTTTTGGACCGTTGTGTTTTCATTTTCATGTGCTTCCATGTATTTTTAAAAATACATGCTTTCCATGTATTTTTTCCATGTATTTTAAAAATTTCTTCTTTAATTTCCTATTTAACCCATTCATTCTTTAGTAGGATGTTGTTTAACTTTCATGCATTTGTGGTCTTTCCAATTTTTTTCCTGTGGTTGATTTCATGTTTCATAGCGTTGTAGTCTGAAAATATGCATGGTGTGATCTCAGTCATTTTGTACCAGTAAAAGCCTGATTTGTGGCCCACTATGTGATCTCTTCTGGAGAATGTTCTATGTGCACTTGAAAAGAATGTATATCCTGCTGTTTTAGGATGAAATGTCTGAATATATCTGTTAAGTCTATTTGGTCCAGTGTGTTATTCAAAGCCATCATTTCCTTGTTGATCTTCTGTTTAGATGATTTGTCCATTGTTGTGAATGGGGTCTTAAAGCCCCCTATTATTATTGGGTTGTTATTAATGAGTTTCTTTGACTGTTCCCAAGTTGGACATAAATATTTAAAATTGTTAGATGTTCTTGTTTATTATGATCTGGTGTCCTTGTTCATATCTTGTTACAGACTTTGGTTTAAAATCTAGTTTTTCTGATATAAATATGGCTACTCCAGCTTTCTTTTGGTGTCTACTAGCATGATAAATTATTCTCCACCCTCTCACTTTCAATCTGGAGGTATCTTAGGTCTAAAAAATTTGTCTCTTGTAAGCAGCAGCATATCAATGGGTCTTTTTTTTTAATCCATTCTGATTCCATATGTGTTTTGATTGGAGCATTTAGTCCATTTACATTTAGAGTAATTATTGATAGATATAAATGTAGTGCCATTTTATTACCTGTAAAGTCATTATTCCTATAGACTGCCTCTGTTTCTTTCTAGTCTTTGTTGCAATTGGTCTCTTTCCCATTCAAGGGGTACCTTTTAACATTTCTTGCAGAGCTGATTTAGTGTTCATGAACTCCTTTAGTTTTCGTTTGTCTTGGAAACTCTTTATCTCTCCTTCTATTCTGAATGACAGCTTTACTGGTTAAAGTATTCGTGATTGCATATTTTTCCCATTTAGCATGTTGAATATATCATGCCAGTCCTTTCTGGCCTTCCAGGTTTCTATAAACAGGTCTGTTGCTAACTTTCTGTGTTTACTATTGTAGGTTGAGGATCTTTTGTCCCTACCTCCTTTCAGAATTCTCTTTATCTTTGCATTTTGCAAATTTCACTATGATATGTTAGGTGTTAACCTGTTTTTGTTGGTTTTGAGAGAAGTTCTTTATGCCTCTTAGATTTGAATGCCTGTTTCTTTCCCCCAGATTAGGGAAGTTCTCAGCTATAATTTGTTCAAATAAACCTTCTGCCCCCTTTTCTTACTGTACTCTTCTTCTTCTGGAATTTCTATGCTACAGATATTATTGCACTTTCTGGAATCACAGAGTTCCCTAAATCTACCTTCATGATCTAATAGTTTTTCCCCCCCTCTTATTTTCAGCTTCATTATTTTCCATAATTTTGTCTATTATATCACATATCGCTTCCTCTCCTTCTTCCATCCTCACTGTGATCACATCCAGTGTAATCTATGCTTCTTTCAAGCCCAGCTGCATTCTTATGACTGTTGCTCTAAGTTCTTGTTCAGATGTATTTCTTATATCTGTTTTGAGAAAATCCCTGGCTGTGATTTCTTATTCATCTTTCTTTTGGGGAGAATTCCTCTGTCTTATCATTTTTTGTGTTCCTGAGAGTAATGCTGTAGTAAGAAGGGGTCATAAACTGTCCAGGGCCTGATACTTTGGTAAGTGTTTCTGGTATATGCTGTGTGTACTCTGCTGTTGTGTTTTGGCTGCTCTTTCCTACAGGCCAGTTCTATGCAGAATTCCTCCTTGCTTACAGTGTGGAGTATTTGGATCTTTAACTAGGTGTGCTTTGATTTGTTTCTTAAAACAAGCCTGGTAATGAAAAAACAAAACCCTGGTCTGAAAAAGAAAAAAAGAAAAGGAAGAGCAATAACAAAAAAACCCAAAAAGACAAACATGAAACTCTAAGCCTGATTCCAAAGAAAAAGAAAAGGTGGGGGAGAAATACCTGATCCAAAAAAAGAGAAAAGGTAATAAAAACAAACAAAAACAAACAAACCAAAAAAAAAAAAAAAGAAATAAACAAAAAAACTATAAGCCTGATTCCAAAGAGAAAAATAAAAATAAAAAAGGCTGGTTCTATTTTCACCAGAACTGAAGCTGACACTTTGGACCACTCTGTCATAAGTAGACTTAGTGAATGTGGGGTACCAGTGTAGGTCTTCTGGGGGAGCACCTGCTCTTCTCCCTCACAGTCAGACCTGCCTAGTAACCAGGCACTTGCAGGACATAGTGGGTGGGTGGAGATTGTTGTAAGTGGCTACCACCTCCACTGGGGGTGCTGTGTTTCTCACTGAAGTCTGACCGTGTTGGTGGTGAGGGAGAAAATGGTACCACCTCACTCTTTCCTCCTAGGATAGGAGATCTTGTACCTGCTATTGTCTAAGAAGTCCTCACGAAAGAGTAAACAATCTCCCTTCTTGTGTCCCAGGCTTTTGTCAGATCCCTGCCCTTGCCCCATCTGTGCCTAGGGCTGTTGGTGTGCCTGGCACCACAGCTCTCCTGCCTTTTATCTCTGGAGTGCAGGTGGGATTCAAAACTCCAAATCTTAAATGATCTGGCATGGTATAGACTTACTCCCCTCTACCATCAGAGAGCCTTGCTGTGTCTGGTCCCGTTTCATCCCAGAAAAACAGTCATACACCTGCACAGGTGCCCAGAATCTATGGTGAAGCACAGTAAAAAGCTGCAATCAGGTCTTATGTCCTTTGTGTGCATCTCTTTACCCTGCAGATGACAGGCTGCTTGATGGCACCTGCAGGGGCTTTTGTTCTTGGAGAGGCAATATACCCTCTTCCAAATATACACCTGGAAGGGGAATGTTTTCTCCTAGTGTGACCCAGAGGATCCCTACACCATGCTTTCCACTCCCGGGCCTAAGGTGTCCTTTTTGTTGGAAACACCCACCATGGCTTGACTCCAGTGAAAGTCAATCACTTTCAAAACCTCAGAATTTGAGCTCCACACACTGCTTGCAGAAATTTGCAATACTTAGTTCCTTTCAACTCCCCACTCACTGGTTTTAGAGAGACATTTTTCTATGCAAACCTAACGTGGTACTCTCTCTCTCCTTCTCTTTCTCTCTGTTCTCTCTGCAGAAAGGGCTCCCTCCCCACTGCAGTACCATGGCTTTTCTTTCCCCAGTTCAAGTCTATGTGCCTCATACTTGCCATGTTCTCTCCCTCTGACCATGCAGATCATTCTCCCAATCCTCAGATTCACTTCCTAGGTGTTCCAAATGATTTGATGTTAATCTAGCTGTGTTCAAAGGATGAGACAATCCCAGGGTACTCTTACTACTCTTCCACTTTAAATTCTCTCTCCAAATGCCCTTTTAAATTGTAGCTTTAAACTAATGTGCTCATGATCCCTCAGTCCTATACTTCTTAGTGTAGTTCACAGCATCAGGAATGGTGGTTCCTTTGTTACTGTGTATAACAAAACACTGTGTGTTCATCTCTCTTGCTGTTCTCTGTGTGGTCCATCTTTTGAAGCTGTTAAGTCAGCCCTCAGTTATTCTTTGGAAAAAGGTTGCTTTATAAATAGGTGTAGATTTAGTTTGTCTGTGGAAGAGAGGAGTTCAGGGTCTTCCTATGTTGCCATCATAACTACATCAGCTTGGCCTGAACTCAGTTGTCTTTCAGGCCTTTGTGATTGTTCAAGCTATCAAAAATCACATGATCACTCAAGAGGAAAAACATTCAGCAGAATTCAAAATCTACTCATGATAAATTCTCACCAAAGTGGATATAGTAGGAATATACCTCAACATAATAGAGGTCATATATGATAAGCTGACAGTTAACATCATTCTCAATGATGAAAGGCTGAAAACTTTCCCTCTGAAATCAGGAACAAGGATGTTCACTCTTGTTACTTTTCAACATAGTATTAGAAGTCCTAGCTAGAACAGTTAGGCAAGAAAAAAAAAAAGAATCCAAATTGGGAAGGAAATACATCTATTTTTCAGATGACATATTATATGGAGAAAATCCTAAAGACTCTGCCAAAATAATATTAGAAGTAATAAACAAATTCAGTAAAGTGGCAAGATACAATAAATATACAAGAATCAGTTGTTTTCATATATTAGCAATGAACTATCAGAGAAATTAGGAAAACGATCTGCTTGTAATTGCACCAAAAAGAAAAAAGTACTTAGGAGTAAATTAACCAAGGATGTGAAGTAATCTGTACAGTGAAAACATAAGACATTGAGAATGGAAATTGAAGACATACATAGAAAGTTTATGCATAGAAGACTTAGTATTATTAAAATGTCTGTACTATCTAGGGGCACCTGGGTGGCTCAGTGGGTTAGCCTCTGCCTTCGGCTCAGGTCATGATCTCAGGGTCCTGGGATTGAGCCCCGCATCGGGCACACTGCTCAACAGGAAGCCTGCTTCCCCCCTCTCTCTGCCTGCCTCTCTGCCTACTTGTGATCTCTCTCTCTGTGTCAAATAAATAAATAAAATCTTAAAAAAAAAAAAACATCTGTACTATCCAAAGGAATCTATAGACTCAGTGCAGTCCCTGTTAAAGTTCCACAGAAATGGTAAATGCAATCCTAAAAATTGCATGGAACCATAAAAGACCCTGAATAGCCAAAGCCATCTTGAGAAGGAAAAATAAAGTTAAAGATATACTCCCTGACTTCAAACTATGTTACAAAGCTGTAGCAATGAAAACAATATGGCTTCAACATTAAAAACAGAGACCCAATTAATGAAATAGAATAGACCAGAAATAAATGGTCCATGCATATATGGTCAATTTTTGACAAAGGAACCAGAATATATAATGGGGAAAGAACAGTCTCTCCAATAAATGGCACTGGGAATACTGAAGTGCCACATGCAAAAGAATGACACTGGACAAGTATCTCACAGCATATATGAAAATTAATGCAAAATGAATTAAAGACTTGAATGTAAGACCTGAACCCATAAAACTCCTAGAAGAAAACATAGGTGGTAATCCCTCAACACTGGCCTTGGCAATGATTTTTTAGGTTTGACACCAAAAGCAAAGGCAACAAAAACAAAAATAAACAAGTGGGACTATAGCAAACTAAAACGCTTCTGTACAGTAACGGCAACTATCAAAAAGATGAAAGGGCAACTTAAGGAATGTATTCACAATCATATAGCTTTGATAAGGAGTTAATATCTAAAATATATAAAGAACTTTTACAACTTAATAGCAAAAAAACCAAACATTTAAAAGTGGACAGAGGATGCATATAGACATTTTTCAAAGGAGACCTACAGAAGACCATTAAGAATATGAAAAGGTGCTGAACTTCACTAATCATTCAGGGAAATGCAAATCAGAACTACAGTGAGATCAGCTCACACCTATTAGAATACCTACCATCAAAAGGACAGGAGATAACAAGTATTGACAAAAATGTAGAAAAAAGGGAACTTTGTGCATTATTGATGGGAACATAAATTGGTGCAGTCACTATGGAAAACAGTATGGAGATTCCTCAAAAAAATTAAAAATCAGATTACCATATGGTCCAGCAATCCCACTTCTGGGTATATAGCTGAAGAAAACTAAAATAGTCTTTGAAGAGATGTCTGCACTCCTGTGTTTATCACACCATTAATAACATAACAGTAGTTGAGACATGGAAACAACCTAAGTCTCCATTAATGGTTGAATGTTTAAAGACGCTTTGGTACCTATATACACTGGAATATTTTTCAGCCTTAAAAAGAGAGAAATGCTGCCATTTGCAACAATACCAGTGGACTTGGAGGGCATTATACTAGGTAAAATAAGTCAAAGAAAAACAAATACCATATAATTTTCCTTATATTTGGGATCTAAAAAGTCTGAACTCATGAAACAGAATATACTGGTGATTGCTAGAGTTGGAGAGTTGGGGGGGGGAAGGTGGTCAAATGGTACAAACTTCTATTTATAATATAAATAAGTTCTGGAGAGGCAATATACAATATGATGACTAGTTAACGATACTATATTATGTATTTGAAAGTTGCTAAGAGGATAGCTCTTGAAAATTCTCATCACAAGAAAAAATTATAACTATGTAAATGGATGTTAACTAAACTTATTGTGGTAAACATTTTGCAATAGTTACATGTAGGAAATCATTATATTGTACCCCCTAAACTGATAAAATATTACATGCATTCATAGCTACATAAACTGGTAAAATAGGCTTTTGACATTTTCCAAAAGTATATATTTCTGGATTTGATTTGCTGGCGTTTTGTTATAGACTTTTCTTTTTAAATACAGACTATTGGTTTCTAGTTTTATTGTTATGTAATATCTTTTCTGGTTTGTTATCAGGGTAAGACTAGTTGCATAAAATGAAATGAGATGTTTTCCTTTCTTTTCTATTTTGTGAAAGATTGTGTAGGCTTCGTATTATTTATTTCTTAAATATTTGATAGAATTTATCAATGAGCCCATAGGACATAGGACATTATTTGAGAGGTTATAAATACAAATTCCAATTTTTCATAGTTATAGTGTTATTCAGATTCTATATTTCCTCTTGGATCAGTTTTGGTAATTTGTACCTTTCAAGGAATTTGTATATTTTATCTAGATTATCAAATTTATTGGTATAAAATAGTTCATACTATTGTCTTATTACTTTAGTTTCTATAGTATATGTTGCATTGTCCCTTGTTTTATTTTTGATATCTTTAATTTGTATCTTCTTCCTTTTTCTTGATCATTCCAGCAAAAGACTTATCAATTTTATTTATCTTTTCAAGGAACTAACTTTTGGTCATAGATTTTTAGAAATATTGCTTGTTGGCTTTCTATGTCATTGATTTTTCCGTTCTATATCATTTCCTTTATATTAATTAGTTTGAGCTTAGTTAATTTTCTTGTTGCCTAAGTTTTAAGTTTAAGCTGTATGCTTTGATTTTATACTTCCTGCTTTAATTATAAGCATTTAAAGTATAAATTGAAGTATAAATTTAAAGTACAAATGAAACACTGAGCTTTACTTCACAAGTTCTGATATATTTTCAGCATCATTTTGTCCAAAATATTTTTAAAAAATTTTATTTATCTATTTAAGAGAGAGAAAGAAGAAGAAGAGTGAGTGCACAAGCCAGAGGGAGAGGGAGAGCAGGTTTCCCGCTGAGCAGGGAGCCTGAGCACGGGGGCTTGATGCAGGACTCTGGGATTATGACCTGAGCCAAAGGCAGATGCTTAATCAGCTGTGCCACCCAGGAGCCCCTGTCCAAAATATTTTCTAATAACCCTTGTGATTTCTTGTTGATTATGATTTATTTTTTTAAAGATCTTATTTATTTTAGAGAGAGGGAAAGAGAGAATCTCAAGCAGACTCAGTGCTGAGTGCGGAGCTGGATGCAGGGCTTGATAACACAACCCTGAGATCATGACCTGAGCCAAAATCAAGTCTGAAGCTTAACCAACTGAACCACCTAGGTGCCCCATAGTTTAAGTATGCTATTTAATTTCCCAATAGTTTGCATGGTTTAAATTCTTATAAACTTATTGGGACTTGTATGGGCCTGCACATAGTCTATCTTCATGAAAATTCATTGTGTCCTTGAAAAAGAACATATTTTCTTGTGTTCTTTGGTGTAGTTTTCTATAAATGTTGGTGAGGACTGAATGATTGATATCCAGATCTTTTGCTTTTCCTGCTTTGAAAGCGTAACTCTTTAAGGGTCTCTACTGATTGTTCCCTACCTTTAGCAAGGTCTCTCCAGCAGATGAACTCATGAGTGATTTCCATCCATGTGTAAACTATAAGAATTCCTTGTTCACAGCTTCCCACTGATTGTATTTTCTTCAGATGTTCTTTACTTATCTTCATGATGTTTCACATTACACATGCACAGGTTAATACTTGGCCCAAAACTCAAGAGACCCTTATGTGAATTTCTGAAGGCATTGTTTTGTACGTAGTTCTGTTGTTTTTGTTCACAAAATTCTAACCAATCTGGCTTCTCTGAACTCTCACCTTTGTAACCTTAATCATGGAGATTACTGGGCTAATATTTTGGATCTCAACACTATTTCACAGTCTGGTACTTGCCTCCATGTAGAAATAGAGATAGTAAGGATTAGTTATTTTGTTTCAGTTCTCACATGCATTATAGTTCTGTGCTGCCTGTTATTCAATGTCTGAACATAGTTGTTTCATATTTTTTGCTCAGTTTTCTAGTTATTTATAACATGAGGATAATTATGGGCCTTGTTTCCCTCATATGGCCAGAGCCAAAGTATCTGCTTGCTCTTTCTTTTCATTCCTTCTTTCCTTTCTTTGTCTCTTTCTGTCTTCCCTCCCTCCCTCCCTTTTTTCCTTCCATTCATTCTTCCTCCTTTCCTCCCTTCTCCCCTTCCTTTTTCTTTCTCTCCTTCCTTTCTTTCTTTCCTTCACTTCCTTTCCTTTTAAAATTATTAATCCATCCTTTTAGTGCTCTTTTACACAAAGGAACAATTGTCAATTAATGCATTAGATAACATATGTTTCCTCTGCTATTGTACTGTTTGTTTTCCTAAAGGGCTGACTGCAAAGCTATGTGTACATGTTCATGTTGATCGGCAGGCTTCACTTTAAAGAATTAGGTAGGTTAGGTCTTTTGATGTCTGTACTTGGAATCTCCCTAGAAACTCTACTGATAAGATCACATCCAATCTTTTTTTATAGCCTTCCCCTAGGGATATTCTGGGCCACAGTTTTCTCTGGTCTCATTTATCTTTTGAAATTGCTATCACTGGTTTGCTCATAGCTTTCTATCTTGTTCTCAGCCTTCCTGAATTATTCCCTCCACACCATCATTTCCATGGCATTTGGGGAGAGAGTGGGAGGCAAATATACATGCTCATTATATCATTCTTAGCTAGATGCCTTTTTTTTTTTTGAAAATTTTATGACAATCATGTTATTTTTAAAAAGGCAAATTAAGTTTTTACTGATTAAAATACATCCACTCTGTCCCTATGGCTTAATGTCTGTTGAAGGAATAAGTAACCATCTTGATATAAATCACTTGGAAGTGAATGGAAGCCTAAAAATGATTCAGATTATTTCACACCATCTGGTTATTGGTTTTTATTTATTTCATTTTGACTTTGCATGGGGTGCTATAAAAATACAGATGGTTCCCAACTTAATATGGTTTGACAATAGTGTGAAAGTGATATGCATTCAGTAAAAATTGTACTTTGAATTTTGATCTTTTCCCAGGCTAGTGATATATGCAGTATGATACCTACTCATGATACTGGGCAGAAGCAGTGAAGCACAGCTCCAAGACAGCTACACAGTGTTGGGGATAAACTGTCAATACACTTATAACCATTCTGTTTTTGTTTTTGTTTTTTACTTTCAGTACAGTAGTCAATCTATTTTACCCATCCCCCCACCATACCTTTGGCAACCAGCAATTCTCTGTATTTAAGAGTCTGGTTTTTTATTTTTTTCTCTTTGTTTTGTTCTTTATTTCCACAGAATTGAAATCATATGGTATTTGTCTTTCACCCTTTTTTGTGAAATGGACTTTGTATTAATTTTTCCCAACTATACGTTAACATAAGTGTTCTGAGTATGTTTAAGGTGGGATAGGCTAACCTATAATGTTAGGTAAGTTAGGTGTTTTGAATGCTTGTGATTTATACTATTTTCAGCTATAGGTTTATTGGTACATAACCCCATTGTAAGTTGAGGAAGGTCTGTAGTCATTAACTTAAAAAAAGATGGCTGGGCTCTGCAGATAAAAGTAGTACCACAGAGGGGCGCCTGGGTGGCTCAGTGGGTTGAGTCTCTGCCTTTGGCTCAGGTCCTGATCTCAGGGTCCCTGGATCGAGCCCCACAGTGGGCTTTCTGCTCAGTGGGGAGCCTGCTTCCCACCTCTCTCTGTTTGCCTCTCTGCTTACTGGTGATCTCTCTCTCTCTCTGTCAAATAAATAAATAAAATCTATTTTTAAAAAAAGTAGTACCACATATTTAGAATTGTACTTTTGCTTTATGACAGAATTTGACTATACATATATATAGCAGACAAACTGAAGTTTATTGTTATATTTGTGACTGGCTTGCCTATTTTTCTGATAGGTACAAGAGTAAGCCTCAGGATGACTTTGAAGATCCCAGAGATGTTCAAGCCATCAAGGAGGCTCAGTTGTATATGGGAGACTTCAATCTGAAGACAGCCGCAGACTATAAGATACCTGAGCACATGAGAATAAATGCTGCCAAGAAGGAAGAGGAACTGGGACACCTAGACACCCTGGTACTTACCCGCAGCTTTCATGACAATGAGAGGCACCCTGAAGCTTTAGTGGAATTCTTCTGAAATCACCCATTTCACTAGATGGTCTGTAAGGATATATAAGCATAAAAAATTAAAATGGAAAAGATCTTCATAATTATTTAGAATGCCTCCTTTTTACAAATGAGGAAACTGAGGTCCATAGAGGAGAAGAGATTTGTCTGTGATTATTAGCTAATACGGCAGAAACAGCCTTCAAGTTAATTACTTGGCTCAATATGTTTCACGGTGAAAGTACTATATTTTGGAGACGTGTCTTTGTTGGATATAGATTTTGGTTGCTGTGGATTGCCAAAGACTTAGGAAAAAGGCTGGCTATTGTTTAGCTTTTTTCTTTTTTTAGGACTTACAAAGTTTGTAGGTGTCTCAATAATAACCAATTAACATATTCCTTTTTAAAAATTTTATCTGCATTCTGAAATTTTGGATGACTGGCAAATTGTAGTAAAAAAAATTTCTCTATAGTGATGGATGGAATATGATAAATGAAACAAGAATTACCTTAGATGAACAGCTAGGAAAATTCCATAATCCTAGCTAGAGATGATGGATAAGTATGATGTCTTGAACTATATTACACTGAAATCCATCTTATTAAAATAACAGCATAAAATAATGTAGAGCACACTATTCTACAAGTCAGATCAGAATTCTGTTCCCATCTCTGCCACTTAATAGCCATGTAAACTTTGCTGGTCATGTAAATCTCCCTAAGCCTTAGTTACATTATCTGTAAAAGGTGTATTAACACCAATTAACAACAAGACCTATTTAGTCTATCTCATAATGTTAATGTGAAGGTCACAGTCAATAAATGGTCATTATGTCATTGGCTAAATTAAAAAACACTAAAGTATCAAGGTTTTTTTGGAAATAGCATATTATATATTCCACACAAATACCACACATTAGGTATGTGTGGTATTTGGAAAACTAAAAAGAAAGTGTCGGTGTGTCAAGAGGGTTCTTCAAAGGGTGAGCCTTATAGTCATCAGGTTGCCTTAGATTTGTTTTTAAGCTTAATTCTCAGTCCTCTACATGCTTCAAAGAGGTCCCCCATTCACAGAGGTGCTGGATTTTGAGTTTACATCTTTTTAAAAAAATTTTTATTTATTTTAAAATTTCTTTCCAGTGTTCCAGAATTCATTGTTTATGCACCACACCCAGTGCTCCATGCAATACGTGCCCTCCATAATACCCACCACCAGGTTCACCCAACCTCCCACCTCCCCGCCCCTCCAAAACCCTCAGTTTGTTTCTCGGAGTCTACAGTTTCTCATGGTTCATCTCCCCCTCCAATTTCCCCCAAATTCCTTCTCCTCTCCATCTCCCCATGTCCTCCATGTTATTCATTATGCTCCAAAAATAAGCGAAACCATATGATAAATTATTCTCTCTGCTTGACTTATTTCACTCAGCATAATCTCTTCCAATCCCATCCATGTTGATAGAAAAGTTGGATATTCATCCTTTCTGATGGAGGCATAATACTCCACAGTATATAACACTCCATAAGGAAGACCGCATCTTCCTTATCCATTCGTTTGTTGAAGGGCATTTTGGTTCTTTCCAGTTTGGCAACTGTGGCCATTGCTGCTATGAACATTGGGGTACAGATGGACCTTCTTTTCACTATATCTGTATCTTTGGGGTAAATATCCAGTAGTGCAATTGCAGGGTCATAGGGAAGCTCTATTTTTAATTTCTTAAGGAATCTCCACCTTGTTTTCCAAAGTGGCTGCACCAACTTGCATTCCCACCAACAGTGTAAGAGGGTTCCCCTTTTTCCACATCTTCTCTAACACACGTTTACTGTCTTGTTAATTTTGGCCATTCTAACTGGTGTAAGGTGGTATCTCAATGTGGTTTTGATTTGAATCTCCCTGATGGCTAGTGATGATGAACATTTTTTCATGTGTCTGTTAGCCATTTGTATGTCTTCATTGGAGAAGTGTCTGTTCATGTCTTCTGCCTGTTTTTTGACGTGATTATCTGTTTTCAGTTTACATCTTAATGTTTTAAATGTTTATTCTTAAGTGTGTAAAACATCTCTATTACAGTGTTCTTGCTTCATAGGTAGTAATCATACAGGTAAGTTTTGTAAGACTGCCTGGAAAAGTGCATTTTATATATTCATAAATATATATTCATAAATTCATAATATTCAGTGTTATATTAGTTTCAGGTATATAGTATAATGACCCAACAAATCTATACATTACTCTGTGGTCAACACAGTGAGTGTTGTTATCATCTATTACTAAACAACATTACTACTATCTTATTGACTATATTCCCAATGCTGTACTTTTCATCTCTGTGACTTATTTGTTTTCTAACTAGAGTTCTGTACTTCTCAGTCCCAATCTATTTCACCCTTTCTCCAACCCTACCTCTGGCAACCAGCAGTTCTCTGTATTTAAGAGTCTGGTTTCTTTAATTGTTTCTCTTTGTTTTGTTTCTTAAATTCCACAGGAGTGAAATCATATGGTATTTGTCTTTCTCTGAGTTATTTCACTCAGCATAATATACTCTATACCTTTTTAAAAAATTAACATATAATATATTACTTGCTTCTGGGGTACAGGTCTGTGAATCATCAGTCTTACACAATTCACAGCACTCACCATAGCACATACCCTTCACAATGTCCATAACCCAGCCACCCTATCCCTCCCTCCCCACCTCCCAGAAACCCTCAGTTTGTTTCCTGAGATTAAGAGTCTCTTACAGTTGTCTCTGTCCCTGGTCCCATCTTGTTTCATTCTTTCACTCCCTACCCCCCACAATCCCCCGCCATGCCTCTCAAATTCCTCATATCAGAGAGATCATATGATAATTGCCTTTCTCTGATTGACTTATTTCAATTAGCACAACACCCTCTAGTTCCATCCACATCATTGCAAATGGCAAGATGTTGTTCTTTTTGATGGCTACATAATATTCCACTGTATATACGCTTCTTTATCCATTCATCTGTTGATGGACATCTAGGTTCTTTCCACAGTTTGGCTATTGTGGACATTGCTGCTATAAACATTTGGGTAGATGTGCCCCTTTGCATCACTACATTTGTATCTTTAGGGTAAACACCAAATAGTGCAATTGGGTTGTAGGGTACCTCTGTTTTCAACTTTTTGAGGAACCTCCATGCTGTTTTCCAAAGTGGCTGCACCAGCTTGCATTCCCACCACCAGTGCAGGAGGGTTCCCCTTTTTCTGCATCCTTGCCAACACCTGTCATTTCCTGACTAGTTAACTTTAGCCATTCTGACTGGTGTGAAGTGGTATCTCATTGTGGTTTTGATTTGTAATTTCCTGATGTCCAGTGATGTTGAACACTTTTTCATGTGTTTGTTGGCCATTTGGATGTCCTCTTTGCAGAAATGTCTGTTCATGTCTTTTGCCCATTTCTTGATTGGGTTTTTTGTTCTTTGGGTGTTGAGTTTGATAAGTTCTTTATAGATTTTGGATACCAGCCCTTTATCTGATATGTCATTTGCAAATATCTTTTCCCATTCTGTCAGTTGTCTTTTGGTTTTGTTGACTGTGTGCTTTGCTGTGCAAAAGCTTTTGATCTTGAGGAAGTCCCAATAGTTCATTTTTGTCCTTGCTTCCCTTGCCTTTGATGATGTTTCTAGAAAGAAGTTGTCGCAGCTGAGGTCAAAGAGGTTGCTGCCTGTGTTCTCCTCAAGGATTTGATGGATTCCTATCTCACATTGAGGTCCTTCATCCATTTGGAGTCTATTTTTGTGTGTGGTGTAAGGAAAGGTCCAGTTTGATTTTCTGCATGTGGCTGTCCAATTTTCCCAACACCATTTGTTGAAGACACTATCCGTTTTCCATTGGACATTCTTTCCTGCTTTTTCAAAGATTAGTTAGCCATTAGAGTTGAGGGTCCATTTCTGGGCTCTCTATTCTGTTCCATTGGTCTATGTGCCTGTTTTTGTGCCAGTACGATACTGTCTTGATGATGACAGCTTTGTAATAGAGCTTGAACTCTGGAATTGTGATGCTGCCAACTTTGGTTTTCTTTTCCAACATTCCTCTGGCTATTCGGGGTCTTTTCTTGTTCCATATAAATTTTAGGATTATTTGCTCCATTTCTTTGAAAAATGTTGATAGTATTTTGGTAGGGATTGCATAAAAGTGTAGATTGCTTTAGGTAGCATAGTCATTTTCACAATATTTGTTCTTCCAGTCCATGAGCATGGAACGTTTTTCCATTTCTTTATGTCTTCCTCTGTTTCTTTCATGAGTATTTTATAGTTTTCTGAGTACAGATTCTTTGCCTCTTTGGTTAGGTTTATTCCTAGGTATCCTATGGTTCTGGGTGCAATTATAAATGAGATCGACTCCCTAATTTCTCTTTCTTCTGTCTTGCTGTTGGTGTATAGAAAAGCAACTGATTTCTGTGCATTGATTTTATATCCTGACACTTTACTGAATTCCTGTATGAGTTCTAGCAGTTTTAGAGTGGAGTCTTCTGGGTTTTCCACATAACATATCATATCATCTGCAAAGAGTGAGAGTTTGACTTCTTCGTTGCTGATTCAAATGCCTTTTATTTCTTTTTGTTGTCTGATTGCTGAGGCTAGGACTTCTACTATTTTGAATAGCAGTGGAGATAGTGGACAGCCCTGTCATATTCCTAAACTTAGGGGAAAAGCTCTGTTTTTCCCCACTGAGGATGATATTCACTGTGGGTTTTTCTTTTTTTTTTTTTCACTGTGGGTTTTTCATAGATGGCTTTGATGATATTGAGGTATGTACCTCCTATCCATACATTGTGAAGAGTTTTGATCAAGAAAGGATGCAGTACTTTGTCAAATGCTTTTTCAGCATCTATTGAGAGTATCATATGGTTCTTGTTCTTTCTTTTATTAATGTATTGTATCACATTGATTGATTTGCAGATGTTGAACCAACCTTGCAGCCCAAGAATAAATCCCACTTGGTTGTGGTAAATAATCCTTTTAATGTACTGTTGGATCCTATTGGCTAGTATTTTGTTGAGAATTTTTGCATCCGTTTTCATCAAGGATATTGGTCTGTAGTTCTTCTTTTTGATGTGGTCTTTGTCTGGTTTTGGGATCAAGGTAATGCTGGCCTCATAAAATGAGTCTGGAAGTTTTCCTTCCATTTCTATTTTTTGGAACAGTTTCAGGAGAATAGGTACTAATTCTTCTTTAAATGTTTGGTAGAATTCCCCTAGGAAGCCGTCTGGCCCTGGGCTTCTTGTTTGTTGGGAGATTTTTAATGACTGCTTCAATTTCCTTACCGGTTATGCATCTGTTCAGGTTTTTTTTCTTCCCAGTCCAGTTTTAGTAGTTTATATGTCTCTAGTAATGCATCCATTTCTTCCAGATTGTTAAATTTGCTGGTGTATAGCTGCTTACAATGTGTTCTTTATAATTGTTTGTATTTCTTTGGTGTTGGTTGTGATCTCTCCTCTTTCATTCATGATTTTATTAATTTGGTTCCTTTCTCTTTTCTTTTGGATAAGTCTGGCCAGGGGTTTATCAGTCTTATTAATTCTTTCAAAGAACCAGCTCCTACTTTCACTGATCTGTTCTACTGTTTTTTGTTGTTGTTGTTGTTCTACTGTTTTTTTTGGTTTCTATTTCATTGATTTCTGCTCTGAACTTTATTATTTCTCTTCTCCTGTGGGGTTTAGGCTTTCTTTGCTGTTCTTTCCCCTGCTCCTTTAGGTGTAGGGTTAGGTTGTGTATTTGAGACCTTTCTTGTTTCTTGAGGTAGGCTTGTATTCCAAAATATTTTCCTCCCAGGACTGCCTTTGTTGTGTCCCAAAGAACAGTTGTGTTTTCATTTTCATTTGTTTCCATGATTTTTTTTTTCAATTCTTCTTTAATTTCCTGGTTGACCCATTCATTCTGTAGTAGGATGCTCTTTAACCTCCATATATTTGAGTTCTTTCCAACTTTCCTCTTGTGGTTGAGTTCTAGCTTCAGAGCATTGTGGTCTGAAAATATGCAGGGAATGATCCCAATCTTTTGTTACCAGTTGAGACCTGATTTGTGACCCAGGATGTGATTTATTCTGGAGAATGTTCCATGTGCACCAGAGAAGAATGTGTATTCTGTTGCTTTTGGGTGGAATGTTCTGAATATATCTGTGATGTCCATCTGGTCCAGTGTGTCATTTAAAGGCTTTATTTCCTTGTTGATCTTTTGCTTGGTTGATCTGTCCATTTCAGTGGTGGTGGGGGGTGTTAAAGTTCCCTACTATTGTATTATTGTCAATGTGTTTTTTTGATTTTGTTATTAATTGGTTTATATAATTGGCTGCTCCTAGGTTAGGGGCAGACATATTTAAAATTGTTAGATCTTCTTGTTGGACATACTGTTTAAGTATGTCATAGTGTCCTTCCTCATCTCTTATTATAGTCTTTGGCTTAAAATCTAATTTGTCTGATGTAAGGATTGCCACCCCAGTTTCTTTTGATCTCCATTTGCATGGTAAATTGTTTTCCATCCCCTCACTTTAAATCTGGAGGTGTTTTGGGGCCTAAAATGAGTTTCTTGCAAACAGCTTATCAATGGGCCTTTTAAAAATATCCATTCTGATACACTGTGTCTTTTGATTGGGGCATTTAGTTCATTTACATTCATAGTAACTACTGAAAGATATGAATTTAGTGCCATTGTATTGTCTGTAAGGTGATTGAGACTGTATATTGTCTCTGTTCCTTTCTGGTCTGTTACCTTTAGGCTCTCTCTTTGCTTAGAGGACCCCTTTCAAAATTTCCTGTAGGGCTGGTTTGGTGTTTGCAAATTCTTTTAGTTTTTGTTTGTTCTGGAAGCTTTTTAGCTTTATCTTTTTTTTTTTTTTCTTTTTATCTTTTTATCTCTCCTTCTATTTTCAACATCAGCCTAGCTGGATATAGTATTCCTGGCTGCATCTTTTTCTCATTTAGTGCTCTGAATATATCCTGCCAGTCCTTTCTGGCCTGCCAGGTCTCTGTGGATAGGTTTGCTACCAATCTAATATATCTACTGTTGTATGTTACAAACCTCTTGTCTCAAGCCACTTTCAGGATTTTCTCTTTGTCACTGAGACTTGTAAGTTTTACTATTAGGTAATAGGTTGTTGACCTATTTTTATTGATTTTGAGGGGGTATCTCTGTGCCTCCTGGATTTTGATACTTGTTCCCTTCCCCAAATTAGGGAAATTCTCTGCTATAATTTGCTCCAATATACCTTCTGCCCTTCTCTCTCTTTCTTCTTCTGGGATCCCAATTATTCTAATATTGTTTCATCTTATGGTATCATTTATCCCTTGAATTCTCCCCTCAAGGTCCAGTTGTTGTTTATCTCTCTTTTTCTATGTAGATGAACTCCTGGGACCCAACGGTATTAGTTCTCCTACTCTGTCATCTTGCTCCTCTCTCAGATCTTATCCTTTTTATAGATGTATATTTCATTATATGTATATACCACCTCTTCTTTATCCATTCATCTATGGATGGACATTGGGGTTGCTTCCATATCTTTGCTATTGTAAATAATGCTGTAGTAAATATGGGGATGTATTTATCTTTTCAAATTAGTGTTTTTGTTTTCTTCAGATAAATACCCATAAGTAGTATTGTTGGATCATGTGATAGTTCTGTTTTTAATTTTTTGTGGAGCCTCCATGCCATTTTCCACAGTGGTGGTACCAATTTACATTCCCATCTGTGGTGCATGAGGATTTCTTTTTCTCCACATCCTTGCCAACACTTGTTATTTGTCTTTTTGATACTAGCCATTTGACAGATGTAAGGTGCTATCTCATTGTAGTTTTGATTTGCATTTCCCTGATGATTAGTGATATTGAGCACCTTTTCATGTGTCTGTTGATCATTTGTATGTCTTCTTTGGAAATGTCTATTCAGTCCCTCTGCCCATTTTTTAATTGGATTGTTTTTTTTGTTTTTTTGGTGTTGAGTTGCATAAGTTCCTCATGTATTTTGGATGTTAACTCCATATTGGATATATAATTTACAAATATCTTCTCCCATTCACTGGGTTGTCTCTTGATTTTGTTGACTGTTTCCTTTGTTCTACTAAATTTTTTTATTTTGGTGTACTCCCAACAGTTTAGTGTTGATTTTGTTTCTCTTCTCTTAGGAGACCCATCTACAAAGATGTTTCTATGGCTGATGTCAAAGAAATTATTGCCTATGCTTTCTTTTAGGAATTTTATGGTTTTAGGTCTCACATTTAGGTCTCCAATCAATTTCAAGTTCATTTTTGTGTATGGTATAAGAAAGTGGTCTAGTTTCATTCCTTTGCATGTAGCTGTCCAATTTTTCCAGCACCATTTGTTGAAGAGACTGTATTTCCCCCCATTGTATTTTCCTGCCTTTTTTTGTTGTTGTTGTAGATTAATTGACCATATAAGCATGGGTTTATTTCTGGGTTTTCAATTCTGTCCATTGATCTACATGTCTATTTTTGTACCAGTACCATACTGTTTTGATTACTACAGCTTTGTGGTATATCATGAAATCTGGGATTTTGATACCTCCAGTTTTGTTCTTTTTTCTTAAGATTGCTTTGGCTACTTGGGATCTTTTGTGGTTCCATACAATTTTTAGAATTATTTGTTGTAGTTCTGTGAAAAATGCTGTTGGTATTTTGATAGGCATTGTTTTAGATTTGTAGATTGCTCTGGGTAGTATAGATATTTTTAAAAATATTAATCCTTCCAATTCATGAGCATGGAGGAGTATCTTTCCATTTATTTGTGTCTTCCACAATTTGTTCCATCAGTGTTTTATAGCTTTCAGAGGACAGATCTTTCACTTCCTTGGTTAAGTTTATTCCTGGGTATTTTTTTCTTGTTGGTGCAATTATAAATTGATTTCTTAATTTCTCTATCTGCTACTTTGTTATTAGTGTATAGAAATGCAACAAATTTCTCTACATTAATTTTGTCTCATGTAACTATGCAGAATTACTTTACCAGTTCTAGTAGATTTTTGATGGTCTCCTTATGATTTTTCCTATATATAGTATCCTGTCATCTACAAATAGTGACAGTTTTACTTCTTCCTTGGATGGAAGTTAGTATGGATGCCTTTTATTTCTTTTTCTTGTCTGATTGCTGTGGCTGGGACTTCTAGTACTATGTTGAGTGAAAGTGGTGAAAGTGGATATCTCTGTCTTGTTACTGATCTCAGGAAAAGCTGTCAGTTTTTCACCATTTAGTAATGATATTAGCTGTGGGTTTTTCATATAAGGCCTTTATTATGTTGAGGCATGTTCTCTCTAAACCTACTTTGTTGGGAGCTTTTTTTTTTCATGAATAGATGTTGAATTTTGTCAAATGTTTTTTCTGGATTTATTAGGATGATCATATAGTTTTCGTTCTTTCTCTGGTTAATGGTATATATGATGTTGATTGATTTGTGCATATTGAACCACACTTGCACCCCTGGAATAAATCCTACCTGATTGTGGTAAATAATTTTTTCAATGTATTATTGATTTTGGTTTGCTAGTATCTTATTGATTTTTGCATCTATGTTCATCAGACAAATTGGCTTGTAGTGGCTTTGTCAGTTTCAATACCAGGGTAATGCTGGCTAGAATGTACCTGGAAGCTTTCCTTCCTATTATATTTTTTGAAAGAGTTTGAAAAGAATAGGTATTAATTCTTTAAATGTTTGGTAAAATTCGCCTGTGAGTCCATTTGGTCTTGGACTTTTGTGTTTTTTTTTGGGAAATTTTTTGATGACTGATTTAATCTAATTGCTAATAATTCATCTGTTCAGATTTTCTATTCCTTATTCAACTTTATAAGTTTATATGCTTCTAGGAATTTTATTACTTTCTTCTAGTTTGTCCAATTTGTTGACATATAATTTTCCATAATATTCTCTTTTAATCTTTTTGTATTTCTGTGGAGTCAGTTTTCATTTCTGATTATATTTATTGAGTCCTCTCCTTTTTTCTTGATGAGTCTAGCTAAAAGTTTATTAATTTTATTTTTTAAGAAACAGCTCCTTGTTCCATTGATCTTTTATATTTTTTTTTGTTATTGTTGTTTGTTTATTTCTATTTCATTTATTTCTGCTCTAATCTTAATTATTTCATTCGTTCTACTATCTTTGGGCTTTTTTTGGTTCTTTTTCTAGCTCTAAAGTGTAAAATTAGGTTGTTTATTTGAGCTTTTTCTTATTTCTTGAGTAGGCCTGTATACTATAAAATTCCTTCTTAGAACTGCTTTTACTGCATTCCAAAGATTTTGGACTGTTTTTTCATTTCTTTCTTTCTTTCTTTCTTTCTTTCTTTCTTTCTTTCTTTCTTTCTTTCTTTTTCTTGCCTCTTTGGGGTCTCACTTAACCCATTCATTGTTGAGTAGCATGTTTTTAACCTCCATGTATTTGTGTTCTTTTCTTGCAATTGATTTTTACTTTCCTACCATTGTGGTCAAAACAGATGCATGATATGATTTCCATCTTTTTGAATTATTGAGACTTGTTTTGTGGCCTAACATTTGATCCATCCTGGAGAATATTCCATGTGAACTTGAAAAGAATGTGTATTCCATTTTTGGATGGAATATCTTATATATATCTGTTAGGTCCATCTGATCCTAACGTGTCATTCAAAGTCACTGTCTCCTTGTTAATTTTTTATCTGGGTGATGTATGCACTGATGTAAGTGGGATGTTAAAATCCCCTACTACTATAGTACTACTGTCAGTTTAGAGAAATGCCTTTGATCCTTTTTTGTAAACCTGTATATTTATGCAAAGTAACTCTTAATAGCCTTTGGACCAACTCGTTGCCTAATTGTACACAGGATTAGGGTTGCTTTTACCTGTAGGCTCTGGGAAGAGCATTTTGGAAACAGCTGTTTCCACTATGGCTCCTGTGGCTTGAGGCAGGGGCATAGTTTGGCTTAGATAAATGGAAAAGGAACCAAGAAAGTGTCCTGTAATTTGTTGGTGTGCATGATATAGAAATTCAAGATCATGATAGTCCCTGTACAAGAAGTAACAGGAATAATATGGGCAAAATGCAGAATAAAAATAGGCTAAGCTTTAGTTTGGCCCTAAGTGGGCAACCCTAAATGTGTCTAAGCCAGTGGAATTGGAGTCTCCATCAGGGATAGGCAGTTACATATATATGTTCCTCACTAAAGAATGACCTTCCCCTCTCTAGGCTCTGGCTGAGTACAAAACTTCAGGAAGGACTTCCCCTCATTGGTCAGAAAAGGAGAGCAGAACTGAGCCCTATGAGCCAGCTGAGGGATACCAGAGGTCACAACCACACTGACTTCCTCTTTTGGAAAAGATCAATGGGAAACAGCCTAAAAGCTAGAGAAAAGAGTAACTTAGTAGTGAATAGAAATGATCAGATAAATTTTTTTTTCTTGGATTTTTGCTAGGCATACCAGTCAAAGGACAAAAATATTTCAAACCATCCTTTGTGAATGGGTTGTCATTTTGTTTCCTTTTATTCTTTTTATCAGGCCCACTCAAAGAAAAAGAACATGAACAAATGTATCCTCTCTCTTCGAGACCTTAAAGTGGCTGTCATTGAGGAAATACAGTGCCTGGTTCAAGAACTGAAGAGCATCCAGTCAACTCTTCATATATCCAAGCACATTCCTATTCCCCAAGTCCCCCAGATACTCCCAGAAGAAGTTCCAGAAAAGAGATTTCAGTATGATGAAGAAACTCTCCTAAATTTTAAGCGACAGCAGATCAAGATTCAGGATGAAACGTCCTCCCAGCTGGAACAGGGAGAGTCTGCTATCTCAGGTGGAGGATTCCTCAGACTCTCTTCTAGAAAGGACAGTGATTTGACGACAAGAGATTCATTGTCTAGATCATCAAAGGCATCATCATTCAGTGTAGATGCTGTGAAGTTTTTGGAATTTGAAAAAGCAGATCCAATTGATATAGAGCTGGAAGTTATGAAAAGGGACGAGATTAAACATTTGTACATGCAACAGTATTTAACTAACAGGGTAAGGGTTACATTGCCTTTTTAAAGCTGAAAGAGGGGAGAGCAGGGAAGAACTAGATATACTTTCTTATTTATTGATTTAAATTTTCTCTACAATAAACTTTCCCAAGCCCTGACTGGCCCACAACTCACTGAAGGCTTAGCTTCCTCCCCATCCCTGGCCTTCTGTTAATTATTGTGCTCTGCCCAAAAATTTTAGAGCTTTTAAATGTTTTGCTTTGGCAAAGCTAAGAATTAAGAGCAAATCCATGTTATTTGGCATCTAACTGAAGTCTTGGTAAAGGGGAAATGATGGAGCAGCTTTCAGATGATGGATGGCACATAATTTAAAAATCTTCCAGAGAAAATGGGGCACTCTCTGCTTTTTACATCCTCCTCTTTCTCTAATGTTCGATTTGCCTCATCAGTGGGAGTGTTCATGGTGATGACCAGCTTGAAAAGAGTTCTGGAGCTGGAACAGCACCTATTTTTATTTCTCGGAAACCAGACCAGGTTGGGGCCAGTTGTACAGGAGGTGCTCTGAATCCGGAAGGAAAAGGACCTTTGCTGGATAGATGGCTCCTTGCTGCCAGCCATGTAGAGTTCCCTTCCTCAGTGTCTGTCCTGCTCCACCCTGAGAAGACACCTCATAAAACTCCCCAAATGTATTCTTCACTCATTATCTTTACTTTGTCCAGCCTTGCTTTCTCTCTCTTCCTACTTATCCCCACTCCCATTCCCCACCCCCATTCTGAATTTTGTATTTGCTTTTTCCTTTGTTATTTCCTCCCACCTTCAATGATTTCCTTTCAATTGTGAGTCATCATGTGAAACTCAGCCCGGTTCCAAACCTTCTCCAGAATCTCCTGTCCACATTACATGTTCTCTCTTGGTCTAAACTCCAATTCCACCTAGCAACAGCTCATGTTTTCCACTTTTCTTTCTCGCTGTTTCATGTTTATTAGTTTTTTTAATTGAAGAATAACTAAATGTAGTGTTATATTAGTTTCTGGTGTACAATATAATGATTCAGCAATTCTATACATCACTCAGGGCTCATATGTATTAGTTTTGTCTTGAAAATTAGATTACACAGTTCTTGAGAGAAGGGCCACATATAATCATTTTTGGTTTTCCTGCAGTGTCTGGAAAATGCCAGACACGTAGTAGATATTAGTAAAAATTTTGATTGATTTAATTGTAACTAATTTATTAATGATATGAACTTAACACTTTTATTGGACAGTCTGTGCAGGAACAGTGCTAGTTAGGTACCAGGAATGTAATAATACTCAAGCCAGACATATTCTCTATCCTCATAAAGTTTACAGACTATCAGGTGAGTGAGAGGAAAACAAGTGTGAGCCTTGCCAACTTAAATACCTGTGTGGTACAGTTTCAGGATGGTGTTACACAGAAAAAATACGGTCCTGCCTTGAAAGAAATTTAAAAGTAATTCAGACTTGTGAATAAACATTAAATAGGAGCCCACTTAGTCTACAACCATCCATAAGTAAAAGTTTAATTTTGTTCTCCTTTTTTTAAAAAAAAAAAACTCTCAAATTCTCTAGCAGTAGTTTCACTGTCCCAAACCCACAGATCTCTTTCTTTTCCTCATCTACAGGCTAGGCCCTCCCTCATTATAGGTTTCTGACTGTTGAGACTCCCCATCATGCACAGCCTAATGAGAAACGTGGAATGGTTTGTACTAGTTTTCTCAGGAGAACCAGCCCTTGGGACTCTCTCTCGATCTCTTCATTGCCTTTGGCAGAGGGTAAGGGAGAAGCTGTGCCAAAATCAGAGAAGAACTGAGCTTTTAAAATCATTGGGATGGCTGTGGAAGAAGGTCTAGACCAGGACTTGGGATATTTCGTTCTTATCCCAGCTCTGTCGCAAATTAAATCACCTTTTGAAATGTTTGAAAATTTTTAAAATAAGTTGAGGAGAATATGTAGTGCTTCCTGTATGAAAGGAAATGTAGAGATACTATCGGGTATCTCTACAGTGGAGGCAGATAGGAACCCTATGCACAAGGAACTCCTAGTCTCTGATTTAAACCATATAGTACAGCTAGAAGAGCATTCTCGATTGATGGCTTAATCATGGCCAGGAAATAGCTGGAAGGACTATAGTTACAGAATCTCTACTGCTTAATAAATTTATATAAATTTTGTAATATTGATAAATTGATTTCTAGGACTACACATACACATGAGCCCATATAATTCCTTCTCCATGATAACAGAATAAGGAGAAAATGCTTTTATCTAAACAAATTAAGATTGTTAGATAGTTTTAAAAGTACAGTTACTTGTTCTTAACTTCTAACATAAGTCAAATCTTTTTCCACCTCAGATCAAAGAACTGATAGTCACTTTTGATGCGGAACTCCATCTTCTGAGACATCAGAAACTGAAACTAGATACTCAGATGAAATTATCTGACCTTCACCATGTCACATTATTTCAAGAAATGCTTCTCCTCAAGAATTTTGAAAAACAGGAGAATATACTTCAAGAGCGTGTTAATTCATTAGACAAAGAAGAACAGGATATGCAGGTATGAATGGGCAGGAGAATGCTTGCTGGCTGTATCCTTTAGGTACGGAGGGGACTTGTTTCTTTGTTTCCTCCTTCATCTTCTCAACTTAATTTCCCCTGTTGTTCTGGCCCTCCTCTCTTTTATCCCTCCTCCTCTCTGACCCCTACCCCCCTCTTACTCCTGCTTGCTCTGCTTTTGGTATTCTTGGTCAGAGAGAAGTGAATCAGACTTTACAATGAATTTGATCTGATATTTTGTATGGTAGGAAAATAAATTTTCAAAAGTGAGCCTTCTATTTAGTTTACAAATTTCAAAGTCTATTTTTATGGTCACTAGCTAACATGTAAAGTTGAGTTTTGATTATATGTTATCCTTATGAGCATACTTGGAAAAGAAGTTGACTAGTTTCTCAAATATGATAACTAGTTTCATAGTAATATATAATTGAGTATCATAGGAAAGTAAGTGTCTTTGTTTGTTATGTATATGTTAAATTTAAAGAGATAAATGATACCATCCAACTTTTGTCTTGAAGCAAGAAAGATTCCGTCAAATAGATATTACATACTGAATAGTAACATCATTTTTAAGGTAAAGTTGCTGCACTAAGAGATGAGATGCCTTTTTGTTTCAGTTGTCACATATTCATATGAAAAACATCTTTTGTTTTTGAGACCACACATGCAAAAATAATAGCTGACATTAAAAATTTCACTTAGATTTTTTGAGGGAGCTAAACACCAAGAAGCTGATCTTATCTGATTCTGAACTTAACTGATTTTTACAAGAGAATTATAAAATTTTAACCAAATAAATGGATGGCTCTGCAAACATCAGAAATGTAAACTTCTATGGAAAAGATTAAAAAAAATGTTTGTGAACTATAACCTTACATTGCAATATACAGTGTTCTCTGAACCTGATTTATCAGAAATACTTTCACTTATTCCTGGTTTTGTTCCTTAGTGGAAAATAAATGAAACTCTTAAAGAGATGGAAGAGAAAAAGAATGAAATTGCCAAGCTCCAGGACCAAGAAAAAGCACTCTATGCTGGTTTCCAAGCAGCTGTTGGAGAAAACAATAAATTTGCTAATTTCCTCATGAAGGTCCTAAAGAAGAGGATTAAGCGGGTGAAGAAAAAGGAGGTTGAAGGAGATGCCGGTTTGAATTTCTTTTTAACATATGACCCTATTTTTTCTCATTAACATGAAATAGAGAAATAACTAAGGACATGTTTGACACATTTTGTTCCTACAACACAGACAGTTAGAGGTTCTGTGGGCTTGAAAGGGAGAGGATATAAATCTGTAGGTCTCTAACCCTATGGAATTAATTTGTGTGTGTGTATCTGGTTTGAGACAGCTTAGGGTAGTTTCATGTAACAAGCAAACCTTCTCTTGTGTTTATTTGCCAACTGAATGTCATCTTGGGTAAAATATCTCTTCATGTCTTTTGACCATGTTTGAATAGGAGTTTTTGCTTTTGTCCTCTTGAGGTTTAAGTGCCCTTTGTATAGTCTAGGCACTAGTCCTATGTCAGATAGGTGCTTTGCAAATATTTTTTTCCATTGTGTAGCTTGTTTTTTTGATTCCCTCCACATGGTCTTTCACAGAGGAAAAGGTTTGATTTTTGTTGAGGTCCAATTTATCAGGTGTGTTTTTGTTTTAGATCCTGCTTTGGTGTCAAAGTTTAAGAACTCTTTGCCTAGCCCTAGGATCTAAAGATTTTCTCCTATTTATTTCTAAAAGTTTTATAGTTTTACATTAAAGTCTGTAATCCATTTGGGCTTAATTTTAAATAAGGTGTGAGACTTAGGTCAAGGTCTTTTTCCCCCTCCTGTGAATTTCTAATTGCTCTAGCATCATTTATTTCAAAAGCTGCCTTTCTCCCATTGAATTGCTTATGATCTTTGTCAAAAAACAGTTGGGCATATTTGTGTGGATCTGTTTTTGGGTGTTCTGTTCTCCTGATCTGTTTGTCTAGCTCCCCACCAAAACTATAGTCTTGATTACGGAAACCATTGAGTTCTCAAGTCAGGTCAACTAATTCTTCCCATTTTATTCTTCTTTCTCAGAATTGTTTCAGCTAATCTATTTCCTTTATCTTTCTATATTTTAGAATAATTTTTGTATCTACAAAAAAGCTTGTTGAAATTTTGATAGCAATTGTGTTTAACTTTTGTGTCAGTGTGGGGAGAATCTGCATTTTTGTTGAGTTCCTATGAGTGAACACAGTATGCATTTAGAGCTTTGATTTCTTTTATCAGCATTGTGTCATTTTCAACATTTTCATGTTTTGTTCAGTTTATACCCAAGTATCTCCCCTTTTTAAGTGACTTTATTATTTTTTTTTTTCAGACAAAGAGCGAGCAAGTTAGTGGGGAAGGACAGAGGAAGAGGGAGGGAGATATTGTCAAGCGGACTCACCGCTGAGCACTGAGCTTGATGTTGGAGCTTGATCTCACCACCCTGAGATCAAGACCTGAGCTGAGGGGTGCCTGGGTGGCTCAGTGGGTTAAGCCTCTGCCTTCGGCTCAGGTCATGATCTCAGGGTCCTGGGATCGAGTCCTGCATCGGGCTCTCTGCTCAGTGGGGAGCCTGCCTCATCCTCTCTCTCTCTCTGCCTGCCTCTCTGCCTACTTGTGATCTCTGTCTGTCAAATAAATAAGTAAAATCTTAAAAAAAAAAAAAAAAGACTTGAGCTGAAATCAAGAATTGGACACTTAACCAGCAGATCCACCCAGGTGCCCCTTAAGTGACTTTTAATGCTTTTTTTTTTTTTTTTTTTGGTAGTAGAAATATTTTATTAAAATATCACAGAAAGGGCACCTGGGTGGCTCAGTCAGTTTAGTGTCTGCCTTCGTCTCAGGTTGTGATCTCAGGGTCCTGGGATTAAGTACCATATTGGGCTCCTTGCACAGTGGGGAGTCTGCTTCTCACTCCCCTTCTCTCTCTCTCTCTTTCTCACTCAAATAAATAAATAAAATCTTTTTAAAAATCTCACACAAAATCCTAGAAAATGAAATAATTGGCATACTAATAGTATACATTAGTACAATTTTATTGTGTTTTTTAAAATCTTGGTGTCACATGTTCACTCCAGTATATAGAAATATAATTGCTTTTTAGTTGTTGATCTCCTATTTTGTGACCTCACTTATTAGGTTTAGAAGTTTTTGATAGATTCCTTGGGAATTTCTATGTAGACAATAATTTTATCTGCAAATAGGTTCAGTTTTATTTCTTTTTTTTCTGATCTTTATGCCAGTTTCCTCTTAATGCCTAATTGCACTGTTTAGAACATCCAGTACTACATGGAAATAGAGTGCTGAGAGCTGATGGCCTTGCCTTACTCATAATCTTAGGCAGAAAACATTTAATAGTTCACCATCAAGTATGCTACCTGTAGGTATTTTGTATACACTCCCTCAAGTTGAAGAAATTCCCCTCTGTTCCTAGTTTTCAAAGTTTTTATCATTAATGGGTATTGAATTTTGACAGATGTTTTTCTGCATCGATTCATGATTATGTGATTTTCCTTTCTTTAGCCTATTAATATGGTGGGTTACACTGGCTGATTACTGATTATTGAATCAAACTTACACCCTTGAAATACCACCCTCCCAGAGTGTATAATCCTTTTTATATATTGCTGAATTCTATTTGCAAATATTTTTATTAAGAAATTTTGTGCCTACTACTGGGTATTTACCCCAAAGATACAGATGTAGTGAAAAGAAGGGCCATCTGTACCCCAATGTTTATAGCAGCAATGACCATGGTCGCCAAACTGTGGAAAGAACCAAGATGCCCTTCAACGGATGAAAGAATAAGGAAGATGTGGTCCATATACACTATGGAGTATTATGCCTCCATCAGAAAGGATGAATACCCAACTTTTGTATCAACATGGACAGGACTGGAAGAGATTATGCTGAGTGAAATAAGTCAAGCAGATGGAGTCAAGTATCATATGGTTTCACTTATCTGTGGAGCATAACAAATAACTTGGAGGACATGGGGAGATGGAGAGGAGAAGGGAGTTGAGGGAAATTGGAAGGGGAGGTGAACCATGAGAGACTATGGACTCTGAAAAACAACCTGAGGGTTTTGAAGGGGCGGGGGGTGGGAGGTTGGGGGAGCCAGGTGGTGGGTATTATGGAGGGCATGTATTGCATGGAGCACTGGGTGTGGTGTATAAACAATGAATTCTGTTACGCTGAAAAGAAATAAATAAATTAAAAAAGAAAAGAAAAGAAAAGAAAAGAAAAATTTTGTGCCCAGGGGCGCCTGGCTGGCTCAGTTGATAGAACATGCAGCTCTTGCTCCTGGGGTTGAGTTAAGGCCCCATGTTGGGTATAGAGCTTACTTAAAAAAAAAAAAAGAAAAGAAAAGAAAAGAAATTTTGTGTCCACATATTCATGAAGATCATTTGTCTCTAGCTTGCTTTTTTTTCTTTTTTGCACGATCTGTGTCTGTTTTTAGTATCAGGATAATACTAGATTCACAATATGAATTAGGAGGTCTTCTCTTTGATTTTCTGGAAAATAATGTGTATGGTAGTATCCTTTCATTCTCCAGTAAAACCATTTGGATGTGTGGATTTCTTCAGGAGAATTTTAAAACTACAAACTTAAAGGTTTTTAATATAGATACAGAACTATTTAGATTATCTATTTCCTATTGGGTGACTAGTTGTAATTTGTACTTTTGTGTGTGTGAAATTGGTGTGTTTCATCTGAGTTGCCAAATTTATGTGTGTGAGGATATTCATTGTATTTCCCTATTATCTTTTGAATATCTGCAAGGGCTATAGTAATATCACCTGTTGCATTCTTGATATTGGTAACTTTTTTATTTCCCCATTTTTGTTTTTTTTTAAGACTTACTGGAGGTTTGTCAATTTGATCTTTTTGAGAACAAACTGGATAAGTGTGGATAACTTTGGATAGGTTATTTTTTAAAGATTATTTTCCTCCTTTTAATTTTATTGATTTCTGCCCTTCTCTTTACTACTGCCTTTTCCTGCTAGGTTTGGATTTATTCTGCACTTCTGTTTTTAGGTTTTGAGGTGAGTGTGAATTATTGATTTGAGACTTTTCCTCTTTTCTAATCTAGTGCTATAATTTCCCTCTTAACACTGCCCACTGAGCCACCCAGGCACCCCTCTTGGGATCTTTCTGTTGCTGATTCCTAGTTTGATTCCACTGGGGTCAGAGACCACATTCTGTGTGATTTCAGTTCTTTTGTGGTTGTTGAAATTTGTTTAATGGTTTAATGGTTGAGCATATGGTCTGTCTTGGTGTATGTTCTTTGGGTACTTGCAAAGAATGTATATTCTGCTGTTTCAGGTTAAGCCTTCTATTACTGTCAATTGAATCCTATTGGCTAATGATGCTATGCAGGTCTTCTAAGGTAGTCTTGTTGATTTTCTGTATAGTTCCAATCAAATGCTGAGAGAAGAGATGTTAAAGTCTCCAAATATAATCATGGATTTATCTATTTCTCCTTTCATTTCTGTCAATTTTTGCTTCCATATTTCACAGCTTTGTTTTATGAATACACATTCAGGATTACTATGTTCTCTTGATAGAGGGACACTTTTATCATTAGATAAAGTCTTTCTCTGTCCAGAGTAATTTTCTTTGCTCTGTAGTCTACTTTATTTGATGTTAATATAGCCACTCCTGTTTGGCTCTGATTAATGTTTACATGATATTTCTTCTACTCCCTTTACTTTCAATTTGACTATGTTATATGAGAAGTGAATTTTTAGTAGACAACACACTGTTAATGTTTTTTATCTATTCTTTGTCTTTTAATTGGTGTACTTAAACTATTTACATTTAATATATTTGGGCTTAAGTCTGCCATTTATTTATTTTTTTACATTCTTTCTGCTTTCTCTCTTCTACATTTTCCTCTGTTCCTGTGGGTTACTTGGATATTTTTTAGAATTCCATTTTAGTTTTTTCTAGTCTTTTTTTTTTTTTAACTTTATTTATTTGACAGACAGAGATCACAAGTAGGCAGAGAGGCAGGCAGAGAGAGGGAGGGGGAAGCAGGCTCCCTGCTGAGCAGAGAGCCCGATGCGGGGCTCGATCCCAGGACCCTAAGATCATGACCTGAGCCGAAGGCAGGGGCTTAACCCACTGAGCTACCCAGGTGCCCTGGTTTTTTCTAGTCTTTCGAGTGTATCTCTTTGCATAACTTTTTTAGTGGTTACTTTATAAATTACATTATAATTACATAATTTATTCTAGACCTCCAGTGTTCTCATTTTACCAGTTTAAGTCAAGTATAGAATCCTCATCTGCCTTTATATTCCTTTATCACCTCCATTTATAATATAATTGTCTTGAACAGTTCCTCTACATACATCTAGAACCACATCAGACAATGTTATAACTTTTGCTTCAACCACCAAACATAATTTAAACATTCAAAAGGAGGTATTTTTTTACCTATATATATATTTTATATTTACCTGTATTTTTGCTCACCTTGCTAGTTTTTCCTTGATGATGTTCCAGACTTCCTTTTTAAAAAAATTATTTTCCTTCTGTTTAGAGAATTTCCTTTGTCCATTCTTTTAGGGCAAGTGTACTAGTGGCAAGTTTTTTTTTTTATTTTCCCTTAATCTGAAAATGTCTTGATTTCCTATTTCAGAAAGACATTTTCACTGGGTATAGGATACTAGGTTGACTATTTCTTTCTTTCAGCATTTAAAAAATATTGTGCTACTTCCATCTGGCCTCTATGGATTCTGATAAGAAATCCTCTGATATTCAAACTGTTCACCTCCCAAAGTGAAGTCTCACTTCTCTCACAACATTAAGTCTTTTTGTCTTTAGTTTCCAGACATTTGACTGTGATGTGTCTTGGAGTAGATTCTTGGGATTCATACCAATGAAGGTTCACTCCTTTAATCTGTCAGCTTATGTCTTTTGCCAAATTTGAGAAGTTTTCAGTCATTATTTCTTCTAGTGCTTTTTTTCTTTTTAAGATTTTATTTATTATTTATTTGACAGACAGAGATCACAAGTAGTTAGAGAAGCAGGCAGAGAGAGAGGAAGGGAAGTCCGCTCCCTGCTGAGCAGAGAGCCCAATGCAGGGCTTGATCTCAGGGCCCCGGGATCATGACCTGAGCTGAAGGCAGAAGCTTTAACCCACTGAGCCACCCATGCACCCCTTCAAGTGCTTTTAAGAAACTTCTCTTCCGTCAGTCCTTTTGGGACTCATGTCATAAATGTTTGACCTTTCATTATAGTCCCATAGGTCCCTGAGGCTCTGAGGTCTGGGGTTTGTTTTTCACTTTTCTTTTTCCTTTTCAAACTGGATAATTTTATTGTTCTGTCCTCATGTTTATGGATGCTTTCCTCTATTCCCCTCTGTTCTGCTGTTGAGCCCATCTATTGATTTTCTTATCTAGTTATTGTATTTTCAGTTCTAACATTTCTATTTAGTTCTTCTTTGTATCCTTTTTTTCTGATACTTTTTATTTCTTTGAACAGGCTTTGTATTTTTCATTTGCTTAAAGTGTGTTCATAATTGGTTATGGAAACATTTTTATCCTGGTTACTTCTTTCTTGGCCATTTGGCTAGAGAGGGTAGGCTATGGTTAGGCTGTTTTATGTCCATATCTGCTGGTGTTTCCAGGTTGTTGACTTACTCATTTCTAAGTCTGAGATCTAGGAGGCAAAAAAAAGGTCCAAAAAATTCACCACAGTATTGTTCTTCAGCTTCTGAGTTTCATATTTAGTCTGCTTCCTCTCTGTTTTTCAGACTCTTATGTTTGTTCTACATATAATATGCAGGTTTTAGCTATATTTTGCAGGCCAGATAAGAACAAAATAGATCTAATTTGTCTTCCCAAAAGCAGAAATTTATGTAGGAATTTTCTAATTTTAGACTTTGGAGATTTATTTCATAAGGTGGTACAGACCACTCAAATTAATTTTAATAGAGGTCTTAAATTTAAGAAATCTTCTAAACAGTATGAGGTCCATCTCTTATTTCTAATTTTATGTTCTGTAAAATAGAAATTGCCAATTGGTGTTTTATGGTTCATAGATGGCTTCAATGTGTTTTAAAAGAAAATGGGGTAGAGCTGTGCGGAAGAGGTCTACAATCCCTTATGTGGAACTCTTGGAGGCAGATGTATTTTAGTATTTTTTATATTTCTTATATTTTATAAAAGATATATGACACTGTTAAAGAAACAAACATTCATGGACTTGTTAAAGAACAAGGCAGACTTTATTCAGAGGCACCACTACAATGAGATTTTATAATAGGGTAGAGAGATCAGCTCAACTCTGAATACAACAAGGACAAGTAGAGATTTATAGCCAAGGAGCCAGGTGGGAGTCAGTGGATAGAAAATTACTAAGAGGTTGGATAATTCTTTGCTAACAGGATTTTTGCTGAAGATCAGTCAGAGTGAAAAGGTAGTGAGGGTAAGGATTAAGGAAGAATCTGATCAGATATTAAGGGGTGAGATTTTTACTAAACTGACTCAGTGGGATTCTTCTAAAATTGGACAAATGGGTCAAGGACTGAGCTCATGGTCCACTATGGACTCAGAGGAGCCTGACTCAAGTTTGGTCAAAGGATGGAGTCTTTGTCAACTAACACCCCCAGTAGGACTTAGTGCAGGATCTCTAAATCAAACACCTTAATATTTTTGCAGCAAGATACAAATATTCACACTAAGTCGACTAAATAAAGATAGTAAATAGCATTACTTCAGATAAGTTATGAAAGTCTTTTTTTTTTTTCTTCCCAAGGTACTATGGTTTAGGAATTGTGGGCCTATGAAACCAAGTGTGTGTTAGGTGGGTCACAGCAGAAGCAGCTTGGCAGTTTGGTCTCAATCCTCTTTGATTCAGTGCATTGAAATTAATTGAACAACCTTCCTCAGGTATTTGTGTTTGGGTCTCTGGATCCCCAACCATTTATTTATTTGTTTGTTTCTTTTTACTTGGTTATTTTATTTTGTAGAATTTTATTATTATTTTAAAATAATTTTTTGATTGAAGTATAGTTGACACACAATGTTACATTCGTTTCAAGTGCACAACATAGTGACTCCACCACTCTATATGCTATACTATGCTCAACACAAGTGCAGCTACCATCTGTCCTCATGTAACACTAATATAGTACTATTGATTATATTCCCTATGCTGTACCTTTCATCTCATGACTTATTCATTCCGTAACTGGAAAGTCTGTGCCTTCCATTCCAGTTCACCCATTTTGCCCATCCCTCTGCCCCTCTTCCCTTCTGGAGACTATCCATTTGTTTTCTGTATTTATGATTCTGTTTCTGCTTGTTTTTTGTTTGTTTGTTTTTGTTTTGTTTTGTTATTGTCGTTCTTTCATTTGTTTTTTTAGATTCCCTGTGTAAGTGAAATCATATGGTCTTTGTCTTTCTCTGACTTATTTCACTTAGCATTGTACCCTCTAAGTCCAACCACGTTGTTGCAAGTAGCAGGATCTCATTTCTTTTTTGGGAGCTGAGTAATAATCCTTATCTTGGTCATTGCAGATAATGCTGCAATAAACGTAAGAGTGCAAATATCTTTTTGAAGTAGTGTTTTCATTTTCTTTGGGTAAATACCCAGCAATGGAATTACTGGATCTTGTGGTAGTTCTATTTTTAATTTTTTGAGGAACCTCCATACTGTTTTTCACAGTGGTTGCATCAGTTTACATTCCCACCAACTGTGTGTGAGGGTTCCTTTTTCTCCATATCCTTGCCAACATGTGTTATTTCTTGTCTTTTTGAATCTAACCATTCTGACAAGTATAAGGTGATATCTCATTGTGGTTTTGATTTGTATTTCCCTGATGATGAGTAATGTTAAGCATCTTTTCCCATGTCTGTTGGCCATCTGTTGGAGAAATGTCTTTCAGGTTCTCTGTCCATTTCTTATTCAGATTATTTGTGGGGTTTTTGTTGTTGTTGTTGTTTTGTTTTGTTTTGTTTTTGGGTGTTGTGTAAGTTCTTTATATATTTTGGATGTTAACCCATTATTGCATCTATCATTGCAGATATCGTCTCCCATTCATTGGGTTCACTTTTTAGTTTGTTGATGATTTCCTTCACTCTGTAAAAGCTTTTTATTTTGGTGCAGTTCCAACAGTTTATTTTTGCTTTTGTTTCTCTTTCCTTAGGAGACATATCTAGAAAGATGTTTCTATGGCTGATGTCAAAGAAATTACTGCCAACTTTCTTCTAGGAGTTTTATGGTCTCACATTTAGGTCTCTAATCCATTTTGAGTTCATTTTTATGTATGGTATAAAAGAAGTGGCCCAGTTTCATTCTTTTAGCTGTCCAGTTTTCCCAGCACCATTTGTTAAACAGACTGTGTTTTCCCCATTGTGTATTCTTGCCTCCTTTGTCATAGAGCGACCATATTAAGTGTGGGGTTATTTCTGGGCTCTCTATTTTGTTCTCTTGATCTATGTGTCTATTTTTGTGCCAGTACCATACTGTTTTAATTATTATAGTTTAGTAGTATATCTTGAAATCTGGGATTGTGATACCTTCAGTTTTGTTCTTTTAAGATTGCTTTGGCTTCAGGGTCTTTTGTGGGTCCATATAAATTTTAGGATTATTCATTTTTGTTCTGTGAAAAATACTATTTGTGTTTTGATAGGGATTGGCTTGAATTAGAAGAATTTAAGATGGCAAAAAAAAAAAAAATTACCCAAAGAAATCTACAAAAATTTTGACTAATTGCCTGCTTTATCTGTTTTCTTCCCATTGACTCACTGAAAAAAAACTTTATTTTTTAAAATCTGAGATTTAGCTTAACACAGGGAATTCTCTGCATATTAATAATGCCTTCTTCTCTATTTAGATGAAGATGAAGAAAGTGATGAATCAAGTGAAGAAGAATCTAGCTTAGAGAGTGATGAAGATGAGTCTGGATCTGATGATGAGGTTTTTGATGATTCTATTTGCCCAACAAGTAAGTTGGATAAAAACATTTGTTCTCTGTGAAGTGTGAACATGGACTGATAATATCAAGGAGATCCTTTTTTGGATTCTCAGTTGTCTCATAAAATTTGAGGGAAGCATGGTTGAAATTGTGTGAAGTAATCTAATGAATACTTGTATTTGGCTCTCTGGATGATTTATTTTCTTTTCCCTTAGGCAGCCATTTATGAATGACAAATAAATTTACAGATAACTTATAGTTGATTCAAAGTCAAATTATGCAGAGATAACAGATTGTAGTGTGTGCGCGTGTGCACATTTTTTTTTTTACAAAGCTTTATCTTTTTGATAAACCCATTCAAATTTTCATATTTAAAATCCATTTTGTAAGGGCACTTTGTGCCAGTTTCCTGGCGATGTTTAGCAATTTATATTCTCAGTTTTCACTGATAGAACCAGTCTGAAGTAGCCAGACCAATATTCTTCCAGTCTCAATAGATGAATAGTCCAGTAAAGAAAAGACAACTTCTTTTTGGTATGAAATTTATTTTTGTAGCCACTTTATATGGATTTTAAATTAAATTTTAAAGCTTAATTTCAAATAAAGTTTAAATCTTATTTTAATGTTGTAAGTAAGATTCTTCCCAAAATCGTATGTGTGAGTAAAATAGAACTCAAAAGATTATAATACAACTTGTTAACAGCAGGATCCTTATAAATAATCCTTGTTTACAGCAGGATTAAATGGCCTGAAAAAAGTCTCACAGCTAGTTTGGAGGGGGAACTAGGGCTAGAACTGAGGTTTCCAAATTCCACCATAGTACTCTTATTTTCACATTCTTTATCAATTGCCTGGTGGACTGTAGTGTGATATAGTGGAAATTAACACAGAGATACTGTACCTGAGTTGCATTGGTTCACATTATCAGCTATATGACCTCTCTGAGACTTCAGGTCCTCACCTATAAAGTGGAAACAACAGTTTCTACCTCGCAAAGGCCTAGGAGACTTGAGATAGAGAGAAAATGTAAATAAAATGCCTAAACAGAAAGCCTGACTCATGGTACTGCTTAGAACTCAGTGCTGGTATCAGAATTACTATCAGGATTACTTATATCGTTAATAATTTCACCTGGAACAGTGGAGCCTGAAGTGGAATGAAAGTGTGCTAGAGTGGACCCACAGATGGTCATTATTAATTCTGAAGCTCCAAAATCCCCACTTCTAATATCAGTACGTTCCATAACAGTGGGGGTTTCTTTTAATTTTGACTGTCTTTTCAGATTGCGATGTGGGTCTTTTTGAATTGGCCCTTCAACTTCGAGAGAAGAGGCTGGACATTGAGGAGGCCTTAGTGGAAGAAAAGAAAATTATCGATAACCTCAGAAAGGAACATGATACACTATCCAAAAAAGTATGATGATATACTTACTTACTCCTCCTCTCCCAGTGTGCTAGCCACCCTCCCAGCTACCGTACTGCTGTTTCATAGAAATGACATGAGTTAGGCCTTCTCCCCAGGGAAGAAACATTTTATTTATTCATTTTTTAAAAGATTTTCTTTATTTGTCAGGGAGAAAGAGAGCACAAGCAGGGGGAGTGGCAGGCAGAAGGAGAAGCTGACTCCCTGCTGATCAGGGAGCCCAACATGGAGCTCGATCCCAGGACCCTGGGATCATGACCTGATCTGAAGGCAGACACTTAACTGACCGAGCTACCCAGGTGTCCCTAAACATTTTAAGTGTTATATTTTAAGGTTTTCCTCTTCAAACACAGTTGTGATGGGGGCCGTTGGTTCTTTTGAAGTTTGGCCTTTCTTTATCTAAATCATTGATTTCCAAACTTTTTTATTATATACTTCTATAAGTAAAAAAAAAAATTATATACAATACATGTATATTTATTTACAAATTATATCCATGAATTATTCTACTAATATATTTTGTATATTAGGAAACAGTCACAAAAACAGAAATGAAAAAGAATAAGATAAAAATAAATAGAAATAGAAACTGATCTTTTCTTTCTGTGCCCTAATAGATCACTTTATTTACCCTCTGGGAGATGGGCATCTCATGTTGGAGACCATAGAGCTAAACTTCCAGTATAATTATGTTAATGGATTTGATTTCTGCCTTATTTGCAGAATATTTTCCTTTTGTTATTTGCTAATTTTCTCTTTTAGATACTCTTTCCTAGGGCAACATTGCTTAATTCATAGTCCTAAATATGTGTGTGTGTGTGTATATATATATATATATATATATATATATATATATATATATATTGTGTGTGTGTTTGAGTAAAGCAATAGAAGTTTATTAAGTGAAGATATAGAAAAAGCTCTCAGGAGTTGAGAGGGGTCCTGACAGGGTGGCCACTGAGGGCCTTTAGGGTTAGTCTTTTTTTTTTAAGATTTTATTTATTTATTTGACAGAGAGAGAGAGAGATCACAAGTAGGCATAGAGGCAGGCGGTGGGGGGTGGGGTGGGAGGAAGTAGGGGGTGGGTGGAAGTAGGCTCCCTGCTGAGCAGGGATGGGTTCCTCCCATGCTGGGCTCCATCCCAGGACCCTGAGATCAGGACCTGAGCTGAAGGCAGAGATTTAACCCACTGAGCCACCCAGGGGCCCCTAGGGTTAGTCTTTTTTAGAAAGCTAATGAGAGAACTTAAGTCCTTTTAACATCTCTATTGATATCACCACTGAGCAAATACTAGTGGTAACACCTTCAGGGGCTTACTTCCTTTTTAGGGTCTGGTTATTCTTTGTTGGTCACTGGTGATTATCATAAAAAAGACACCCAGCTCCCCCACACCTAGGACAGGGGGGTCCAATTTGTCCCCTTATCTCTGGTTTCCCCACACCTCTACATTTTTGTGATTTCTGTGAGACTGATCACATAGCCCCTTATGTATCTCTCCCTACTTAGCCCCACCTGTCCCTTACTCATTCCTCTGCCTGGAAGAGCAACCCTAACCCTAACCCTAACCCCAACCCCAGAGAATGGGACAATGACCTCTCTGGCTGCTTCCTGCTGAAATGGGGTGGCAGGCTGTGTGGCAGTTAGAGTCTATCTGGGGGTTGGTCCAAGGGCCTGTGGTATGCCTCCAGGGGGTCATCATGGGCAGCAAACGGTACATGCATCAGCACATGCAAAAGGATGAACATGAAACAAGTATTAGATCCAAAATTATGACCACATCCCTTAGATAAGATTCCCAATTACCAATTTTGTCAAATAACTCAGTGGATATCTTGACCTTATTTAATTGATCACAAATGCCCCCCATTAATTGGGACACCTTGCAGGAGTTCACTGTAATATTAAATAAAACAACACATGTGAGGACATTTTTCACACCCCAAATGGTGTAGCAATGGTAGACAGTCAATAATGGTGTGTTTCTGAGAATCCCTTCTCTGACTTCATTCTTTGGCTGAGTGCATTGTGGCTGGAAAGTATCATTAAGACTTCATATTCACAAATATTTTTGGTAGATTGCTTCTTCTCTTGTAAGTAGAAAATGATTTGGAAAATTCAGATTTTTTAGATGAAAAACATGCTTCATGAGTACCGTAGTTAGTAGTTTTGTTCCTTTAAAGGGCTTTTTCCTCTTGTTTATTGAGGTCATTGATGGCCCGGTGAGATTCCCACCATCTTGACAAAGACATTCCATGCTGAGAGCTGCTTTTCATGCAGAAAATAAAAGGGAGATGAGGACATTCCTTCTGAACTCTTAGTCACGAGACCTTTACTACTCTGGAGACATAGGAATGATTGAGAAAGCAGTGTGGATCGTGACTTAGCAGGAAGAAAATAATACACATTCCTGGGCTACAAACTGGGCTCATTCATTTAATTGCAGCCCAACAGAGCAGGTCCTGCTCATCTCCCAAGATATCCCCATTGATCACATTTCACACATGGGGCTTTCCGCAGGTGAAAGTTGTGGCAGCTAACCTGAATGTAGCAGAGGAGGCCCTGGAGGCTTACCAACGGGAGAAGCAGCAGCGGTTGAACGAACTGCTCGTGGTGATTCCACTCAAGCTCCACCAGGTGATGGGTCTGGAGACTGTGCCCCACCCTGTCCGAGCAGAAGAGCCAGCATACCCAGGCTTTCCCAGGAAAGATTCTTGGGCCACTTGTGGGAAGAAGTGCAACCCTTTGCTGAGGATTCTACCTGAATAATGACACCCCAACTTTTCTTATCCATTCTCAGATTGTTGTGAGAGAGTCATAGCCAAACATACATATTTCCTGATGGCTCATTATCACTTCCAAAGTCCAGTTAATTGTTTCAGGTGTGAGGAAATGAGCCTAGGACTTAATTTTTTTGAATTTATTTTTTAATTTATTTTTATTTTTTTAGGAGTATCTGCTCCCAATGTGAAGCTCAAACTCACGACCCAAGGTTAAGAATCACATGCTCTTCCGACCGAGTCAGCCAGGTGCCCCAGGGAGCTTATGATTTAAGAATGGAATGGCTAGGAAGTTAAAATCTTGGATCTTGTGCACACGTCACTTTGCACACCATCTTCAAATAGACATGAACTAATGATGCAAGAATTGTCATAATCTCTGCTTGTTAATGAGGGAGGGCAAGACAAAAGGAAAATATCCTTTCCCTTTCTGCCCTCTTTGTTCATTTCCACACTCATTAGAATTACAGCTTATATTAAGGTGCAGAGATGCATTTCATACCCCATTTTGTCAGGTGAAGAGAGAAAGCTGTATTTTAGAAGGAAAAGTTTAGATTGGCCTCACATATATTTTGTGTAAACTGACCCAGACTGGATTGGCTTTATGTAGCGATTTGCGTAGTGCACCCACCATGAAATGTTTGTTCTGTGGTTATGCAGCAGATATTAGGCGTGGTCTGGGGGCAGATTTGCTGTCCATACAGGGACATAATGTGGCTTACTATCTGAAGACCACTCCAGCTTTTACCTTACTCAGTGGTGGGAATGACAGAGGTCTGAAGGCAATGACCTAAACAAGGGACAGAAAAGGAAATGCTCTCTATGATCTTACATTTAGTTTGATCTTGGTTTTGCTTTGGTTTTGATAGGTAGAGCATGTAGTATTTGGAGAAATTCCTAATGATCTTTCTGGAACCTTGGTCTTTTCTAACCATTCCTTGGGACGCCTGCAAGAACGAATCATACAGCTCCATGAGGAAAATTCCAAGCAGCAAAAACTTAACAAGGAATGCCGGGAGAGGCGCAAACAGCTTATCCGAGAAAAGAGAGAGATGGCAAAAACTATAAGCAGTAAGTAACTAAGCCCACGGATTATCTATTACTATCTTGATAAGAGAGGGAATGAACTCTGAAAACAGTAAGTAATCACAGAATCAGAACCACTGAGAGCAAGGAAATACTTTCTTGTCTTCCTAGCTACCATTTCTCCTAAGACCACTGAATTGTCACCCTCTTGTTTTTGAAGAATAAATCCTTTATCATGGAAACTATTTCTCTTAAGTTTAAAAGGCTTAACGCATGATGAAATATAGAGTAACATAACCTAGGTACTAGCCACCAAGCTTAAGAAATCAAAACAGGAAAGATACAACTGAACACCCCTCTTTCTGATAGTGTTCTGCTGGACCCTTCCCAGGGCCGGCTGACAGGTGAGCACACGCGCAGATGTGTGTATCCACACACAACATATGGAATGACTTTGTATGTTTTTAACTGTAATATTATTCATATCGTTTTGCGGTTCACTTTATTAAATCGATTTTTGAGAGGTATCCATACTGCTGTAATTTATTCACTTCATTTTTAATTTATTTTTAAAATTTTATTTTAACTGCCATGACAATATTCCATTGTAGGACTCTTGAGTTTTTTTTTTTTTTTTTCAATCTTCTGTTGATGGATGTTTTGGCTATTTCTAATTTTTCATGATGAAGGAGCTATAGTGAACCTTCTTGTACACATCTCCCTGTGAGTGGGAGAAGGTGACTTCCCAGGACTGGGGTGTCTGGGTTGTAGAGGGGTGTTATGCATTTCTGGCAGGCACTCCTGTATATTGCCAAGCTGCCCTCCAACGTGGTTGTACCATTTTATCTCAACCCCCCTTCAACCACCTGCCACTTCCCTGTCAGTGAGGAGATGGCCCAGGCTCCATATTCTCAAGAACATTTGATGCTGTCAGACTTCAATATATTTGCCAGCCTGGTGGATGTTAAATTGTATTTCACTGTGGTTTTTATTCATGTGTGCTGGATTCTGGTGAGTTTAAGCATCTTCACACACATTTATTTGCCATTTATTTGTGTTTCCTTTTCTGTAACTTGCCTGTTATAAACCTTACCATTTTTTTTTTTTTTTTACTTCTACTTCTTGCTTTCTTATTGATTTTAGGGAGTTCTTACTATAATTTGTCTTTTTTTTTTTTAAGATTTTATTTACTTATTTGAGAAAGAAAGAGAGTGAGAGCATGAGCGAGAGCACACATGAGCAGGGGGAAAGGTAGAGGAAGCAGAATCCCCGCTGAACAGGGAACCTGATGTGAGATTTGATTCTGGGGTCCTGGGGTCATGACCTGAGCTGAAGTTGGACACCCAACCAACTGAGCCACCCAGGCGCCCTAGATTCTGCCTTTTAAGGCACTTCAGATTCCTTCTAGTTTGTGACTTGCCTCTTTACTTTGGGATATAAACATTTAAAATTCTTAATATAGTTAATTTTACCAATGTTTATGGCTTGTGCATTGTGTCTGTATATGTCTTGTTTAAGAAATCCTTTCCTGTTTTGAGATCATAAAGATATTTTATCCATAGTTTCTCTATTAGTAGTGTTCTTCATATTTGCATTTTTAATCTTTCTGGAGTTGTGGATATTATAAGATGCACAGTATAAAGATTACTATCCTTTAAAATACATTTTGAATATTTGGTATTTGGAATAGAAAGTGTACGTTGTGAAGTTTCTAACTTTAAAAACAACAATATTGCCAATACCTTAGTATCTACTTTAATGCCACAGAACTGTACAATTAAAAAGGTTTAAAATGATACATTTTATGTTACGTATTTTACCACAATTGAATAAAATATATATATCTACTTTAATGCCACAGAACTGTGCAGTTAAAAATGTTTAAAATGATACATTTTATGTTACGTATTTTACCACAATTGAATAAAAAAATATATATTTTAATTTATAAAAGAAAAAAATGGGAAGCCTATAGTGGTCAACTAGTCAACCAGTCTAGGTTGCTTGGATTTGTAGAGGCCAGTTTCTAGTGAGTATTGATGGTTCTGCCTTCATGGGTGGCTGGAGTATAAAATTAAAAAAACACACACATTAAGACTGCATGTTTAAATAACACTGATTAGAGACACACAGTTTTGTCAGGTGTAATCCTTAAGGTTCCAGTACTTCTCGCATACTTCTCATTCCTCTGGCTTCGGTAGGCCATGAATGTTGCTTGTATCTGAAAGTACTGTTCATTAAACCAAGGAATAAACTAGTGTGAAAACAAAGAAAGAAGCTTGTTTCAGTTTGGGTAATCCTAAGTTTGGGAAAATGTGTGAAGATGAAATGAAGTATGCAAATTTTTAGAGTGTTAATGGAAATAAAAGGGAATAATTCCATGTGGTATAAGTTTTATTCGGCAACTTTCAGTTCTTTTCCCCACCTGCCCTCAACCCATTTTCTGAAAAGCAAGTTGTGAGTCTGGTTGAAGCTCTCCTGATTCTGAAAGTAGACCTAGGGGTAGGTTCCTTCTCTGTAAGCCAGAGAACAAAGGCTTAGCAGTGATGAGAAACACCACAGTTGGCTTTTTGTTGCCTTCCTCCCTTGACAGACTCAGTGAACAAAAAGAGGAGAGTCTAGAACATGGTGGTGAGAAGGGGTAAGTTTACTTCATTTCAAGGAGAAAACAGCTCTTGACCACGGAGAAGGCATGTGGTAAAAATATTCCAGAAGGCTGTATGTCCCCTGTAAATGCTAGTTGGCCTAATCAAATCAGGAGAAGGGCATGAGGCTGGCTCCACAGGGGGAATGGCAAGGACCAGAGTCCACATCCTAGTGCATGAGGCTGTCATGGCAGAGGGCACTAGCTGGAGAGAGTCTCAAGGCTCTTACTGAGGCCAAGCAGGCAGCCACAAGCTAGTACACATGTGCAAATAATCTAAGCATCATTCGGTTTTTGCATCACTGATTATCACAGCTGCTACATTACACAAGTCCATGGGGACTGTGCTCACATCGAATACACGTGAACAGCCCCTCCTGGATCACGCACAATGGCAGTCATGCCAGTTATATCATTATATTCAACCTCCACACCATTGCAGAACTCTATCATCTTCTGATACCTTAGGGCCTTCAAGACTTCACTTAGGGGGCAGTCCAGTGATCGAGAAAGTCTTGTTACAAGATTATATTTTCTTGGGGAGCTCAGACTCCACATATGGAATTATCCCCAGAAGTTCCACTGTTCTCATGTTGAGGAAAGACAGTAAACAAAAGTAAGATATATTATAATGCATGTTAGATAGAGATCATTGCTCAGAAGAAAAATTAAGAAGGGATGGGAAAGGAGAGTGCTCAGGTCTGTAGGATCCAGGAACAGCTCCCTGGAGAGGTGGCATACTGGTAAGGTGTGGTTTTCCCTGTTAGAGGACAAAGACCTGCTCTTGGTTACCCCTTCAGAACTGAGTGTATTGGAAATGATTCTTATAACTTGGTTTTAGAAAATGGGCTGGGGGCACCTGGGTGGCTCAGTTGGTTAAGTGTCTGACTTTAGGTCAGGTCATGATCCCAGCGTCCTGGGATGGAGCCCCACATTGGGCTCCCTGCTCAGTGGGGAGCCTGCCTCTCCCTCCCCTCAACCATTCCCCCTGCTTATGCACTCTCTCTATCTCTCTCTCTCCATCAAATAAATAAAATCTTGAAAAAAAGAAGAAGAAGAAGAAGAAAGAAAATGGGCTGGTGAGAGGGAGCCATGTGGCTATTCGGGGAAGAACATTGTAGTCAGTGGGAACTGAGATGAGAGTGAGCCTGGAATGTTTGAGACTCAGACTTTAATTTTTACTTGGAGTATGATGGAAACTTCCTCTAAGTGCCTGCTCTGTTCTTAACACTAGATGCTGTAGAGATCAGTTGTTAAAAAAAAAACAAAAACCTGAGGAGTTCCTTGTCCAGTTGGGGCCCTTGACAGTGTGAGGAGGGGCACAGCAGAGGGTGGAAGCACCTGGGGGAAAACAGAGTCTGCTTTACACAGGATTTTCAAGTAGATGAAAAGACGGCACAGGATTGGGCATATTAATTAAGTGAGGAAAGGAGCAGGTGAAGAGTCATGGAGGAAAAGCCAACTGGTAACATAAAATCTTTCACCATCCTCTTGCAAAACCTGTTCTTTGGAAAGTTGTTGCTACCGGTATTGTTCGTTTAATAACAGTGGGGGCCACTGAACAAACTAAGACAGTGATGTCTTGTTTTAGAAATGGAAGAAACAGTCCATCAACTTATGATCAGCAAGTTTGGCCGCGTGATAGACCTAGAAGCCCTTCAAACACTTTCCGTGAACACAACGCTTGAAGAGCTAAAGATAAAAAAACTTCGGAAGGAGCTAACGAATGCAAAGGAAATGAAGATGTGGGAGGTACGGCCAAGAGGACAGGTGACCCACCGTGGCTGAATGTGGGTCAAGGCAACATGCTATCGGTGTTTCCTGAGTAGCATCTGAGTAGCCAGACACAAGTCTGTGGGCCCCCCTCAGCTCCTCCATGATCTTAAGCCTGTCTCAGCATCCTGACCACTCATTTGGTTGAAGGGACTTGCCTGTCTTGGGGTGAAAGGAGCAGCATAGGTTTTGGGGTCCTGGGTACATGGAAATATGACAAAATGGAATGGATGGTGACCAAGATTCCATTTTGAGGTTTACATTAGTGTAAAATAAATGCTCTGACAGTATTAGAGATGGAACCGCTGTGCTTTAAGGATCCCAGTTGTAGTTCTCCCTATAGCTGTGATATGCCCTTTGGATCTGGAAATTAGAAAACATCTCTAAGTAGTAAATTCTATAACCAGTTTGGACTATTTCGCTGGTAGGGTCTTAGAAGATGTTACTGCCTACATTGTTCCCTGAGCTATGAGAGGAGGCAGTGACCCAATTGTAGCTAGATTCAAAGATAGGAGCTTGTATAAAGATTTTATAAGCCCCCAAGTCCTTATGACTTCTCCAGTTTCCTGTCTTATCAGTAGAGAGGGCAGTAAAAGAGGTTCCTAGTGTCATCTTGTCTCATCTTTGCTTATCCAAGATTTTCAGGGGAATGCTGGAGATAATATGCAATCTAAATAATTTTTGGAGCAGTAATAGAACAAAGGAAAGCCATTAGGAGATGTATGGCCATGCAAGCTGGCTCCTTGAGGATCTTGGGCCAAGACTGGGGAAAGAAAAATATATGAAAGTCTACTGCTTAAATTAATACTCTTCCTTTTAAGTAATGAATAGCGCACTTGGTATGCATACTGATTTTATTCTTCAACAGTGAAGTGATACCTATGACTATCTTTTTTACCTCCTTGTATCTTTGAGCATACCCACATTCTTCTTTTCTCTAATTGAGCCAGGGCCAATGCAGCTGGCTCTGGTTGCATTTTCATAGTGATTTCCGATTGTATTTTTTTCATGTGCATATTTGCTGAATGGTTTCGATCAAATCTGAACATGTATTTTTCTGTTTCCTCTCTTTCTCATTTAACCCATTTTACATCCTCCCACCCTGTCAGGAAAAGATTGCTCAGGTGCGATGGGAGTTGATGATGAAGACAAAAGAACACACCAAAAAGCTTCATCAGATGAATGATTTATGTATTGAAAAGAAGAAACTTGATTCTCGGTTGAATACACTACAGAACCAGCAGGTATGTTCCTTTCTTTCAGACCCTTTATCAGAGTTGGGGAAGCTCTGTGAAGGTAGCTATTCACAAGAATATCAAGTGCTGGCATTTAAACAAACCTTGATCTTGGACCACTTCCAGTCCACCTGGGTCCCTGAGGACATGAAGTTGCCGGTACCTACTTAAAGGTGAGCCTGAGGGATTAGCTTTACTGTATGCCTTTTCAGTGCCACGAGTTTACATATGTACTAATCTCTGGGGTTTGCCTTAGTCCTGGTGAGGTAAGGTTATTTAGGTATAAATGACACCAAAATAATCTCTAAATTTATTACAAATACCCATTTCCAATATGTGTTTATTTCATTTGATTTAAAGTGGGTATCTTTAATTGTGGGATCTCATATTACTTTATTAAAACACTTGTTATTTTTTATGACTTTCAACTTGTTCTTATATAATGTTTATTGAGCCTGACATAATACCTAGTACCTAGTATATGGTGGACAATGTATTTCATACAGCTTCACCTGATTCAAGGTTCACCTCTAGGAACCTCTAGGAACCTAACACATATGTGATATGTTTTAAAATGTATGTCATATTCTTACAGTAGTATCTGCAAAAATGCCCATTGTTTCCCTTGGTTTTCTTTAAGCATCCTGGAAATGGTCTGAGCCAGAGGTTCTCAAAGTGTGGTCCCCTGAAAAACAGCATCAGCATTGCCTGGAGAATTTATTAGAAATGCAAATTCTTGGGCCCCATCCACAGATCTACTGAATCAGCAGCTCTGGGAGAGGGGCCCAGCCAGGAACATTAACAGGCCTTCCAGAAGATTCTGATGCAGGCTAGAGTTCAAGAATCACCTAAGTACAGAAAGAATGAATAAGAGGAATCGGGAGGTTTATCATTGGAAATTCCATATGAAAGGATAGTAGAAATCTGAATATCAAGGGCCCTTTATCCACTGAAGAATTTTTGAGTGATGAGTCAGGACAGTGTTCCAGGAGGTTAATGCCTAATCACGATTTTCATATAATAAGCAGTTATAAACACTTGTTGACTTTATGTGCTTTGATAAGTCCAGATATATTGGAGAAAAGAGTATGAAGAGTTTGAGTAGATCAGTTGAATGGGGAAGAAAATTAATAGTGTATGTCTCTTTACATAGCAGATCCTTCCATGCCTTATCTTTACATCGGTAATTTTTATGATATTAAAGTAATATATTTTCATGTATAGTCTCTTTACATGGAATATCTCATACTACAACTCTCAAAACAGTACTTTCCAAAGCTCAGAGTAGTTAAGTAACTACTGCAGAGGTAATACATGGTGCTGAGGTTTTTTTTTTTTAATTTTAATTTTAATTTTAATTTTTTTTGGTGCTGAGTTTTTAAACCAGGGTCTGTCCACCTCCAAAGCTGACTCCATTGCTATTATTCTTCCAGCAATCTAGGCATGAATTGGGATATAGGTGGCAAGAACAAAAAAGGATCAGACATTTCAAAGTAAGAATAGCCAAACTTTGGGTATGGTAAGGAAAATGAGGGCAAGTTACGGTGACGTCGAAGTGAGCACCTAGAGTGATGCCATGAGCGGAGGCCTGGGCTTAGCTACAAGTAGCCAAAAGCCCTGTGGAGAGTAGCTTGAACAAACAAAGATCATTTTCCTCACTTAACAAGAGGTCTGGAGGTGATGACTGAGGGTTTTAGGCTTAGTGGGCCTGTGATGCCAGTGCCAATAGCTCTCTGATTGTCTCAGTGATTCTTTGAAGTTTCCTTCAAAGTCGCATGACAACTGCCTGACCTCTAAGCACGGAATGGATACTACATAAGTGTCATCTTCTTCCCTTTAATGTGCTTTCAAAGCTTATTGAGCATATACTTAAGTACCATGCTCTAGGATGGGTGCTACGTAGGGTGGTGAGATCCATCTAGCTCTTAAAGGCACCGGATCTTGCAAGAAAGATCTCACATAGGCAGTTAGGTTGAACTGTATGAAATGGCCACTTTTTCAACCTGAAAAAGGAGTCTCAGATATAAATTTTAATGGTTCAATGTTCTGAAAGGACACAGAACAGGAAATCCTAATCTAGTCCACGGACAAAGGCCTTAAAAATAATTTCTGGAGGTGCCTGGGTGGCTCAGTTGTTAAGCGTCTGCCTTCAGCTCAGGTCATGGTCCGAGGCTCCTGGGATTGCATCCCACATGGGGCTCCCTGCTCTGCGGGAAGCCTGCTTCTCCCTCTCCCACTCCCCCTGCTTGTGTTCTCTCTCTCACTGTTGCTGTCAAATAAATAAATAAAATTAAAAAAAACAAACAATGTAATGTCTGAAGCATAGCAGGAGTTGGCTGGACAAGGGAAGGAATCAGATGAGGAAATAGAGATTTCCTTTTTGGGAAACAAAATATGGGCTGTATAGAGAAAGGGGGGTGGGTACCCCGCCCTTTATGGTTTCAGTGCTGAGCTCTCTACAGTAGGAATGACAGATTGCTCACTTAATGGGATTTTCATTTTAAGAGTTACTCATTAGGCCAGGGGGGCACATTTCTGATGGTGGGATTTCAGTGGAAGAATTGAAGGCCCCTGAAAATAAGGAGCAATGGGTATTTAAACTGACAGTAAGATAAGCACCAGCTTAAAAATGGGGAATTTTTCACATTCCGTGTAATGCTTAAAGCAGGGAGGTGTTTTCTTTCAACAGGGCAATGCCTTCCAGGGCCCTCAGAAGGCAGACATTGTGGCAAGACAGAAGGTCACCGAATTGATCCAACTGCAGGCAGAAAGGATTTCCACCTTAAAGGAAGAGATTGCTCTCTTGCGTAAGAAAGGTGGTCTTATCCTCCCACCCATTCAGCCTCCGCAAGAGGAGATGAAGCCCATGGGCCTTTAAGTTTGCTTTTTTCCTCAAATCCATCCAAGATTTCCGACACACGACTTACCAGAAGTCTGTTTCCTTGCTGGCTGCAATAGTCCTATTATTTTAAAGTGAATTTGTTTAAAAGTCTAAGACCAGATCTAGTCATATAGTATTAATAACTCTTCTCTAATGTGGTTATCTTAGAATGGACTCTAGCCCCCAACATCTATTTCCCTTTGAACTGAACCATTTTAGATCTGTTTGGAACCCAATGGACTGAATATGGAGCCTCAGAAGGCTGTATGTATCGCAAAACTTCAAGAAAGCACCTGCAATATATCTTGTAGGAAATTTGTCTCTTGCTTATCTGAATTTTTAGCTGTCGGCAGGAAAAACTAGCAAGCTGTGAGAAAAGTTGCTTTTTTCAGTCCTTGGAAAATAAACTCTGATACTGTGTTTTCTGAGAGAACAAAAACAAAAGCAGGAGCTATTCTGCCAGCAGTATCTTCGAATGAGATGCAAATCAGAATTCTGACATTGTGGACTTCACAGAGCAGTTATTTGAGGGCTCAGGCTGCAGGAAATGCAGACAGAGTGGTTAGCTTGGGACTGGCAGAAAGCAGACTACCCAGTTTCCTGCTCAGCCCTGGCTGTGCAAACTCCTCAGCTCTGAATGGAGCACAGGAGTGTGTTTTGCAAAACGGTCAACAAGGCGGCTTTTCTCTGAAGGTGTTTGCAGCTCTACCGGTATTCTAAGTATTCCCACAGTTTTTCATGTCCTCTGCATTTTCTTTTGGATTCTGGTGGAGTCACTTGCTATTTTTGATGTAGATCCCTAAGTCTTGATAGGTTATATCACTCTGAGAGACTGTCTCTAACCATCACTTTTGATTGTGCGTAACATTTTAAATTAACTTGATTGTCCTTTTTGTTTGGGGGTAAGCAGTGATGGGAAGTCATGGCTGATGGTTGTGCCCATTTGGGAATGATCTCCCTGCTATTTGGATCCCTGTTAGTAACAGAGCTCAGCACGTTAGGTTCAGAGCTCTATGGGTTCATATATATGAATGAGCTTCTCCACTGAGCTGTCCCAGAATATAAGTCCGTCATGGAGAAGGAAAGATGAGGAAGGCAACGTTACACCAATGTAGAACGTGACCCAGCAGCATCGTCTTCTTAACTGTGACTAGCCTGCTGACCCGTCTCTTCACATGAGATAGGACTTGCTTCCTTTCAAAGATGTTTTCCTTTTCCTATTTAAGAGAACTGAATAATTTGTGCCCATTAGTTTAAATACTCTGGTGAAGTAGCTTCTCTACTGGAGACACCCGCTATCACTTTCTTGTTGTAAGCCCTAAACTATGTGTGCCCTTCAAGCTTTTTGTGCTAGTCGTAGCTCTGAGAGTTTTACTTATTTATTGCTACACGAAGGTCCCCCGAACGTTGCTTAACACAACAGGCACTTATCTCACCCTGGTTCCTGAGAGCAGCTGAGCGGGCTGCTCACAAGGTTATGGTCAAGCTGGGAGTTGGGGCCACAGCCCTGTGAGGCTTGGCTGGAGCTGGAAGGGCAACTTCCAGATGCACTCACTTAGCTGTTTGGCAGGAGGCTTCCGTTCCTCGCTGGCTGGCTATCACAATGAGCAACTGCCAGGAGAAAGGGGTTGGTCTCCGGGGAGACACCATTCCCTAGATGGTGGTGAGAGCCAGGGGAAGTTACGTAATCTTCCTGGGCCTCATTTTATTATCTGACAAATGAAGGATTTGGATAAGCTCTCTTTCCCATTCTGAAATTCTATGATTCTAACTGTAGCAGGAATGACTTGAGAGTCTATGGAAGAGCCATGGCAAAGATACCCTGAGTCTTTCCACTCTGTAACCAATCAGGATTTTCTCCCCAAATTGAACTAGACTAAATCACCACTTACATCCCCAATAGTGAGGCCTTCATCCTCTGGGTCTGACAATATAGTTAATACTCAGTTGTTTTTTATTTTGAATTGGACAAGACCTAGAGCTAGCTTTAGTTTCATTTCTACTTGATTCCAGATTTAGTCTTAATCTGTACTTAAGTATAGTATCAGAGTCTTTGGGAAATTCAGCTTTAGACAGGAGACCACTAGGGCTCGGCTTTGGCAGGGGCTAACTTTCCATTCACCCCTACTTCCCTGATCAGACTATTCTCTGCCTCTGGCTGTGTCTCAGAGAAAGCCGCCTTACTTCTGTGAGGCCAAAACCCATCCACAATGCGTTACCTCTGGGTCAACTGCTAATGTTAACTTGGCTCTTTTGAACCCTTGTCCACAGTATCCTCAAAACCCAACACTAGAAGAAAAAGCAGCTGCTGAGTGAAGCCCTTGTGTCACAGTTGCTCACTGTTGCCAAGTCTGGCTGTCCTGTCCTGGAGGACTGCTGCCTGGAGAGAGCTCTGGGCCTGAGCTGGGCTCTGCACCCTCTGTAGCGCGTGCCCACTAGGTCTTACTCTACCCTTGGTACATTATAAAGCCCTTGCCCGCTGAATCGGTCTTTTAAAAAGGACTATAATTACTCGGAATCTAAAGAACTAGAAAATACAATGAAATTGAGTATCTAAGCTGCTTAATTTTCTAGGCTAAAATTTAGAGGCCTGATAACTTTTGTCTTTTCCCGCAATTGACTAAGGTAAATATGCATATATATCTCATGTAGTGTGCCTTAGAAGTGATTTTTTTTTTTTTTTTTTTTTTGAGAGCAAAAACCACTCAATATTGTTATGGTTCCAGGGCTGTGCAGAAAGCAATTTTACATATCACTTCCTTAAAAGTTCACCACAATTGACTTTGACAACTACCTGGGTTCATCAAGGAGCAAAAAAAACTAATAAAATTTAAAGCCAGTGGGCTAGGAGGTGAGTTACAGCCCAGCTCTGAGAGGCCCTGGATTAGCTGAGTGAAGAAGTATTGGCCTGGTCCTACTCTTGGAAGTGACTTTCAGGCCCACAGTGCAGGGTCGTGGCTCAAGTCACAACTTATTTCTTCTGTCATTTCCATGTTCCTTAAAGCCCTTCATTTTATTTCTTAAGATATTTTTCAAATACAACTTTTCTGAAGATCATGTCGCATCTCGCTGAGAACGCTTTTTCCAGTTTAGCTGTTGGACAGAAAAAAACATGTGACCAAGGGCCTGGTATCCCTTCCGGCCAGTAGAGGGTGCACTTGTCTGAGAGGCTGGTTTCTTCCCGGTGTGACTAGGGTGGGCAAGTCTGGCCCCAGGACTCCTACCCAGATGGACAGCCTCAGGCCGCCCGGCGTCTGTCACTCACCTTTGCTGAAGCCCAGCACACAGATTTCCCTCCTGAGAATAGCTGAGCATTAGGGCTTTCCGTGCAAGGCTTCAGCCTCCAGCTAGTGCCAGTTGCACGCATAAAGGTTGATCCTGTGGTTTATGGACGTAAGTAAATGTTGATTTTAAACAACTAGTGATTCAACTCCTCTGGCAATGTCGGTCTATCTTTGGAAAGAAGGAAAGTGAGTTTTATCAGGCACCACACGTGCAGCCTAGCACTTAACTAAAATGGCATTCTGGAGAAAATACTCCATCATCCACACCTATCTCTGTGACCAAAGCTTTGCCTGAAGTCCATTCCGTTAGAGAACTGCAAATCTGCTGCTTTAACTGCTTCACACTGTCTCCCTCTCGGACTAAACAGTTACTAACACAATACTTAAAAAGACAAAGAATTAGACATCTGCTACCTTTCCCAGCTCTCAAACTCTTGCCAGAGCTGAGATGTCACAAGTGGAGATTTTCTTCAAATACTCGAACTGAATCCTAACATCTAAAGAGGATGCTGACTCATCTGTGACTAAGTTGAAGGTTACAGGGAAGACTAAACATTTATTTAGAAGTTAGTTACAGTGTTTGTTTTTACAGAGCTAGGTCGCCATAGATTATTGATTCTGGAAGGCTTGTTAATGCTTATAGAACAATACACATCTTAGTCTGTGCTCATCAGCATCTTCTGAAAAGGTCTCCTGCAGTACCCGGTCCAGCCGTCTTCACGAGCGTCTCCAGCCTATGACACTGGGGCCCTTGCTTTTCCCTCGTCGTCGTTGCAGACGATGTGCCTAAGATTCTTCCTCTCAGCAGCTTCTCTGGGGGCCTCGTGCTGCCTCCTTAGTCTGTGTTACTCTTGCCAGGTGGAATTCTGTTATCAGGGCATCTTTGATTTCCCTCTCATACCTCAATGGGTAGAATTCTCTGTGTCTCTCCAGAATTATAAAAACACATATACATTTATTTACAAGTGCATAAATATATAAATATGGCTATTATAGAAAAATAAATACCAATTTTTTCTCTTTTTAAAAACAATAGTCTTTCTGGGATATTGGTTTCTGCCTAAATTGTAGGAGGTGGTGTTTCAAAAGCTACATGCACCGGTGGGCTGGGGGAGAGCCGCATCCCAAGTTCCTGCCCGATGTAGGCCCCGGCGGGGTGCTGGGAACACCAGTCTCCTCCACCCACTTGGCAGGAGTTAGGACTGTCCACCTCTTCAACTGGTACAAGGCCTAAGCAGCAAGGGGGCCCTGAAGGGAGAGAAAAATGGGAAACATGAAAATCCAGACTGACCAGGAACCGTTGCTCAGTGGTACTGGGTCAGTCTCTGTGATGGGAGTTGGTTACACTGGCCCTAAAAGAGAGGCAGAAACACATTAACTATGGCAAGGGCATTTCTGATCTAAGGTCTCAGAGACCTGCAGGGGGCACTTGTTTACCCATGTCTCACCTACACATTTCAATGATGGAATCCCAGAGACTCTTAAGCATTAAACCTATACCCTGGGGCAAATGAAGTCAGCTGAGCCCATGAAATGTGGAAGAAAGCCCTGTTCTTCCCAGATATAAGCTGCTAGTCTACCCCTCTGGTACGATTTCTCTGGGCATAACCATCCCAGCCCAGATGGAGTTCCGTTTTGATGATGCTCTGGTCTGGCCCTAGGAGGTCCCTGTCTTAGAATTTTATCTCCCAGAGACAGAGTCTAGGATCTGCATGCAAATAGACAATTCATGCCATGGGATCTAAGAAGCATTAGCCAATTTTCTGAAACAGCCTGTGCCCCAACTGAGCCTCTGCTGATTTCCGAGAGCCAGGCACGAAAGAGGACTATGGGGTGGGCAGCGTGCACTGAGGCCCCTGGAGCAAAGGCTCTGTGGGAGCAGAGTTAGGATGATGATGTGAGACTCGGCTGCTTAATGACTGATATCATCCCATCCCTTAATTAAGAGGCAAGACCCAACAAATCAAGGTATTTGGGATGATTAGACAATGCCTCTTGGTGTGATGAGAAGTGGCTGGAATTTGTGAATGGTTTTAAAATGCCAAGACCAAAAGGGCTTCTTTCTCTGAAATGGGGATTTGTCCTCTTCGTAGCCTTTGAGGACACAGCTTGCCCTGTAGAGCTGGCCTCACCTGGTTCACACCAACAGGCTCACTCCTTGTCCCTCCCCTAGAAGAGCTGTTGGATGGCTCTTAACACCACCTTTGAGGACTGTTCTCTAGGCCAATGCGGGGTTGTGGACACCTAGCTCTTGTCATCCCCAGCCTGTGCAATTTCCCACCCTGCCCCTCGCACCAACCTCGGTGAAAAAGAGGGTCCCAGGCTGCTTCCAGCCCGGGACCCTGGGGTACATTCCTCACGCCTGACTGGCCTGTGGCAGTTGGCTGCTCCTGGAGACGGCGGCAGTCTTGGTGGGGCTGGAGCAGCTGGTGAGTTGAGTCATCAGGCAGTGTATATAAGAAAGAGCCCTCGTCTGGGCTAGACTGGGGACCCCTGCGGGCATGAGACCAGATGGAGAAGTGAGGTGGAGGCAGAGTGTGCCTGTATGCCCACCGCCCTGGCTGCTTCCGTGTCTGAGGGCATCAGAGCTGGTCAGGGCTCAGACGGGGCAGGGACATCTCCCCTTCGAACATTGAGAGTTGTCATACCGCCACTTCTATGGGTAATTCTAGTCTATTTCCATTTTATTCCATGTAAATGCTGAGTGCATGAAAGGATATGCAGTCAGGTATCTAGGGGCCCGTGGACAGAGCCAGTTGTATGCGGCTGCTGTGGCCAGCGAAATGAGGGAAGGACTTCTGACAGGCCAACCCATGCCCCAAAGCAGGAAGGGCATTATAACTGCAAACACAATACCTCCTCAGGAGACGAGTCTGGTGGAGCAGGCTGTCAGACGTGCCCCCCTCCATAACTCCCCTTAGTGACTGAGACTGGGTCTGAGGAGCTAACGAGAAAGCAAGTTCTGGAGCAGAAGCTGCGGATGGGAGAGGCCCGGTTACCTGGGAATTTGGTGACTGGGGGGGTCATATCCAGTGCCAAGAATGGTCGGCTTTAGCAGGCTGCTGGTGTCATCTTGCTGCTCAAAGGAAAGAGTAACAAAAAGGTCACATCAGAGTCCATGTAACTTTCCTGTTTGGTGTTCAACAGAATGAGCTGTTCCTGACTAAAGAGGGCCAGGCCCAGTAGCCCAGGATTAGAGGCGAGAAGGGAAAAAGCCCCAGGAGGCAGCCCGACTCCCCCATGCCGGCCCCCACCCAAGTGCTCACATTCCCAGGGTGACATTACCTGCTGAGGCACCCCTGGGCAGTGCTGTTGAGGTTTCACACCTGGGTAGCCCGTGGCAGCTGCAGGGCAGCCCCTGTTCACATGGATCCCACTGGCACAGGCCCGTCTACTGGGGCCACCGAGACAGGGCTGCCCATTGGCTTGGTGGCCTGGGAGTCCTCCCAGTGGTACCATGGTGTACTGGCAGGAGGAGGACAGAAAGGCACTTCGAGGAAAACCCAGGTCTGTGGTATGTTCTGCAAGGACAGAAGGACAGAGGTATGCTTAGGCCAAGGAGGCCCAGGGAAGCTTCAATACCATAGAAATCTCAGAAAACTTCTGACTACATAGGTACGCAGGGAGCTGACACTGCCCCAGGGATGAGACTGTTCTTGCTCAGAATATTCTTGCAGTCACCCACTTCTAACATCTGGACTCTTCTACAGTGGGGAGAAGGGTGAGGAGATACAGCGGCACAGGTCTGGGGGAAAGAAGTTGTGAGCCAGCAGAAGAAGCAATGTTTAAATGAGACAAGTTGCCCAGATGTGTTGCCATTTGAAGCAGAAATAGATGGTAACAGGCTAAGAGGGCGAGCTCAAGGCATCTGCAAACCCAGAGAATCAGTTGGTGGGGGGGTTTCATGTTCAACATGAACTTGTGGTCAGAGCAGCAGCTTCAGACATGAAAAAGAGTTGAAACCAGATAAGTACTGAGTTCCAGAGATGCAGAGAGGACAAGCCACTTTCCACTGCATACTTTCTATCTGCCAAGGTCGTGTACTGGGAGGAAAGGGCCCAGGCTTGGCATATTTTTATCTCTCTGAGCCCTGTAGGGCACCAGGAGCTCACGCTCTTCTGAATGTGAAGGGAGCCTCCTCCCCTCCCAAGGCTCCTTCCCCGAGGTGCTGGGGTGGGGGACTGGGGTGGGGGGTTACTCACTCACTTTGCTTAGACCAGGCCCTCCACAAACAGAAGGGGATGAAGGTGACAATGATGAGGACGATGGAGCCCAGGACGACCCCAACAATCAGGTAGGGTAGGTCACTGGAGCGCGCCACCATGGCCCCGGTACCCATGGGCCGCTCTGCAGTTTCAGGGGGCGGCAGCTGAGGTGGGGCCAGAGTTGGAGGTGGGAGCCGACCGGGCTGACCAGAAGACTTCCGAGCTGTAATTGTGGACAAAACTCACTTCACCATCATTTGACATTTCCCTCACAACAAAGAACAGCACCAACAATAAACCCGATTCCATGGGAGTAGGAAACGGGGCCAAACTCACAAGGCCGCGCCTCAAAACTCTGTATTAGATGAGTGTGGTGTCCAAGCTCAGCATGAAACTGGCCTCTGATGGGAGATTTGGTATTGCTGAAGGGCATGTGGCCTTCTATTTCAATATACAACCTGAGCTATTTGTGGGCCAAGCACTGGTGTCAGACTGGGTCTTCTGGGCAGAAGAGGTGTAGGGTTTTTCTCCGAGAATAGCCAGTGAGCTTCGGGAAGAAAATCTTGGGAATGGCAGAATTTACCCATGGATTTGCTATTCCCAGGCAGATAAGGGATGCAAAATCCTGGGTCTGAGCCTGGCCGCAGAGCAGGGAGATGGAGGCAGGGGGACTCTCCAGGACAGACAGTAACTGGGAAACACCAAGTCTCTGACAAGATGGCAACTTGTCCTCTGGCTCATGTGGTAGCAGGCTGGGTCTGACCCGTGAACTCCCCCTCACAGTGTCTTCCTCTCGACTCTGACAGCACACCTGGTGATTTCTACTACCTCTCTGAGGGCTGCTGCTTGTGTTTTTCTATTTTCTCCTCAGAAATGGAAGCCCTCCTTGTCCCTCTCAGGCCACACTCTCTATACTCTGTCCTGTGTCCTGATGGTTGCCAAGTCCCTGTGCCCGGGGCCCTCCCCCACCAGGGGATCTGCTTCTCTCTCAGGGGCTCAGAAGAACCAGCCCCAGGAAGTCTCCGAGTGGCTTCCCCTTGTCCCTTCTTTCTCCTGGGCTCTGCTTCTCTTCTGGCTTCCCCATTTCAATAAACGGCAACGTCCTCCACGCACACTGTGCTAGACACCTGATGGTTCACTTTGAACTCCCCTTAGTCTCCCCTGGCCCCAAGGTGCTAGCGGTCCCTGGTCCTACCCACACGACCTCAGGACAGACTCCAACTCATCCCTCTCTTTGCCTGTACTTCACAGCCACCGCACTCTCCCGCAGCTCACTCCTGCAGGAACGCCCGTTAGCCCTCTTGACCTCACAGCCACAGGGTCCTCGATGATCCAATGCCCACGGATCACCTGGGCCCTTCCCTGAGCACTCCCTCTCTCGTCCTCCTTCTAGATGCCATACCCTCCCATCACCTGGCAGTATGCAGGCTGGCCCTGCCCCTCAGATTAGTCCCGCTCTGTCCAGCCTGAGGATTCAAGCCTTCCGGCCCAGTGTGAAGCCTCTGCTCTTTGCCCCGGGGACTCCCTGTGTCACTTGCTGCAGGACTTCTGGCTGTGCAGTATCTGCCCTCCCCCTTCACTGCCCCGGCTGGAAGCCAGCAGGGAGTGCACACAGGAGGCACTGGGCATTTGTTGAATAGGGGAAGGAAAGCAGTGCAAAGCCAGAGAGACAACAGACAATGTTGCCAATGTTGGGAAAATGGATTCTTTTCTTGTCTCCATTCCTACTCCTTTGTGATCCTCTTCTGATTCTGCTCTTTGCAATATCCCTGCGTTATACATTTTCTGTATTTGCAAAACTGAGATGGTGGTATCTCTCTACTTGACCAATGTGCAAATATTAACAAGTTATTATGTGGAGATGTTTAACATGTTTCAGTGCAGAGAAAGAATCCAGGCTTGTAGGTAGATGAACTTGGCCCACGGTGAGCTCCACCCCTAACTGGCTAAGTGAACTTGCTCAGTTTCTTTCCTACCTAATGGCGTTGTAGTCAAATTTAGTAAACCAACAAGGTAAGTACCAAATGTTATAGAACTATAGTGTTTATAGAAAGTTCTGACCTTGAGGGTGGGTATTGAGATCCTCTTGTATGAGTTAATTCCCCAGTTCCTTGAAGCCATCAGGATGGCAACCCTATTCATACTTGAGGCCCAGGCAAATGAACAGAAGGGTTAAAAGTGATAAAATTTGGTTGTACGTAGAAAATAAGGAGTCTTCATGAGGAAGAGCTACCAGCCTCTGCCACATGCAACAGAGACTTGGTCCTAGCTGGCTAGAAATAGCAAGAGGGGAGCAGAGAGCCTAAAGAGAATCACCTTTGGTTTCACAGATCATCACGTTGCTGAACTCACTCTCCCCACCCTCATTGAAGCACTGCATCTTAATGTCGTAGGAGGTCTCTGGCTGCAGGTGGCTGATGGAGTGCCAGTATCGATCCCCTGGAAAAGACAGCCAGAAAGTCACACGTAGTGCTGTGCATCTGGTCTGCCTGGAACCAGTCATAGTCAGACTCGGACAGGGGTGTGTGTCTGGGCTGGTGCTGTAAGGGCAGCAGGGCTCCCTGAGGCGGAGGAGCTCCGGAGGAAAGGAAGCATGTGGGCTGATGATCTTGATCCCAGGTATGGCACGGGCCCATGATATGTGCACAGATGCTCTGTGTCCCACCAGCCCAGGTTTCATACGTGCAGCAGCACAGAGGCCCCCCTGCCACCAGAGAAAACCATGTCACCCAAAGTGCTTCTTACCTTCCACCATATCCTTCTTGTAGTCACTATCATTGTCACTGTCTGTGGGTCGATAATAGATATAAAAGCCATGGATTGGGGTGTTGTTGTTACTTGCTGGAATATACTACAGGGAATAGAGAAAAAACAAGTTGACCAGAGAGCAGAGACCTCATCTGAATAGAAATTTTACTCCAGCCTAGAGTTTAAAAATTCACTGAGGGAGCCTGGAAAATACTTCTGCTGATATCTCCAAGGCTTTCTAGGGGAAGGCTGTAAGATCACGCATTATTTAGCCTAAAGGTCCCCCAGCTCTTGGAGACCAGAAACAGCCACTTCTCCAAAGACATAAGTCCCCTCTGAACCTGCCTGAGTACTATAAGGATGAGGCTCTCAGGCTAAATTCCCAGGTGTGGGGGACTTGGGGGGTGGCCACCTAGCGGGGAGGATTTTAGAAGAAGGACAGAAGATTCCTTCCTGCTCCTGCTGCAGCAGCCAGCTCCTGTCATCATGAAACTCAACCCCATCTCCCCGCTGCACTCTGTGTGAGGCTACTTACCATCCACTTGAGCATGATAGTGGTCTCGTTGACAGCATCAGTGAAGGTGATGTAAGGGCCTGCCACAGGTCTTTCGTACACACGGCCACTATAGCTTGACACCACATATGGCCGGGACGGGGCGCTGGGCTCACTCTCCCCCAGCATGTTCAGAGCCCTTACCCGGAACTTGTAGGAGGTGCCTGGTAAGAGACACTCACTTGAACCTGGGAGCTAGAGAACACTTGTGACCCACTCCCACCCAGCACACCCAGAGCCTAGAGGGATCTTTCGGGTAGCTCTTCCCCAAATGCAAGTGCCCAAAGGACACAAGAACTCCCATCTTCTTCAGAAAGGAGCCACAGAGGGGCTACCGATGGACTCCTTGCAGAGAGGAGGAGGATAAGGAAGGGTTTGTAGGATGGAGGGGACACTACCAAGGGCATCCACATAAGCAAGATGGCAGGCGGCAGACCAGCCGAAAGCAGAGCCTCCAAAGTTCCGACTGTCCTCCGAGGGGTCAGGGACAGCTGGGAGACCAGGTGGGATAGTGGCCAGGCCCCTACCTTTCTCTAGGCCAGTGATCTCCACCGAGAGCCGGGAAGGAGGGATGGCACTGGTGGCCAGAATCCAGTCCCCCACTTTCTTTAGCTTCTTGTACTCCACACGGAAGGACTGGATTGGGAAGCCACCATTCCCACGGGGAATCCATGTCACATACACTGATGTCTCAGAGGCCATGGAGATAGTGGGCCTGTCAGGAGCTTCTGGGGCTGGAGAAGACAAGACGTGAGGGAAGAAGGAAGCAGAAGGGATACGGTAAGTTGGTTGCATTGCAACTGAACTTGGCCTGTCCCTGACTGGGGCCTATTCTTCCCCCATTCCTCTCTCTCTGGTGGTTGTATCAGGTCTTCTAGAACCACCTGGGTCACCTTCTCCCAGAAGAAGCCCTTAAGCTAGGGCCCCTAGAACCATGCTTCTGCAGTGTCAGCCTGTGGAGGGCCCAGAGTCTGTGGCTGTCTCCTCTGTGCTGTCTGGACCCACAAGGTTAGCATTTCCCCCACCCCCATGTCAGACTACCACGTTTTACTTAAAAAACTCCAATCTATGTTTTCTTAATGGGGCTGGCTGGGGAGATGCCAGGAAAATACCGTAAGGCTTTCCAGACCCATAGAACAAGACCCCATTCCACCTGCAGCAATGAGCCTTCTAAGGCGGCAGACCTGGTTCCAGTTCTGAATCCCGCTCACTCCCGCCCCTCTGAGCTGCTGGGGGCTTACGAGAGAGGCGGCCATGGTCTGGCTGGCTGCTGCTCTGGGGGCTGGCTCCAGGGTCATCTCTCTGGATCTGCTGCTCCTTGCTGGCCATGATTTCAGGTTTGGGCCGCCGTCCTGGATGGAAATGGATTGAAACCAGCAGGTGGGGGAGCATATATTAGGTCCCCTTTCCAGAGAGTTCTTTCAGCCTGAGACTCTGCCGGGGGGCGGCGGGGGGAGGCAGGGTGTCTAACCATCCTGGTACTACATTTGGCCCCTGTGTGTGTGTGTGTGTGTGTATGTGTGTGTGTATGCATGTGTACATGTGTGTTCTGGCTGGGGAGGGGGGGGGCAGTGGTCAGAGAGACCAGCTGGCAGGTCTTCTGATGAGACACAGGACCTCAGCCTGGGCTCATAAACCATAGGGAGGCAACAGCTGAAAGGAAGGTAAAGTTCAAGGTGAAGAGCTGGGTCGAGGCGAGCAGGACTTCCATCCTGGGCCTTACAAGATGTGCTCAGGCTCACCAAACCCCAAGCTGGGGGCAGTGTTTGCGCCTTACCAGTTCGGAAGGTGACCATGGCTGTCTGGCCTTCGCCTGCACAGTTGTAAGCTGCCATCTCCACTTCGTACAAGCTCCCAGGGTCGAGTCTGGTGAGGGTCAGGCGGTGCTGGCTGGCCGCTATGCTGGAGACGGTCCAGTTGTCGGAGGAGTTTGTGACCTGCTGGAGACGGTAGCTGGTATCAGAACCGGCATCTCAGCCCAAAGCTTCCAGTACCTGAGATTTGCGGAAGAAGCAGAATGGAGGCCAACAGGGGAGGAGGCAAAGAAGGGCAGTGGGCCGGGTTTGGGGAGGGTAGTGCTGCCAAGAGCAGACGGGTCCTGCCGGCCCTGGGACTCACTGGGCCAGTGAAATAGGCTCCATGATCCCTCATCTAACCATCCCATCAAAGAAAATTCTGTGCAGAGGATCGAAAGGCCTCCTGCTGCTGAGAATTTCTCCAAAGACCTCCTCTCTGTATTTCTGAAAACCTACACATTTAACTTTTTTTCTCCTCGCTCTATTTAAACCAAATAAACACAGTCCCTTCAGTTTATATTCTGGGGGGATAATTAGGAGGATAAAAGCAGCAGCACCAGTAGAAAGAGTCTCAGTTGCTGAGTGCTTACCGTGTGCTCAGCATGGAAGCAAGCACTTCACAGCCCCTATGAAGAGCTTTCGTGACAAAAGCCCAAGAGACAGGTGCTAGTTTTGTTCCTGTTTCACAAATGCTAAGGCTTGGAGGGAGGAGTAATTGGCCTAGAACTACATTGCTAGTGAGCGCAAAAATCATGACTTGACTACAGAGGAAACATTCATAATCATATGTAACTCATCCTAGAAAGAAAAAGAGTCTGGGAGACAGAAAATCTTGGGTTTAAATTCTGATTGTGTCTCTAAATCCAACTGTGTAACCCTGAGCCCATTTCTTAACCTCTCTGATCCTTAAGGCTTTTATTTCTAAAAGGAGTCAAATAAAAGCTCTCGGCTTCCTCTGAAGATTAAGCGAGATGACGTACATAAAGTGGCAGGCACTGAACCTGGCACACAATAGGTTCCCAGCGAGGCCTGACCCCTTCTCCAGATTTACCCCACATCCTCCACTTGGCGGGTTGTGGCCATTTGGATCCTCCTCTTTCTGCTCCTGCCCTCACACCTTATGTTGTGCTTAAAGACTGCAGATGAATTCTGACTATTATGAATTCATCTTTAATGGCCCCAAATTCCTAGCCCTTTAAAGAAAAAAATCCAGGCTTCCTCCCTGACAGGCGATGCCGAGAGGCTGCTTCATCTCCCTACCCCACCTTCCAGGACAAAAGGCTTAACTGTCAACAGGGCAGATCTCACACAGTCTGCTGGGACCTGAAGCTGTGGTTTGCTCAAGAATTAAACAGCTGGTAGGAAAAGCCCTTATCCATAAGCAGAATATTCCGAAGTAGAACAAAACCTACTATTCAAGGGACAGGGATGGTCTGGCCTCATTTATGTCAGACTTCCAAGATTTGTTCCAAGGGGAGAAGTTTTTACAAACTGAGAACCCTCAGTGGTACTGGAAACCCAGACACAGTAGCCTGGGCTCCGCAGATGCGGCAGGAAGTAAAACTGGCTTCACAAAAAGTGAAAATGAGCTGAGTGATTCCCAGTTTCCTGCAAAAAAACAGGCTGTAAACACAACCCAAACACTGGTTTTTCACTTCAAAATCCTTTCTTGTGTGACGATCCGTAAGACCTGCAAGTCCCTTGAGAAATGCACAGCTTGCAAGACATAATATCTCTCTTGGCTGTGTCTACTGAGCAGCCCCCAGTGCCCCATAGACCGGAGCCTAACTGAAGCCAGACCCAGCGGGGTGCGGTCCTCTCACAGTCCTGTACCCCTTTCTCCCTTGGCCCTCCCAGTGCTGGCCTCACACTGCCAGTGGACTCAAAACAAAACTAAGAAACAGCACGGTCATTAGTCACTGTCACACGCACATGGGGTGAATGCAGCCTAGGCCTGGCATTTCCGGATCACCACGCGTGGCCTTTGCCAGCCTGCCTCTTGGTGAAGCTGTTTCATGGCCACCTATTGGCCTGAAAAATAGGATTCTTGTTCCCATTGCTCGTTCTTGTCTCCTGGGGATAGTGAGCATGTGGCCTGCCCTGATCTCTCTGTACAGCTCTGAGATGGAGGTGTCTAGTTACAGGGGAAACAAGGATTAGGACCAGCCCTGCCCCATAACCTGAGCAGAACAATGCAGCTTTTTGTTAAAAATACATTCACGCCTTTTGCTGGCTGGCTGTGAAGAGGCCCACAGGTGAGTGTCAGCAAGAGACTCGGCCCCCAACCCACACCTAGGAGGCAGTTTTGCCTCGGTGTCTTTCCACCAAGCCAGAGTCGGTGTGTCTTTGGACTTGTCCTGAGCCGAGGTCATAGAGGGAAAGAACAAAAAATCCATTTAAGAACAATAATTTTCTACTGTCTAAAGGTCTTAGAAAAAGAAGCACACATCTGGGATGAACTGAAATGCTCATCTAGGACATTTCTTAAAGGAAATCTTATGTCCTTCTCCCCTGTGGGGTAACAGCAGGTGAGTCCATAGCCCCATCCCATCTCACAGGACACTGTGTCCAAGAAGGTGGCCTAGCCAGCTGTCCCCACACCCTGCCAGAGCCAGGAGTCCCCTCCCTGCTTGCTCCCAAAACACCCAGCTGGACTGGCCTCTGTCTGTCAAGGAGAAACAGCTGAGGTCTGAGCAACATCATGGGCTTGAGCTCCGACGCCGGCTTGTCAAAGCCGAGCCATGAGGAATCCTGAAACTGAGGGGCTATTTTAGAGCCCTCAGAGAAAACACTTGCTCACAAATATTTGTTTTCCTGGCCCTAGAGTAAGCTTGCCATGTGGAGTTCCTGCAGGTATGCGCCCAGTGGAGCTTCCTTTGGTTAAAAAAAACAAAAACAACATCAACAACAAATGACAGAGGGAAGGGGGAGGGCAGGTGATGGTGAACAGGGAGACTGTTAACTCTCGCCCAGGAGGAGAAGCTGGTGGTGGTAACTTCTGGGAAACCAGCGCACAGAGGACCTGAAGGAGCATGCATGACTTTTCCTGGGCCTCTTAGGGTCCCACATGCCTCAGCTCACAAGTGCCTTCCTGGAGGGTGGTAGGAAAGTGCAGTGACGGAAGACAGGAAGTCAAGATCAGCAGTGGGGAGCTGGTCCAGGCCGCAGGAACTCAAGGGAGATGGCCACCAGGCAGAAGGCCCTGCCCGGTCTGAGAGGTCTGCACAATGCCAGGCACCATACCTTGCGGTGCTTCACCACGTAGTAGAGGATCGGCGCCCGGCCGCCACCCTCGTGCCGTGGCCGCCACACCAGCTCGTATGAGTCCGTCTTGGAGGTCCGGGGTGAGCTGAGGATGATGGGTGCCTCGGCAGGAGCCACCTGCCCCTTCTCCCCGGGGCACAGTGGGGAAGCTGGCTGCTCTGAGGTCGGGGGCTTTGGGAGACCTGGGCGCCCCCTTAGCATCTGGTCACGGCTTCCGGGTCTGGAGGGTAATATGGAAGGGGTGGCAGTGTCCAGCTTAGCATCCCGCCATGGCCTCAGGGTTGTACCTGGAGGACCAAGAAGGAAAGAGAAGGGAAGGAAGGGGATGTTGGTTCCCCTGGTCGTGGGCTGAACTGTTGTCCCCAGGGAGAAGACAGAACTGAGTGAGAAAACCTGCAGGGACAGGAAGAGCCCCCAGCTCAGAGCCTGAAGTGACCATCAGCCCACTCCACACACAGTCGGGTTCTGTGGGAAGAGAGAGGGCTGTGTCACTGCCCAGCCAGGAGAGATGGGCTGCCTGGTGCCCTGGGCCCCGGCTTCTTGCCATGGCCTGGGGCAGCCCCACCGGCTCCTGTGGGATGCTGCGCCCCACTCCTTATGCCTATACTGGGGTGGGGGACATGAGCCTTCCCTGTGGAGACTTGGCACCATGCAGCCTTTCCCTACGCCACCGCAGCAGCCTGGCATGCGAAGTGGGAAGCCAACTGTAACCCCCCTCTGAGAATCCAAGAGGCCAGGAGAGCAACACCTCCTTCAGGAGGCAGCTGCAGAATCTGCTAATGTGAGTTTGCCCTTTACGCGACCTCCTGAACCACAGAAGGCTGGCATCTGGTTGTGTGGATTCAGCATTGTTTGTGATCATATTTTTCTCAAATTATTTCCTTGGTGAATTTGGTCTCCTTCACGAAGAAGCTGTATATTTGTTATGTTCCTCTGCATCCCCCACCTCCAATGTTTAGTTCAGTGCTGCGCACATAAGGAACCGCTCAGGCAGCACAGGTGCCAACTGAAATCAATCAAGCTGAAAAGGACAGATTTGCTTTTCTTTACTCTAGGTCAGTGGTTGTTAAACTGGATGTCATGGAACCCTAGGTACCCAGAGACTCCACAAAATAAAAAGCATTTTAAAAAATATAACAGTAAAGGGGCACATGGGTGGCTCAGCTGGTTGAGTGTCCGACTCTTGGTTTTGGCTCGGTCATGATCTTGGGGCCCTGGGATCAAGCCCCGAGTTGGGCTCTGTGTTCAATAAGGAGCATGCTTGGGATGATTTCCCTCTTCCTCCCCCTCTGCCCCTCCCTTGCTCATGTGTGCTCACTCTCCCTTTCTCTCAAATGAATAAAAAAAAAAACCTTTAAAAAAATACAATGGTAAAATTAATCACTTTCACAAGTGAAAATGTATACTTCTGACTTTAAAGTTAATGTAAACTTGAACTTACAACTAAAAGCCACTTTTACCTATTTTATATACTGGAGTTCTAAGCTGGATTTCAGTTGAGGAAAGAGCCCTGTGAATGTGCAACTGAGATCTCCAGCCTTCTGGGCTGCACTCACCTGGCCTGGCGGTCCTCAGCTGGACCACAGCATGGGCACTCCCAACTTCATTCTCAGCCATGCACTGGTAGACGCCTTCATCCTCAGGCCCTACGCTGACCACTTGCAGGGCCCTGCGGGACAGTCGGAGGCGCTGGCTGGAGGCGAGGGGCACAGCATTCCTCAGCCACAGCACAGAGGGCGGGGGGTTCCCACGCACCTCACAGGTGAGCTTGGCACTCTGGCCCCACGGGATCACAAGCTGGGACAGCTCCATGGTGACCTCGGGGGGTTCTGCCAGGAAACCAGAGCAGGGGTAAGAAAGGCTGAGGTCTTCCCATCTGGGACCGGACAGGCTGGGGAGGGATCCGTAGTCAGGAATGGGTCCCTCCTTCCCCGTGACTGTCGGTAGAGGGAAGGAAAGTCTCCTGTCTCTTCTGTCAGTCATGACAGGAAAGGGCTAGAGAGGGATGCCAGGCCTGTAGCCTAGTCCCTGGGGTCCAAGCATCCCCAACTCCCTCTGTCCTCCTTCACTACTCACTGGCCATGGGATCTCTCACAAGCCCTGACCCTGTCTGAGCCTTGGGCTTGGGAGCACCTAGAAAGACCACACCAACCATAGCGAAGGCCAAGGAGAAGAAAGTCTGTGGGAGACACTCACCGAATACCTGGACATTATAGAGGATGACTGCCGCACCAGGCTCCCCAACCCCGTTGTCGGCCATGCAGCGGTAAGTCCCCGAGTCCTCCTCACTGGTGGCATCGATGAGAAGGTTGCTTAGCAGGAAGCGTGTCTTGTTATAGGCAGCGACACTGGAACCATCCTTGGCCCAGGTGACCCGTGGGGGTGGGATCCCACTGGCCACACACTCCAGGATCAGACTCTGGCCCTTGGTGACGATGATGGTCTGGGCCTCTGGGGGGTAAATGATGCGAGCAGCCTCGGCAGTGGAGCCTGGAGGGGCCGGGAGGTGAAGGGCAGCCTGTGGGACCAGGACTCAGTGCAGAGGACCCCCTCTGCCCCGCCTCAGGTGGCCAGGCCCCAGGAAGCAGGCCCAGACAGTGTGCACTTGGAATCAAAGAACTCTTCAGGGGCTTATGACCTACATCAAGAGAGGCCAGTTACAGCCTTCCCCTGCTCCTTGGTTCCTTTATCAAAAACAAGGCCCTCCTTCTGCAGAGAGCTGTTGTAAGAGATGAGCTAATAGACTGGAATAGCAGCATTGACACAACATATGTATGAATAACCACGCATGTCGGCACAGAAAAAGATGAGGGGGTGGGCAGAGAGTGCAGGTGACTTTTTCTGCTTGCACTCAGCAAGTGCACCCCAAGTCGGAGGGTGAGCTAGAAGACAAGGAACCACAGTACCCCCCACACCCCTCAGAGGTCTCGGTGCTCATCATCTCTCACCGTGTGAGCACCTCATGGAGCTGAGCGGGACCTACTGTTTAAAGACACACATTTCTGTCCTTAGCTGTACAGTGTTCCAAGTCCCCAGAGCACATCAACTACTGGCTCGGCTGCTCAGCTAAGGGAGGAGTGATCCTTTGCCAGCGCTGGGGCAGAAGCGGCACTTGCCCTCCGGGGGCCCCTCCCCCCAAGTTGGCCTGTGTGATTCTGCTTTAGGTGTCAAGCAGGGGCAGATCTGGGTTTTATAAAACCCGCGACTTACACAGCTTGGGGGGCCCTTTAGGAACCAGAATGCCCAATTACAGAGACAAAATCCTATGACGGAGGGACTGCTGAGGTTTGAGATCATTAGTTACACAGTACATCTGCCTTTGGTGTTGCCTCTAAAACCGGACTCCACAGAAGACGTCCCTCCACTGAATTAGCGGGAAGCCCAGAAAAGTGCCTGCCCCCAGGAAATGCTCGGCAAAGGCAGATGCTGTTTTCATACAACTGGGGGAACGTGTGGGCCTCCGCGGACTGTCACCAGAGGGAGGTGATGGACACACCTCAGGGGCGCAGGCAGTGTAGGCTCGGCCTGGCTTCGCACCAGGCAGGCCCTGTGGCCTCACACGGGCACAGGCGCATCACCGTCTTTCCTATGCACGAGCTGTCAGCTGCTGACAACCAGGTTGTCTGGCCCCAGCAGCCACGACCCGACAGATCCCCACTCTGGAAGTCTCACGGTGAAGAAGACCTCCCAGTTGGTGGGAGAAAGCACAGCTACCCCCGGAGCTAGGCAGGGGACATGTGCCGCTAGAGGGGAGAGGACGCTCACTGCATCTGAGTCCTGGATGCCCCACTGGCCTGAGCCTCACAGCTCCCACCTCCGCCTCAGAGAACACAGATTTTGAGCATGGCCTGTGCCCTGCTCCCCAGATCCCCTCCCGTCTCAGCCTGACCAGCCCCTTCCATGAGTGAGACACCCCCCCTGCCCCTTACGGCGCACGCGGAGCCTGTCACTGGAGCCCGAGGTTTTCACTTCCTGGGTCACTGGGTTGTAGGCAGCACACTTGTACATTCCCTCATCCTCCTGGCTCGCATTCACAATCTGGAGGTTTCCCGATGGCATGATCAGGTAGTTATCTGAGAAAAAGGCAAGGTGAAGGGGACATGGGGTGAGTTGGGACTAGAATACTGCAGCCAGTAGTTTCCAGTGGGCAGGCGGGGCAAGAACCATAAGCTGTACACCTGAATCCGAATAAGCCCAAACTGAAAATACTATTCATCCCTGTAAAACCTCAGGTCAAGGGGGACAGAAATGCCAGGGAATAAAACTAGCCAATCAGCTGACAAACTGGCTCGTTAAGTCCCCCGAGTTAGTACATAGGTCCATGAGAGAACATTTTATACTTTCAAGGGAGTAAGGGGGGAAAGAAGCAAGATTTGGGGTCTGCCACAGCTGGGCTCAACCTTTGGATCTGCCATGCACCATGTGATTTTGGACAAGCTGATTAACCTCTCAAACCCTGTCTCCTCATGTGTAAAATGGTATAGTACGTGTCGCCTCAGAGCCACCATAAGGATTGAGGGGCCCCTGCTGTACACCTGGGAGAGGAGATGATCATTCCTGCAAGCCATGAGGAAGGAGGGAAATAAATTTAGAATTTCCCATGAGTCTCCGTCAGGGTCACGTCACCGAGCCACCTCGCCACTGCATTTCTGCAACCAGGGAGGAATATTCTAACTCCCAAGCACCACCTTCTCCATGAAGGTCACTGAAGCCCTTCTTCTGCATCACTGGTTTCCTAGACTTTGTCTGCTTCGGGGCCAGGGGTGCCGTGGGGACGGGGCCCCGCAGATGTGTTCTGCTTCTTTCAACAGGAGCAGATTCATGGCTTCTGGATACCTCAGCGACTGGGACGGTGTTCAGCTTTCTGGTAGGCAAAGCACCGGCCATCAACGCGGAGCCTTCTGGTGGCCTGGCCTGCCCCGGGGGTCCTAGTGTCTCTGAAATCTAGGTTCACTGAGCCTGGCGCCTGCCCATCACTGGGTCACCCCAGGTATGCACAGCTCCGTTGATGCCTGAAGAGTGGGAAAAACCGGCCTCCTGTGGGGTGGAAGCTGTGTATAGCCAAGCTCTTGTTGGGGACGATGGAGATTAATGCTCTATTCCTCTCAGTCTCCAGTTATCTCTGAGTGGCAGGATTAGGGGTTTTACCCTTTCAAAAATATTATTTTCTGTATTTTCTATAGTGAACATATATATTCCTCACAGGAATACAGGGATGTATTTTCCTTTCAAAATCAGAAAAACTTTGTGAATGGAAATATTTAAGTGTCTATAGGATATTCTAAAAGGAATACATTTTGAACTGCGGGTTCAGTTAAGCAGGGTCTCCTTGGTCTTGAGTGAAGGGTCAACTATGGGAAGAAGCTGTCTTCCTCTTGAGAGACATCCCCTCTCCTCCCTGGCATTCTGTGGACCACAGCTTGGCCTCTCCTAGCCCAGTTGTCACGTACCCTGTGGCCTGAGCAGGAAGCTAAGACAGCTGAGACAGCCGCATTACTAGGAAGATGGGGAGGGAAAAACCCCAAGTCCCACCAGAAAGCTTCCTCTGCTGTGTGGGAAAGAACTCCATCTCCCACTGGGGCAACACCGCAGCCCCATGGATGGCTGGGTTCGTGAGGCCACCTCGCTGTGTGCGCCTGGTGGCAGGGAGCACACACACGAAGAACTCTGTGCTGACAGCTTTGGTCAAATGGTGACAGCTCAGTGACATCTTCCAGAGCCTCAAAGGATGAAGAAATTCCTCTCAACAGGGCAGAAGACCTCCATTATGGAAACCAATCCCTTTAGGATCTTACAGGGCTAACCAGCAAGGCAGAAGACAGCTGACCAGCATGAGGAGAGGCCCGAGGGCATGTTGATGGGAGTTGGGGAAGCAGTAACCAGAGGTGGTCAGCTTCCCCACCCCCAGTCTCCGCCTCAGGGCTCCTCCTTGCTCACTTACCTCTTGATGCCTCCAGCCACTCTTGCTTGACGCTGTACCGGACCTGGGCTTTCGGGTGGCTCTCAGGAAGGTGGCAGGCAATGACTGCTGTGTTCCCCTCATCCACTTCAATCACGTGCTGCACGTCCAACTTGAAGTCCTGGAGGTCTGTGGAGAGAAGGGAAGGTGCCAACTGGGCCTCGATGGAGGAGAGAGACAAAGCACTGTTTCAGGGTGGGCGGATGCCTTGGTGTCTTTAGTCCTGATAAAGAGCTACAGGAGCTTCACCCCCGGGGGCTTTCCAGGAGTGTCCAAGTCCTTCCTCGAGCCTTCTGTTGTCTCTAAGAGTTTATAGGATGGAATGTTTGGCCTCCATCACTGCATGAGAGTTCAACTTGTTATATACACATAAGCTGGAGAGTGGGGACATGTGTGGAGAATTCCATCAGGAGATGCCCATGACACAGATTGGCCTCTTCTCTTACTCTGAGACATGGCGGCAAGTTGGCTAGGCCCATTGGCCCTACTGAACCTGGCAGGAAATGGGTCAGTGATCAAGGCCTAAATGCCCGGGCACAGCTCAGCCAATGGAGACTGAAGGGAATGATGGAAGAATATCCTCTTTCCAGTGCAGTCAAGTTCCCTGGTTCTTCTTTGACATCCTTGGTAAAAGTGACAGATCGGAGATGCCGCTCAATTGCTTACCACGGTTGTAAAGGAAGGCTGGGCTACCCAGGAGCTGTACTCTCAGTCATGGCTAATCTTTTCTTGGGGCTGGGGGGTGGGGGATCTGGGGATGGTCTGAGGGCTTTCTAAGGCAAAGATGGATCTCCGTGGTGTAGCTAACGGTAGTGGACTATGGGAGGGCCGAGAGTCCTAACACTAGGCTGTGGGGTCGGACAGTAGAGTGGCCATCTCTTCCGACTTGGCTTGGTGGCAAAACTGGGATCTAAGCTGGGAGACGATGGCGATCCACCTATTTTCCCAAATAATCCAACAGTTCAAACAACAAAACTCTCATTGTATGAGCCAAATCACTGATGTCGCTGAACAATATGGGACACCTGTCCAAAAAAAGTCCCGAAATTGTTTTTCAGGACTGTGGTTGAATTCAAGAGAAGAAATAAAATGAAACAGGGATACAATAAGAAAGATGAGAACTTTTACCCAGATGCTCCCTTATAAAGGTATTTAGAAAGTCCTCGAGGCACCCTCTCTGAATGTTGACCATACCACATTCTGCTCAGCTCCTGAGAACGGACGCCATCAGAGCTTTTACTGCAATTCCGCTGCAAGACTCCACCTGCCTGTGTTGTTTCCCGGAAGACCCAGAGAGGGCAAGAAGGTGACAGGAGCAGGCAGGAGTCAGGTTTCTCACAGAAGATAAGAGGTGATTACCAAAAACAAACAGCAGTCACCATAGGAGAGCCCAGGGATCAGGGCACGCAGTGAGGTCAAAAGGTTTCCTACTTAATGGAACTTTCCAGTTTTTAGACAAGCCATGCCAGGATAGGAAAGTCCTTTCATTTCTTTGAAAGGATCACTGTCACTATGATTACAGTATTTGAGTGTGAACGTATTAGGGGCAGGCACCAAGTCTTGTTTGTATATGTGTCCTCTGAGGCTAACCCAGGGCCTGGCCTAAGCAGATGCTCAGTCAATGCTGAACGACCAAATGAAGGACTATCTTGGAAGCGGGGACCCTCAAATCAGGTACAAGATGCCCCTTTATGTTGCCTATGAACTCAAATTTCCTAATTGTGTTTTGTTTACACTGCAACTCAAGGACAGAGGTCTAGCACAACATATTTTCTACAAAACTTTTATCTAAGTATGGTTATTATGAAAATCGACTGCTGCTTGAGAGGTTACCTCTGGAGTCACAGAGAGATGTGAATTAGCTCTGATGAAGGTAGAGTAGGAAATAAGTGCTGTTCACGAGTGTCACGGCAAAAACAGACTGCCCCATTCATTTCTATCTCCCTCTTTTACTTTTGCTTTCCGAGCTGAACAAGTGATATATAGGGGCCCAGGGGAGATATCCCTTACGGATTCCTTCCTTTGGGTGGGTATAGAGACTTCTGGGCTTTTAAAGAGTTATCTCGTCGTTGTTTAACTTTGTATGTAGGATCATCTGACTCCAACTGAATTGTGAATTCATAGGGGGCAGTCTATTAATGTTACACTCCACACCCCAACCCCAAGGCCCACTACACAGTATTCAGGACATAGCAAATGCTCTGTAAATCTCTGCCGAATGAATGCACAACTGGGAAGGTTGAGCCCAAGGCCAGCTTCCTGGGAGTGTACTCTGTGCAGCTGCATGTGGCCCCACGCGTGCAAGGGGCCAGTGCTCACTTCAATGCTCTGCTATCACCCTCTTCAAATCCTTCACGTCTGAGCAAGACTCCACATTTTCATTTTGCATTAGACCCCCCAAATTATGGCATCTGGTCCCGGCTGTGCTTCTCAGCCAAGACAGCGGATGTGTTTCTCCTCAGAGAGGAAGGAGATACAGACTACGGGAGAGGGTGGATGGCCTGCGCTGTGTATTCTGGCTAAATATTGCTAACTGCCTTTCAAAAGCAATGCACTTAAACAATGCAAAGGCCTTAATTCTCCTCTGCTCAGTGTGTGCCATACCTGCCAAGTCAGGAGGCTCCCCACAAAGCGAGCTGTGAATGATTGTCCTCTCAGGGGCATCTGGAAAATTCCCGTCACCAAGAAGCACTCTCATCCACAGTCCTATAAATCTAAAACTATTCCACCAAGATTTTCTGAGGTTTTTTTTTTTTTTTCCCCTCCTCTGCTTTATTTCAGTCCAAGGAAATTTGCCTCAAGCAAAGATATACTTAAACCTAACAGATCATTTAACAAGAAAGAAAGGAGTTTGGCATCAGAATGCCATCTCCATGTTAATGGCCCAGGCTCTTGCCCCACTGTAATTGAGAGCTTACCCAGGCACAAGGCACACACTCCTCCACGCACCCACCTCACCGACCCACCGCCACAAAACACGGCCGCCCCCTGTTGCTCCTCTTGGCTCCTTCTGCACCCTCTGACAACTGCTAAGTTGGAGACAGAAAGCTGTGCAGTGGGAGAGGCACAAAGTTGGGCACCGGTCAACCATGTGGCCAGACAGCCCCTCTGTTCTGATGCCAACATGTGCACAACAGCCCATGTGGGCAGGACCGAGGACACCCCAGCTGGGCATCCTCCTGGCAGGCCTGCCTTCCTGGCTTCAAAACAAATAAGCAGTACTTGGGTCCTTGGCCCTGTCCCCTCCCTGTTCCTCCTGAACTTCAGCCTTAGCGGGTGCTTCACTAGAAAAATACATCCAGTTTGGCTGCTGGAGCAGAAGTGGAGTCTCGCTAAGGGATCAAAGGCAGAGGAACAAAGTGATGATGGATCTGAAAATCAGAGCACCCCCTCTCTAGTGTTTTTAGGCAGGAAGGAGACTGGAGAGGGGGTGGCCTGGAGACGCGTGAGCAGTCATGGCCTAATCAGCCACCAGATGAGGCAGATGTAGAGATCTAGCTGGCTGCCAGTGAAGGAAACCAGCCTGTTCCCAGGCCCCTTTGTCTGCAAAGCCAGGTTCCTGACCAGTCCCCAGGCTGCTCTAGGCTCCACACTGGGTCTAGAGGGCAGGCCCTTCAATTCCAAATGGGGTTAATAGGCCACCCTGCAGAATGATGGATAGGGTTTCAGGGGGAAGCGGTTTGACAGGACACCTGCCCTTGCCTGTGGGCTGGTGTGTTTAAGAAGTCCATTAGAGGAATGTTTTTGCAGCTTTAATCCGCTTACCTTCCCCCAGAGCCCTCTCGTGCATCCTCTCTGTGTATTCTTTCGGCTATTTTATTAACATGTCTGCACTAATCAAGTGTTAATAGGCCCACTCTTGTTTCTCAGCTCTCAACAGGCCAGACGCCCTGGTCTTTGGGGCCATCTCCCGGTTTAGAGGGTCTCTGTTTGCTTTCTAACAAAGTCTACATAGTTTGGGCTGCATACACAATCCTGCCCGGTTCCTCCCTTCTAAGGCCTCCATTTCTTAACGAAAGATGTATCTTCTGATACGTGATCTCCACAGAACCCTTGGATACACCGATGGCAGGGATTCATTCAGACACAAATTGTGTGATGGGCTCCGGGTTTCCCCCTCACATCTAGAGGGTACGGCAGACACCTGCCTTCTGGGCCAAGGGAAAACCGGGAGGAAAAAAGGAACTGTGAGAAGCACGTGGGTGTGGCTGCCATCACCAGGGTCACATGCCAGACTACAAACAGGCACGTTTAATGGCAAGCCCCTCTGAGTTTCTTCTCATCTTGTAGCTCTGATCCTTCCTTCAGCTCAGCAGAGCTATGAATTAAATTACAGTATTTGGTGTATGTTCAAGAATTCCCATGACACAAAACTGTCAATCTTAATTGCAGTCTCCACCCCGCAACTGTTCTAGAATTTACACACCCAGTTACGGGGTGCATCACACCATAGCAGAATGCTCCCCGGTGTAATCCAGAAGGCATTTCAAGGCGTTTCCTCATTGGCCCTCCTCTCCCTGAGACCTCTCTTAGGCTGCAAGTCAAAGTTCAATTAAGTAAGAAGTCAGGTAAGACAGTGCCTTTTGGCTGGAGGCTGCATGGCATCACCCACATCCCCATTTCCATGAACTCAGCTGAACACTTAAAAAAAAAAAAAAAAAAGTCATTTTCTACCCATCCAGGCATTTCTTAGTATAGTCAGTCCCGTCCCACCCTCTTGCCTGAAGACAAGCCTGTACTCATCTGCTGAGGTCTGGATGGGTTCCACCAGATTGTGGGGGCACCGCATGGGGCTCCCTTGGCAATGTTGTCAGCATGGCTCAGTAGCCTCTTGGCCACTGGCAAATTTCTGAGCAGAAAATTCTACTCCCGAACTCTCATGGCCTCCAGGCCTCAACTGTCCTTGCGGTGGCTTGCTGCATCTGTGGCTAACGTCACAAAGCACAGAAAGACTTCACCCTCATGAAGTCCTCCTCAGCGACATGCTGACCCTGTGGCCCTTCCCTGACCCTTGATGACCTGTTGGAAGATGGCAAAGGTTCAAGGGAAGTAAAATGGAGAGGTGTGTCTGGCGGAGCCCGCAGCTCACTGCTCTCCAGGATGGACTTGGAGTTTGAGAGGGTGATGGGTCCCAAGCATTGCCTCCCTGTGTGGGCTTCACTTATGCGCACCCACAACACTACTCTCGACCTCCAAGTTGCCTGAGGACCTATGCCTTGACAGGACCCCAAAGGTCAGTCCTCTGAAATAAAGGGCTCTACAAGTGGCAAACCACGGCAATCAGCTCAGAAGCAGATGAGGCCAGAAAGCCTGGCGCCCACTAGGGATGGGGTTCACTGTGGCATGGGCAGGTATCTCAGAAGCCACGCATTCTGGGTAGTGATTAAGCATTTTGCCAGTCTGTAGCCCTGTTAGACTACTGAAGCCAAACGGAACTGCAGCCCACAAGGCTGAGCAATATGGGTCTACCCCGTAGTAGTTATCTGGCACATATCATCCTACCAGACATCACTGACTCACTCATTCAGCCAGGAGCTACAGAACCGTCTAGTTTGTCAGGCACTGCAGAAGAGATCATGAAGACAAAAATATAGTTCCTAACCTCAGGGACGGTTACTCTGATAGAGAAGACAGGTACAAACACACAAGGCAGCATATGATAATTTGCAAGAGTAGTACCTGCAGGCTTAGTCCCTACCATCTCTACAACAGCAGTCCAGCCTAAATCAGGTCACCTTGAGCTCTGGAGCAACCCAGAAAGGGCAGAGGGGTCGGCAGAGGCAGTTTTCATCTTCCCTCTGCAGTCCAGGAGAGTGGCTAAATATGTTTGTTTTTGTTAGGAGTTTTTTCTTGCCTGTCCAATTGCACAAATAATTTTGGCTCCAAAACTCTCTCCTGAGAGCCATGGAAACATGGCATGAAATTTTTCAAACACACTTTCCAATGAAAGCAAGGCATGCTGTCTCTTATTTAAGTAAAAACAGTTTCCATGGGGGTAAAAAAAAAAAAAAAAGACGCTTGCAGATGCCAAATACATTAGTTGTTCCATCTTGTGTTTCTTTCTTTCCCCTTGAGTTGAGGTGGGGTCTGTACTCAGATATGAGCCTTGGGAGGAAGCCGAGGATGCAGGAGGGATGGAAGAACTAGGAGGATGAGGGCAGAAGATCAAAGCCAAGACCAGAGGTGGGCAGGAGAGGAGAAAGGGCATAAAGGGAGGAGCATGATAGGAAGAAGGGAAAAAAGAAAGAACCTGGTTTGCAATGTCATTAAATGATGTGCAATAAACTGGCCTAAGGCTTCAGGAATTTCTTGGCTTACATCATTAAAAATATTTTTTTTAAATAAGAGAACAAGAAATCTGATTAATCCTTGAAGACAAGGATGGAAGCCGTGTCTTCATGGAGTCTGGCAGCCAGATGAACAGAGATGTCTGTAGGCCATCTCATCTATCTGACTTCAGTGCTGCGATGAGGTAGGCCTGGTTAGCAGAACTTGGGAGTTTCTTTTGGACTCGACGAAGGAATGAAATGGTTTGAAAAATACACTTAAGAGAAGGGGAAAAAAAAGATTTACTTGCCAGCAACCCACATCATACATATTTCTCTGATCAACCAAATGTAAACTACAAACTTAGTAATGGGAAAATTAATGTGAATCCTGGTGGTCTAGGATCCTGAGAGCCAGAGTTAGATCCTGGCAGAGTCTTTGGCAGGCTGGTGGCCTGTACGGGAAGAGGGAGGGGAGAGAAAACGGAGGCCAAGACACTCAGCAGGAATGGAGAGGAGAGCCCCAGCATGGTTCTTACATGCAGAACCCTGGGTGGGAGGCACGGGCACTGTCCGAAGGCCAGCGGGGCCCAAAGTGGCTCTACTTTTTCTGCCCACCTGGGCACTACATATTCCTGGGAATACCTGGGAACTATATATTCCCACAAGCAGTGGTGGCTACTGATGCAAGCTGCCCAGCACCTCTGAGAGTGTCCCATGAAGTGTCTGATAGAATGCCGAGCCTCATCCACCGGCATCTCCCATCGAAGTTTCCAGTTTCCTCCAAACATCTCAATTCCTTTTAAACAGGCCTTTAGGCTCTGACATCCATCAATTTTTCTGAACCCTCCCTGAATCTATTTGTATCTTCAACCTGTTTATATCCTAAGTCCTTGCTTCATCCTTTTTAACTTTCTTAAGCCTCTTCATAGATCAGGGTTTGGTGAAGAAAACTCTGCTTGTTTTTTGCATGCCCTTTTTGACCTTCTAGACTTCAGACACATTTTATCTGGGAGTCTTCCTCTTTCTAGACATTCACCGAAGGCCTACTGTGTGCCAGGTCCTGTGGGAAACCGTGTGGTCACAGAGACGAATGGCAGCAGTCCCTGTACTCCAGGCAAATGAGAGGGCTAGAGAAGGAAACACAGGGTGTTGAGGAAGCTGGGAAGGGGAGACCCCACTCCAGATGTTGAGGGCATTGAGAAAAGACTCCCAGAGAAGATACTCAAGTCTAAAAAACGAAGAAGGAATCGTTATCCCAAGGGATACAGGCACATTCTGGGAAAGGGAATGGAAAAGATGGTGCTGCGGGCAGGTGGGGCACCATTCCAAAAACAAGAGGAATATGCAAGATGAGATGAGAAAGTGGCAGAGTTTGGTGGGTCTAGAGCGGGAGGTGAGGCTGAGAGAGGGGCTTACGTGCCGCGCCACAGCCTGAGTCGTGTTCTGTGATCTCTAAAGTCTTCACATGTTTGTAGGTAAAGGAGCACAGTCACTCAACATTAAACATCATTTTCCCTCAGGAAAAAAAAAATGCTGTTTTTGCCTCAGCAAATAATTTCCCCCTTTTGCTGACATTTTTGCTCACTAGTGAGGGACTGTCTTTATCTTAGATGTGAACACTGACCCACCTGCAGGACAGACTCGCTGTTCTATTGTTCTTGGGGTTATTACCAGGCTCCAAGAAGGGTTGAAAGTCTACCAACAAGATCAAGGTAGAAATCCCTAAGCTTTTCCACACACAGAAAAGGGGGAGCCAATGGACTCATCTGCTCTCCCGACTTTTTTATTTTAAAGGAACCATCTTACATCATGTTCCTGAGGGGGCTCCAGTGATCTCAGGTAAGCTAATTAATGCATCCCTCACCTTCCTGAGCGAAGTCTGCTCTGGCTCATTGAATTTATAGGTGGTACCTGCTTAACAACTAGGAGGTCCTCCCTTCGCTCTTAGATTAGAAGATGGACCTATGATTTTTACTTAAGCATGTGGCTGTGTGTGCAAAGAACATGCTGAGGAGAGAAGAAGGGTAGGAATTGTAAATGTGTCTTTAATAGAAGATGCACCATGGACTCGAGGTCTTCTTTTGGTAAACTGTGACCATCACTCAATAGAGGACTGGAACCCTGGCTGTTGGGGGCAGACAGTTGCTGCCATAATGCCCTGACCTGAGCTCACACTACAGGTTTGTCTGGGCACTTGCACCAGGCCTGATGGGGTTAGTGTTGAAGATTTCACCAGAATATCAGGGGAAATTTTTGTGAGGCATGAATTTCTGCCTGTATCCAGTAGAAAACAGCACTTTGGTTAATAGGACTTGGTTTAATACTATAAGGTATTCTTTAGTCATTTCCTATTTAGATATTCAAGTTGCTTAGCTCCTTTTGGATGTAAATGGTCACTAATTTTCTTGTCTAATTGGCAAAGTAAAATAAAACTTACAGAATAAAGCAGCTAAATCTCACATTGAGGCTCATTCTCCCTTTCCGACTGTGTCCACCGCCCTGTAGAGCTGACTCGATCTCCCCAGCCTGGCAGAATCACCAGCCCGGCCTCCGGCTGTGGGCTCCTTTCCCGTCCTGGGCAAGCTCGGGACGCCACCTATGTTTCCTTTCCTTCCCCAACACTTCTTCCTGCCACCACCCACTTGCTGCAAAGCAAAGGGCTTGCACAGGATTCCCTCAGATGCCTAAGCTAACAACAAATGTTTTCCCAACTTGTAGCGAATGGTTCCTTCTTGTTTAGTCAAGGAGTCACCGGTTGGCTAAAGCAGATTGGCAGAGAGGAGTGGCCCTGGAGAAAACACTCTGAGGTTTTCTTTATTAATCACAGAACATACATTCCCAAAGGGAAAAGAGAAACAAACAGTGAGAAATGGGGGAGAGTTAAGGGAGAATCCGATGGGGTAGCAAGAGAGAGACAATCATCTAGTGGCTACATTCAGGTTCTGACTGAACTTACTATGGAATTACCTCACTGTGGAAATCGAGCTCCCTGTGGATGCATCAGCACGGTTCTAGAAACTGCACTGGGCTTAAATCTAAGGTACACAATGCTAAGAGCAAAATTTAGTTGTTGAAGGTCCTAGAAAGGTATGAGAGAACTCAAGAAATGAGAGAGAAAGATTGTCCCCACACACTGTTTTAAAGGCTCAACTCCCAAATCTTCCTCCAACCCCTGAAATTGAAATGAATCACTGTCAGCCTGAGCTCCCAGGCAATTCTGTTTCTGTCTCTGTTGGGGACTGACTGGCTTTAGGGCTCACATGTTATGGCACTCAGTCTTTTCCATTAGATTAAGAGCTCCCTAAAGGCAAGGGTTAGGTCTTCCTGTGCTCTGCTGGAAACTCGGAACACACCTCCAACTCTCAGGACACCAATCTCCAGAACATCCAAACACTGAACTCAGTGTTGGAGGACAGGTGCTCTGCAGTTTGCTGGTGGGACTCCCAGATCTCCAGCCTGTTGGCTGGCTTGACGAATTCTGGACTCACCAGCCTCCACAATCCTGTCAACCAGTTCTTTAAAATAAATCTATTTCTGCCTCTGTTTCCTTCTCCATATATATATATATACACACACACACACACGCACACATATATATATATACACACACACATATATATAGGCATATCTCATTTTATATATATACAGGCATACCTCATTTTATGTTTGTCTTTTTTTAGCAAATTGAAGGTTTGTGGCAATCCCGCATGAAACAAGTGTATTAGTGCCATTTTCCCAACAGCATTTGCTCATTTTCTGTGTCGTGTTTATTAATGCTCATAATATTTCAAATCTTTTCATCATTATTGTATTTGTTATGGTGATCTGCGATCAGTGATTACATCTCCGTGCCGGCTCAGTTGATGGTTAGACTTTTTGAGCAATAAAATATTTTTTAGTCATAATGCTATTATGCACACTATAATGCACTATAACACTATAATGCACACTTAATAGACTGCATGATAGTATAAACATGATTTTTATATGCACTAGGATACCAAAAAATTCATTTGACTCATGCTCTTGTGAGACGTCTGGAACCAAACTCACGACATCTCCAAGGTGTGCCTGTATGTATAAGCAGTTCTGCTTCTCTGGAGAACTGGACTCCAACACAGATAAAGAAAGCTAGAAATATTTCAGTAAAGACATGGCCACAATCGTCCCTTATGGCTTATTCTGGTTCAGGGTCTGAGCCGAGAAGACCTCCAAGAAGTGTCTGACAGGAACCAGAGGTGCGGGGAGCTGAACAGAAAGAAACATGGTTCCTGCATGTGGGGGTCCCCCTGTGCTGAGGGCCAGGGGTCACCCCGCCTGCTGGCACAAGCCAACCACTACCTGGTTAGAACAATGAGCCATCAGGAGCATCAATGGGCAGCTCTGTGGCTACAGGGACAACACACAATGCAGTGACACCATGGCCACCCTCCAGCGCAGTGAGGAGGTAGGAATCTGGGCTAGAGCTCATATGTATATGCACTGCTGAGAAATTCAGAGGAAACGGGCTAGTTCTCTCTTCCCAATGAGCCAGTCCTGTCTCTTGGCTCTGGCTAGGACTGGAAGCTTTGCCACTGTCTGGACTTGTTCTTCTGAAGGCCGTTCCCAGAATGGGGCTGGGCAGCACAGGGCTGGACGAGGGCCCCAGGGCCTCCCGTAGGCAGCCACCAAACGGGTGAATGTATAAAGCCTGGCATTTATAGAAGGCTTCAAAATAGTACTATTTTGAACTATTTCATGATTTGATCCTCAAACACAAACACACACGAACAAAAAATGCATGATACTGATGCTATAATTATCACTTTGCTCATTTCAGTGTTGTGGTAACCTGAGGGATTAAGTGACATGCCCAAAGTCATATCAACTCCTAAGGGCAGAGTCAAAACTTAAACCCAAGGGTTTTTTTCTTTTCTTTTTTAAGTTTCTTTTTTATTCTCCATTATACCAGTTAGTCTCTTCTCTTTATTCATGGGTTAAATGATGTCATCGTCTGACCTTCCTCAGATTTGGAGTCATGGAGACAGCTGCCTAAGGGGAGCTCCTTCCTTTCCTGTCAGTGGCCTCACCTTCTGACATCTGGGGCCAGAGAAAGGATAATTCAAGTACAGGCCTGCGTCTTAGTGCTTAACGGCCTTGTGGACAGGTTACAGATCCAGTCTCAATTAAACGAGCATTAGCTTAAGACTTCACATTAGTTTGAGGACTAAAGTTCCCAGGTACAGAATTACCACCCAGTTACCACCTGCTTTATTTCCAACAACAAATGGGACCTAGGGATGATAGGAGAATTGGGAGAATTAAAGAATTTAAAAAAATGGAAAAAAGCTAAAAATGAATAATTATGTAGGAGTTTATTAGAGGTAAGGATTATTAGAGGTGAGGACTAGAAAACAGCTTTCACAGCTCTGCTGAATTGTGATTACTTGCTGGGTTGTGTTGAGAACAATTCTAAGGCTGAATCAGAGTACAGAAAAAAGGAATATGGTGTCCATTGGCAATGTCTGCTGTTGGTTCAGGTGCAGAGAGTGGGAACACTGGAGCCATGTAGAGTGGTTGGCCTCCTTATATAAAGCTTGGAAAAAAAAGGAGAAATGAAGAAAGGAGATCAAAGTCAAAAGTATTTTGAAAAGCAAGAATTAGACAAGGTGTTCTGAAGTGAGGCATTAGCAGCAAGAGATTTACCACAAATAAAGTTTAGGTTCAATAGGAGAAAAGTTCTGCATAAAGGAGAGTGGGATGGACACCTCCACAGGGAGTGAAGACAGCAGTTATCCACACGGGTTTCTGTTCTACTGAAGACCAGAAGCCAATGTCCAAGCGTAACCCCAACCCCCAGCATCTAAGTCAAAGAGGTCTGGACTAGGAAAGTTCTTGTTAGAGGTCTCCTCCATACCCCTGAATCCTCAAGCCAGGTCCAAGCCCCCACCATCGAAAGGCCCCAGTGATCTAGGAGTTCATGAAGACATAGGAGGCAGCACCTTGTTAGGTAGGCCAAACAGTGAGTGCTTTGTCTGAGGATGAACATCTGAACGCATGCAAAAGAGGCCAGAGGAAAAGGAAGCCTTAAGTGCTGAGTGTGGGCGGGTGCGTGTGCGTGTGCGCCCGCATGCCACTGCTCAGCCTTGCCTCTAAATGCAGACCATGCCTCAGTAATCCCTTCACCACTCAGCCTCCCTCCATCAGCCAACCAGCAAAACACAGCCCCCATTCTGCTCAGGAATGTGCTTTCAGAAACTTAATCTAACTGCTGAGTCTGGGCCAAATCCCCCATGGCATTAGCCCAAAGACAGCACCCCATTCTGCCACTGCTTCCGCCTCCCCCCGGCCTCCTCCGGGCTGGGCAGGCTGCAGTTCCACTCCGCGGCCACAGCTCCTCAGAGCCTGTTCTCATTTCTAGCACTTCTCCGTCCCTCCAGTCAGCTCCAAACATTTCACTTCTGATTCATGTCTCCACGACAAGCCAACAGTTCTTGGCTTTCAAGCAAGATTCACTGGGCTTCCGCACAACCCACTTCTTCTCCCCCTGGGCCTTCTGGGATGCAACCAAACCCTCCCCTTTGTCCTCACTGTCAACTGTAGATCCCTTTAAGTGCCACAGAAAGAAGTGGCCAGGAATTTTTTAAAAATAAAGGTGAAAAATGGTTTCTCCTCAAACAGATACACCTTGAAGTAGAAGGAGGGCTCCAACATAAATCTTGTACTCTCCAACTATCCCTTCCTCCAAATAAAACGTTCAGCCTGGCTCCTAATGAGGCCAAATGAATGGTTATGGAGTTTCCTGAGCCTTCACAGACACGTGCTAACCATCTGCAGACGAGCAACGCTATCCTTTAAAGGCATGAACGCTACTAAAAGGCACATCTTACTTGTAATAATGAACCACTGGAAGTGACCTAATGGCCCACAATCAGGACATATGGTAGATCCACTCAAGGCATGTTCGAGGGCCATTGGTAACTCTGATCCTGCTCTGCTGCAGGCTGCGGGGGACAGATGACTAGGTAAGGGGAAGGGGGGACCCACTAGAGAGATGGTTACCTGGGGTGGACATAAGAAAAATGCATTGGTTGTTGACTTATTAGTGCACTTTGTGTACTTTACTGGATGCATTTATACTCAACAGAAAAAGAAAAGTAAATATAGTCATATGGCTAAGGAAAGGTGCTTACCACACAATGCTGAGGGGAGAGAATATGGACAGAAGCTGTGTATATTCAGTAGGTCGCTATGACAGTGTGAAAGTATGGGCATGCCCTCATGCTCAGTGACATGAGTCAGAGAAAGACAGGTACCCCATGATTTCACTTACAGGTAGAATCTAAAAGACAAAACAAAATAAAACCCAGACTCACGGACATAGAATAGAGAGTCCTGGTTGCCAGAGAGGAGGTGGGGGGAGGATTCGTGAAGGAGATCAAGTGGTCCAAGCTTCCAGTCATAAAATAAGTCATGGGGATATAATGTACAGCACAGGGAATACAATCAGTAAAGGTGACTGTGTGTGGTGACAGATGGTACGTGGGCTTATTGTGGTGACCATCTCACAAGGCACACAAATGTCAAATCATTATCTTATACACCTGAAACTGATATTGTATGCCAATTAGATACTTCAATAAAAAAAGAAAGTATGGGTATGGATCAAGACTGGAAAGTATCCTCCAAAATGGTAAATGGTGGCTGTGTGATGATGGTGGGCTGAGGGGAAATGTTATTGTATGTAATATATATAAATTCTGTACTTTTTGTAATGTGATTTTCAACACAATTGAAAAATATAAAAGAGGAATATGATCGTGGGAGTGCAGCTCTGACCTCAGCCCTTCTTGTACAATGAGATGACCCCTCCCTACCCTCAACCCCCCTCACCTATGTCTGCCGGTACCCTCCCCCTCACACCCCACAAGCACAGATGGAGGGGAGGGCCCAGCTCGTGGCCCAGGACCTGCCTCCCTCACTGACCATGCACAGCCTACCTCCCAGAGGCCTGGGGCTCAGATTCATGTGCTCCTTCTGCCACCAAGGAAAATAGTTCCCACTGCATGAGGAGGCGGCAAGATGCAGCCCAGGCTCAGCCTGGTCCCCTGGGGGGGCAGCTGAGGACCCACCCTGCTTTCTCCCTTCTCTGAGAAAAGGGCAGGGCTGCTTGACTATTTCCCAAGAAAACAGCAACAGGGCCGGCAGCCTCTGCCCTGTGCTTTCACAGAGGGATATCCCTCCAGGGACCAGATAACCAGAGGGCAGGGAGGGGTCTTTTCTCCCCTGCTGGTGTACTTCCTCATCTCCTACTGCTTTCCTCCAGGATCAGCCAAACTTTAAGGGGCAATGCAGAAATTCGAGGCTTTAGGCATGACCCCTAACACACACCACTCAGGAGGGTGATTACAACAGTGACATAGAAGTTTGAAGCAAACAGTCAGGGGTAAGGGGACCCTGCTAGGTCATGAGGGAACAAGGTCCAAGGAAGAAGAGGTCATTCTTAATATGTCCTGGTTGTAGACTCAGCATGTAAGAATGGATGTTGGGGCTGCCCCACAGCCTTCAGAAGTTTATTCCGTAAATCTTGTCTCCTGTATGTATAATGGATAGAAAATGAGGCAATGTGTGTTTTGCACTGGGGTACCATAATACACTCAAGTGATAATTAAAAATTAAGAGTACTATCAAGTCTTCACTGGGCATCCTCCTTGGACCAAACTGGACCCCAATCTCATCCTCTTTTCTGTTCGTTTTACTCTTGGCCACAGTTTCCTTCTCATTGTGCTCTACTATTTATATATCTGGCATACGGAATACACTTGCTCCTCAAACAGACGGGAGGCCACGTGTGGGATGGGCAGCTCTGTTTGCACTATACATGGCCCTGTAAACGCTCTGACCATAATTGCCCTGAGGATGGGGGATGGAGGACTGGGTGGGGGGGACAGGGAGCAGCTGGTTCAGTCACACCCACAGCCAGAGGGAAAGCAGAAAGCCGTGGCCTGGGAACAGTTCAACCACGTGGAGTTCCCCTCCTTCTAGACACTTACTCCATAGCAGGCCCCTATTTAGGGAGCAGCTTCGCAGGGGCCCAGCGGTCCTCCACCCCTGGGGACTGCTGAGCACCTACTGCTCTCCAGTTTGAAATTTCACATTTTAAGGCTCCCTTTCACATGAAGACTACTGACAAGGGGGTATGGACAGCCTGGGGGAGAAAGAGAATGGGAGAGAGGAGGAGAGAGGAGCACCAGGGCTGAAGAGCAAGGAGCAGCACTCACTGGCCAGTGTCACAGTGGCCGGCACGCTGGCCACAGCTCCTGCAGGCATCCGGGCCACACACTGGTACCGTCCCACGGTGTGGTTGCTGAGGGCGGTGACGACGAGGGTCCCACGGCTGATGAGGATGCCCAGAGCATCATGTGAGCCATTCAGCTCCTTCCCATTCAGGCGCCAGGTGGTGTTCATCCATGGGGGTTCCACAACGCAGCCGAGGATCACGGTTCCTCCGAGCTTCTGGACCGTGGAAGAAGGCTGGACAGTGACCTGAGGGACCTGGTCTGGAGGGAGAACAGGGACAGAGCCATGAACGAACATCCCCATGAAGCCAATAACATGACCTTTTCAGAAGCACAGCACCCAGGCGGCCTTTCCAAGCTGAGCAACCTGGGGGAGTCCATCTTCCCTTGAAGAACTCCCCGGTGCTTGGGTCCATTCCCCAACCTGTACATGTTCTCAGAAGGCAGACCGGAGGGGCGCCTGGGTGGCTCAGTGGGTTAAAGCCTCTGCCTTCAGCTCAGGTCATGATCTCAGGGTCCTGGGATCAAGCCCCGCATCGGGCTCTCTGCTCAGCAGGGAGCCTGCTTCCCCCTCTCTCTGCCTGCCTCTCTGCCTACCTGTGATCTCTGTCTGTCAAATAAATAAATAAAATCTTAAGAAAAGGAAGAATGAAGAAGGAGGAAGGAGGAGGAAGGAGGAAGAAGAAAGAAGAAAGAAGAAGAAGGCGGCAGACTGGAGTGGCAGCTTCAGCTTTGGGGTTGGACAGACCTGGGCCCAAACCCCAGTGCCACGGCTTCTGAGCCAGGTCACTAGCCTTTTTGCATCTCAGTTTCTTACCTACAGCATGGGGCTAGGGACACTTGGCTCCCGGGACAATGCGCGTCAATTGCCTGCAATAATCTCCTACAGTAAATGCTCAGTTAAGGGCAGTTACTATTACTTCTCCTCTGCTGGTATATATTTAAAACGATTAAAATACTAAAATGCAACCAATATGAGGCTGCCAAGATGATGTCTCATCTTGTATTACTAAGTGTACCCCCAGAAGGCCATGAAGCGTTCTTTGAAATCCAGGAAAAGAAAGGCCTTGTTAAAGGGTCACTACTGAATGAGACGTGAAGGGGCAAAGTGTTCTTGTAAGAGGGGCAGGCTGAGAAAGGGAAGGAAAGCACTCACCCAAGTCAGCAAAGCAGCCTGTTGTGGCCAAGAGGAGGCAAGCGAGGGTGACCTCGGGCCTTTTTTCTCTCTGAGTTGTCATCGTCCCATGCAGCACGGTGTCACAAAGGGTTCGAGCCAACGTCCCATAAGCCAGTGGACTCACTCCAAGAGGTACTACGATCCCCCGCACTGCTCTGTTGTGAGAAAGAGAGAAATGGCCCTGGTGAGTGAGGCTGCCTGCCACAGGGCCTGGCTCTGTCGCCTTGCCCCCTGCCTCTAGCACACATGCTGGCCACATTCAAGATGTTGACCTGAACAGCTGCTGGAAGACCAAAGAACACTCTCCCCTATCATTTCTTATCTAAAAGAAGCTTCTTTTAAGCGGCTCCCCTGGGCCAGAAGGGGATTTTATTGTGGCACGAGTGCTACAGGCTTGCCCCGTGTATGGGCAGCAAGGAGGGCAAGGGAGCCCAACATTAGAGGGGCTGGGACCCCCAGCCATGGCCAGGGTCTGGGCTGTGAGCATCTCACACACCTGTTGGGAACCATGTGTTCGCAGGAGGTCAGATATCCACAGCCACACGGCAGTCTATGCTGCCACTACCAGACTACCGTGGACAGTACCATCATATGCATAATGCATGCTGAACTCCTTGTTTAGGGGGTGTCCCTGATGAATCCTAAGGTCTCAGAGACTCCAAGAAGATCGTTTCAAATCTCTGTACTTTAAACACAATAGGAACCTTTTCACATTTTTTTTCTATCAGTGCTCTGTACCCAGTGGGGAGCTTAACAGATTTGGAGTAAGGGGGATATAGAACAGTGAGGCATTTTAACAGTGAGTGCTAGAAGAAAACTCCATTAACAGATTTTTAAACTAATACCAAAAAGCAAGTTTTGGTTTCCTCTCCATTTTCCAGATATTTGTTTTAATTCTTTACTATTCCCCAACAAAATAACCTATTTATCTAGAGCACTGAATGAATTGCCAGTGAAAGGATTTTAGGAACTTGATCATGACATGCTCCAGTTTGCCCAACTCCCTGAGAAAATTGCTGGCACCTGTTCTGTCTGTGCCTCAAGAAAGTAAGGAGGGGAAGGAAAGGAAGGAGGAGGCATGGAGGCAGGAAATGAACACAGAGTAAAAAAGGGCAAAAAGACGACAAGCAGACAAAGAAGACAGGAGGGTTGTTTCTTATCTGAGCACAGGGTGGCTGCAGAGGTGTTTGGGTTGTAAAGTCCACGAAGGTTTTACTGAGGAAATTCAGCCCAGACCCCCTCCTGCTTAACGAGGACCAGCCAAACAATTACTGTTACTTCTGCACCCTTGGTAATTTATAGGATTCAAAATGGAAACAGGCCCCACTTTTGCTACCAACCACCAATCCATTTTTATAAGCAACCAGGAGAAAAGAATGCATCTGGGAGGGAAAGAGAGTAAGAGGAAACAGGTATATAAAGAGGGAGAAAGGAGTTAACTCATTAATCCCCATGACAGAGTTGTAAACAGATACCATTTAACGACCCCAAAGCAGGTCACCCGGAGGCTCATTCACAAAATGCAGAACTATGACAAAATTAGGGAGCAGGGGCATCAGTGCAGCTATAATGCATCTTATTTCACAGCCAGGAAAACAGAGTTGTTTCCTGGACCGAGTTACCTAGTGAGCTTGGTCTAGAAAGATAATCCCAAAGATACAAACTTCTGAGAATTTTGTTGTAATCTAAAAATAAAAGACAACTAAGGCTGAATTGGAATTCCTGCTTGCAATGTGGCTCTGCCCCACCATGAAATGAACAAGGTACAATTTCGAAGTTGGGTGAAGGCAACAGTAAGGCCTGTTATTTTTCTTGGCAATGCAAAGTATGTCTAGATCCTTCTTATTTTCTATGGATTTTCTCAGAAAAAGAGGAGAGATGAAGAAAAAAAAAAAAAAAACAGAGGGGAGAATAAATTTCCGACATGAATTCCTCATTGAGGCCTAGGTACTTGCTATTTTGAAGGGTTATTTGGACACGGAAAAGAGAAAGAAAATGTGTCTGAGAAATGTAACTGCTGACATACATGCTCCCACTGAAATAATCTCCGGCAAGCAGACATTTCAAAACTTTCCAAAAACAACAACAACTGAATACACTTTCTGGGGTTGAGACCAACGAGAAATTATAGCCTCGGAGTATTTATTTTGTGAGAAAATTACAAACAACTGCGAATCCATCAGCAGCAAGAGGCAGCCAGCTCCACCTTCTCCCAAGAGGACAGGCTTGAGCACAGGCGAGACCAGGGCACAGGAGCCCACATCCCCTCCCTGGTCGCTCAGGACACTGCAGCTGTCTTAGAAAAACAGGGAAGCCTTCGTGGTCTTAAACACACAGCACACCCTCTGGATATCCTCTGGCCAATAACCATGATGAGTGAAACAGAAGAACATGTGATCTAGCAGATACCGTAGAGAGAATGGTTTCTAAAAAAGCATCCTTTCAGTGACAAGCATAAGATCTGACAAAGTTTTTATGTTCCATTGGTTGAGGGGGCTAGCCACATGAAAAAGGAAATTTTTTTTTTTAAGATTTTATTTATTTGACAGAGAGAGACACAGCGAGAGAGGGAACCAAGCAGCGGGAGTGAGAGAGGCAGAAGCAGGCCTCCACCGAGCAAGGAGCCCGATGCGGGGCTCGATCCCAGTACCCTGGAATCACGACCTGAGTCGAAGGCAGATGCCCAACGACTGAGCCACCCAGGCACCCCAAAAAGAAATATTTCTGATCCCAAATTACTTTTTTTGTTTGTTTTTTTTTGCAAGTTCCCCATTCTATAGAGTAAGATTCACTTTTCCCAAAGGTCTTTGAAGGCAGGGAGAAGTTTTGCTCCTAAGAGGTGATGCCAAGTGGCTGTGGGAAGGCAGAAGGGGGTGGCGGAGAGTGCTGCCCTCAAGAAAAAGGGTGGAGCTCCTGCCCAGAGGAATGGCATTGGGGGAGATCCCTGGGAAGCAAATGAATTTAGTTCCCGAAGGGCTGAATATATGAGTTTAAATAGATTTAGGAGAAGAATTTAAGAAAGGTCATTTTTACTTAAAAAGTTGTACTTTTACCCATAGACCTAATTAAAAAGAAAGATTTTAAATTAGGAAGGACCTCAGAGAAAATAAAATAATAGCTTGGAATAACACCTCTGGATATTAAATGTTATAAATGAGAAAAGCAAGGAGCAGAGAGACTAAGTGATTTGCAGAAGGTCTCCCAGCTAATTAAGAGAGATTTAGGGCTTCAAGTCAGGTCCTCTGACTCCTAGCCCCAGGCTTTCTCTACTATCCCAATACTGCCTCCCACCAAACACTTTCTGAGATATTTACCAACTGCTTAGGACTACTTTAAGAACGAATCTACTTTCTTACGCAGAAAAGTAACGTTACCCGAATCATTATCTATAAGAGTAGCTTTCTCTGAGGGGCCTGGGTGGCACAGCTGGGTAAGCATCTGAGTCTTGGTTTCTGCTCAGGGCATGATCTCAGGGTCCTGAGACTGAGTCCCATGTCAGGCTCTGCGCTCAGCGGGGAGCCTGCTTCTCTCCCCCATCTCTGCTCCTCCACTTCTTACGCATGCCCACACGTGACTTTTCGCTCTCTCAAATAAATACATCTTTTTTAAAAACAGAAAAAGAGTAATTTTCTCTGTGGTTGTTTTCATTCTTCTACCATTTACATCTAAATCTAGAACAATCTTGAACTATTCTTTACACAGTCCCCTTCAATAGAACTTTTTGCAATGGTGAAAATGTCCTACATTTGCACTATCAGTACTAGTCACTAGCTGCGTGTGGCTATCAAACACTTTAAGTGTGGCTACTGTGACGAGGAACTGAGTTTTTAATGGAACCACACTGGGCAGTGCAGTTCTAGACTAATACCTAGAACATCTACCCAGACCACTCTGATGTCAAACAGGCAAGAATAACAAAACTTTGATGTTCTTAAGTATAAGCCATGCTCCAGCCAGCCTCTAAATATATTCCTAGCTTATTCCTTTTTCTTTTTTAAAGACTTTATGTATTTGTGATAGAGCAAGAGCTAGAATGAGAGACAGTGAGAGAGCACTGGGGTGGGGGTGGGGGCGTTGCAGCGAGAGAAGCCGACTCTCCACTGAGCAGGAGCCGGATGTGGGATTCGATTTAACTGAGCCACCCAAGCACCCTCTAGCTTATTCCTTAATCAGATTTTGACTGGGAGTCTAGTAAAAACTATGATACTGTGATTTCACTATTACCAGGTATAAAAAATATTACTGATCTCCCATAGAGGACAGTATGCAAGTCACCGTACTACAAGATGGATCTCTGACGAACGTACAGCTCAGGACTTTAAGTCAGCTGGTGTTCAGCAAATCTCCAGGAGCTCCTCACTTCCCAGCGTCCTCTGCAGAAGGTTTAGAGCCATGTGACTAGTGCTGGCCAAGCAAGTGGAGCAAATATGTCATGTGTCTCTTCCAGGCTATGGCTGTTAAGAGCTAGAGAACCAGGGTCCACCTTCCATTTCTCCCCTCTCCAGTCCTGGTGACACATGTCCCATGTTTCAGGAGGCCTAGCTCCAAGGTGGAAGAAGTCAAGGCAATCCAGGACAGAAGAAATAAACCACTGTTGCACAAAACCACTGAAGTTTAGGGGATTCCTCTCATGTAACAACCTTAGCATTCTTTATCTTAAAACCTTAACTGATCACCAATTCAGTCACAAATGAGAAGGGGCAAGTGAGAGCATAGGAGGGGAGCATTTTCAATATTGGGTCTTCAGGAAAGGTTCCCTGGATAAAGGATTTAGAAGGCCCCTTGGGGTGTGTATATATAGAGAGCTGAGGGCAGGGCTGGTGGGAAAGGTCTGTCTGGGGGCTGGTACATCAAGCAGTTTGGCTGTTACAGGTTTATCTAGAACAGTGGTCTCCAAACTTTTCTGATCTTGTTTTCTTAGGAGTAAAATATTCTGGGCAAATATGCCTAACCTATTCACATTTATCCATAAATTAAATGCATGGGCTGCCCAACTAAAATTTGAAAACAGTAGGCAAAAGTGAAACCCTGTTTTAATAACATGTTAATCATGATTGTTTATAATGTTGTTTATAATGCAATTAAAGATAATACCTTAAAACAGAAAGCCTCTTTAGGATTAGGTACATTGGTAATGATATGGCTATAACCTCTCTCAAATAATCTGCTTGAATATTAATTACTTTGCTGACTTCTCATCACATGGGATTCCATTAGCATTGTTTTTACTTCCTTATGTGGCTTGAAGAGGGTCAGCCCTGCTGCTCTCTTCCCTTTAGCATGTGCTTCAATTAGCTGCCTACTCTTCAGCCCCAGTTTCTTTGCAGCAATCTCTTTAAGCCACTTGTCCTTTTGTGACCATTAATTTAGTCAAAAGTAAATTATATAATCTGTAAATCCACTTAACAGATTATATATGCCTCCAGGAAAACTGGTAAGTGAATAACCCAGTGAGGTCTCTGCTGTCAACCAGAGGAGATCTTTTACTATTGTTGTTACGCATCACCCTGTGATATACAGGCTAAAGGTACCCACTGCCAACCCTGGTATTAAATATCAGGAAAGCTGAATTTCTTTCCTTTCACTTCTTTGAGACAGAAATAAACCTTAAGAGCATCTCCAATATCTTCTTCTAGTACTCTAGTGGAATTTCTTTTATTTCCTCTGTAGAGTTTGTACCCTATTATGGGGACTTTCAGAAGAATGGGAACGGGCAAGGTAAGAAACTGAGATTGGGTTACGCTGTGGAAGGCTAGGGAAAAGAGCTGAGATGAGCACCACAGACAGGGGACTCACTGATGGTTCTCGAAAAGGCAATAAATAATCAAAGTAGCATTTGCCCAACCTGGGCTCCTCATTCACTGAACTCAAAATTTATAACAAGTTGTACCAACACAGACAGAACCTATTTCCACTGAGGTAGGTGAACCTCTTCACCATCTATGAAAGGGGAAAGAAGGAATCTAGACATACCATCTTGGTTCTGAGGAGGAATCCCCAGAGAAGCCACCTCTGCCTTCCGAGTAAAGGGAAGATGTGGTCTCTTGATTTGCCCACTGGACAGATCTAATTCTTTCCCACCTCAATCACTTGAGGAAAAAGTTACTAGGGAGTCACATTTCTTTGTCACACATATCCCTTCCTTAAATTTCTCTTTAAGGAAATTTAAAAATCTAGCCATAAAGGGCGGTGGGGGGCCCCATAAACCTTAAGAGAAAAGAAAACCCACTTCTTTTTTTCTACACTCTCTTCTCAATTCCCCCACCCTATTCCATATAAATTCAATTTGACAACCCTGCTAATTGGATAAACGCAGCTCCTACACTCCTAGAAAGCCATTCCTTTTTTTTGGTTTTGTTTTGTTTTGTTTTTGGAGGGCTCAAAACAGGGTGATTGTGGCATTCTTTAACATGAATTCCATCTGCTTTATTTCTCTCTCTCCATTCACCACTCCTCTTGAATATTTATGAGGCTTTTCCCTCCTTGCCTATCCCCTCTCCACCCCACCTCCACCCACCTTCCTCCCTCAACCTCCCTCAACCCACCCAGCCTCCAGTCTCCTCTCCCTTCTCTCTGAGCCAGACAAAAACCCTTCCAAATGCCCCCCCCTTCCTTGCTTTAGATAAACACAGGCAGTGTCAAGTGTGAGGAGTAGGGGGAGGTGGGAGGGGGTTCAACTGCCAGTCAAGCCCCCCCAGCCTTCAATGAGGCCCAGGGGCCTAGCCTAATCTGCTGCATGCTTGCCATATGGGGGCTGTGTTGCCCTGGGAAACACTAACAGGCAGAACGGAGCTTAATAGAGTCCATATTCATTGTAATGCAGTGAGATAGCTCAAGGCACCACTGCCCCCTCGGTCCAATTTCATTCTTCTGCTTTCCTCTTTCTTTCTGGTTTTCCTCCCTTTTTCTTTCTTTCTTCCTTTCAATAGGAAAGGGTCCCCAGAGAGCTCTAACCTGGAGAGGCCTGGGTTAGCAGAAAGGCTGGGCTTTGGGGTTAGGAATGACAGTGCTGGGGTGGGGGCTGCAGTTAGTGGGGAGAGGTGAGAAGTGGGAGCTTCCGGGGGGACCAAGTGGGGAGAGGGGTACAGCACCTGCAAGGGGACATATTGTATGTGTGCAGGTGTGTGCAGGCTTGAATCTGTGCACATGCAGAAGGGAGAGTGTGGTGGGTAGGCACAGCCTGGCACGGCCTTGGAGCACAGAGACGTTCGTATTTATGCAGCTGTCTATGCCTAGGTATCCCACCACCACCCCCAATGCTAGTCGCTTTGCCATCATTAAAGCCAGGGACACCTAACTGCCTCAGGTGTCAGGCCTTTGGCCAATTCCCAGCTCTTCATAATTGCCTTGAAAAGTCACAGGTAGTGCAGTGGGATGAAACTACTTCAAACGTTAATCTCTGTAGGGGCAGAAGACCTACCGGCCTGCCACACTGGGGCCGAGCTCCTCTGGCTGACTGGATGGAGGAAGAGGTGAGAGCTGTAGTCAGCCACAGCCCAACCAGGGCACATAGGGCCCACTGCACTAAGGGAGTGGGCTGTCTAGCAGATGAAGTCTTGTCACAAGTATGTCTGCTGGGAGGGAAACTTGGGGCTCCCAGAGATCAGAGGGGATCCTTCTCCAAGGCCTAAAAGAAGGGCAGAGAGTGGAGGAGGGGAAAAGAGTACATTTCTCCCATTTTTCAGAAAAAATTAAACTGGTAACCAGAATACAAGAAGTCCTTTAAAAGTAAAGAATCAGTTTCATAAGTTGTGAAACAAGGCTATTTGTTCTGTGACCATAAAAGTCACAAATTTAAAATCATGATAGAAAACAAAAGCAAAGGAAAGCTATTAAAACTTTCATATACTTTCCTCAGAAAACAGTTAACCCCATGGTGTCTGGCCTGTGGAAAGAGATCAGTAAATGGTTGCTAAGTGAATGAAACATACACATGCTGCTATAGTTTAACCACTGCTGACCAAGAACGTGAAAGCCTTGTCCCACCTGACGACTGCAGTGAGGGCTCAGATGGGTGACAGTACGTTAGAAGGAGAATGCTCCTGGCAAAGGTACAGCAATGCCCCTGCCATAGCGATGCCAGGGTCTATCACCAGGCCTTTCTGTTATCTGCATCAAACAATGCCAAAGTCAGGCAGGCTAACTCAGATAAAACTTCTCCAAGCAAGGCAGATACTAGTGCTTGTTGTGGCTTACTTTTTGCCCTCCAGACTCAGTATCTTCCACTTGCCTTGTTCTTACCCCACTAAGACGCATCCAAAATCTGTGGTCTCCTGAGCTCAACCCACGGGAGACCAACTGCAGAAAAGTATATAAAAGTTCTTATAAATTTTCTTTGCTTCCAAACTTTACCTTGATTTTAAGGCTCTATAACCTAAGAACCCTACAGGGGTTCTACAGGAAATGGTACAATGGATATTTTAAGAACTAGGTACAATTTCAATTCCTGGCTGGAAAACCGAAATAGGATTTGGTTATCTGAAATGCTACCCGGAAGCCAGCCTCAGCATCAAATCCATAAAGGTGAGAATACTGCTTCTCTGACTCTAAACCAGAGAAGGTGAAGACACACAGCATAGCAGGGCTATACTGGACTCGGAGCACTTATCCCCGCCTCCAGAAGCAGCCCGTCCCTCCACCTTCATTGTCTGTGTGGTCTTTTTCCCAGTTGTGTGATCCCCACACACTGCACGTGTGACAGAGAAGCGCGCCACAAAAGAGCGGGCGGGACACCCAGGGCTTCTCTGCCAGCTGGGGCTGAAGTGCCCTGCAAGCTCAGCAGAGAAGTCATGCTCTTCCCAGCCTTTCCTGCAATGAGCGCTTTGGTCAGAAATCTGACCACTGCTGTGTGTGACTTGCTTAAGAGCCAGAATGGCCAACTCAAGGCAAGTGGGGATAGCTTCTCTGGTCTAGAACAAATGCCTTTCATTTCACTGCTCAGGGGACACCCACTAATGATCTACTTATATAAATACACACTCAAATGTACCTACGCCTCCTGTCTTTCCTGTATGGGATCAGTTATAGGGACTCAAAGCAGCCAGAGAAACTCAATACAAGCCCCATATGTCATTTACAGTTTTCTATGAGCCACATTTTAAAATCAAGTAAAAATAATTTTAACATCTTTTAACACAGTACATCCAAAATAACATGGTAATGTATACTTAATATAAAAATTATTAACAAGGTGTTTTATATTCTGTTCCATACTAAGTCTTCTCAACCTAGTGTGTGTTCTATGTTTACTACACATCCCAATTCACACGGACCACATTTCAGATATTCAACGGTCGCATGGACTAGTGGTGACTACTGCTGGCCTCTGTGGGTCTACAGCCCTCAGGCTGGCTCCCTGAGCTCTCCTCCCCCCATCTAACCCACCCATCCACACCTACCTTCCTTCTAGAACACCAAGCTCAGCCAATCAGTAAAGATGATAGTGGGCAGCCATCACTCATTGAATAAGTGCCAGGCCATAATTCATAATTCATCTAATTTGACACAATCTTCACAATAGCCCGGCAAGGTAGGTTTATGATCAACACACTTTATAAATGAATTAAACCTCGGAGTGATTAAATATTTTGTCTAGGATTACACAGATGGTAAATCACAGTCGGGATTTGAACAGCTTCCAGCTTTGAAACCTTTTTGGTCCTTTTCACTCTACTGCTTTAAATAAATTATAGCATAATAACTGATGGATTATTATGCAGCCATTAAAATGGTAATTATAAAGATCAGGTAGAAACATGAAAAATATGTAAAAGAGGTTAAGTAAAAAAACATAGATACCATTTTGTAAAAAGCATGTAAGCAGTTGGCTGAGGCCTAGAAAGGAAACAAAAGCAGCTGACTTGAAAATGTGAAGGAAGGAAGGAGTGATTTTTTTTCCCCCTTTTGAGGTTGGTTAAAAACAAACAAGCTAAGGAGCTAACTGACCCAACTTCCACAGCTCCCGAACTGAGTATGATTAAGTAAGGTCCAAACGCCTTTGCACAACCTTCCAGGTCCTTTATTACTGGGCTGCCGTCAACCTTTCCCAGATCTTCCTCCCGCAAGCCCTAAAATCCGGGCAAGCTGCATTTTCACACCCTCACTTCTGCCAGAACCATCTCCCCCTCTCTTTTCATTCCACCAGAGGAACTCTTAACTACCCTTCAAAGCTTACCTCATGTGACACCGTATGATGCCTCCAGTGACTATTCCTCCTCCCGGTTTCCACAGTGCTCCGCCTATCTATTATAACATTTCCACAATAATTTATGTGTTTGATCATGTGTGTGTCTGTGATGGGCCTCGGATCTCTATCCTCTGACCCCAGACTGTAAAGTTCCCGAAGCCTAGCTTCTTAACTTCATTTTGGTGACCCTAGCATCTTAAAAAGCCTTGGCACATCACAGGGGCTCAGCCGAGGTTTGCCAGACCAAAGGGTTTCTCAGATAAGAAATCGGAGACAGAGGACTGATAATCTGGCCCTGGATATATAAGAGGGATGCACAGAGAAAGATATAGTTATCAGTGGTGGAACCACAGGGTTTTTCTAGGCGCAAAGGACTAGAACCATGGTCTTTATTTTTCAAAACCAGATGGTCCTTAGATCAGTGTGGACAGCCCTGGAGGGGAGGCCCAAGTCCCAGGACAGAAGTCAGTGCCTCTGCAGAGGCTCCTATGGCTTGGAGCTTCATTCAAGGACCTGCTTTGTTTTCTTTCTTATCTCTCTTTCCAAAACAAACACCCTACTATGCTTGAGGCTTCTGGCTTCCTGCAGCCACTGATCCGCAAGGAATCTAATCTAGGAGGATACTGTGGGTAGGTATTAACTGGCCAACATCAATATGACCCTAAGCTTGAGGCCAGCGTAGAAGGAGATAGGCAGAGAGGCACAAGAGAAGGAGAAATAAGAAAGCTGTTGCATCAGAAAGAGAAGGATGGGTTGAGGCCTGAAGAGAAAGCATGAGGAGGGGAGGAGGGAGGAGAGCAGAGATGTGGGAAAGGCAGCTAAATATGTTGAACTCTTACTCTTTGCCAAGCCCAGTGCTGAGGGCTTCATGCGCCCCAATCACTATTAATCTTCACAACCCAGGGAGTGTTATTGTCCACATTTTACAGATGGAGAGAGAGGTTATCAAAACCCTTCTCGTTGCTTTATCATATGAGGATTTCAGGGGGCAACTCAAATTTTTATTATAGACGTACTTTTCTGCTAAGTGACAAAGTTGAAACCCAGCGGGATCTGGTACTGAAAAGCCATGAGCCTTGGGTTTAGATAGGAGCTCTGCCACTTCTACCCCTGGTAGAAGGCAGCTTTGGGTACATAACTTAATCTGAGTCTCAGTTTATGCTCTGTGAAAAGGAAAATGGTAATACCTCCTCTGCTGAGCTGCTACAAAGAATTAAAGAGATTGAGTGTGAAAGCAACCTGGCATACAGCAATCACGCAACAATTTGAGGGGACAGATGTCATGGAAGCCATTCCCTGGAGGTCTAATTTCATATAGTGGCACTGCCACCGAGTGGGCTTTTAGATTAATGTAGTTTAAGACTTCGAGATGTTGCATTTTAAGAACTCCAGACACAAGTGATACCATTGTTTTGCTTATTCCTTCTGTGCTATAAAAAATTGAGCAGATTTGCTGTACTACATACACACATGCCTCAGGAGTTCGAGAAATAGTAGTTGTTGAAAAAAAAAAAGCAGTAATAACCTACATTCTACACAGTGTTTTACAGAACTTCATAACAGCCCTATGGGACAAGAGTTCCACAGAGAATGCTACAGTGTTCCCAAGTTTCCAGCAAGACTTGCTTTCTAGCCTCTTATTCTCTACCCAACAGGAGTCCACATTTATATCACTTAAGCTAATAACTGCTCCCCACCACCTCTCCCTCACCCTGTTTATGCCCTCTCTCTGCACTCTCTTGATGATGATAATGACGATAATGATCATAATTTCTCCATAATGTCTCTACATGTTCAGAGAGAAAGGGGAAAAGATCCCCATCAGACAATAGGTCCTTTGGGACCAGAAGTTACGGAAAAGTGTTTATAGAGAGGAAAGCAATCCCCTGAGCCCTTGGACCCCCACTTCCAACCAGCTCCAGAAAGGAGTTCACCTTGTCAGTGAATGAACAAAGCTACAACAAAGCCACCCGCTCCTATCTACCTACCTGTTTCTAATTACAGCCTATGACCAGGGCTATATTCATACAAGTAAACAATGAAGTAAAATGGTAACATAGTGACTGGAGAGGAAACAGAAGCATCCACTCCCAAAACCTTATCATGCTCACGGTTGACAAGAGCCCACGTAAAAGGAATTCATTAAAGTCTGGGTAGACAGCACAAACAGGGTATATAAACAAACCTGTCCTAGGGCCTGAACAACACTTCTAGCAGATTTTAACAGCTTAATGTCTTATCTCCTAGGACAAAGGGAAAATGATCCTGTTTAAGTGATCAGTGGGTAAACAAAAGCCTTACTACCTGTCCTAAGCAGGCTCGGGGAAGGCGGGGACTTGATTCCATCTGAAAGTAGCCACTGAAAGCAATGGAGGCCTGAGAAGATAGGAAATACGGCAGGAGTACACTGGAGAGCAAGCTCTGCTCAGTCTGCAGCATACACAGAACCACAGAAATAGCTTCTTCCCCCAATCCTCTGGAAAGGGAACAAGATCTGTCTCAGATGCACAGTAAGACAAATGAAGGCTCTCTACTTGGTGTTCATGCTGACAAGAGCAAGGAATATAGCTGGCAACCCCGAGTTCAGGATGAGAAGTCCAGGTTCCTGGGGCAGGCTTGGAGAGAAGTCAGGTCAGTTAGCAAACCCACACCGGGTACCCACTAGGGGCCACACACTGATGGAGGGTACAAGCAGCCTCCCATCCTTAAACAACTTGGAACCTAGCTGACTTTCAGCTTTGACAAGATCTTTCTATTATACCAAAATTAAAATGCATCATGGCCTCAGGCAAAGATTGAAGATAAGCCACTGATTTTACTAAGTACAGGCAAGGAACCAGACCCACTAACAAAGGCATTAGGGGACTGAGAAAAGAAATGTGTCACACACTTAAGTGTGCACGTGAGCACGCGTGTGCACACACACACACACACACACACTCAGGCCCTGCTCAGCACAGAAGATCAGTCCTCCAATGTAGCGCCTTTCATGAGTACTAAAAGAGTTCCCCTTTCTATTGTCCAAGTTCATTTCCCAGCATAGTTCTGGAAGATCAAAGTAAGATTAAGATAGTAAAGATCAATTAAGGTAGGAAAGAGGCTTGAAGCTAATAAGGAGGCCAATGAGTATCTCTTAAGCCTCAGCTTTGTCACTGTCACATCTCACACTATATCGTAACTTGTTTACAAGTCTCTCTTCTGGACATATAGTAGGTACTCAATGAATCTTTGCTAAGCTGTAAAGACCCACTTCAAGATCATGTCCAAGATCTTTTCCTCTTTGGTCCTTGGAGTTTGGCTCTGATGAATCCCCAAGGGTGCTCTCGCTGCGAAGTTGAGCTTGCTTGAATTGAGAAAGGTGGTGCTTGAGTGTCTGATACCCCTGTTCCTATCCCCCACCAGGATGTGGTTCTTATTCAGTGGGGAAGGCAGGCCAGACAAGCATGAGGTGGGGATGGGTGGGCCTGCCAAAGAGGAGGTGGAGAAGAAAATGTGAGGAGAAGTAGCACACGAGGAAACTCTCTTCTGTTCAAGGCATGTCCCTGGCACCCGCTGTGTATCAGGCAGTGGTTAGGAACCCAGCTCTTGTTCCCCTAGAGTCCCGCACTTCCCCTGTGCCAGTACCAACACACTACTTTCTGCCTGGCTACTGGATGGAGGCTTCAGGGATCAGGAATGGTAAAGATATTCGCAAGGGCGTCATCAGCATCCAAAACTGTTCCAGGTATTCAGCAAATATCTCCTGAGTGACCCAATAGCAACCTGAGACACAAAAGGTGAAAGTGGCAGAGATAAGAAAGAATTGTTGTCATCTAGTCAAGGAGGGAGCTCTTCCTTAGAAGCTGGGCATTTAGGAAGCTCTGGGGGTTGAAAAGATTTTGATTTACTTTGTTAGTTGACATAATCACCACCAACTCCAATTAAGTGTCACCTGCAATCATTTTCTGTGGTTCTTCCTCCTGATGATTAAGCAGCCAATGGCACCAGGCCCATATCCACACCCTCCACAGGACTCGCAGCCAGTCTCAGGTTCTGTGACCCAGAATGAATGACAATCAGGTGGCTGCTTCTCGGTTGATCTGGTTTTAGGGCTGATTCAAGCAAATTCTGGGCAAAATCAGCCCCAATCACCAGACACCAACACACACCACCCCTAACACACACACACCTAACATGCATGCTGGCAGAAAATCTGGAAGCGTTCACATGAAAAACTAAGCCTTGGGGTCAAGCTGCTGAAGTCAGGTCCAAGACCAGCAATCAGGAGCTAGCACTCTTTGGTTGGCGTCTGACTGCACTGTGACAAGAACAAGGTCTCTCCCAGACCTTCCTGCAAGCCAGAAAGCCTTACCCTGAACTTAGAAGGAACCACTTTGATGTAGGACAATAAAATATCACACACAGGGATGCTGAAGAAAAAACAAATTACCTTGGTAAACCATCTAGCATATTGACCTGTACAAAGTAGTTGCTCAATACATGATAGCAACTTATGAAATTTGAATAATTCTCTTTAGGGTTACTTTTAGGAATACTTTCACTAGTCTGACCTTTGTTGCAGATTTATCTCTAGTATTTCAACAAAAGAGGGCTAAGAGTAGGTAGTATCTCAGGCGCTGGACATCCCCACCTGCGCTCTCTAGGCACGTGCACTCACAACCTCTCAGACAGAACCGCACTCACACACGTGTGTGCATGTGGTGCTCACACAGTAAACACCGCTAGCTCCAGAAGGTAAGGACCATGGCAGTTTACTTTCTTTCCCATCTGACCTCATACAAACCCACTTTCTTCACCACCTCCCTGACCCCCAAATATACACATTTAGTCCGCAGCCCACCCCCACGCTTTCTCTATTACAAAGCTCTTTTAAGCCACCTAAAATTTAAAATAAATACCAATTTGAAGAACTAAAGCATGCCCCAGTACATCTGTCAGTCCCTGCCTTCTGCTGGAAGCCACCGACCCCATCTCCCATCAGTTCTCCCCAACTTATAAAGCATAGTGGCCTTGGAGCAGGTCTGGCACACGCAGAGAAAACAAACACATGGAGTCTTGCCAGCTGGGTCAGGCTCCACTATTTATAGCAGGAGCAAAGCGTGGGGAATTGGAGAAGCTGGTGAAGGGTCAGGAGCAGTGGGGGTGGGGATAATTCTAGCCTGCTGTTCAAGGCTCCACCAGCTGCAGAGAGGATCCCCTGCTGAAGCTCTGCCATTCCCAGGTGCAAGCCATCCTGATGTGACTAATGCCATCACAGCACAGGAAGGAAAGCCAATGTCTCCGAGGGCAGAGAGCTTGCTAGCTTGTTCATTCCTGTATCCCCACCAGCAATCACAGTGCTCAGCACATGGTAGAACAGCAAGGATTTGCTGATTAAATGAAGGGAGGAGCTCTTTTCTTCCTGCCCACCCCACAAGATTACGCCACAGATGGCAGAGGGAAATAGGTGGAGAGGTTAGAGAAGAGTGCCTAAAACGGCCTTCAAAAAATCAACTGGATGTAAATATGTGATGGCAAAAATAATTTAGGGAAATGCTATGTTAAGAAAAACTAATTAGGGGGCACCTGGGTGGCTCAGTGGGTTAAAGCCTCTGCCTTTGGCTCAGGTCATGATCTCAGGGTCCCGGGATCGAGCCCTGCATCGGGCTCTCTGCTCAGCAGGGAGCCTGCTTCCTCCTCTCTCTGCCTGCCTCTCTGCCTACTTGTGATCTCTCTCTGTCAAATAAATAAAATCTTTAAAAAAACAAACTAATTAGGGTTTTTTTTGTTGTTTTTTTTTTACTGCAGGACTTTTCAGAGCCTTTAATATGCTGTTATATACCTTGAATCACCAAGAGGTGGATAGAGTATGCACTGAAGTCTGAACTTAACTTAACCACAGACCTGGACTTATGTAACCACAGGCCTGGACTTATTTGACCACACTACTCTTTTTTCTCAGGGTACCATTAGTGAGGAGAATTTCATCAAATACACTTTGGGAAATGGTGGCCTAAGAGGTTCCTGGAGAATATCCCAAAAGCAACTTGTAAAACAGCATGATTCCATTTTTGTGATTTAAAAAATTGCATATGATATGTGCCACATAGTTATTCAGAGGTCATGAGACACTTAAGTGTTAACATTTATCTCTGAAGATTAGGGGATTTGTACTTTTTACATTAAATGCTTTAGAAATATTCAAAGTGGTTAGCTATGTAGTTATCATTTTCGTTATTAAAAAGACAAATTTGAACAACAACAAAAAAAGCTACCTCCAAATAGTGTTTCATCACTGTTACTTTGTCTTCCCATAGACCGGAGGACTTCATTTCCCAAAACCCACTGGGCCATTACAAGGCTCCTCTTTGCTCCGTTATCATATCCGAAGAGGTATGTGTGTCCATTCTCTAACATTCAACAACTCTGGCTTATAAGGAACACCTCCCCTAATTGCAGGATCTGCTGCTTCCATACAATATGGACAAGTGTTATCGAACAAAAGGTAAACCCATTTAATATTCTATTAACCTATACAAGTCTGAAATTACTTTGTTTAATAAATTGTAATAAAATATCCATCAAGAAGTTAGTTTGCTGAAATTATCATGTTGGGCATATTAACATTTAAAGACTGCCTTTTTCCTCCTCAAGTACAAATTTCCTAATGTAACTGATTTGTAAATGTAATTAAAAGTCATCAAGACTTAATAAATATAACATACCAGGTTTTGTTGTGATATGGGATTAAGGCATATCTTTGGCATTAGAAAAAAATCAATCTTAGAATAAATCCAAGAAAAGTACTTGACCTTTTGTTGAGTTACTATGTGTGAGACAATGTACATGCATTATCTTGTCTAACCTCTAAGCAACTCTATGAAGTAGGTGGTACTGTCATCCCCGTTTTACAGATGCAGCAATTGAGGTTCAGAGAGATTAAGCTTCTTGCTTAAGTAAACACTTCAAAGCCACAGCTTATCTGCTTCCTCTGATCGTTGGTCTTGATGTTCCTCCTTGATGTCCTGATGTCACTTCAAGCAGATACACAATGACCTGTTTCCCAAAGGAGGAAATGCAAAAGGCTGAAAAAAATACAAAGTCAGCCTGAGTTGGAGTCACGCACTGGCTACCATGTTTTGGGAGGGATTGGTTTGGCGGATCCCACAATGCACCCTGCATTCAACTCCTAAAGATGTATGGTCCCCAACCCCACTCAGAGTCAGTCCTGAGGTCTGAATGCCCAAATCCCATCCAAAAGTTGGCAGCAGTGGTTTGAGTCTGGATCCAAGTTATATGCACCAGCATGTAGCAAGAGACAATAAAATTATTCTCTTCTTAATCTGGCCTCTCTCATCTTCCTTCTGCTCTTACACAAGCATTAGATTGAAGAATTATTTGGGGACACTAAACACCCCAATGCCTGGGCAGCACCTCACACAAATATAAGCCCCGATCTGGAGAGGGCAGCAGTATTTCACAACTCTTCCCTGGAAACTGTGATGTACAGCCAAGATCGGGAACCACTGGGTGTCCCTGCCATGGATTTGGGGGCCATTTTTATTCAGAATGTATATCAGAAATGCCTTGATTTCACTGGATACCATGGCTGGAATTGAGAATTTTGTATAAAAATGTTCCCTACAAAACTATTTTAAGGAAATTTTTGTAATTCTAATGCTAAAAACTTTTTAAATTCCAAAAATAGAATATCTTAAGACATTTTAAAGAATAAAGCATTTTCTTAAAGCTCCTCTCACATTTCCTCAGATATTCTTCGGACTTTCAGATTCCTAGTTTTCTCCTCTTCACATAGAAATAAAGATCCAAGGGGGGGCCACCATTGCAAAGAACGCCTATTCTGGGGGCCACGATGGCCTCCACCATAGAAAAGGAGATTCAAACAGTTCTTCTGGCCACAGTAACCCTTGCCAGACTGAGGCCATCATCATTACTTCTGGGGACTGGGAGGTGACCAGAAGACAAGAAGTTCTTCAAGCACATGCACATCTTAGTGCTTGCACATCAACACCTGAAATGGTAACAATGAGTCCCTTAACAAAGGCAGAGCAGTCTCTCCGGAGGCTCACAGACCCCTGGAAGGGGGACAGGTGTTGACCCGCAAGACTCCCATAGCCACTTAACACCATACTGGACCAGAGGGCTTCGGCTCCACTAGAACTGTCTCTTCCATGTACCGAAGGGTTAATAGCTTAGCCTCTGGCTTCCAGCCTTCCCCAAAGCGGTCCTTTTTCAGTTTGGTCCCTACCAGGGGAGGAGACAGCTCTCCACCCTTGCCTTAGAGACTCGGTCCCCACCCCAACCCTTCCCCCTCCACGGCCCGCCCACTCCAGGAATGAAGCTGCTGCTGCCCAACATATACCCAGACTGGTTTCATCTCCTTCCAAATCCATTTTGTGTCTTAACTTCTGCCAAGAATAAAAATTAAAACACTAACACACACATCATGCTTGCATGGGAGGGGAGGACAGGGCTGGAAGTTTAAACTGAAAAAGATCAGGAAGGGAGTGGGCGGGGCAGGTCACTGATGAAAGTCAGGGCTTGGAGACTTTGGCTGGGGTCTCTTGTGGGTCTTGGCCCACCCTGCCTGAGGCCCCTGCTGGCTACACCCAGGGTTGGATCTGAGGGGGAAGTGTTTGCAGCATCTGCCCTCATGCTCCTCCAACACCCCATTTCATATCCTTTAACGTCCCCAGCCCTGCCCAGAGGGGCACAGAGCAGCGGAGCTGCCCAGCACTGCAAAGGCTGGAAGTGGATTCCCCTCCCCACACTTGAAGGAGCCCTGTTCCTTGCCAACGCCACAGTGAATAAAATAGCACTTGGAATGACACGCAGGCCTGGTGGTGCAGGCGGCTTGTGGGCTGTCTGTGGCCACCCAGAGGAATGGGTCTGGGGCTGGAGCCTCGTTCTCAGAGCCTGCTCTGCCACACCCACAGCCTGGAGGCTCCAGATTCTAGGGGCCAGGCAGTGCTGCTACAATCCTTTTTCTCTCTTTGTAGGTGGAAGCAGGAGCCCCTTCACTCTGGAATGATGAAGGCTAACCTTTTACACACTCAGGGTCCCCCAGGGTTCAAATAATCACCCCCTACCCAACTCTGAATCCCACCATCTTCCTACTTTGGGTGAACTGCTCCCCAAATGGTGAACGAAGCACTCACATGACTTACACCTATCCAGATGGAACCCACCCTGTCTCATGGAATCACTTGCCTTATAAGTCAATCAATGCTTACTGAACACCTACTCAATACTAGGTCTTCAGAATCCAAAGACAAAGTTCAAGCTTTCTCTAAGAGCTCAGCATCTGGAGGGTAACACAGAAACATCTCAGAGCACCATGGAACAACTGGGAATCAAACTTGAGTGCCCCAGGCTGGTGTTCTTTCCTTTCTATGCCACTGTGAGGAGGGCGGGGAGATGGGATCACACACGTCTTTTGGAAAGAGCAACCTTGTGGCATCCATCCTTGTCCCATCTGGCACACGGTAATGAAAACAAACCAATATTAAAAAACAAAACAAAACAAAACAAAAAACGCTTTGTCCTGATAACTGTTAAATCTGAGTGATGGGTAGATGGCATTCATGATACTATTCTTTCTGCTTCTGTGTTAGAGATTTTAAACAAACAAATAATATAATAAAACTTTTTTTTCAAAGGACAACTAGAACATCTCAAACCTTCCCAATACCACACTAACTCCCAGGAAACCCCTCTACTGCCACCCACCCACCTACCCAATGTCTTCTCAGTTAGGCCCAAAAGCATTTTGAAAAGCAGGTTTCAGTGAGTGCCCGGGTTTTGGTGGGGAAGGGGCTGTTTGACCTTGAAAAGTTCCCTGATACTGGGCCAGAGAGGCAGCCCCATCTCTGAAAGGGGACTGCTGGCCACAACCAGAGGAGACCTAGAGAGCCTATCTTTCCAGCCCTCTGGTGCAAGGACCCAGAGCAAGTGGGCTGTACCCCATACCCTGTTTCCTTTCTGGGGTTTCTCTGTCTAGGATGGGCCTTCCCCAGGACCCTGAGCATATCTCACCAACAATGTGCCCCCAGCTTCTCTGGCTGGCTTTCCTCTACTATAGAATCAACCAAGTGCAGACCTTGAGGCCCAGCTCAAAGACCATCAAAAAAACTGGCTTGGACTTCCGAATCTATCACTTTTCTCTTGGCCTCCATGTCTCTACTGTAAAATTCCCGACACACCATAACTGACAAAACTCTTTTCAAATAGTCAAATGCTCCAAGAAGACTGGCTTAGGAAAGAATTCTAAGTCAGCAGTTTATCTCAAGTCAGAGCAATAATGATGACAACGGTGATAATGGTGAGTGTCTAGCACCTCCTCAGACTGAGCACTTCTTTAATGAGAGAATGTGGATGAGGCCATTCAGTGTGAAACAACCTCTGGTCTGGATTTCAGAGATATTCACAATCCACGCTAGACGTGTCTCCTGGGCAGCAGGCAGAGTGCTCAATGATCCGTTGTCTGATGATTGGAAAGGCTACTATTTGATGGTCTGGAACATGTTTAGGGGCCTATGCCTGATAGAGCACGAACAGCACTGCTCTCAAGCAAGGCTCACTGCTGGCTATTTGGAAAGAAATCGTAAGTGACTCAAGAGAGGCAGTCTGTGAGCATCATGAGTCTCAAATGGTGGCATTCTTCACACTAGGAAGACAGGTCAGAACCACCATCCTTGGGCAGGGAAACACACCCCATCTTGGCTGAGATGTAAAGAAGCAAGGTCTCTCTGCCTTTTCCCCCATGCAGACCAAGGGTGTTAGTATAGGCATTTTTGTTAATTTCCTGTGTGTATGTGTGGGGGGGCGGTGAGGAGGGGTAAAGGGAGTGGGGAAGATGGGGTGGGGGGGTGGAATTCTGCCTGCCTAGGAGTCTATCTTAATTGAGTATGCTGTTCCTTTTTACTTTCTGACTTTGAAAGCACATAGACCTTAGCTAATAAGGAGTTTCCTTGTTCTGCTACCATGGAAGCTAGCTATTTCTAAAGAGGGGAATAGAGTGGCAGTGGCTGAAATTTGGACCCTGCCTTGATTACTGCATACTGTTCTGAAAAGTACTAGAGAAGACCCAGACTGCACCCAGAGACTTCCTTCCACCAACACTCGCTGAAGCTCCCAAATCAAGCAAGGCCTGTGCTGTGCCTCCCTGAGCCTCCCATAATAACAGGCAACCATATCTTGAGAGGTCCTGGCATGATCCCCAACAGAATGCCATTCTTTATGTTAAAGGTGATTTAAAAAAAAAAAATACATTGCATTTAAAAATTTATATTTTAGTAAATATAAAGGCTATTTACAAAATCAGTCTTCCTGAGATTTCTTCTGCACACTGACCAGTAGGGGGGAAGAAAACACCCAAATGCTTTGTCAGATCATGTATTTATCTCTTGATTCAGGAAAAGTGCCCTGCTCCTAGGCACACTCTACCTGGCATGTACCTACATAGGAGCTGGTCTGGGATTCTCTCTCAGGACTCCCACTGTACCTCCTGTGGGGACAGAATGTGAGGAGGGAGACAGGGGTGCAGGCTGGATTTGGTAAGGAACATGGAGCCCACATTCACATGATTGAGCAATTTTCTGTTTGCCTCTTTGGGCAAACTGCAGCAAGGGCCAAGGCTTCCCCTGTGTTGAGGGTCAGTAATCACCGTCACAGCCTCCTAGGCTCTAAAACTAGAGTCAGGATGACAGGGGGCCAGGAGGCTACACCGACTTCATACCTAACCACAAAGTCAAGGACAACTTGCCTGGAGAGAGTGTCCTCTGAAGATCCTGAAGAACTTTAAACATTCCACTGCAATAGTGCTCACAATCTTAGTGACAAACCTGGGACAGGTACTATTTGTCTCCACTTGCACTGGGGATAACTAGGCAGAGCCAATGTATGGTGACCTAGGGCCCTTTAGGGAGTCACTGAACAGGATACAGCTTGGATTGTGGACTGGGTGAGGAAAGAAAATTGGAGGAGTAGGGGGTATGGACTTAGACCATCAGCATGGAATTTCCACAGTCCAAAAGCTGACTTCCTAAGGGGCCCAAAGAGTCTTCGTCCTACTTCACACTAAACTCTGACACACCTGCCAGCGTCCTTCAGGGCACGAAGGTACCAGCTGGCCTCAGCTCTGTGTTTATTCCGAACAGGAAGCAATGGAACCTGGGATCTGAATTTCAGTCCTGTTCCTCAGGATTGCAGCTCTCTGCACCTTGAACACCCCCTTTCCTCAGCCCCTGGAACTTCTCAGCCTGGTTCAACCAGATGACCCACAGGACCCTATTCGCCGGCACCTTCCTTCCCCTAGCTGGGGCCTAGGTTTGAGAAGCTCCCTCCTCCTGCTTCCCTTAGAACATCCTTACTCCCTCAGAGTACCTTCCTGTTCAGAGTGATTGGTGAGTGCCCTGAATACTGAGGTTCCTACCTCCAGCTCCCAAGAAATCCTGGCTCACAAGGCTAACTCAGCAAAGAAGCCCCTCTGGGCAGGGAAAATGTTCTCTGTTTTTCTGGCCCCTATCGGTTTTCCTCCCAAATGACCACAAAACAGGCCTCAGTGCTCACTCCCAGGGCTCAGCACAGACGCCACGGGGACCTGGATGGAGCTAACAGCAGTGACGGCAGAGGCCCGGGACGCGTGGCCGGCCGACGGATGTGGGTGTGAAGGAGTGCTGCCTGCCTGGGGGAAGCTCACTTCCCCACCCTCCTCCCCAGCTCCAAAGCAAGTAAAACAAACTACTGAGGAGGAAGACAAACAGCCCCATGTGCTCCTCCTGTCTCTAGTTAGGAATGGGATGGGAAGGTCTACACAGCTGATACTTCCAGATGTGGAACCAAAACACAGGCAGCTCCTGACAGTTTACCAGCCTGGGCTAAACTCCAGTAGCACCAGGGCCAGGCATGTTCACTAGGAGACGATGAAGGCATGGGACCCGTGGGCTCTGGTCAAGCGGGTTTCAGCACAGGGCTTTTACTCCAGATGGATGTGGGCATGTGGGGGAGGGGAAGGGATGGGGACAGAAGGCCGTATTTAAAACTGGAGGAGACTGCCAAGTAAAAGAAGCCAACCTGGAAACACTATATACCGTGTGATTCCAACTATAGGACAGTCTGGAAAAGACAAAACCATGAAGACAGTAAAAAAAGAGCACTGGTTGGCAGGGATTGGGGGAGGGGAAGAGAGAGGGCTGAGTAAGTGGAGCACAGGGGATGTTCAGGCAGTGAAACTATTATTCCGTATGACACTGCGATGGTGAATAGTTATTATGCGTTTGTCAAAACCTGTAGAGTGTATAATACAAATAGTCAACGTACACTATGCAGTTTAGTTAGTAACAATGTATCTATATTGGCTTAACAACTGTACAATTGTAACAAATGTACTGTACCAACACCTGGGTAATATGGGGAGAAGAGGCCTGAGGTCAGGGGTAATACAGTGGCAACTCTGTATTTTTTACTTAATTTTTTTCTGTAAACTTCAATGTGCAAGAAAAGAAGCTATTCATTTTTAAGAGTTAAAGCAAACAAACAAAAAAACTGAAGGAGGAAGCTCAGGCTTTCAGCTGAGATGCTGTAGAGGTTGGGTCTGGGGATCTTGGTAGTTTAATTTCTCAGGCACATTTGTTGTCAGCACAAGACCTCCTGGGATCTTTATCCCTATTTTTATTCTTCCTCAGCTTCTAAATCTAGAAGCAAGTCAGAAGTGACTGAGATGCAATTTGAAGTCAGATCTGTCCCCCACTGGGCAGACATCCAATCATGCTGTCCCTTGCACACAGCTGTCAGCTCTCCAGCAGCAGAGACCATCTCTGTGGCCTGCGTGCCTAGCATGGGGCCTGACCCCCTGGCTCCCAAGGCCCTCATGTGTGTGGGGAACTGAACTATTCTCGAATGCATCACGTCCCTCATGTCCCCAGCCTGTGGTTCCAAACTCAATTCAACAGAGCTCCGATTCAGCTCAGGTCCCTATGATACTGGAAGGGAATAGCAAAATGGACTGTCCAGGCACACTTGGGAAATCCCAGGCGAGCATTTAGTCTGTGGAACTCGGTGGAATGAGAGAAGGTGCTGGGCTTCTCTGCCTCTCCTAGCCGGGCTTAGCACAGTGCTGGACATAAAGCACACACTCCACAACTTCCTCTGAAGTGAATGATGAGGAAGGGCTAAAGGGGGCGCCCGTTCGTATGCTCCCTTTACAGGTGGAACACCGGGCACACCTACGGACCATCCTGAAGACAGTCACCTTGAGGAAGAAAGAAGACCTGGGCTATTTCTGTCATGGCCTAGCACACAGCTCCCTGGCATTTCTGAAACAGACACTCGAATATTATTAGAATTCTCCACACCAGTCCCCCACGTACTCCCATATACATATACCCAGAACGCATTTTTCTTCTATAAATCCGTATGTAATTATTTGTTTTTGTTTAAAACTCTTATTATACCTCTTTCAAAATTCAGACAAGCCCTGCAGACTACTGGGGTGGGGAGTGGGGAGAGAAATGAACACCAGTTACATATCAGAATCTAATCCAAGCACAGGAAAGTCAGGGAGGAAAAAAAAAAAAATCTCTGGTTTCATGGATCTTCCATTCTGGAGGAGAAGCAGGCAGGAAGCAAATGGATAAACGGATGGATACCTGTCAGCAGATGATAACTTTGAGAGAAAATAAATTAGGCTGAAGGGAGAGAGAATGATGAGTTAATAAAGGGCAGCTAGGTTCAGGTTAGAGGCAGAAGGCAAAGAAGTTGCTCAGCTGGTTGGAGGAGCAGCGAGGAGGCCAGGGTGGCCGTGGGGGGCCGGTGGGAGGTGAAGGGAGAGCTGCAAGGGGTGGGGCTGAGCGCACTGAAGGCTTTGGAATTGTCTCTGAATTCAACAGGACCCCCTGGAGAGTTCTGAGCAGAGAAGTGACCTCCTCCGGCCTCTCTGTTGGAAGTTGAAACGGACTTCTCTGTGTGGCCAGACTTAGGGGCAGGGAAGTCAGGGGAGTGGGGGTGGAAGCAGGTAGAACCCTTGAGGAAGCTCCTGAAATAGTCCCATAGTTTGACAGTCTGGATAAGAAGGGGTAAAAGACCTGGGTGGTAAGAAGTTGCAGGATTCTGGATACATTTTAAAGGTAAAGCCATCATTTGTCAATTTAAAGCGGACTGTGAGAGAAAGTACAGAGTTAAAGAGGATAGCAAGGTTTCGGCCTCGCAGGTAAAATGGAATGGTGTACTGGAAAGCAGTGGAGGAGGAGGCTGGGTGGGAATTCTCTTCCTATTGACCAGGTCTGAGGACACCTAAGGGTGCACTGGGCAGGGTTTGGTCCCACGGTGGGATCCTCTCTGTCCCCATCTGCTCACTCCTTTATCCCTGTAGAGCCTTGAGCAGGGGGTTCCCTTGGCACAGCCTCCCCCTTGCCCTCCTTCCAGCTGCTGAATCCATCAGTAATCCTCACTTCCCACTATTCCTCTTTCCTCTCCTTTCCTCCCAACAGCTGCCTTCTACTGACGCTCATGATGCGTTTCATAAATGCATTAGATGCCATTTCTTGCTTCTCTTTACAACCACCTTAAGAAACTGGGGTTTCAGAGTCTAGGAAACTAGCCCAGGGTCATATACCTAGCAATTGGCAAGGCCAGGATGCAAGTTCAGGCCTCTCTGGTTCCAAAGCCCACACTTAACCAGTATGCCAGTGGCCCTAGAAATACTGCTTCCTCCTGAACAACCTTCTAATAAGAGTCATTCCAGACTCTGTCTTCTCAGAGGGGTCACTCCAGACACTCCCCTAGACGCCTCTGTTCTTCCTCCCTCAGGAAGAACGTTAGCCAGGATCCGTTTGCCAAAAGATCTTTTCCTCTCCCAACTCCTGCCAGACCCTGAGACCCTCTCTCTCCCACTGCCTCTTCCCGCAAGGGGGAGAAAGACAGCTTGTCTGGAGCTCGGGAAGGGTTTCTGGCGAAAGGATGAGCTGCCTCTAGTCCAGGCCCCTGCCCTCAGAAAACACAGATACAACCCAGGAAGCAGGTGCAGCCCATATGGTCACGCTCTGACCTCTAGCCAGTTCCCTAGCAGGTCTTACCTCCTAACTCATCCTAGCAGGCAAGATGCCAGAGAACTTGGGTTTCTGATGAGAGCAGACATTCTGAATCAAAAGCGTTCTCTTATGCGATCTTTCTGCATCCTAGCAGTGCTCTGAAAGGCAGCTTTTGGGGATGGGGAAACAAAGGCTCAGAGTTTCTGTGACTCCTCTCAGTTACCCAGCTAGTTGGTCATGTAACTGTTGCTTAAACCCAAATGTCCTGTGTGATTCGTCGCCGCAAAGCAGAACCCCCTGGCTTCAGGCTGTCCGTGTCTGTTAAAGAAAAACAAGGAACTCAGGGCAGTTATGAGTCCACTATAGCCAAGTCTTCACCACTGCCCTCAGCCGGGAGGGAGAAGGTTGCTGTGCTCTCCTGCAGGTAACTGCCTGTAGAATCCTTCTTGCCGGCTGTCCCATGAGTATCTGCCTGCAAGGTACCGTCTCCTGTCAGTTACCTGCCTGTCAAAGCTCCTACCTCCTTCCCCAGGCTATCTTTCTGTACATGCTGCCACTTCTCCTAACCAGGAAAAGAATCTGCTGGGCCAAGCGCCTTCTCCCCCTCTCCCCGCTGAGGGCACAGAGGACCTGCTTGATCAGACTTGCAGAAACCTGAGGAGCAAGTGGATTCAGCTGGCATTTACAGTGGACGCAAAGACTCAGCCAGCCAATGCAGATAATGGGGGAGGGGGGATGGGAGAGGCAGGAGACATGTTCTGAGATAAGACCCAGGTGGAGGCTGTTCTCACAGCTATCTATGAAGTCTAGCACAAGCATGTCACAAAGCCTGGCTTCCCTTGTGCTGCTGCTGCACTGGACGAAATCTTCCAGCTAAGGTCCTGGTTTTCTTTTCCTTCTTTTTTTTTTTTTTTTTTTAAAGATTTTATTTATTTATTTGACAGAGAGAGAGAGAGAGAGATCACAAGTAGGCAAAGAGGCAGGCAGAGGGGGAGGGGGAAGCAGGCTCACCGCTGAGCAGAGAGCCTGATGCGGGGCTCGATCCCAGGACCCTGAGATCATGACCTGAGCCGAAGGCAGAGGCTTAACCCACTGAGCCACCCAGGTGCCCCTGGTCCCGGTTTTCAGTTCATGTCTCTTAAGGCAAGCTTCCTAAAGGCCCCCACCAGCCCCTTACACTTGTTAGCTGCAAAAGAATAGCAGGAGAGATTGTCTGGACATTTTTTTCCTGCAAAGTCTGAGTTTTGGGGTCAGGAGTCTTTCGATGAAATCTTGGCTCCACCACTTAGTGGTTGTGAACACAGAACAAGTCACTACAATTCTTTAAGCCCTGGCCCCTCATCTGCAGAACAGGATCATACTGCCCGCCTCCACAGGACTGTGGAGGGGTACGTGGGGAGGGGTGCAGGGGTAGTACCTATAGGCTTAGCAGAGGGCCTGGCACACGGTCGGTGCTCATTAAATGGCAGCTAAGATTCTGCACGTCACCATAAGGACAGAAGAGGCAGGGGGGCTGCCTCGTTGGCACCAGGAATGGAGTGAGAAGAGTAATTCTCCCCTCCCATGGTAAAGGGTGTCTGCCCTTCCTGTGTCCTCACCCTCCTGAGGGAGCCTCACCACATAAATGCAAGGCTCTGTCTATAAAATCAGAGGAACAAAAATGAATCCCTTCACAATACCGCCCTCAGCAACCTGTTCCATTTTTTTTCACCAGCACTCAAGACCTTTGTGGTGTTTCAGTGACGGGGGATTGGCTGCCAACCTTCTTGTTCCCCTTTGGGCAGGAGAGCTGAGCTCCCCCACCCCTCCTCTCTCCCATTGTCAAAGACCACCCAGTGAAACTTGCTGGCAAGCTGCCACAGTCCAGACAGGCGAGAGCCAGGCCTAAACACCCAGTCTCCATCTCTGCAACACAAGGCTATAGAACGAGAAGCACCTGACCGTGGGGCTTTCACCTGGAGCGGACGCAGCCTTCAAGACGGCAGACCACCAGTGGTGTCAAGGAAGGGTTGCAGGTGATTACTCGGAAGGCCTGTACATTGGAAGAGTCATTAGAATCTAACTCTTGGCTGTAACACCGTAGGTTTTTATGTAACTTGTTCACTACAAAACATCCATTCATAATGAGAGGTAAACAGTCATGAATTTCCATTGCTTTCTGTGGTCTCCCTGTGCTGACTGGCTGTGTTATGAAATCGCCCTCACGTGGACACAGGTACATAAAAAGGAAGAGCGAGCAGAACATCACTGAGGGATGATAGTCTTTAAGGGCAGAAAGAGAGTCAAGGGGCAGGGATGATCTGTGAAATAATTAAGAGCAGTCTCTGCTTTCATAGAAAAGTAATAAAGCCAGAACCCCCCAATTTTCCCCTCCAATTAACTGTGACCCATACCTAATAAAGCTGCTGTGATTGTAATGTTAGGTAAACTCAGACTAGTAAAGGCACCTGGCTGGGACTACCCTGGAAAAATACTGGCAGGGCCGGGGAGGTGGGGGAGCATCCTACTCCAGAGTCCAATTCCAGCCCTGCCTGGCGGGGGGGCGGGGGGGTGGGGGTTAGTCTCCTAGGTCAGCCAGCTCTGCAGGCCCTCTTCCTCTTACCTGTAGCTCCCATACAGTGTGACAGGATGTTCCCTCACTGGCTACTCTGGAAAGGATTTCAGAGTTAGCAAACCTGGTGCAAACAGTAGAACAAAGGGCAAATGAAACTGAAAGGTAAAAAGCTGAATTCAGGCATGTTGTTTCTAAACTTCTCAGCTGAAATCTGACATGGATGAGAAAGAAAAAAAAAAAAAATCACACATCCCCCACCCACCCGCCTCCCAATGACAGCTATTGAGTTACTGGTTTTAGAATCCTAAGTAAGACTCAAATTTCTGAGGTTCTGTATTCAATGCAGAACTTTCACTTTTTAAAATTAACAAAAGTACTCTGAACTTGCAATCTCCTATCTCAAGAACACTTGAGCCTATCATCTGCTGAAGAAAAGTCAGTCTTCAGGGAGAAAATCATGAACACGTACAGGCAGAAGCCAAAGAACAGTTCAGTCCTGCCAGTCCCATCTCTGCCTTTAAGACTTAGTCTGAGATACTGACTCTCCTCTCTCAAGAAGCCTTTCTTAACTGACCCTGTCCAAGTACTTTAACACTACAGTTTGTACTGTAGTGTTCCCCTCCCTTCAATAATGCAATTCTGGATGGTGTAGTCTCTGGTATTGATCCCAGGCACACAGCAGGTGCTCAATAAAAGCTCACTGAAAGGATGAAAGCGCCAGCCTACACATACATCATCAGCCTCATCTTGTCCAATGCTGTCCAAACTCATTTTAGGGAAGAATAAACATTCCTTTGCCATACTTTCTGCTGCTCAGCTCCTATGGAGTTCTTTTTTTTTTTCTTCTTTATTCAACCCTACTCACCCTGGCCATATTATGTACTTTGTTACTTACCAGGAGAACTAGTTGAGACTTTCCTCAACATTTTCTCTGGCAACCAAGTGAGGCTGACTGTGTATTATTGGCTCTGATCTCTCGCCTATGATTTCCTCTTACTGCCCAATAATCCTATCCCAAACATCAAAGGCCTTCTTTGAAGATAAGGCCAAATTCACCATTAGGAAAGGAGAAATTATTTCCTAACTTTATTTCAAAAGTTGGGATGACACAGAATCCCTCTGGGTTTTGTGAGATAAACACTGCCCAGTATAGCAGATCACAAGGCATTCGCTGTAATACCACTGACAGAGACATAAACACAGGGCTTTCCTCACCCAAACCTAAGCAGGATTTTTCTATAGTAGCCTCAGTCTCCAAACTCCATGGTAAATGGTGTGTATCCAACACGTTCAACATGTTGAACAGATTTGCCTCAAGGAAAGGAAGGTTCAAACAGCCAGCCCAGGGGAAGGAGGTCACCACTGGCTTCGACTGAAAGAGTATCTGACCTGAACTAGAATCAATCTGTTTGGCCCAGATTCCACTCAGAGTCAGACCCTTCTAATGCTAAAGGATGAGAAACACTCTGTCCTCAAGAGACAAGACAAAACATGAATGGAAAAAAAAAAACAAAAACAAAACTGATCCAATAGGGCACTGGTATTAGACTGTGGGCAGAAAACCTCACCTGCTTCTTCTACTTCATTGCTGCTACCCTCAGATGGTGTGAGAGTTGACAAGACTTCATGGGTCATGGGTTCCAGGAAGTTTGTGCTGGGACTGGGAAAAAAGAGAAGTGTCTTATCTTTTGAACAACAAAATAAACAGTTCAGAAGTACTGGCTTTTTGTAAAGTGCATTGTTATAAATCATAGTAATTCCTTATTAATCCATTTTATAAATAAGAAAACAGAAAAAGCAGTTTTTTTAAGATCCTAGGCTTCCTTAAATCTCCAGTTACCTGGTCCCTTGTAGAAATGAAATGAGCCATGGATTAAGGAAAAATGATTACATTGAAAAAGTCTGATCTTATAAAACCATTACCTTTGCAACCAACAGCCCATTTTCATCAATATTCACCAAATATCTCTCAAGAAGACATTATTAGCAGGCCTCATACGAAGTAAGGTGGGCTTACAGGAAAGGGGTTTGGGGTGTTAAGGCAACAAGCAAGGAATGAACCTGGCAAAAATCAAGGGTCAGCTATTAGTAGGAGCAGAAGGTTCCTACTAAAGTAGTAGTATCACAAGGTAGGACAGAGCCACATGTGAGAGGGCTACGGAATTTGGGTTGTAAACTTAGACTGTTTGAAGCTGGGTGGTGACTTGTTTATGGGACTGATGGAGGTTGGGTGGTGTGGTGATAGGTAGCCAGTAGGGATTCTAGCCATGTGTCAACAGAAGTTGTCAAGGGCATGAAGAAGCCTGGTGGTAGCAGCCGTGGAAAAGGTGGTATAGATGGAGGAAGGATAAAAGGAAAGGCAGGAATGATGGGGCAAGCTTGGAGAAGGAGGCTAACACAGTGGCAGTGGAGGTGCAAGGATCGAGGAGTTTGTTCAGTGGTTTGAGTCAGTGTGAACAGAGTCCTCAGAAGAGCCAGGGCTTCAACCTAAGTTCCCGAAACCCCACCTCAGTGCCCTTTGAGATGGAGCCTCTAATCATTACCTCCAGCCTTCTTCCTCCCCTTCTCCACCCATACCAATGCTGAGGGCTCCAAGGAAGAAAAGAGCCCTATTTAGGAAGTCTTTTTGTAACCATGGATTTCTAGATTAAAAACACCCACTTCCATTCCCACCCCAAGTATTTGATTTGGTCTCATAAATGAGGAAAATATTACACGTGAAGGTTCCATGTGGGAGCACTCTAAGGATTTGTTGTTCCCACCAACAGGGAAGTAGGTTGGACCATCTGTTCTTTGTGAGTCTTCGGACAAAAATCTCTAGATGCTTCACTGTTGACTACAAAAACATCACACTTTTATGACAACTAGTGAAAAGCATGTATGCACAGGGATGAAGAAAACCAAGTTGTGTTATAATATGGGAATGTGGGCCATTTAAAAGAACATTTTAAAATTATTAATAGATGTTTATGCAATAAGTAAAAATTTGGGGAAAAAATGGGGGGGGGGTTTAGTTTGGAAAATCACCCTTTAACTAAGAAAGCTTATTCTTCCGGGGCAAGAAAGCTCCCAGTCCAGGGTCTGATGTACTAGAAATGTTTGCTGAACTTTTTTAGACAAAAAGTTCTAAATGGTAAGGTAAATAGATTTTTTTTAATGTAACAAATCACTTTTATTTCCTCTGCCTCCCCAATTTCTACTCCCTTCCCATTTCTCTTATTCCACCCCCCACCTCGAAAGCAGACTACAAATGTATAATATCTTTTGGTGCCAGATTAATACTTCCTTACTCAAGAGGCCAGAAAGTACTGGTGCATTTGGGTCTTCTTCAGCTTCCTCCCACTTGTTTGAAAGACAGAGAAAGCCCGTTATTTGTTAACCCCACTAGTGACTTTGTTGAAATCTGAACCCAGACCCCCTAGGGTCTCATGGAATACTGTGACCACCAGACTCACTTCAAGCTCTTCTTGCTAAAGTCCTGGGGGTCCCTGGGGAGGGCAACTGAGTTATTTAAGGAGTAAAATTCCCTACTCCTTCTTGGGGAATGGAAATCACAGATAAGTTGCAGAAGAGAGCTGGGAGCCCAAACACTTGAAAGAACATTTCAAAGAATGGAAAATCTCCAAATCCATTTGGAGGATGGAAAGGAACACCCTCTTATCACAAGTAGGCCAACCAATCCACAGTTAAGCAGGGTCTTCTGTCCCCCACCCCTAGCTGTGGTCAAGGAACCAACCATCATGGCCTCTAGCAATCTGTCAGGAGTAAAGCCAATATCTGTGTCTTGGGCAATTTCTCCTGAGAAGTAAAGCCAATATCTGTGTCTTGGGCAATTTCTCCTGAGGAAATGTCTCTTGTAATGTTACTCCTCTCAGATCTCTTGAAAGAGGATGAAAGGGCCAGTGTCTGACATCTCAATCCTCAGATTTCACAGGAATAGACAGCCTCCTGTCTCCTGAAGAGCCAAACTGAGAAATAAAGGGGGGTGGAGGGGTTGGGTTGGGGGTTGGGCAGTGTCAGCAAAGTGGCACAATGTGGCAACTCTTAACTTCTTTCATTTCTACCTCTCACATAAACTCCCTCTAAAACTCATCTGGCAGGAAAATCATAACTCCACTGCTGTTTCCACCCTGCCTGTCCCACTGACCCCAAGGTGCTTCAAGATTACCATGGGAACCTTCTGGGTTTCAATTATGAGACCATTAAAAAGTGCCAATTATAAGACCTCAGAAATGTTCCTGGGAAACCTGTTACACACCTCAAAACAACCAAGCTCTTGCCTCAGATTCACTTAAGTGAAGTTCGGAAAATAGGTCACCCAGATGTAGAGGGGCCCCAGCCCCCACCTCAGTCCAACAAGACCGGGTTATAATATTGTCCATGCTGACCAGGAAGAAATGGAAATTGATTTATTGGCTGTTAGGAGAGGGATGAAAAAACCATCACGGAGCTGAGCCGTGCAGGGCCCAGTTGTGGAGTAAATCAAAAACACTTGGGCACTCAAGAATTTTGGAAAATTACATTTATTTAATATCCAACGTTTGCAAAGTCCTGAACAACAAAGACCTAGGTGACAAAGGTGACTCCGGTACAGCGTATTTGAAGCCGGCACAAGGGTCTGAAACCAAAGAGTACTTTTCACTCAGTCCACTCAAAGAGGTAACTGAGTCAAAAACTTCTTCGAACCCTCGGGAACTTGCTAAGAAGGGATGGGGGCGAGGCAGAACACCCCACCACACCCACAGAGTGCCTGTTTAGGATTGCTGGCGTGTGGTTTGGGTATTCTTAGCTCTACTGCCACATCTCTGGAAGAACACAACAACCTTTCAAGTCACCCTGTCACTGCCACCCCCAACCCCCCCCCCCCCCACAAAACTAAATGGATCCCCAGGGCTCCCTGAAGTCCTCCAAGTCCACGGCCGCCCTACCTCTCAAACTCCTTCTATCACCCGGAAGAGCTAACTAACTTTTGGCAACCTGCAAGTGAAGCAAGGCCTTCGAAAATCCAGCAGAAAATTCTGTCTGGGCTCCTTGCCCCTCCCCAGGCCCCTTCCCACCTGTTCCAGAGGCTCATTTTCCCACCTCTCCCAGTTACACAAACAAAAACCCAAAGAACACAACTCCAGGGGGATGCTTCGCGCGGGAACCAACACTCACACACTCCCCCTTGCCGCCGCCCCAACCCCACAAACACCTCTGGACACCCCACTTCAGCCTCGCCCCTTGATCTCCCCCCCCACCCCCCCGGGATGCTCTTCAGGGGGCTGTTTCGCTCCCGGTCCGTTCGGTCCCTCACTTCGGGGCTTTCCCTTTCAAACGCCAAGGCGGTAAGCCCCCTCCCCCGAGAGGCCGGCGGGTGCAGGGCAGTCCCGGGTTCCGCCGACCCCCTGCGGGCTTCCCCCTGCGCCGGGCGCACGGAGCCGGAGCACCGGTGTCAGGCTCCGGGGTACGTTTCGGAGGCGGTCCGGGCCCTGCTTCCACCGACAAGCTTCCGGGAACGGCCGGCCAGTCTGCGCCGCAGGGAACCAGACGCGGCGGCCCCGGCCCGGCCGCGGCGGATACCCCGGCACCCCGAAGCCCGCCTCGACCGACTTCTCGTCCCGCGCCCCGCGCGCCTGCCTCGGCCGCAGCCGCCGCCGGAGCCCGCGGGCCGAGCGCCCGGACCCGCTCCCGCCGTCGGCTCCCCCGCGGCTTCGCCCGGCCTGCGACCGCCTCCCGCCCTCCCCCACTCCCCCAAACCAACAGAGAAACACAACTTTTTGTGAAAAGAAAACAAACTTCAGCGACGTGACTCACCTCTGGTGCAGCGGCTCCTGGTAAGGGCTAGCGGGGCCCGAGGGCCGGCGCGGCGGGCGCCACACAGCACCGCGCCGCACGGACACACAACCCGCACAGTGACGCTCAGGGACTCTCAAAACCGGAGAGCGGCCGCCGCGGGAGCAACAAAGGAGCCCCGGCCCGAGAAGCTGCCGGCCGGGGAGGGAGGGCGCGTGCGGGCGCGTGCGGCTGTGGCGGGCGTGAGTGTGTGTCTGTGCGTGTGCGTGTGTGTGAGGGTGAGTGTGCGTGCGTGCGCGCCGCGGCTGACACCGGCGGGCCGCGGCTCAGGGTCTCTGCGGCAGGAAGCGGGGGTCGCGGCGGCGGCGGCGGCAGCAGCAGGACAAGGCAGGGGACGCCGCGCGCAGCGCACCCGGTCCCTCCATATGGAAGAAGCTTTTTTGGATGACTGAACTCGCAAACAATTCCTTCTTTTGCTTCTCCTGCTTAGGAGCCTCCCATTACCGCGCGAGGAGGAGGGGGAGCAGAGGAGGCGGGGAGGAGGGGGAGGAGCAAGATGGAGCAGAGAAAAAGTCTTGGAAAGGAAAGGAAGCTTGGGGGGGACCCACCCCCCAAAAAAGTCCCTCAGACTCAGTTTTTCTCCTAATACCCATTTTCTTTCTATTGCACTCCAGTCCCGCGCTCTTTCCCTAACTTCTCTTTTCCCATACCAAGAGCAATGCCCTCTGCCTTTCTCCCCCACCCCTGAACCCTCATTTTCTCTTTAGCTTTACCTCAGACCCTTGCTCTCCAACGTTATCTTTCTCTTTTGGTCACTTCTCCCGGAAACTTTTTCCGACAGCCTTCTCTCAATAGTTTTCTCCTTATTCTGCAAACTATTGGCTAAGGCATTAAAACCAAAACTTTGTTATTAAACGTCCCCCCACCCCAAAGTGGGGCAGCGGTTGTCAAGAAAATGATGAGGAAAGCAGTGTCGGGGGAAGTCCCGACACCACCTACCCCGACCCACCCCGTGGTTTTGGGAAGGAGGGTTTGCGGCGTCGTGCGTTGACAGCGCCCTGCCCTGACCTCCATTTATCATCCTGGGATGAGGAAGCAGGAAAAGGATGAGAGGGGGCAGGGACAGGGAGGTAGGATGGCCATAGAGGAGAGTTAGTTACCTCCGTGTGTGCGTGTGTGTTAAAACCTCCCTTTAGAGTTGGGCAGAAAACAATTCAGAGCAGCGGTTCTCACACCTGAGCGGCATCAGAACTTCCTGGAGCCTTACTAAAAACAGATTGCTGCCCCCCCCCCCATTTTCTGATTAATAGGGTCTGGGGTGGGCCCGATAATTTGCATTTCTAATAAGTACTCAGGTGATGATGCTGCTGACCCAGGGCCAAACTGTAAAAACACTTTCCTAGGGTGTTAAGGAGTTACACATATACTGAGTTGCTGGCAAACTGGGTCCCCTTCTTATTCTTTAGGGATGAAAACAAAGATTGTGAAGGGTCATTCAAGTCCACACCCTAATATTGCAGCTGAAGAAACCAAGACCCAGAAAGGTTAAGGCATTTGTTCAAAGTGAACCTCAAATTTGTGCCAAAGTGGGAGGGAAACTGTCTCGGAACTGGCCAGGAAGACCAAGAGTGGGGGAATGAAGGGGCTGCCTCTCCTCTGTGGCAGGACAACTGCCCTGCCAGTCAGGAATCCACTGTGTGACCTTGAGAAAGGCACATAAACTTAACCTCTCTGTGCCTCAATTGTTTTCTTTAGTTTCTCATCCGTAAAAAGGACATACTTTACACTGAGTATATGATTTTAATCCTATCTGAATCTAAAGATGTTTAAAGGGGCAGCATCCACATTGTATTCAATATATTGTACTGCTTCTTTTTTCCTATATTTAGTAATTCAGACAGCCAGTTTTTTATTGATTTATCTGGTACTTTCAACAATGTGTATCTGGACTCCTGGGCCTATCCTTGAGGCAAAAGGGAAAAAGAGATGATCTGTCTCCAACAGGTGAAAAGGCAATGAACTTCCTCTTTGAACTGTGCCCCTGTACTCTTTCCTCTTCTTCTCTAATTCCCTCCATCCCCACTCTCCTTCTCTTGTACTCTCTCACATTCTCCCCCAACATTCTTCAAGACCCACTTTCCTCCCCATCCAACGGCCTTGTTAGATTCCACCTTCTTACTATCCTCCTCCCAAGGCACAGTTCAGGACTACAGGGCCTGGAGTTCACCCAGGATACAGAATTCTTAATTCCTCAAGGGAATAGAGCAGCAGCCTTCCACTGCAGTGAAACACTCCCTCTCTGCAAGCCCCAATCAGGGTATTCAGCTGTCTGTTTTTCATAGGTGACTCCTAGTAGTACCATGCCCACTGGCAATGTGGGATTCCAATGCAAACAACATGCATGAAATTCTTAGATCGATTCTTCTATATTTCTATACGTACTCTTCATTGCTCAACATCTCAAAGATGTCCCTTATCCCTTCACATTTTCTTCTTCCTCAGACTTTCTCCTAGGACTCTCCATTCCCTCCATTCTTGTCTTTGGGTCTTGCCCTGGGCTCTGAGTCAACAAGTCACAGCACAGCAGAAAACAGAGATCATAGTCCCTACCAACACTGTGTAGCCAGGATAAAGACCCATGACCTTATACACCCCCCCCATCCCAGCCTGTTCACGGGGCTGTTCCTCTTTCCCACAGAGTTTAGACAGACATACATCACAGCTTAATTGAGAGGGTTTAATTCTGTAGCAGCATCAAGCACATTGTTGGCACCTCAGAAGTGTTTATTGTTTTTATGGCTCTTTGTATTAACATAATTATGTTTATTATTATTACTGAGTAAGTACATTGTATCTCTGAACTCTCCCCCTTTGCCTCCAGCAGTCCTTGTCTAATTCTCCTCTCCCCTCTCTGTTAGTTTCCCTATCCTAACCCTCTCCACCCAACACTAGCTCCCAGCCATCTCACAACAGTTATATAAGAGTCTGGGCTTGTGGTAAGGTGCTTTCTGCTACTCTGCGCTCTGTTCATGGTGATTTCCCTTTGGCATCTTGCTTTCTTGGGGACTTTCTGGCCTCCATCAAGAAAGCAGCGTTTAGTGTGAAAGTGATCATCACATTTATTATGTCGGGGAGGAGAAGGAAGGGACTGTATATATGTCTACATAAGTCACTATATGGCTAAGGTTTTGCAGAGCGAACTGGAAGGAGTCCCAGTGAGTGAAGTGACATCAAGAGACGGGTGTTCCTCCTCAGTGTGCTGCAGGCACACCACCCATTATAGTATAAACAGACAACTCCTTCGTTGTGAAGCATATCTGGAGAGGATTGTACTGAGAAAAATTACTAAGATGTAGACAAAGAGAAATAGGGAGTTAATAATTTTCCTTCTTTTAATATAAATCTGTCTTCCTGAGTATAAACTTATGTTCACTGAAGAAAATTTAGAAAATACAGAAAAGTGCAAAGAAGGGAAAAATCATTTTAAGCCCACTACCCAAGGATAACACTGTTAATAGAGGCATTTTTTTCTAGTCATTTTACTCCTTTTTTTCCCCTCATCAATACAACTCATACTTTTTCTACACTGAGTATATGATTCTAATTGATCAGAATTTGAAGATATTTAAAAGGACAAGATAAACAGATAATTTTATTCAATATTTTGTACTTTTTTCTTATGAGTTTGGTTATTTAAGCAGGAACCGGTTCTGTCATTGATTTATCTGTACTTTCATGCTTTACAAAATTGTGTTTATTGTGTATAGAAGTTATCCTATTTTTTAGATTTAACATTCTAATGTGATTAAATCTTCTCCAAAGTTTGACTTTAACAGCTGTGTACTATTCCATCAAACAGAGACATTGTTATTTATTCAACCATTCCCCTATTGTCAGATATTTAGATTGTCCACTTTTATTATGATAATGCATCCCAGTTAACTAAACATCTTGTCATAAATCTTTATTTACAGTTCTGATTATTTCCTAAGGATGAATTCCTATGAGTAGGAGCTTTGGATCAACAGATATAACATTTTAAAGGCTTTTGGCTGGTATTGCAAAATTGTCCTCTAGTGACTCCAATGTACATTTTCATCTCTCAGATCTCCACAACAATGAGATCATCAAACACAAGGCCCCAAGTGGAGACTTGATTGAATTATCCAGTTTGGATGACTGCACTAACCAGATAAAGAAAACAACTGCCAAAAATATTCACTACACTGGAGACAACGCTCAAGTGGGAAAAGCTGAACAATAACTGCTTACTATATGAGCTCAGTTATATTTATGATCTTACATAACCTGTCCAACAACCTTTGAGAAATAAGGTAACATCCACTGAACATCTACCCCTCACAGCATCTCTGCTTGGTTCTGTGTGTCCATTCGGTCTTGAATGCCCACGATAATCCTTTACTATAGGTTTGATTCACTCCATTTTACAGATATGAAAAAGTAAGCAACTTGCCTAAGATCCCCAACAACTATGTGGTGGTACTCATGCCTAAACCTGAGGTTTTTCTTTTTTTTTTTTTTTTTTTTTTTTTTAGTTATTTATTGGACAGACAGAGATCACAAGTAGGCAGAGAGACAGGCAGAGAGAGAGAGAGGAGGAAACAGGCTCCCTGCTGAGCAGAGAGCCCTATGTGGGGCTCGATCCCAGGACCCTGGGATCATGACCCGAGCCGAAGGCAGAGGCTTTAACCCACTGAGCCACCCAGGTGCCCCTAAACCTGAGGTTTTTCTAGTGCAACATTCCTTTAACTGTTTCATGAGGGTAAGAAAAGCATAGTCAGAAGATGCTTGAATTCCATCAAGCCTTTAAAGAATCTTTTCTGGGCTTCTGAATGGCTGGTTATTTTTCTTAAGGGCATCCAACTTCATTCAAAGGACTGGGGTAACTCACAAACTATAATTGACAGAAAAGTCCAAGGATTGTATACCTTAGTAGAATGGAGCTCTGATGTAGGAGTTAAGATTAAAGACTAGATACTAAAATTCATAGTATTAATAGTAATTAGTAAATTGGCTTTTGTATACATTCCTATTCTCAAAGCTAATGTTTGGATAAACATTTTTATCTTGATCAGAGGTGTTAGAAATAAAATACTGAATCCAACTTCCTAGTTTCAAATTCTAGCTACTGAATGTATCAAGCTTTTATTTATTAAGGAAATATCCCAAGACATTTTCAAAATAAACACAAAAAATCTCTAATCTGTTACTAGGAAAATTAGCTCGCATTTGCTTGTTCCTGGGCCATTTACTAGGGATCTGAGTTGGCCTCCCTCTCCACGCCAAGTATCACAAGGGCTGCTGGAGAAGTGTGCACAGTTCCTCCAAAATATTTGATGACTGAATGATGAATGAAAGTATAAGATTGACCTCTGCAACAATTAGTAAACAATGCAAGACAGCATGTAATTAAACCCTAAATTGCATGGTTCAGGCGGAATTACAGGTGAGCCTGGTACAATGCCATCTACTCCCCATACGAGTTGAGCTGGCTGGGACTGACTTCTCTAGTCCAGTGCTGCCAATTCAGACATTCCTACTTGCCCTGTGTTCTGCTGACTTTAAGGGATCAGTCTTCAGATCTCCCTGAGGCTGCCTACAGATAAGGGCACCTGGGGGGAGGATGACATAAAAAAAAAAAAAGTGAAATCGTACAAGCAAAACAAATCTGGGTTTGGATACAGTCTTTAACTTTAAACAAGCTTGTGAGCTTAGGCATTCTGAACCCCAGTTCCTTCATCTGTGGAAATTAGAAATATATATGAAGTATCTCTCCCAGTATATGATTGTTAGTGGGTTATCTGATACAATTATACCTGCTGTTTATGGCTAGCCCCTGTTCTGATAGGTCATGCATTTTTAAGACTGTAACCTTTAGTAGGTACTTCATAAATGGCAGTTATATTAGTAAAGGTTTGAGTCAGAGGTGAAGCTAGGACAGAGAAATGGAAAACAGGGTAATCCAAGGCCATTTTTGTGACCAGTGCCACATGCTTGATTTTGCACACTCCTTAAGTCCCAGACAAATAGAATTTGTTGACAATGAGTTCTCAGAGACTCCATTTTTTCCAAAATATCAGATTCCCTGAAGTAAGCACAGGCCCCATTTAGTCCCACATGAAACATCTACCTTCTACAACTCAATCCATCTGCTCTCCTCCCCATCCCAGCCCCCCACCCCCCTCACTTGTTAGGCTGAGAAACTTGGATCCTGGAGCTGCCCAGACTCCAGCTGTTTGATATTGTGCAGCTGAAGGCAGCCTAGGGCAGGGGGCTAGAGACTCCAGATGAAAGCAGAAACTCAAAGAGAACTGGACCTCAGAGCTTTGATACCAAGCTCAGTAGGTAACAGCCTCTGTTAAATCTGTTCAGTCAGCCATTTAAGAGGCAAGGAGTTTCTCACACGTCCTGTAAGGGTATTTAGTGATGGGATGCTTCCACGGAGGGGAATCAATGTTCCGGGGACTGAGTAGGACAGAATCAAATGCCAAAGCTACTGTTGCAAGCTCAGAGGTTGGTAATGTGCTGCCTTGCTTTGCTCCCACTGTATTATTTTCTTTCCCCTTCATGGTACCAGGGATTCACTGGGACTTTTGGCCACAGCAACAGAAAACCAGCTATGTCCCAGCCTCCTTCACCCCACCCCACTTCTTTAGGTTCTGGGGAGGAGCCCCTATGGTAGAAGCCAGAAGGAAGGAAGAAGACTTAGGAGGAAGACAGAGATACTGGGGCTCCCTACTTACTACCAGTCCCTTTCAGATTCAGATACCAGGTTCAACTTCTTTACCTTCTGTTGGTTCATCAACTAAGAAATGGAATCATTCGAGGCTCAGTGGACCCAATTTGACAAGTGCCTTACCTATGAACCTCTGCCTGGGATAAGGAAGGACTAAAAAATTAATCATAGTCCACCCCAATAATTTCTTCATTCTTTTAAAGAAACAACAACAACAACAACAACAACAACAACAGCAACAACAAAACACCAAACCAAACAAAACCCCCATAAGACTTGTCTTTATTTAGCCAGGACAGATGAGGTCAGGAGCAATCATATCACTCACTACCTTAAAGTTCTTTAGTGTCTCCCAGTTCTTTTGCTATAGGGAACAAGTATTCCTGGCTCTGATGCAGCCCACGTCTCCAGCCTGACTCCCCAGCGCCCCTACCTATGTCTTCTGCTCTAGCATCTGTTCTCTCTTCCTCAAAAGATCATACTTTCTCATGCTTCCCAATCTGCCCAATTTCTGTCCGACTCAAACTCTTCTCTTTTGCAGTCATCTACCTCTAATTTACTCTTTAAGACTTCCCACTAGCATCACCTCCTCTAGTAACCAGTGCCTGAACACCACGCCCCAACTCCAGTTGTCTGCCCACGGAACACTCTTCTCTCCTTCATCATAACGTCCATCATGAGCACTGTTGTTAGGTCCATCTGACTTCCCTCAGCTGAAATATCCCCAAGTGGAAAGGCAATTCCTGTTTCATCTTTGTACCCCCAGTGCTTATCAAGATACCTAGCACATAGCAGGTGCCCCACAAATAAATTTATCAAATGGGTGGATGAAGAGTTAATGAAATCAAGTATGGCCTTCACAGCAGTTGAAGCCAAACGGATCGATGTGGTGTGGAATGTTGAAAGGATACCAATAACCAGTACTGCACCTGGGGTAGAATCCTAGTTTGAAAACCAAAACCAGATCCTTACCTAAGAGCAAGTGATGACTGATCTGTCTTAGATACAAGGTTGGATGGCTACCATACAGCATTCTGCATTTAGATGCTAATGGTATATTTGGAATGAAAGCATATGACTTTCAGCTGTATTTTTTTTTACTTTTTATTTTGAGACAATTATAGATTCACATGGGTTGTAAGAAATAACACAGAGAGTTCCCGTATACCCTTCACCTACTTTTCCTATAAATACAGCCCAATATCTAGCCTAATTATAGTAGTGTGTCTTAATCAAAGATGTCTTAATATCTTAATCGAGGTTGATACAATTATCAACCTTATTCAGATTTTGCCAGTTTTACTCGCACAGTCATTTGTAGGTAGTTGTATGTTTTTGAAACGATTTGTAGGTTATTGTGTCTGTGCAGCCTAGCCCCTGAATGTCTGGCCACAACCAGTAAAAGTTAGGATTATGCCCAGATGGCCCCATAGAGAAAGGACTTGAGTCTCTCCCAAAAATCTTACAGCAACAGGATTCATCCCTGATCCAGTCTCTGCTTTGCACCCTCTGAGACCCCACTGTAGAACGTCTTATTCCTCCTCTGACAGGACAAGAAAGGACACAGTCTTCCTGGATGATGCATGATGAGTTGGAACAATTCCATCCACCCTTCTTTGCCATCAGCCAGCACACCAGGGTGGGCTACATATTTTGCAGAGTCTAGTACAAAATAAAAATGCAGGGTCCCAGTCAGGAGTGGGGAAGTCCATCCCCCTTTCTTAAACCCACAGCAGATGGCCAAACCCCAAGGGGTTGTAATGTGCATACCAAGATGGGCTAGAGGCCCCTGCCCAGATGTCTACTGAAAGCACTGTGAAACTGCCAGGCTTAGTTGGGGGAGAGCCACCGCCTCACCCTTTCCTGAGATGCAATAGGGTACATGCCCTACTGTGACCCTCCACACACTTAGGCCTAGGCCCCCATCAGGAGCAGAGGGTGACTGAAGCCAGTGTAGGGTTGGGAAGGCTGAGAAGTCCATGGCACCAGATGTCACGGAACTAGCCAGCTGAGCCTCTATCCCAGGGAGGCAGTGGGATTCAGGACCACATATGAGCTGAGACTCCAAAACTCCAATGCCTGTTCCCATTGTCCAGTTGAACTTCCCTTACAAAACACAAATTCAAAGAGAAAAATGTCAAGAGAGCAGCCACAGAGATTAAAACCAAGTGTGGGGCTTGAGTGCAAGGCTCTGTGAAACTGGACTGGCCACACACCCATGAATACACCAAACCCAGAATTCATCAACTGCATTTGTGACTCTACAGTTGCCCTAGTCCAGACCTGCATCATTTTTTTTTAATGTGGAATATTGCAAAAGCCTCTTTATTAATTGCCTCCCTCGTGGTCCATTTTTCAGATTACTGATGGCGACATCTGTAGAAATGTCAAGCTAGATGATGCCTTATCTCTCCTACCACCTTCCTTTCTTGTCCTTTTCAGTGACCCCACCATTTTTAGGATGGAATCAAACTCTTAAGCAAAGCACATGAAACTTTTCATACCAGTCCTGAGCAAGTATCTCCTCAATGTGGTCTCCCACCATTCTTCTCCCCGCCTGACCTTGTTCCCTCCCTTACTTTACACAACTTCTTCAGAATGTTCCAGGATCCTGTCTCTAGGCCTTTGTATATGTGGTAAGCTTGTTGGAGCACCTTTACTGCCTGCTGCACCAAATTCTCACTTGTCCTGCAAAACTTGGCTTAATTATTAGCTCCTCTGGCCTTCCTTGCCCACCATAGTTTCCCAATATGATGGGTGCTTATGATCCATGCCTCATATATCACTTGGTGTTAACCCTTATTATAGTATCTCCTGTATTGTTTTGTAATTAAGTATTTTAAGCTGCCATGTTTCTCAACCATAGGAGATGCCATTCACACTGTGGTGTGTTTTCAATTTTCCCCAACGGATGTAATCCCCTTGAAGTCCCTAATCACCACTGTAGTCCTAATGCCTTGCACAACTTCTGGAATAAGGTAGGCAGTAGGCAGATGTTTGTTAAAGAAAGGAAGGAAAGGAGAGAGAAAGAGGAAGAATTGTAGCTGTCAGTGTACAGAATTTCTTTTTCTCCCAGTGCTGGTCCCACAGTCTCTCCACTTCCTCAGCTGTTCAATGTCTTAGAAGCTAATATGATTGACAGCACAGTCGATCTGATTACGCAGGGACAGGTGGTTTAAGTGATGGAAAATAATGATTTGACCAAATTTGAAGCAGTGGCTGTGTTCAAACAGTTTGGTCCTTCAACTTGGGGCCTTTTGATATCAAACACAGAAACACTGATACTTATCTCTCTCAAGAATGACCAATTCATACAGTTACCATGCAGCATTTTGGAAAACAAACAGAAATGTTTAAATATACAAAGCAAGAAAAAAATGTTTTATGGACATAGAAAAACAACTTAAAAACAATAACATAGGGGCGCCTGGGTGGCTTAGTCAGTTAAGCATCTGCTTTCAGCTCAGGTCATGATCCGGGGGTTCTGGGAGCCCTGTGTCAGGCTCCCTGGTCAGTGGGGAGTCTGCTTCTCCCTCTCCTGTTGTCCCTCCCCCAGCTGGTGCTCTCTCTCTCTCTCTCTCTCAAATAAATAAAATCTTTAAAAAAATGCATAACATACAGTTGTCAAAACTTATAAAAGTATACCCCACAAAGAGAATTTTGCGGTACACAATTTTTTTTTTAACCAATCAACTAGGATGAGGGGAATAAAAAATGTAACACAAACTGTACAAATTGAACCTAACTATATGAATGAATAATAAAATGATAACGTAGGAGGTGGGGAAGAAAGTTCCTCTGGAAAACAGTATTTGGCTAAGATATTATAAGGCTAAAAGCAAAACAAACAAACAAACAAACAAACAAAAAAACCACCAAAAACCCAAAAAACACCATATACAAAAATGGTGTTCGAGTTAGTAAATTTATTTCTCACAGGGATATGGGTTAGCAATTCTGAAACTACCTTATGTATATACTAGGGCTGAACAGATAAACACATTGTAGAAATGCAGAATGAATATAGAAATAAATACATTGTAGAAGTGTAAAATTTCATTGCAGAAATGAAAGCCAGGCTTCTCAGTGTCAGAGAAAGAAGATACAAATAAGGAAAAGGGGAAGAAGAGAATGAACTCTGTGGTGTTGAATGAGAGTCAGAGGTATCAGTATGATCTCATGGTTTTTAAAATAGATACACAGAGAGAAATATACAGAAATAAACATATAGATGTATTCTATACAGACATACATACAGAATGTCTGTATTCATACAGACATTTCCTAGCTCTATTGAGAGGGCCCAAGAGCAATGACATCCCAGTAATAGTGTGCATACCCAGCACTCAAATCGTGGCTTCTACATACCACTCTCTAATAAAAAGAATTAGAAATTCTTGGAAAAGTATTTGATTCTAGGGCTATGACAGGAAAAATACAAGATGAGCCAGGAACATCTTGTCTTGTCAACAAAGCAAGGAAGTACTCAAAAAAGGGTCGGAGTGTGTGGAAAGGGCAAAGAAGACAACCTGCAGCTAAAGCGATACAATTTCAGTAATAAAATAATAAGCAGTTGTATTGGATTATAATTAATAGAACAAAATAAGTATCCCTGAATCTGTATTGATATTAGTAATTGATTGAATGAATAAATAAAATAGAGTAAAAGGAGAAGCTCTTCCTTATAGAATAATTCCTAAGTAATGAATGAGAAGGAGTTAGGAAAATAGAAAATCTTTATTAGAATACCACATCAATAATTTTTAGGATGCTAAAATCAATGGACAAAAGATATTTGCATAGTCTCAAAATATCACCCCCAAGATATTTATCAATCACAAAGGTTTTTTCAACTGTCTTTACAGTGAAGAGAGAGATTAGCGACCACCTCAACCAAATGACTCATGCTGACATCACTAATAATAAGATACATTAATACTACGTACCCCCAGTATGAGACATTGAGAGAGACATATCACTTCTGTGGTATTTTTTCCCCTAAAAGGAAAACATCAGACAAAATGAAATTAAGGGTACTCTACAAAATAACTAATACTCTTACGAAGTGTCAATGTCAAGAAAAACTAAGGAACTGTTAAAGATTGAGAACCAGTGAGACATGACAACGGAATGTAACATGGGATACCGGATTGAATTCTGTCACAGAAAAAAAGATGGTGGTGGAAAAACTTATGAAATCTAAGTTCATAGTTTAGTTAGTATTGTAATGATGTTAGTTCCTTAAGGTTTGATTATTGGACTTGGTTATTAATGATGATAACAATAAAAGAAACTAGGTGAAGGGTATATGAGAATTTATTGTACTATCTTTGCAACTGTTCTGTAAAGTTACTTAAACTACAAAGTTGAAAAAATCAGGGGAGATCATGCAGGTAAAATGGGAAAGGAGGGACAAGAGAGGAAAGCAGGGAAGGCATCTCTGAAAGAGAACATGTACTGTGGGAATGAAGGAGAGTTCAGGATTGCTCACTAGACCAGGGAGGCAGAAAATATTTTTGTTTTTGTGTCTTGTTTTTCTTAAAAAATTTAATGGAAAAAAATAATCATTTTTCACTTATTTAAAAACCAGAGGTGGGGCGCCTGGGTGGCTCAGTGCGTTGGGCGGCTGCTTTCGGCTCGGGTCATGATCCCGGCATCCTGGGATCAAGTTCCGCATCAGGCTTCTTGCTCTGCGGGGAGCCTGCTTCTCCCTCTGCCTCTGCCTGCTTCTCTGCCTGCCTGTACTCTCTCTATTTCTCTGACAAATAAATAAATAAAATCTTAAAAAAAAAAACAACAAAAAAACCCACAGAGGACAATTCAAGCAGCCATGGGCTACTGCTGGCCTTCAAATATTAAGGTCTATTCTGGACCTAGGAACATCAGCTCTAGGACTTGCTCTAGATGTTTCAAAGAATAAGTGAGTGCTTGGCCAGGGGTCATTTTGGAAGTTACCTAGAGCACCTAGGGGCCTGTATCTGAGACCCCATAGACATCTTAAATAGGAAGTCAAATCTCCAAGCTGCCTCAATGAACAGGAAAGCAACACAAGAGCATTAAGTTTCTTGGTCCAAATGTCAAGTGGTGTCTATTACTACAGTGAAGCTCTCTATACCGTGATGCCTTCATCAGTCAAATCATTAGGTCATGATACCTCCTCTCCTATGAAGAGCTCAAGTGGGTCCTGAAACTTTGTTTCTGAGATGATCAGCAACTCCCTTCTCTGTCTGCCATGTTATTTTTCAGACACATTAAGATTTCCATTCAGGTAATCACATGTTACAGGTTTAGAAGCTCTTCTACCTCTAAAGCGACTTGGAATATCTTCTGTTAATGTTAATCTTTTGTTAACTATTAGAGTTAATGTTATAATTTAATTCTCATAGGTGATCTCATTTCCAATCAAGTGAACTACCAACATAGAAATGGTGTCTGTGATCTCATCCACCTCTCTGTCAAAGACATCTGAAATGAACAAATTATTGAGACAACTAGCTGTGAAGCTGAACTTTGGTATGGTGTTGAGGTGTGAGAGGGATAACTGACATATCTGCATTCCCCCTGATTGCCCCGGTTCCCTCAGTCATTAGGAAATCTTGGACACTGGGATCAGGAGGCCTGGCACCACATTTTCTCCAGCTGTGTGGCTTTTTAAAAATCACTAAGCCTTACAGCTTGTCTTCTGATCTGTAAAATGGGATAATGGTTATTACCTACCTTACACAATTATTTTGAGAATCAATGGAGATATTCCACGTGAAAGTACTTTTCAAAGGATAAAACACTTCACAAATGTTAATTTTAATTTCACTGTCCGAGCACAATGAAACATATGGCATTTTTTAAATGTAAAAACAAAACAAAACAAAACGAAAACCAAACCCACAGGCACAAATTTTTAGAAACAAGTAATTTTTGTAAAGCAATCACTTTTTTTTTTAACCTAAAACATATTTTTCAGCACTTAGCTATGTAGTCAGATGTGAGATGCAACAATTCTTTTCTATAGCTTCTTTAGCAGTGAGCCCAGTCTGGTTGCCAGGACCATAAAAACAGAAAGGCTGTTGATCATTAGTCTGTGTAAAACAGAGCACTTGGGCATCTCACTTGGAACTCGCTTTTTAACTTGTTTCAAGAGGTGGCGCTTAGAACTGAAAAGAGTATTGTATGCCTGAATGAGTGCACCAAAACACCAGGCCAGACTGGGGTGTGGGCACCCACTTATGTGTGCAACTGCCTTTTTACCTAATTAATCCTCTCCTTGCAAGCCTGAACGGGGCCTGTGAACTTCACATTCCACTGGTAACTGGAACTCTGGGTCCTACAAAACCTGGAGGCCTTAATGGAACGTTATTTGTTCAGGGCCCTTGAAGCAATGATATCTAATGGAGCAGAAGCAAAGAGAAAATGCCCTGAGCTTTAGTTCGAACAGTTGATTTCCATCACAGACCTGGCCTTGTCACTCCCCTGCTTAGAAACCCTGGAGGGCTCCCCTCCTGGATAGAGTCCAAACCCTTCTCAACCAACCCTGGTCTCATCTTTCCACAGGCTCTTGCCACTCCCACCTTCTCCCGCCCCTCCCAAATCTATGGGCCTGTCCTTCCCGAAGTGTGGTTTGCAGACTACCAGTAAGGAAATAAACTGACAGCTTTTGTTTAAAATGCAGATATCCTTGCTGGACCTCAGGGTTACTGAATCCAAATTTCTGGGTTTTGAGACATCAGGACTCTACGTGTCAAAACTAACTCCTCTAGCAAGTTTTATAAATACAAAAAATTTGGAGATACTGCCCTAGCCCTGCTCAATAAACTGTGTTCCTTGAATTCAACATGCATTTTAGATCTCAGTTGCTGTACCTTATTCTTCTTTTCCTCTCCAGGAACTTACTAAGTTTCCTTTACCAAGTACCTTCAGAGTGGTAAATGCAGCCTGTACACATTCAAATCTCAAGGCCCAGTTCCCATTAATGGCTTCTCTGGTGCTTTTCCTGATCCCTTTCAAACAACCAACTAAATTAACTGAGTACCTACTCAGTGTCCAGTTCACCGTGCAAAAAGGAAATAGATATGAACTAGATTCGATCTCTGTTCTCAAGGTGCTCACTCAGAGCGACAGAGATCTCATGTCTCTGTGTCCCAGACCCACAGCACTGGAAGAAATTGAAGCGTCAGAGGGGCCAGATGGGGAAGCTCTCTGTGGCATTAAGATGCGTAGGCCCCATAATAACTGGAGTTCGCTGTGTGCCGAGCCAACAGTCCTTTTCTTTCTAAAATGTCTATTACAAAAGGAATGCTAAAGTGCTTTTCTAATAGGTTTGACTTGGGTACAAGTTTTACAGAGGTAAAACTGAGGTTCCGATGTATTAAATTTCCTTCTCTGGGTCCGAGACTAAGCCTATGGCAGAGCTGAGTACATGAGAACTCTGAGTGTGTGTTAGCCTGGGGCCTCCACATAATAGGTCCTTATTAAGTGTGTGCCAAGTGAAAGAATGAATCCATGAATGATCGATCTGCTTTATAATCTTCTAAAAACAATAAACCACCTCTGACAGCACTAGCCTGCAGCTTGAGTCTCTCTGCTCCAATGCTGAAAGTCCCTCACATTCTGGGACTTTGAGTTCACCCAACTTTTTTAGTTCCTTGTTCTCTTGTCAGATCTTTAGCTTTAATTTGTCAAAACTGTATTTCTCTCTGTTTTTGCAAATTAATTTGTTTTTCATCCTAGGTCTGTCACTTGGTACTTTCAAAGTTTCTTTTTCACCACTCACTTTATTTCCCTCCCCTTCCCACCCCCTCCCTCTCTGTGTCCCACATCCTGAGTATGAAGGCAGGGGGGATTAATCCAGCCAGGAACATGATGTCTGAGAGCCATGACAGATGCACTAAAGCGTGCAGCAGTGATAAAAGGCAGCTCTGATGGGCTCTGTCAGGAATCCCTCAGGATCACGGAGGGAAATATTTGCTAACCTCTCTCTTGGCTACAGGCCCCCAGGCTCCACAACAGGATCATACCTAGCAAAGCTGAGAGAGAAAAGTGGTGAAACAAGAAAGTCTCCTTCCCCTCCTGACACCCCACTCAAGAGACTTTTCCACAGAGCCCAAATTTTCCTTCTCTTCATCTGAAAGGTCTGGGCTTAAAACTGTGAGTGGCCACAACCTATGATTTAAACCCTGGGTTGTTGAAGGAATACTGTAAGACATTGGGACAGAAGATTGTATAACCTACTTCTGGCTTGCAAAAAGAAAGATGAGTGATAGTGAAAAAAATCCCTTTAGTGCTGGGTCTAATCCAACATTCATGCGATGTGTGTGTGCGTAAAACACACAAGCATACCTGCGCGTTTAGCTTCTATTTCCCCTCCAAGTCCATTCAAGTAATAATTTCTGAATTCTTATTATAATATTCTTACTATATTATACGGTTGGTTATGGAGAAATGGGGTGAATAAGTCAGGTCTTTGCTCTCAGGCGGCTCATCCATGTCTTCAGTAACAGATGTTCTGAAAGAGTCTCAGCCAGCGTCTTGGGAGAGCCCAGAGTTTGGGGGGTTGGGAGAAAGGCAGGGGAGGGAGTAAAAAATAAGTGAAATCTTCCAGAAAGTGGCTACCACCTTAGATAGTAACCTAGGGAGGTTAGTTGTGGTGTGAATGAAGGGAAAAAAAGAAAAAGACTTTCAGCTATAGAGATGGGAAGTAGGGACATTCTAAGAGGAAAAAGCAATCTGATAAATGACATAGAGGTAAGATTGCTCAAGGAACACATTACTAGGAACTTTCAATGCTAGGAAAATTTTAGTTTTTGTTTGCAGTCAATAGAGACCATTAAATACTGGAGCAAGAAAGTGACATGATTTATATTTTACAGAAAATCAAGCTAGATTGACTAGTTAAGTAGTTACTGTAACAACCCAAGTGGGATATAATGAGAGTCAGAACTGGATAGTAGAAATGGAAATTAAAAGAACAGGCAAATATGTTAATTTCTAATTGAACTGAGGTTTTGGAGAGTAATGATAATAAGATATAAGACTTTGGTTGAAGACAGTTAGTTGGTCATGCACATTTATGTCTTTTCTCCCAAGAATATATTAAATGATACTGAAAGAACAATAAAAATTATCAATCCTCTTTAACCAAGATGGAAAGTAGGGGCATTGGGGCACAAAAGTTTTTTATGTTTTTTTTTGTTTTGTTTTTTTGCTTTTTTAGGGCACAAAATTTTTCAAAATATTTATGGAAGATTAAAAGTAGATCAAAGAGTGGTGACTGGTGAAGCAATGTGAAAGAAGAAGACCTGAAAATATACACACACAAGAAGTTGGTCAATGACCCTGGAGAAGCTCAAGAGCTCAAGAGGCCAGGACCCAAGTATAGGGAGAGAAAGCAAGTCTATAGACATGACAGTGAACTTTCAATATATTCCCCACAAACTGTGTGCAGAAGTACCACACAGGTCAGATACCAACAAATGGAAGAAAGGATAAATCTATGCTAAAGAAACAGAACAAACTATTTGGGAAAAGGTAAGGGAACTATTATGGAAGTTGACACCTCTGGCATTTAGGGATCTCAAAGCATTAATGGCCTATTTACTGTCCCCTCATCACTGGAGTGAACACCCGCTTTTGATTTGTTCTATCTGCATACACAGAGCTTAGAACCTGTCTACCTGCTGCCTTATATTTAAATGCAAGTGAGGAACCAAAGATCTTAAAATATGAAGAAACATGGAGATAAACTAAAAGGAAAAGACTGGAAGTAGGGAAAAAATACAAAGAATGAAAACAGAATTGCAAAAAGAAGGTACAAGTCTTGCTTTATGAATGCTATGGTTCTAAAATCATTCTGAGAATACAATAATTTGTAATAGCTTAAGTCAGGCAAGAGTAGAATGCTATTTAAAAACATTTAAAACTATGGACGCCTGAAATATCGATAATGATAATAAATTTCTCTTCTGGGTTGGAAAGTAAAATATAGAGAAAATCTCATAGAAAGTAAAATTTAAAAGACAAAAATACATAAAAGATGAGAGGAAAAAGACAAAATATCACCTCAATTGTTCTTATATCTGATTAATAGAAATATCAAGTTAAGAAACAGAGGAAAATGAGAAAAATACAAAAGAAATAGAAGAAAAAATTTCACAGAACAGTAGGACACAAGTCCTCATATTTAAAAGTCCCACTAAGCACAGTGAATGAGAAATGTGCTCGCCTAGACATCTATGTGTAAAATTTTAGAACATCGGGGTGAAACAGAAGATCCAAAAGCTTCCAAGGAATAAAAATTGAACACTTATAAAAACAAAAATCAGGGGGTGCCTGGGTGGCTCAGTGGGTTAAAGCCTCTGCCTTCGGCTCTGGTCATGATCCCAGGGTCCTGGGATTGAGCCCCGCATCGTGCTCTCTGTTTAGCAGGGAGCCTGCTCTCCCTCCTCTCTCTCTCTCTGCCTGCCTCTCTGCCTACGTGTGATCTCTGTCTGTCAAATAAATAAATAAATAATCTTAAAACACACACACACAAAAATCAGACACGGAGCAAAAAACTTATTTGAAGAAATTATAACTGAAAACTTCCCTAACCTAGGCAAAGAAAGACACATCCAGTTCAGAAACACAGAGTTCCAAACAAGGTGAACCCAAAGACATCTACACCATGACACATAATAATTAAAATGTCAAAGTTTAAAGATAAAGAGAGAATTTTAAAAGCAGCAAGGGATAAGCAAAAAAACTACATATAAAGGAAACAGCATATGGTGATCAGCTGTAGCCTGAAAGGAGTGGCAAGAATGTAGGCTAGAATGGAGTGGCAGAATGTAGGCCAGAATGGAGTGGCAAGCTATATTCAAAGTGCTGAAAGGTTAAAAACTTACAATCAAGAGTGCTGTACCTGGCAAGATTATCATTCAGAATAGGAGAGATAAAGAGTTTCCCCCCCAAAAAAATTAAAGGAGTTTATCACCACTAAAGTGTCCTTACAAGAAATGTTTAAGTAACTTCTTGAAGTAGAAAAGAAAAGGCCTTAATTACACAAAAAATTTATGATTAAAACAATATAAAATATGAAAACATATATATATATATAAAACATGGAGACAGAGTAAAAATGGAAATACCTTTAGAATGTGTTTGAATTTAAATGACCATCAACTTAATATAGACTGCTATATACTTACGATGTTACATAAAAACTTCATGGTAGCCACAAACCCAAAAACCTATAGTACTTACATAAAAATAAAGAGAAAGAAAGACAAATATAATAAAACAGAAAATCATCAATTACAAACAAAGAGAGCAAGAAAAAAAAAAGAACAGTGAAGAACTACAAGAACAACCAGAAAACAAAGTGGCAATAAGTACACACTTATCAATAATTATTTTAAATATAAATGGTCTAAATGTGCCAATCAAAAAACACAGGGTGATGGAATAGATTAAAAAACAAGACCTGGGGTGCCTGGGTGGCTCAGTGGGTTAAAGCCTCTGCCTTCGGCTCAGATCATGGTCCTGGGGTCCTGGGATCAAGTCCCGCATCGGGCTCTTTGCTCAGCGGGGAGCCTGCTTCCCCTTCTCTCTCTGCCTGCCTCTCTGCCTGCTTGTGGTCTCTGTCTGTCAAATAAATAAATAAAATCTTTAAAATAAAATAAAATAAAATAAAATAAAATAAAAAACAAGACCTATTTATATGCTGCCTACAAGAGCCTCAATTCAGACCTAAAGACACATATAGACTGAAAGTGAAGAGGTGGAAAAAGATATTCCATGTAAATGGAAATGAAAAAAATAGCTGGGGAGGCAATACTTTATATCAGACAAAAAACAAAAACAAAAACAAAAACTTTACAACAAAGCCTGTAAAAAGAGACAAAAAAAAAATGTACTACATAATGTTAAAGGGACCAATCCAATAACAGGAAACAACAATTGTGAATACCTATGCCCCAGACACTGGAGCACCAAAATATATAAAGGAAATATTACCAGACATAAAGGGAGAAATTGACAGTAAAACAATAATAGTAGGGGACTTCAGCACCTCACTTACATCAATGGAGAGCTCATCTAGGCACAAAATCAATAGGGAAACTGTGTTTTTGAATGACACATTAGACCAGATGGACTTAACAGATATATACAAAACATTCCATTCAAAAACAACAGTATACACATTCTTTTCAAGTGCACATGGAATGTTCTCTAGGATAGATCACACGTTGGGCCACAAGTCTCAAAACTTAAGAAGACTAAAATCATATCATGCATGTTTTCTGGCCACAATGATATGAAACTAAAAATCAATCACAAGAAAAAAATTGGAAAAAACACAAACACGTAGAGGCTACTCAACATGATACTGAAAAGCGAATAAGTAAACAAAGAAATCAAAGAAGAAATGAAAAAGAAAACAAACATGGAGACAATGAAAATGAAAACAAAATCTTTGGGATGCAGTGAGAGAAGAGAGAGAAATATAGAGCAATACAAGCTTACCTCAAGAAACAAGAAAAAGCTTAAATAAACAATTTAACCTTACACCTAGTAGAACTAGAAAAATAACAAAGCCCAAGGTAAATAGAAGGAAGGACATAATATAGGTCAGAGCACAAATAAATGACATAGATGTGTGCGCCCTTGCGTGTGTGTGTGTACACACACACACACACACACACACACTCAATGAAATCTAGAGGTGGTTCTTTGAAAAGATAAACAAAATTAATAAACCTTTATCCAATTCATCAAGAAAAGAAGAGAAAGGACCCAATTTCTTTCAGAAATAAAAGAAAAGTAACAACTGACACCAGAAATACAAAACACTGTAAGAGAATACTATGAAAAATAATATACTAACAAATTGGACAACCTAGAAAAATGGATAAATTCCTAGAAACATACAATCTTCCAAAACTGAATCCAGAAGAAATAGAAAATCTGAATACCCCAATTACTAGGAATGAAATTGAATCAGTAATAAAAATATTACCCAAAAAAAGGCCAGGAAATGATTGAATTGAATTCAGTAATAACAAAAATTACTGAGAAACAAAAGTCTAGGACCAGACAGATTCATGGGTGAATACTACCAAGTGTTTAAAGAAGAGTTAATGGCTATTCTCCTCAAACTATTTCAAAAAATAGAGAGGAAGGAAAACTTCCAAATACATTCTATGAGATCAGCATTATCTTAATACCAAAACCAGGCAAAAACACTACAGTAGTAGTGAATAATTATTGTATAGCCATAATACTGTTAATATAGTTTACTGATTTAAAATTTTTAGGGTCATTCTATATATAAAGAATGGAAGACAGTTTTGGTTGAAGACAGAATATAAATGTTACCAACTTCGACAATGTAAAAGTTAAAGGACAGAGGAAAGAAGCTGAAAGAAAGAAAATGGAAAAAGGTAAGGGTGCTAATACCCTTATTTTCAAAGCAGGGAGTCAAAAACACAGTCTGCAGGTGACAGTCCTACACATACAGGTATTATTTATAATAGAAATAAGCAGGAGAAGTGGTGGATGACAATAAGCAATCTAATTTCTTATTTGCCGTATCAGGAAGTCTTCCCACCACCACCACCGTAGTCTTCTAGACCACATGGCACAAGAGGCAGGACTGCCTGCTCTATGCCTGGACCTGCTTCAAAACCCTTTTCTGTTCTGAGTCTTACTCAAAGAAGGCATCCTTGTTTCCTCTAGCATACACACTGCCACAGTGGAATGAGCTGCTTCGAGAGCTCAGGGATGCCTACTGGGCAGTTGGCAGTATTTTCCAATGAGAGCCCTTTGTGCTAGGGGATGCTAGGTGCAGCAGTTTGTCTTTTGTTTTGGAACCCAGCACATCTTTAATCATTGAGTCCCTAAAAACCTTCCAGAAATAGGAGGTCCTTGAATCTTCATAGGGTTTATCTTCTATTTTCTAGAGCACAAGTCTTACCAAGACCTCCAGTGAACTAAACATGCTGTTCTTCCTGCTCAATCAGCATGGTCATCCATGGAAAATGTGATATTCTTTGAGATGGCCTGATAGTCTAGATATCTTTGGACTATATTATGATAGAGGCAGGAGAATGAACATAGCCCTAAGGCAAACTGTAAATGAATATTGCTGTTAATTTCACATGAATGTCAACTGTTTGAGTCTCTCTTCTTATTAGAATTGAAAAGAATGTATTCACCAGATCAATGGCCACACACCATGTGCTCATGCTGTGGCCACATTAATCTGTTCTAGGAAAGATACCAGGTCTGCCACAGCAGTTGCAGTTGGGGCTACTACTTGGTTGCCCTTGCAGTAGTCCATAGCATTCTTCAGGATCCACCAGGTTCTGCCAGGGTCAGACTGGTGAATTAAATGGAGATACAATGGGGAATACCATTTCTGTGTCCTTTGGTCTTTAAAGTTGGCAAAAATTTCTGCCACACTCCCTCCTTGGTTTTGATTTACTATCTTGGCCTGGCATTGGGCCAAGATAGTAAATAGTGATTTGGAGGAAATTTCAGAGGTTTCCATTTAACTTTCTCCATTATAATAACTCAACAGAGCAAGAACTCCATGAGGGGGTTACTCCAATTGCAAACATATCATTTCCAACTATACACTTCAACACTGAGGAAATGACCTCTTGTTGGCATCCAGAGACCCAGTGGGCATACTCTGGGTATGCCATACTTTGGCCAAGACTCCATTATTACTTGGTTCCCATAGTCCCCCATCTAAGGGGGTAGAGCGGCATGATGAAGGCTTGTGTCTCCAAGCATCAGTGTCTACTCAGACTCTGTATCCAATAGTCCTCAAAATACCTGGGTGTCCTCCTTTCTTCAGTGTATGGTCACCGAATAAATGGCCATAGATCCCTCTTGGGGAAGGATGAAGAAAATGTTCACAGTACATAATTACTATGTCATATCTCATGACTCAGTGGGTCCTAGATCTTAAAATAGGCTTAGTTCAGGAACTTGGCAAGAGATCATGACTTTTTATTAGGATGAATGCCGTCAGCCTCCATTTCCTCCATTCTTGACTTTTTTAATTGTAGGGATTAAGCAGCATCCCCACTGGCTACCCATCTACTTTGTCTTGCATCCCCACTGGCTACCCATCTACTTTGTCTTGTTCATCCTTATCAAGGCCAGCACCTTCCCAGTCCAACTAACTCTAGGATTTAACCCTAGTGATAGGCCTATCATCCAAGGAGAGGAGTTGGAGGGCAGCTCTTGATAGGGTGTGCATTCCAGGGGACAGACCTCTGCAGCAACTTCCAGCACAGGGGAAATGCTATCTCTAAGAAGTGAGCTACCTCTGCAAACTCTGAAGGTCTAAGGGAGTAGCAGTTGTAGAATCAAAACCTCCAGCCACCTCTGTCTTGCTGACCCCATATTATGTTTCGGGGTCCTAGTATTTTCCAGTGAAGGCCCATATTTAAGTGTAGCAGACCTGCCCTAGCTTAACACTCAGATGTTGCTGGAGCTCTGCAACTTTACTGTGAGATTTGGCTTTTGTTCATTCTACTCTTAGCTGTATCTTTGTAAGCTACCGAAGAGGCCTCTCACATTGTCCTTACCTGCTTACTAATGGCCCCATTTCTCATTAGCCTTCTGCAGGGAGTCAACACCTCTTTGTAGGAACTGGAGATTCACTGTCTTTGTAGACATTTTGAAACCCCAAGGTTTTTCAAATACTTGACCCATCCCACCAGCTATGGCATCTTTCTACATGGAGACATTTTTACCTTCTGCAAAATCTTCAGCGACTGGACCACCACTGTGTGATCATCTGTGCCACACATGTCACTTATGATGGTGTTCTCTTGCCTGCTGGTCATTGGAAGAGTCAGCCTCAGAATCGTACTTACTGCCCTTATTCTTGGATTACTTCTGGTACCACTATGTTAATTTAGGTCCTCTGAGGAGCAGATTCCAAGATAGGACTAGGTGTGCAAGAGATTTACTAGGGAACATCTGTGAGGGGAAAATGTGGAGGGAGAACAGAGAAGACTGGCAGATACAACACAGGTCTGTGAAGAAAGGAAGGTTGGGCAAGAAAAATCTTAGACAAGGCATAGTCTAAGGAAGTTTTAGCAAAGCTGATGGACAGTTCTTGGATAAAAGCTGCCTTTCTGAGGAGTCCCACTCCTCCCCGCCTTCGTATCTCTGCTACACTTAAATTGCAGCCTTTGTACATGGGTATGGATTTGAGAGCATGGCATCTGGGACCCTTGGTCAATTACTCAGACATCTGAAAGATGTTTTCACAAAAGCCACAGATGGTTCTTTTTGTACTTCTGGATTTGTTTTTTACCATGCGTACATTTTACTTAAAAAAAAAAAGAAGAGAAAGATGATATAAGCATATTATTGTAGATATGGAAATAACTAATGGAAGAAAATATTCAATAGTTCCTTCTGTAGAGCAAGGCTAGGTTTGGAAAGGGTGGGAGAAGTGACTGGCACTTTTTATCAGCATCTCTTTAGCATTATATGTTTTTTCAACCATGTATATTCATTACTTTGATAATTTTCTTTATTAGTAAGAAAATGAAAGAGGGACAGAGAGAAGTCAGGAAAAATAGAACTGGGGAGATAAGTTTTACTCTGAAAATAAGTTAATAATATTTATTGAATACCTTATTATCACTAATCCTTGAAACATTTCCAACAGGTAGAATATATTATCCCCATTTTCCAGATAATGACACTGAGATTAAGGATCTGGTTTTAGGTCAAGGATTTTGCTTAAGACCACACAACTTGTAAGTAGCATCAGGACTTGAACCCAGGTCTGAGTTCATGCTCTTTCTACAAGTTAATGGGGACAAGGCAGCTGATGGATCAGGCCAGCCTAAACAATGCTTTGGCCCAAAAGAGTTCCCAGGGAGCAGAGGGGCCAGTGTTAGTCATTGTTTAATTATACTATACATATTTAGACTTTAAAATCTTTTCTGAGAAATCATTTCATTCTATCCCTTCAAACATCCTTGAATATCATCTTATAATAAAACAGTGTGGAGAAAGATGCCTGTGGCTGAGAGTCTGGGCCTCTCTGGAGCAGGACTGGAAGCCGGATGAAGTCAGCAGCCTGTTTTCTCCAGAGGTAGACAGAGCACACGCATATTACCAACTCCGTGCAAATGCCCTGAGAATGGACCAGCCAGAGGGCAGCCAGTGACTCCCTCTGTTTATCCTACAGTCTGAAAGAGACTCTCTGCAGACAAGTGTAATCTTTCTTGATAAACATATTAGTTTTCTGTCTCAGCTCAGTGGAGACGATCCCTTGGTCTGTGATACAAGCTCTAATAATATTTTCTTTTTCTATGGTGACTTTTCCTGGATTGGCTTAGACAGTAGAGGAGAAAGTTGGGGGAGGGGGGTCCAGTGTCCAAAAAACAGCAGTGTTTGGCTTGGGACAAAGGAGATCATTTGTCCATGTGCTATTCTGCTGCCATTGAGGGGCAGGTGACCGCCAAGCAGGCCAGCCTTATGTCCGAAGAAGCTTTGCAAAGGGAGTGAGCAGAGTCTGGAGGTGGTAAATGTCCTGGGTGAGCTGACAGGTGTTTGACTGATACCACCTTATCCAGCCCAACTGACTCCTGTTGACCCCAGCACCTCCAAGCCAGGGGCCGATAGTAATAATATCCACCTTGCAGGATTAAATGATAAAAGGCAAATTAAGTACTGAGCCAGTGCCTGGCAAGCATTCACTGCATATTAACTGTTTCTGTTCAGAAACCTCCTAGTGTACCTATTTTATTCTCAGAGGATGAACTTTTGTTGGTGGGACTTTTGAAATAGAAGAGTTTTGAATCTGTATGCAATTAGATCCACTAATTTTTTCCTTTCTGTTTTCTTTCTTGGCTTTTTTGCTTTTCCTCCTCTGTGATACAAATATACACTATATTTTCTTAGAGTTTTTTTTTTAAATGGTTTATCTTTTTTGTTTATGTTTGCCTCTTTAATCCACATGGAATGTATTTCCATATATGATATGAGGTAAGGAGATCTTTTTTTCCCAAATAAACAATTTCCCCAAAGCCATGTATTGACTTGAGATAAGACTTTTATCTTACACAGATTTTTACATATATTTGAATTTTTTTTTTTTTTAAGATTTTACTTCTTTATTTGAGAGAGAGAGAATGCAAGAAGGCAGGTAGGGGGTAAGGGCCGAGGGAGAGGGAGAAGCAGACTTCCCTCTGAGTATGGAGCCCTATGTGAGGGGCTCAAACGCAAGACCCAGGGATCATGACCTGAACCAAAGGCAGATGCTTAACCAATTGAGCCACTCAGGCACCCCAAGTTTATGTATTTTGAAGAAACTTCTATCCTAACATTTCTTAGTAATTTAAAGTTAACAATAAAGATTTCTATTTAATAGTTAATATTTTAAAATCCTGCTTCAATTATTACTGTCCCTGGAATGGACTCCATATCACTCCTGATCAAAGAGTAGTATAAGCCAACCTTCTGGAGAAAAATTTCGTTTTGAAATGTTTAGCCACCAAAAAGTTCCTCCACTGCTGGCAATTTTCCTAAAGAAAATGAAAAATGAAAGAACTGAAATCATTATCTTGAAGAGATACCTGCACGCCTGTGTTCATAGCAGCATTATTTGCAATAGCCACGGCACAGAAGCACCCTGTGTCTGTCTACAGATGAATGGAGAAAATGGGATACACACACATACACACTGGAATATTGGTCAACCATAAAAAGAAGGAAATCCTGCCATTTAAGACATGGGTGATGAACCTTAAAGGCATTACGCTGAATGAAATAAGTCAGAGAAAGACAAATAGTGTATAATCCCACTTACATAGGAATCTAAAGAAACTGAACTCATAGGAATAGAGTAGATTGCTGGTCGCCTGGGCATGGGATGGGGGTTATGGTGGAGGAATGTGTGAAAATGGTCAAAAGGTGCAGAATGCCAGTTAGAAGAGAGTAAGTCCTGTGGATCTAATGTACAGCATGGCGACTACAGTTAACGATGTATACTTGAAAGCTTCTAAGAGTAAATCTTAAAAGTTCTCACAAATGTAACTATGTGAGGAGATGAACAGCCTTAACTAACCTCATCTTGATAATCATTTTATGATATATACATATATCAAACTACTACACTGTATACTTCAATCTTACTGTGTTAGATGTCATATCTCAATAAAGCTGGGAAAAAATTAACATCTCATTGTGTAGACATTGTTGCAGGGTGAACTGTAGAGAGGAATAAGTTGCTGGTGATCCAACTTAAGGCAGATGTGAAATATAAAACAGTGACATTTTTCTAGACGGTGCATGTCAACAGCCAGGGCCCCCTCTACCACCTGTATTCCTTTAAATTCATGTCAGAAAGAGGATGAGTGTGTGCAGAGAGAGAGAAGTCAGGCTGGGAATCAGAGCCAGATGCCGCTTCTCTTCTAGGTAGATGGATCCCTAGATAATTGGACCCAGGTGACTGGGAGAGGGGCCCCAGAGCTTTCAGAGTGTAATCAAGCCTACTTAACTAATGATTATAAACAGCATGTGTCCTTCACTTGTCAGAGTTCTCTGGGCCTCAAATCTGACAAGAGTCTCCAGTTCCTCCAGTCAAATGAATTCCTCCTACCAGCCTGCTGTTCCCACACCCACTTCCCATTGCTTTTGTTATTCCTGCTGGTGATGGGTACTGCTTCAATTCCTTTTCCCAGCCCCAGAACCAGTCAGGTGAATCTCCACCCCATGACACCCAGTATCAAGGATTCCTGATGTGTAGCTCCAAGGCAAAGAGGCAGAATCCGGGCCCTCTGCACAGATGGAGTTTCCCCATGGCGGTCCCCATCCAACACAAAACCATGGTGATTACCCACCTGGCGAACCTCACACTGACTGTCAAGCTCCCAGCACAACTCCTGGCCTACTGTGGCTCATAAAAATCACACCAAGGACTTATCACAACCAATGCTTGACAATCACAAATTAAGCACTTCCAGTTTTTACAACTGTGGCCAACCTTTAGAATCTATGAAATGTGTCTTTTTCTTGAGTCCCAAATTTGAATTTCTTGTGTGTCCTAATCCATGGGGTCTCATGATTGAGCTAAGTTAACTGTTCAGCATCTGTATTTCAAAGCAACTTTGTGTATTTTCTTCTATCATTTGGACAGTGATATAAACTCTCTGTAGGGGACAGAAGGAACTCCTTAAAATTTTCAGTTATATCTTTCTATAACTTGTGGGGGGAGATCGTGCTTTAGAGGTATGTACCAAAGTACAGATCTATAAGGAGATCTTTCTGATTTTCACAAATCTGTTACAGTCCTTGTTTTCTAACTCTTCCCCTAGGTTCTAAGATAAACCAAGATAAATTCCATGTCCTCACACAGACAAGGTTAACTTGTTGTCTTCAGGCTGTCAGCTCAGTAAAGGAGCTGGGAAGAATGTCCATTTCACAGACCTTAACCACAGCGGTGGGCAAACCTGTGACATGCCCTCAACCTGTGCCAACAGGATCACCATCCCTACCCCAAAGTGAAGGAAGCTCCTGCTGCAGCCTGCTCAGGGGTTAGCTGTAGGCAACTGGGGGCTGGCCTCCAAGGACACTGCCCCCCTCACATGGGGGTGATTAACATAGGGCCTCCTCCCCTGTGGAGAGTTAATTAGAAATGTTACACTTCAAGAGGAAAAACAAGAGTAATGGAAAAGGCATCTGTGTGTGACCAAAGCTTAACTGAAAACAGGCTTTCTCTTCTCTCAGTCTGGGAAAGCAAGAAGCTGCCGCCAGGGAGAGAGCAAGCAGAGATGCTCATCTGGGGATGGAATGACATGGCTCTGTGTGTGTGTGTGTGTGTGTGTGTGTGTGTGTGTGTGTATACGTAGCAGAGTGGGAGGCATATGAGGGGAGGAGCTGGGAGGGCTGTAAAAAGAAAGGTTGGTGTGAAGAATGTGGAAAGAAGCAGGCTGTGGTGAGGAGGTAGAAGAGGGGTTTTCGAGGAGGGGGATACCCTTTCTACCTTCTTTTGCAGCTGGCTAGGGTGAGGAAGGGAGTGATGGAGATAGGATAAACCAGAGTTGTACCTGGTGGCCTCCCAGAAAACTGGGGCTTTTGATGAATTAATTAATGCATTCCTATCCAGATAAGCCCACCCCCTCCCAGGCCCCCTCCTCATTGCTTCTCTTGGCTGCCCTTCTATTAGCCTCTGCCACACTGATCTTATTTTTATAATCATTCCCCCCCTCTCTGCCTCAAACCAAACTTATCAGGACTTGAAGTCCGAATGTTGGAAATGGAGACTCCTGGCTTGGTAAGTCTCTGCACCCAGTCTATTGTTTTCAAACACATTAATTCCATAAACTTTTACTGAGCCCATTCTGGATCAGAGACCTAGTCATCTTCCTGTCTACTAATGAGAGACAGGTAAATGAGCAATTGTAATACATGGTAATAGAAAGACTCAGGACATCCCAGAAGGGCACCTGGCTCTGCTTTAACAGATGACATCTGAACTGAGTCTTGAATGCTGAGTGGGAGTTGTAGGCACAGAAGATTCAGTTCAAATTCCAGCACTTCTTCCCAGTAAGGGGAGCCTCAGTTTGGTCATCAATGTAATGTCTCTAGTAACACCTACCCCAATGGTGGTTATCAAGATTATAAAATAACATGAACTGAAAAGTGCTATGTATAGCCCAACTTTCTGGTTTCTCAGTCCCAGTGGCCTTCATCAACATTCTCTTCTCTGTCAGCCCCACCCCAGTGACCACACTACTCAGTGCTCAGATCCCAAACCAAGAAAGTCCCTGTGCCTAAAGCTCTCACTTTCCCACTTCTCTCCCACTCACACCAATGCTGAACTGGCTCTGTTCCCCTTTGTGAACATGAGTCCCTTGATCTTCCCCCTTCTTTCATGTGCCCCCATGACTTTATTTGTCTTTCTCCCCAAGAGGCCCCCCCCACATTAGCCAGGAAGTGATTCTCTTTGGCCTCATCCACCCTATTGCCTTTTGGCTTCCACAATTATCTACCCAACCCTTACTCAACTGCACGGTCTTCATATTCCTGCTCCTGGCATTTAAGCATACTGGAGGAAATCCAGACTGTGTACTTCCATTACACTTGCATGCTTTCTTCCATTACACTTGCATGCTTTGCTATTTCTTAGTTATATTTTTATTTTTTTCTATTGAGAAAAAAAAGTCAATGTATGTAAAGGGCCTAGCACTTAGGCTGAAACATAGGAGGAGCCCCATATGTTCACTTCTCTTTCCTCTTTCTCCAATTCCTTATCATATTACCAATGGTGCCTAGTCCAAGCCTCTTTCCATTTTCTTACATCTCTGATTTCCTTCAGCCCTCAGCTTTTGCCATCTCATGTAAGCTTGTTCCACTTTCCTAATTCTTGTGTTTATTAATTCAGAGCACATGGTCTCAATCAGCTTGCCTGTTCTAGTCATGTCGCTAAGCCTTGGTTTCCTCTTCTGGAAAATGGAAATTATAATAGAGATGATTAAAAAGTACCCATGCCATTGAACTGTTCTAAAAATTAAATGAGATAGATAACATGTGCTTAGGAAAGGATCTTTTACATGGGGCACTCAAAAAATGTTAGTTGCCATGATGGCAATAATTTTTGATGTATTTTAAAGCTTTTTTTTTTTTTTTTTAAATCTTCCCTCTCTCAGAGAAATAGAGTTGGTAAGAACAAACCTGTGCTTTAGAGTCTATCCTTTCCCAATCCTTAAAAGACTTTACAATGAACCTCTTACTTCTTCAGTCTCTTTTTTTCCTTTGGCTTCTACTTCTCAATCTGTAAACATGTCAAGTCTTCCTTATTCTTAAAAAAATTACAAATTAAAAATCATGTTTCAGCTCTGCTACCTCCTCTAACTTCCTACATCTACTCCTCAACTGTCAAACTTGTTCAAATGGTATTTATAATGACAGTATTTTTCTCTACCAACCACCCACACTTACTCATAAATCTCTGGAAATCTGGCATTGACCCTCAGCAGTCAACAAAGCCACAAATAACTTTTTTAAAGATCATTGACCTTTTATTTACTTTATCCTTCTCATCTCTGCAGCAGTCTTTGATGTTGGTTACCTAGTCTTTAAGGAACTCTTCTCTTTTGGAGTGCTTGATTCTCTTCTTTCCTGGTTGTGCTCCCTCCCCTCTGACCATCCATTTCTATTTCCTTGTCTGGCTCCCCTTCCTTGTGTACATACTTGAATGTACATGTTTCTATGAATCAGACCTCAGTCCTTTTTTTCTTGCTTTACACTATCTCCCTGGACAAACTCATCTCCTTCTATGACTAATGGTTGCCCTGGTGATACCTCTCAAATCTTCACCATATTAGCACAACTATTCTGAAAAATACTTTGGCATGATTTTGAAGAGTTGAATATCTGTATGCTGTATGACCTAGCAATTCCACTCCTGGGTATAAGCCCAAGAGTAACTCTTACCCACATGCACCAAGAGACACATGAGAAAATGTTCATAGCTCACTGTTCAGAATAGCAAAAAAAATACAAAAACAAAAATAAAAACAAAAAAACTGGAAATCTTCATACACCCAATGACAATAGATAATAGAAATTGAATTTTCACTCATGGAATGTTATATAGTAGTGAAACTTAATGGTACTTAACTACACATAACATGTTTGAATCTTAGTGACATAAGGTTGAGTGACAAAAACAAGTTCCAACAGACATCATAGTATTACCTCTTTATAAAGTTCAAAAACAAGCAAAATCAATCGATTTTTTAGACAAGAATATAAATGTAATGAAACAGAAAACAAAGCAAAGGAATTATAGACAAGGATTCTGGATCATGGTTTCCTCTGGGATGGAAGCATGGGGCATGGATGTGGACCTGTACCCAAGTAGGTGTGGGTTACGGGTAACAGTTAGTTGGGTTATAGGTTCAGTGTTCATTATATTGTGAAAGGTAAAATATATGAAATAAAGAAGGTCGTGCATGGATCAATGATGAAGAAAATTTACTTCTAACCTCTCTCCTAAACTCCATTTCATATTTTCATCCTTCCTACTTGGCATTTTCATTTATTTCAGTAGTTCTCAAAACTCAAAATGTGAAAAACTGACTTCATATTCATCCTTAAATCTGCTCAGTCTCCTTAATCTCAAATTTTTATAAACGACCTTCACCCCCCCTGAGGCAATGTGGCCTATGCCTAGATTTCTAAAAGGCTCTTTGTTTCTTCTTATTTAGCTCCTTGCCAAGTCTTACTTTAATCCCCAGTAACATGCATCTAAAAAGAGGCAGAGCCAGAATTTTGACTCATATTGTCTGTTGCCACAGCCTATAATTTTAACTACCTATGTATAGGTGATACTGGATCCAAGTAACCCCTGGGCAATGACCTCTGGCACAGAGGCCTGACAGATTACATGCACTTCCCATCAAGGAAGCTGAGGCACCAATCTGCTCTTTTCATAAGCCTCCACCTTCTGTTGAGCTCTTGCCTCTCCAAATCCAGGCTGCTGAGCACCCAGGCCCACCCCCTGAAGTCCTGCCCAGTGTTCTGGCTTTGACAAAATTTGCCAGGCCTGCTGGACAGCTCTTAAGGCCACCCTGTAGGGAGGAGGGCTACACTAGGCTCAGTGTTGGTGGGAATAAACAGCTCTTGTGAGTAGCTGGGATCAAGGTGGCCCCAGCCAGATGGAATCTCTGGCTTTTTCTTCTCTTGGGCCCTGCCGAGCAGCAATCTCCAAGAGCGACCATAGAGTACAGACTCAATGGGTTCTTACAGGAGCAATGGGGAGGATAGGCTGGAGCCTGGAGAGAGGAAGGGGGTCACAAACACAGCGTCAACAGCCACTCTCTGCCTGGAGAAGTGATTATTCCTAATAAGGACATGGCAGTTCCTGTTTACAGTTGTTCCAAACATCCCTCACACCACAACCCGTTGCAAAATATGTGCCAAGGCCCAGCAACCTTTTCTGTTTGAGGACTCCTGTGACTTTATAGCTGGTTAGGTCTGCAACCTTGCTGGATTCTGGCCTCTGCTCCTGTACAGAATAGGCACATTTTCTCCATGCCATGCCTCTTAGCCCAAATGCTCTGCCTTCTTTTTCTTTTGTGTGTACCAGCATGGCTCCCACTGTGGGCTTAAGCTCATGAGCAATGAACACCTACAGATGTCTGGCAAGATCATTAGCATTTCTTCAGATGTCTGGTCACCAAACACAAGAATTCTTCAAAATGCATAGTAGGCAATTCCTAAGAGATTGCCTAGAGACAGCGAAATTATGTAATTCAAATCCTACAGCTTCGTGTTATGTGAGAGGTTTTTTCCTGGCTGGCCGTGCTGTGCAGGAGGAGGTAGATTCAGCACAGGGGATGAGGGGATGTCAGGATGTAGAACAAAGGAAACTTCTCTAAAAAAGTTTTCTTTCTTTAGGCAGTTTGGGGAAACACTGTTTTTGTTTATGTGTTTGTTTATTTTTTACTGAGACACTCAACACACACTTATGAAGGATCTATAGTCTAAAACAGTGCTTTTTCCAGTACTGCTATCTTTTCAAGGTTTTTAAAGAGCTAGATTCTTGGTTACTAATTTCTTTAGTGGATCAGTTGTTTAAGCAACTGCCTTCAGCTCAGGTCATGATCCTGGAGTTCTGGGATCAAGTCCTGAATCAGGCTCCCTGCTACGTGGAGAGTCTGCTTCTCCCTCTGCCCTTCCCCCGCCTCATGATCTCTCTCTCTCCCTCTCAAATAAATAAAATCTTAAAAAAAAAAAAAAGTACTTCTTATGGCAATGAAAGAATAGGAAGCTGTTATCATATCTTTGGTGACAGGAGCCTGGGCTCTGGAGTCAGCCAAGTCGTGTGATGTCAGTTCTGCCGAAAATGAACTCTGGCACCTTGGACAGGAATGAAATTCTCAATCTCCAGTGTAGTGACTAAAACAGTGAATAGTGACTAAAACAGAGAATAGTGGTAAGAATTAAATGATATAATGTACATAAAATGCTTAGCATAATTAGCATTATAATGATCAATAAATGGTGGCCATGATTATTAATATTGTGACCTCATTCATCTGGAACTCAGCCCCAAACTAGAAAGTCAAATGAAAAAGGTTTCTGAGCAGCTAAACCTAATGTCTGTGGGCTGGAACAAAAATACTATATTCACAGAAAAGGTTCTCATTTTGAGCCTATTTAATGCTGTATGTGGAACTATATCAAACTAATAGCAGGTGCAGAACAGCCAACTAAACAGGGGAGCAGGCAGAGAGCACTGAGGTGTGAGAGTGGAATCCTGACGATTGGTAATCAGAGCTATAGAAACAAGACAGAGAATTACAACCACACATTATGAAGCACTTTGAATAGGGTAATTTATTGAGTACCCACTGGGTGCTGGATCATCTACTGGGTGTATTGGGCATATGGTTTAACTTAATCCGCACAGCAATCATCTGCAGGGTGTATGTTTATCCCTGATATTATGAAGGTAAATGTGGAAGTTCAAAGAATTTAAGAAATCTGTCACAAAGGGCTCCTGGATGGCTCAGTTGGTTAAATGACTGCCTTTGGCTCAGGTTAAGATCCTGGAGTGCTGGGATCAAGTCCTACACTTGGCTCCCTGCTCAGCAGGGAGTCTGCTTCTCCCTCTGACCTTCCCCCAACTCATGCTCTAATAAATAAATAAAATCTTTAAAGAAAAAAAAAAGAAAAGAAATCTGTCACAAAGTTAGGAAGGGGGTATGACTTCAGAGCCTGCCCCTACATTTCTGATACTTCACACTCTCTTCCCATATAGCTTTTTAGATCTCTAAACATCCAGAGTCCCTCTTTCTTTCCTTCCTTCTTTCCTTCTTCTCTCCCTCCCCCCTTCCTTTTTCCCTTCTTCTATTCATCCACTTGATCAATGAATCACAAGATACTTTGAAAAAAACCAAAAACTTATTTTGGATGATTTTAGACTCATAAAAAGCTGCAAAAATAGCTCCCACGTACCCTTCTTCTAGGTTCCACCAACAATATCAACTTACATAAGTATAATCCATTATCAAAGTGAGGAAATTAACATTAGTATGATGACATTAAATAGACTACACACCCTTGGATTTCACTAGTTTTTGCATGTACTTATTTCTAGCACATCTCTTATTATAGCATAGTTTGTAATTGGTGTTCTTCAAGTGAAATTAAGTTCACATAATAAGAAAAAAAGTTATACTCCTTAGGGAAAGATTTCATTCAAAATCACTGAAATAAAGTTCGGGCATTTAAAGGATAAACCCTTTGCTCCCTGAAACACTTAGCTCTTTAAAACAACGAATTCACCAAAGCATTCTAGAGAGCCAGAGGTGACTATCTATCGTTACTCTTCAGAATACTGTGGAACTGGCAAAGTCCACAGTGATACAGAAATCCCATGAAGTAGTTTTGTTCAAGGTGTCCAAGTTTAGCTGTGGCTTTCCCGCCATGTTATGTTACTCTTCAGTTTCCAGATGCATCAGGACACCATATTACACAGCGTGGGTGGAATATTTGGAAGTTTGGCTATCTCCTCAATTCCTTCCATGTGTGCCATGGAATTTAAGTGCTGGAGTCAGGCATTTCTGAATACATTTTTCCATATGTAGATTCACCACTACCCACTGAAGCACACACATCTGATCCATTTAATGGGGTGTGAGATGACTCTTTTCTTTCATCCTGAGAACATTTATGATGATCAGAAGTGAGACAGACTGGTGTGCTAATTCTGATGTAGGCATGCCCAGGCCAAGACAGCCAACTGTTCCTGCTGGTCTCTGGGTGGCACACCAGTCAAGAATGGAACCCCTTTGACGAGGGCTTTCAAGCTCATTCTCCTCTTTCTTGTTGGTGGTGTGAGAACCTTCGGGGCAGCCATTTTCTCTCCCAAAATGAAAAAAGAAAAGAATCCCTAGTGCTATCTTAGAGAGATGTCCCACAAGACTTAGCAGGTAGGTTTCAGACTGACCCTGGCATCTCCACTCTCAACTGCTTTCCTCCTCTATGATCTCCAGTTTTGCAAGTCCCACCACCATTCTCCGAGAGCCTGAGGCCTGAAACTTTAATGGTGTTCTTAATGTAGGCTTTTCCTTTGCCCTTCACATCTGTACGGGAGTAGTGCTGTTGATTCCATCTCTTGTTCATCTCTCCTCTGTCCTGCTGTTTCCATTCACATTCACTTGAATTTTGGGCAGGCAGGAAGCTGGCCACTTGCCTTTGCCACACTGTGAGCCCTGAGGGGGGAACTGTATCTTTGCCACCATTGTGGCTCTGAGATGGTTATGCCATGCTTAACAGATGGCAGGCCCTGCGGTAAAACTGGCTGAGTGGTTAACTCAGCTGCTGAGTATCATTCCTGGGGGACTCCTTCCCTAGGCAGGGCTCTGCTCCTTGTAGGCTGGGCTCTAAGCCTGCAGAGGAAGGAGGACAATGGGGAGGAAGGCCACGTGGCCTGGGGAACACGGACCTAAGAAGCTTCTGCTTCTTACCACTTACATAGGCCATGGCTACCTGCCCAGCAGCAGTCTTTCATTCTCCTGCAACCCCAAGCTTCCATATCCCTGCATTGGAACACGTAAGAAAATTATTTGAGCTGACAGCTGTGGGTCCAGGTGTCCTGATATCTATTCTCTGCAATATGTAGTCACTCCTCACTCAATAACTGTTCACTGAGTTTCTCCTTTGTGTTAGGCACACCACAGTTTGTCTTTCATTGGAATCTCTTCTTATATTTTCTATTCCTCACTCATTGTGCTTACACAAGATATTACAAATAAACCCGGTGTATCTGCACATTGACATTACTTTGAAACTCACCCACCCCAGTCATTTCACCTGTAAGTATATCAGAACTCAGAGACGGAAGTGGTAGTCCCCAGTTTTTAAAGCCAGTTTGGGATGGGGCCTTAACAAGCCACATGGGACATCCTTCATTCCTTGCTTCATGTCCCACCTGAGATCAGTTAGATCATTGAAAATCCACCTCACAGATTACAACTTTGAGCTGCATTCTGGTGGATTTTCTTTGCCAAATACTCTCAAACTTCAAAAGCTGTCTAACACCCTGAGATTTATGCCTTATCTGCTTAAGAAGATAATCAGGCCGCAGTCAGGCATTTTGCAGGAATACACATTGAACATGCATCTCGGGTACCGGCTGTAAAATATGCTTGGAAGTCTCCAGACAGATTAAGCTTTGTCACCATTGGGTATTGGAAGGGTCACAAATTCCAATCAAGTGTGGCAGCCTGTGTCTGCCGAGCCTGGGACTTGCAGCTATGCTTTGGGTCACTGAAGAGACAGGGATGTGAGCTTGGGCTGTCCTGGCTCTAAACCCCTTGAGCCCTGTGAAATTAGGATTCTGGAAAGGCCCTCAAATCTTTTTGTGTTAAAGGCAATGTGTTTTTGGAAAAACACCACTTCCTGTTTTTTACCCTGAAAGCAAGGTTTTTAAACTTCCAAGTAATGCTCATAAAGTTTCTTAAACATCAAACAGGTCTTGCATAACAATATTTTGATGATTGAAGGGTAAATAAATCCAAAACACATGCATTAAATGTCCCTTAAAATACACATGTTTTAAGATTATGAGGAGAAAGTGCTTGACAAAAGCGCACTGGGTTTCATGAAGCCCTGAATGTTTGAAAAATAGGACGTCCAATGAATTCCAAACAAAATCAGGTTCTTCTATCTATGGCAGAATGCTGTGAGCCACTTCTCTGTGTTTCAAAGAGAAAGGGTCTGCCTAATCCTGGACAAGATCAGCCCCCACCCCGGCAAGTAAAGCCCTGCGATGTGAGCCATCGTTTTCAGCACAGAAAAGAGGAGTGAGGTAATGGCCACAGCTGTGCAGTCAACCCTCTGCAGTGGCTTGATTTATAACTGCTTTGGGAGCCTCACGATATTACATCTCTTGATTTTGTGTACACATAATGTCTCAGCCTTCCTGCCCCATGAATGTGTTAGGTAGTATTAAAGGTTTTTCCACTGGGGCATGTAAGACCTTGGCTCTGGGCCCAGCGAAAATTCAGCCACCCCTTGGGGATTATAATTGAGGTCTAAATAGAACTTGGCATCATCCTAGGGTCTCTCAATCAACTAACATTAAATGCCTACTAGAGCAAGCCAGTACTAAGATGGGGTGGGAGTCGGGGGTTGGAGGTTTCTCCAAAGGGCTTTAAAAAAGTTCAGCAACTCAGAAGGTAGAGTCTCAGTTTTAAGCAGCTAATGCTCTAACTGAGGGGCTAAAACACATGGAAAATTATCAAATGCCACCAAGCAGATAGAGATAAGGACTGCTGAACTAGGAAGGCTCTTTGAAAGAGGAGAGATTTTTTGAGGGCCTTGAGGATTAAGGGACTTCATTCATTTTTATTGAACACCTACTACATGTAACACACAGGGTTAGTACGGGGATGCAGCAGTGAACCAGACAGGCCTGGTCCTTGCCCTTGGGCAGCTTGCATTTGAGTTGGGAAGATAGGCATCAAACAGCTAATTACATCACTTATCCGTAATTATAACTGTGAGTGCTAACGAGGAAGAGCACGAGGGTACTGGGAGAAGCCTCTCGTAGAGGCATTTGACCAAAGCTACAGAAGCTGAACTGTCCTAAACCCTTCGTTAAAGTGTGGTTCACCACCAGCTTGTTATAAAGGTCTCAGGCCCCTCTCCAGTCCTAGTGAATCAAAATCTGCATTTTTAACTCAGCGCCAGTTGATTTTTATAGCACATTAGATTTCTAGCAATATGGAGGTAATACAGTATGCAGCGGAAGCAGAAAACTCCTGGGTCACACAAGTGTTTAAATATCTGACTAAGTGGAACAAACAGGGGCGCCTGTTATTAAGCGTCTGCCTTCAGCTCAGGTCATGATCCCAGGGTCTGGGGATTGAGTCCTGCACAGGCTCCCTGCTCAGCGGGAAGCCTGCTTCTCCCTCTCTCTCACTCCCCCCTGCTTGTGTTCCCTTTCTCGCTGTGTCTCTCTCTGTCAAATAAATAAATAAAATCTTCAAAAAATTAAAAAAAAAAAAAGGAACAGACAGCCCTTTTTCCTGGATGACAGTCGTACACCCGAGTCGAATGTGGGGAAGTCTGTATCTCTGGCCTAGATGCTGAAGGATACCCAAAGTCAGTTAATGGGCCCCTCATCTTTGCTTCTTATGAGGGCCTCTTTGTCTGTCTGTATCTTTTTTTCAGTTATGCATCTACTGGGTCAGGATCCCTTCATATCCCTTCATGTTCCAAAACAGGAGATCTACTCCGTTTGGCATCAATACTTCCCTCCCTCCACTCTCAGTGCTGGCTAATGCTTTCCAGATGAGGTGCGAGCAGCTGCTAATTGTACTCGGATCAGTCTTGATTTGTGTTTCAGTCAGCAAGGCACCTCACTAATGGGTCTGAAACTTGGCAGTGGGCCTGGGACCAGTGTCAAAGGAAACAGATCCGAAAGACACACGGAGAAAGGCAAGGAGACAGGGAACGGATAGAAAAAGTTTGGAGGATGAAAACAGGGGTGGAAATCAAAGGGACAGGGGAGAACCAGAGAGCCTTTTGGGGAAATCAACTGAGAAACTGATCTGGAAAAGATGTGGAAGGGGAGAAAGGCAAACCCAGGAGAAAGGTGGGGAGGCAAAGGGGAAAGAAGCAACGGCATCCGCTGAGAGGCGGCCAGAGAATCCGACTGCATTTTGTGATGTGATCCCAAATGCTAATGATGCCTGTGGTTCCTCACGCAGACACTGTACATGGGGAATGTCAGATAGGGCAACCCCCACATTTCTGGAGGCGGTAATCTGATGCCTTTCTCTTCTCTGTGGCCCCCAGCTTTCCAAGGGTTTGGCAGGGAGCACTGAACTCTGACAGCAGCCAGCAAGTGAAGGCTCAAGTTCCAAGTCTGACAGAGTCCTGGGCCCCAGACACACCTTGGTTTTATGAGCTGAGGCCTGAGGAAAGGCCTCTCCTGGCTTGAGCTCTTGGAGCCTGCTTTCCTGGAACTGAGATGGAAAGGGGCCCTGTTAGGGGAAGCTGAGAACTGAGACCTAAGGACTCTCTGAATTAGACATATTCATTATACATATTAAAACACACACACACACACACACACACACACACACACCCCACACACACCCCTACCTCTATAAGAGGAAGGAAATCCACTTGCCAATATGAATTCCAAACCGCTGCACATGCAAATCTCTGCAGGGAAAAGAGAGGAAAGGAAACAGGGTAAGAGATTAGCAGAGGCACAAGAACAGAGAACAGACAGGACATTGCCAGTGGGCAGGCTGAGCTTTGCTTGGGGCATCAGCAAAGTAGTGGCACACCCACCCTAGCCTCCAGCAAGAAACAAATAAACAAGCCTGTGTTGTGAAGAAAAAAATTACTACTTCAGGAAAAAAAAAAAAAAGCATTTGTGTTCATATGTTCAAGTTCAAAAACCTGTAGACAAATGTTCTCAGCAGCACTACTCACAATTGCTGAGAGATGGAAACAACCCAAATATTCATCAACTGATGAATGGATAAACAAACTGGTATATTCACAAAGTGGAACATTATCCCAACATATAAAGAAATGAATGCATGCTGAATGAAGGCATCAAAAGCACTGGTGCGTGCTACAACTGTGATAAAACATGCTGGAAAACATTACGCGGAGTTGAAGAAGTTAGATGCAAAAGGCCACATATCGTACTTGATTTACATGAAATATCTGGGAATGGCAAACCCAGAGTGACAGGACATGGTTCAGTTATTGCCAGAGGCAGGGAGAGGCGAGGAAGTGGTGGGACTTCTTAATGGGCACAGAGTTTCCATTTGGGGTGATGTAAAAGTTCTGGAACTAGAGAGTGATGATGGTTGCACAATACCATGAATGTATTTAATGTCACTGAATTATGAACTTTAAAATGGTAAATTTTATGTTGTGTGTGTTTTACAATAAAAATGCAGAAAAAAAAAGCACTGAAACAATCATCACTGGGAAAATCAAAAAGCAAAAATGATCTGTTTTTCCATAAACTTGTTTTATAGTTAGGTACCACTTTTGAGTTACATTTGGAGGGGCCTTACCATAATATCTGGTTTCCTATGTCTCTGAACGGGAAAGAGAGATGAAGAAGTTTCGAGGAAGAAAGGAAAAAGGATGATGAAGACAGGAGGATGGGGGGAAGTCAAGGAAAACCAGCTCCATACAGGGTAGGACATGCAAGTGCAGGGACAGCTGCAGAGGACAAGAGGCCAGGATGAAGTGGGGAGAAAGAAGCTGCTGTTGATGTTTCACTTAGGGGAGGAAGAAATCACAGACAGAAAAAAGGAGAAACAGAGAAGAAGACAAATCTTTGAGTCATGCCAGGCAGCATGGAAGAGAAACTCAGATGAGCGAAAAGAGATGCTTAAATCAAAACAGCAGAAAGACTATGCAAACTTCAACTCTCTGCCACCAGTCCCCCCCCCCCTTTTATTTCCCATGATGCATACAGCTGTGAAGTGCTGGAGATCTGGGGGCCAGAATCTGACAGTGGGAGTTCTGGAGAGATAGTTCCTTCCTCTCTGTAGGATGACCCTTCTTAACTAAGCCCATTATCCACTAATAGCCAGTCTCCTGTTCCTGTGCTCCTCGTCCTGGGATGTGATGAAGTGGAGACCAGACGAGCCTCAGTCAGGGACACGGTAGTGAGAGCTGTGACCCTAGCGGGCAATAAGGATCAAGTTCATTTCGGAAATCTCTTCCAATTCTGCACTCTTGTGTGTGAATGGTTCCAAGCCACACACATGTGCCTAACAAAAGGAGGTTGGTCAGTGGCTTAGAGGATCAGCCCATGAGTGTTTACCACACACGTGTGCTCTATTTAAAGGAGGACTTGCTGCCAGGGCCTTATTGTAAAGAGTTGTTAGATGAAAAGACAGAGGTTGAGACTGAAACTTTCTGACATTATTTCCAGGTGTTTGTATGTAAAGATTTGTAAAACTATTTTTTACATTTGAAAATAGACATGAAAAAGATGAAAATAAAAATCACCCACAACGCCACCACTTTGCTGGAAATATTGATGCATATTTACCTCTCCTTGGAACATGCACACGACTCTACTGAACAGACTCTTTCCTATGTGTATTTCTTGTAGGTCATTAAATAGTCTTTGACAATATTATAATGTGCATGATAAAAACAAAACAGGAGTGAGGTGGTGATTTGGGATAGGCAGTATGGGTTTATTCTGCAAAAGAAAGCATCGTGTTCCATCCTGTTTTGCAAAAAACATTAGTGGGAAATGATTCTGATGAGGAGAAGTGTGTTACACACAGAGATTATGGCTTCAGCCTCAGGCCTGGAAAGAGGACAGCACAGACCTACAACCATCCACAGTGGACATGTAGCATGAGCAAAAAATAAACTTTACTGTTGTAAGTCAAACACACACGCACGCACAACATACAAAGGACGACAAGACTGCCTGCATTTTCTAAAGCTTCAAGGAAGGGCACCTGTGAAAGAAATCAGCTTCTGGAATCTGGGTTCCTTTGCGATGCATATCTGCTAATGTATTTGAATCATATGCGGAGTGCAGGGTTTTCCCAACTGAGCCTAGATACTTTGTAGACAAAGCTTGTCCTTTAACTGTATGGGGAATTTAGGGAATGTCTCACTTCCTATGCAAGGAAGAAGCTTGTGAAGGGCCTACTGGTACTTTATTTCAGGCAGAAGAAAATGGACATAGCAGGTGTCCTCCTAGGCACTGTTATGCAGAGGCCTGGTCTATGGAGAAGTTAGGAGGAAGAATTCAGAGACTAGGAAGCAGAAACTGCCTTCTGAACACTGGAGTAAATGCCATTGACTTGTGCAAGATGCTGCTCAAGTAAAAGGCCAAGGCCACCTCAACCCACAAGGCCGTGCTTGTAGCTACCACTGTACAGATGAGGAAGGCTTTGCTCAAGCTGCCTGTGATTCGCAGCCTTTATGTCTTTCTCCCCCTCTTTAGGCCCCACTGCAGCCCAGAAGCACACAATTGGAGGCTGATGGGCACAACCATTCACCCCAAAATTGGGGTTTGGGAGGCATGATCTTTCACAGGCTAGGAGGTAATTACAGCCCTGGAGAATCCCATTCAAGTGATGGCACAGTGTCATTCAGGCCCTCTAGTAACATGATAAGTAGGTGATCTTCCAGCGGCCTCTCACGGCCCTCAAAAGGAATCCCTAAATCTTTATCATGGCTTGCAAGGCCTATGTGGCCTGCGCCATGAGGCTCCCTCCAACCTCTGATCTTATCACCTACGATGCCACACTTACTCCCTTGTTTCCAGCCACTGGGGCCTCCTTGTGGCACATTCCTGCCTGTCCCTGGGCTCACTGTGCCCTTTGCTTTGGATACTTTTCCCTCTGTGTTTGCATTGCTCCCTCCCTCATCTCACTCTAGCTCTGCTCAAATGTGCCATCAGAACCAATGAAGCATTCTATGACCATTCCATCCAGAATAGCATCCTCCCTCCACTACGACCTACTGGCAGTAGGGGTAAGTATGAATAGAGCCAGCAAAGGGGACAGACAGATATGGAAGGAGGGAAGACAAATATAAACACATAAATATAGAAATATGTATTTAAAAATACATATATATCTCATTTATCATCTGTCACCACCATTAGAATATAGGAGAGGTACTATGAGAGCAGGGACTTTGTTTTGTTCACTGCTATATCCCTGGCACCTTAAATAGCACCTGGCACTCAGGGTTCAGTGAACAGTGCTGAATTAATGAATGGGCACTCTTTTCTTTTCATGCTGATTACCCTGACCTTTCGGTCCATAACTTAGAGCCATTTCTCTTGGGACTCCTGATCTCTACTTGCACTTAAGCCTCAAGTCACCACCATAGTTTCAGATAGAAAATGTCCTCAAATGACCTGAATCCCAAATCAGGAACAGAGGAAGGACTTGTCTATAGAATTCTTATGGGTATAGCTGCTTCTTCATTTGGGCGCAGCACTGTCCTCATCTATCCTGAGTCCCTGACTCAAATGAATCCCTTCCTCTCCCTTCCCAACTCAGAAACAGGTGGGGCTCTCTTAAAACCAGTGGAGTTAACCATGTCTCACCTGTGTGGTAACTGATGTCCCAAATGTGTTTTTGTTTTTGTTGTTTTGCTTTGATTTTTTTTTTTTTACAGATTTTATTTTTAAGTTATCTTAAAAAAGGCCCAATGTGGGCCTTGAACTCACAACCCCAAGGTCAAGAGTTGTGTGCTCCACTGACTGAGCTGGCCAAGTGCCCTGCCCCAAATGTTAAAGGACTTTATCACATATCCAGCTGGTGATGGTGCTGGGCAGCAAATGCGCATCTCCTCACCTGTACCATTTTGGCTCCCACACAGAGCTGTGACTCTGAGTATAATAAACCTACTCTATCCCTGAGCTCTCACTTCTAACTCTGCCCCAAGATTCTGTCTATGACATAGATACAGTCCATGACACTGACTTGAAATGACCTGGCCTCCTGGCACCCAAATCTCCTAGTTCTGATTCCTGTGGCTACCCATCACTCTGTTCTTCTGGACCCAAGTAGCTCCATCATTCACCTTCCTCCAGCTCAAGCTCTGGGAGCACCCAATGATCGAAGCTAATATCCTTAGAGTGACCTACTATGTATCACCCAATGGGTTCTGGCCGCTACTCTCAGTTTAGAACCTTGTGTACAAAGGGCATGGTTTCAAATGCCCTAAAAATAAGAAGACCAAAGATAGTTCTTAAGAGCCTGAGTGAGTAGGGTTCCTCAAAAGTAAGTCAAGATACTCTGGTCCATATGTGGAGTTTGGATTCATACGTGGCCAGCTTCTCTGCTTCTCTGGTGTGGTAAGGACACTTAGAGAGGGGCTGTTGCTTATAAAAATTTGGATGTTGCCATCTTCAGAATTGCCCTTCCTGGCTGGTGGAAGTTTTTCAATCCTACAGGAGGGCAGTTTTCCTACTGCAGGTACCTATCTGGAACTATGACCTCATCTGGAGGAAGGAGCTGGGACCCTTAAGGCTAGAGACTGTGACTGGGGAAGGGGTAGAGGGGGGAGAGGCAAAATGGCCCTAGCTTGTTATAGGTGCCTCATTACACACATCTAAATTTGGCTCTCTCTCAAACCCTGTTCAACCAAGGAGTGCACATGCTGACTGACTCTCTTCCAAGCCCTGCACTCTCTATGACACATTTTTTTTTTTAAACTGTTAAGAGTTTTTCCAGAATCTTCTTCTTTGAGGACAAACAGTAACACTAACATATGTAGAAAGGCAGCATACACATGTCCAGCAAGATGTGCCGCTGTAACATGCTGAGAGAAGAAATTCAAATGTTTATGCATGCATGTCACCAAAGCATTTTAGCATCCACCTTTCACATACACTTAGCCTGCAGAGCTGTGGGTATGTTCACTTGCCCACTGCAGACAAGTAGATGGGGTGGATGTCAGAGTAAGTCCAAGCCCTTTTGCCTAGCAATATAGCCACAAGCAGAGAAGATGTGAATCCATATTCTCACTCATTCCCCACCCCTCCATGCTTTGATTCCTGGTCACCGTCTAACTTGTACCAGCCACATAAGAAACAAGTTATTGACACCCAATATAATGCATGAATAAGAAGGTAATAAAAAAAAATCCCCGTCTATCAGAAGGATTTTCTAAATATGAAGCAAAACCTAGAAACCAGAAATAGAAAGATGAACACATATGACTACATCTAAACTGAGCATCTATGCAAGGTAAAAATACTTGATAAGCAGAATCTAAAGACTCATGACCTACTGGGGGGAAAATGTGCATCTTATACCACAGACAAATGTTTAACTTCTCCAACAAGTAAAGAACTTGGAAAATATCAACTAAAAAAAACTGCCAACCTAAGGGATGACACAATAAAGGATATAAATAGATATTTAACAAAAAGGAAGTTCCAAATAGCTCTGAAATGTGTAAAAGATGAAAAATCTTATTCATAAGAGGAACTAACTAAATACTGTAACAATTAAATACTATATACTAGTAGACAATTTTTTACCGATCAAATTGACAAAGTCCAAAAAGTTTGATTATCCGTGTTGGTGAGGGTTTACAGAAATAGGCATGGCCATACATTGCAAGTGGAAGTGTGAAAAAGTATCTTTTATGAACAGAAATTTCGCAATACTTATCACAATCACAGGTGCTTATATCATTTGACTCTCTTCTATGTATTTATCCTAAAATATACTCTTTTCTGTGACATGATTCATATACAATACCATTCATTGCATCATTATTTTAAAAAATAAAGGTTGGAAACAACTTAAATGTCCATCAGTCGAAGGCTAAATTATGATACATTCATGCAAAGGATCACTTTGAGCTAAAAAGGAATGAGAATACTTTTTCATGTGTTGAAAGATTTTTAAGTCATATTAAGTGGGAAAAAAAAGGGGTGCAAAAAAGTGTGGCCATCTTTTTATGGAACAAAGTGGGGATATGGACGTAAGTATTTACTTGTATATAGAGTTGCTCTGCAAGGATACACAAAAAGCTGGCAAAATTGGTTGCCCCGAGCAAGGGAGCTAGGTCGCCGATGTGAGGGAGATACTTCATGTATATATTTTCAAGCTGCCTAAATCTTGTCCCAGGTGAATGTATTATCTTTTTTTTTTTGAATGTATTATCTTTACAAAAATTTTTCCTAGGCAAGTTATCTTTGTTTTTGTAAAATATCAATGAATCCAATCATCAGCTTCAAAAATTAAAATCCTGGATAAAAATCCGTTCAAGAAACGCAGCAAATAACCTTCTAAAAAATCACTATTTTTTTAAACTAATGATTGGATAATGGAGAGAGAGATGGTGTGTGAGAAAGCAGGAGGAACAGAGACATCTAGGAGGCTGGTGAGGTCTGATGGGGAGTTAGGCAGGACAGGAAAATAGGAAGACACAGATGGGGACAGAATCACAGTCAAGAGACAGGCAGAGCCAGCAGTTGCAGAAGCAGGGGCTTCAGTGGGTGAAAATGCTGCTGCTGCACCTTGGCGTTCACTTCTGGGTGTGCATCAAACTGTCCTTTGTTACTACTGCTCTTTGAGACTCAGTTTATTTTTCCTTGGACTTCTTGGGGTTTCTCCTGTGTATAAGGAATTGACAAAGGCTTGAGAAATTTACTTAGGAAACATGGAGGTCCTCTGACCCCCACCAGAGAAAATAAACAAGCATAAAGTGGTACTTAAGGGAGGGTAAAAGAGCTGTGACTTCATGGTTTGGGGTTATATCAAGAGTAAGAACGGTGGCTATTTGGTGGCCATCAGATGTATCTATATGTGCACATGTATCCTAAGGTATGGGAATAATTTAGAATTCCACACAATTTACTCCTGTATATTTTGCTTGTTAGTACTGATGACTTGGTTCCCATAATACTTGAAACAAACCTCCATTTTAGAAAACATCGCCTACAACTAGAACGTTTGCTTATGAATTTTCGTTTATGCGCTAGTGTGTGAATTTTCTGAGGGTAGCAGGTTTATCTTTTATTCCTGCACCTAACACACCATAGATAAACACTGCCGCATTTAACTGCATTTGTATTGTTATCATTTAGGGGTTCTGTTCGGCCGCATGTAACACGGACCCAACAAACAGCGTCTTAAACAAGACAGGATTCACATTATAAAAAGTGCAGAGGTGGCAGGCCGGGGTTAGCGCAGTGTTGCTGGGAATCACCGAGGATCCAGGTAGCTTCGGTACCTCTGGTGAAAGATGGCGGGTGAGAGATGGCGGCCGGACATCTGCACGAACCTCCGGAAGGGAAGGGACGGGCAAAGGGCAAGAGGCCAGAGTGGCGTGATTACCCAAAGCGCGACGCCGCGACCTCCACTTACATCTCATTGGCCCAAAGTGGATCATGTGGCCTCTCCCAGCATCAGTGGATTCTGGGAAACTTGAGTGTTTTAACTGAGAGCAGCCCTACATCCCTTAATAAAATTAAGGTTCTATTAATAAGGAAGTGGGAATAATGAGTAGCAGTATTGGTCACAAGTGTGTAAAGGCCAAAAACACAAACACATTTCCAACTGCGAAACTTCTCTCTCATTTCTGTATTTCTATGTCTATAGAGTGGTGGCGGTGAGGTTCCGTTCTCCTGCGAATCCCAGCTGGTTCAGTTTGACTCTAGACCATCAGAGGCCCTGCATTACCTTCCTCCTACCACCCGCCTCCTACTGGGGTGATGTTCTTGGCATATTCCAAGACTCTAACTAAAATAACATAATTACCCAGGGGCAGTACATTCCCTAGACTCCACAGGCTGTCTTCAAGGTTGGGAAATTCCCCAGGGGCAAAACTGGATGCAAATTCCTTCTCTCTCTTGCTTTGCTGCATTTCTAGCCTCTCCCCACAGCGCAGCAGTCCTCTGTGGATTGTATCATGGGATTGTCTCTATCAGTGGATTTCTTACAAACATCTGGCTGCCAAGCCTTGCCTGTTCCAATCCTCTGAGCCCTCTCAGGCCACAGGCTTTCTCCTAGATAGTCAAGTGATCTTTCCCCTGAGTCCGGGGAGGAAATTTGTGCTGGGCTTCTGTACTTCTCTCCAAGCAGGGGAAGGTTGTTTATTCCACATAATTAATGGACGGAGAAACTGGGCCCAATTTATTTTACTCGTAGGAATGCAAGTCCATTCTTTCCAGAGAAGAATGTGTGTCTTTGCCTCACCCAAGCCAACTCACAATTTCCCATAAGAAGTAGATACTTATGCCAAAGGTGAGGGGAAGGAACAGTTCTCAAAAACTCCGAAAGGGAAACTAAACATATTCTTAAAAGAAATTATGTTTCTGTTCTAGTCATCTCATCTTAAATATTTTTTGTGATCATGTAAAATTAGTATTAAAAGGCATTTAACGAAGGCTATGCAGTACAGACTGGATTTCTATGGCATTTCATAATTTTCTAGCTTAAATCAGGAAGTCAAAGTGAAGGATTATTGAGGTTTACTTGCACAACCAAAGCTAAATAGAGAACGGCACATTTCAAATGCCTGGCTAGTGTATACAGTGTGCTAGGGACAGTGCTCAATTACAAAGGCTGTGACTCTGAGACCCTGTCAAACTGCATTTGCTAAATTCTTTCTAGATGGGTTTTAGGAATTCTTTAGAGAGGGTCAGAAGAATCTATATCCTTCTCATTAATCCTCCACCAGTAATAGTCACATGTCTATGCAGAGGTAAGAGAAGATAACAGAATGGGAAAAGCATGGCTTTTAACTCAGCCATATGTTTGGATTCCAGTTCTGCTCCTCATATTGGGGAAGTGATTCCTAGCAAGCAACATGGACCCTTTCTGCCTAGTCTCTTGGGTCTGTAATCCTGACTTGCAAGATTGTTGTTACTGGATGCAAAGCTCCTGACTCATGCGGCACCTGAGTGGCTCAGTCAGTTAAGCATCCACCTTCATCTCAGGTCATAATCTCAGGGTCCTAGGATCGAGCCCCATGTGGGGCTTTCTGCTCAGTGGGGAGTCTGCTTCTTCCTCTCCCTCTGTGCTCTCTCTCTCTTGCTCTCCCTCAAATAAATAAATAAAATCTTTAAAAAGAAGGTCCTGACTCATGACAAATAGTAGTTACAACCAATATACAAAGCATTATTCAGTGTTTAACTTCCTTGAAACCTGCTCAAAAAGAGGTGGGCTTTGGCCTGAGCACTATCTCCCTTGACATGAATACTGCTGTCATGGACTTAGTGTGTGCCTGACTTAACCCATATCCTCCCACTTACTCTTCCTAGAACAATTTCTCCAGACATCATCTCCCCTAGGAAACTTCCCTTGAGTGCCAGTACTGGGTCAGGCACCTGACTGCTCCCATAGGCCCCTGGGTCTCTCTGGCAGCCCTTAACTGACAGTGTTCTAAATGTTTGCCTACTCTGGGGACTATGTTTTGCTTTGTTTTGACAGTGCCAGGTCATTTTAGCCAGTCTTTAAAAAACACTTAATCAAGGTATAATTTTAAAATAGTAAAATCTACCTATCATCAGTATACAATTCAATGGGGTTTCAGTAATTTTACAGAGTTGTGCAATTATCACCACATCAGAACAATCCTACCATCCCAAAGAGACCCCTTGTGCCCTTTTCTGGTCACCCCATTCCCCAACCCCAAGCAACCACCGATCTTTCTATCTTGATAAATCTGTCTTTTCTGGACATTTCATATAAACGGAATCACACAATATCTATTCTTCCGCAACGTTCTTCTCTCACCTAGCATAAAGCATTTGAGGTTCGCACACATTGTAATCTGTGTCAGTAGTTTGTTCTTTCTTCTTGAGGGTTGGATTCCAATGCATAGATACACAGAGACCGAATTCCATGCCCTACTCCCTAGTCTGTGGCTAATTCAGTGCCTGCACACTATAGTAAAAGCTGAGAAAATGTTTGTTGCTTGTATTAATTTCACACTGTGATAATAGTAAAGTTAGTCTGACACTAGTAATGCATGCAGTAACGAGGGGGAGAGATAAGAACACACAGATACCTGTGACATGTTTTGACAATGTCAAGTCATTACCTGAAGAGGTGTCTTAGTAGCTTTTTACCTTGCCACTTCACCTTATGTGGATTTTTAAAATTCTGAAGTGAGAAACGTCCCTCCCTTCTTCCTCCAGCTGTTTTGATGTTATTTTTGTCTCCTTCATGTCAAATCTGAATGCTCATATTTGTCCCAACAAAATGGGTGCCTCATAATGTTAAGTGATGATTTATTTACTTATTCAGTAATTATGGATTGGGCACCTACTGTTTGCCTGGCATTATTTTAGGTGCTTGGAATACTTGAGTGGACAAAACAGACAGAGATCTCTATCTTCCTGATAATGAATGTATTCACATTTGAGTATCCACAATATTGGTAGTATTTAAGAATTTGGTCCACAAAAGCCTTCATATGCTTTTCAGAAACTATTAGACTTGAGGTCAAAAGCATGAATAAACCACATAGGAGGAAATACAGAATACTGAACAGATAAACAGATCAGCCTCAGTAATAGTGAAAAAATGAAAATAGAAACATCACTGAGGTTACTAGAAACATTATACAATTTTCAAGCCATCAAAAGAAATAAAATTTATTACATACGATATAGATGGGTTAAGGAAAACAAATGTTCATCAGTTGCTGGTGCCTTATAAATTGGTTGGGTCTTTTAGAATCTGCTTACATCACTGATTCAGAAATTCCTTTTTTTTTTTTATGAATGTCCAAAGGAAATAATTTAGGGAAAATATATGCCAAAGTTATTAATCAAAGGAAAAATACCGGACATAGTCCAAATATTCTATTGTTTGGGAGTAGATGAGTAGATATATCTATATGATATATGGAATGTTTATACAAAACAACACTAGTTAAAATAAAAATATTATGGATGAAGTAATTACACCTATATAAAATATGTATCAGAAAAGAGCATAAAGAGATACACATATTTGTTTTTAACAATCTTTTTGTGACATGTATAATTAATTCTTTAAAGTCAGTAGCCACTCCTCTGCCCTTGCCCCCATACACTGAAAAATCTGATGTCCTTGCAAAATACAATATGCACCCCTACCTTCTCCTTGTACAGTTCTACGCATCAGTAAATGAAAAGGACATCCATTCTTATGTGCTGCACCCAGGCCCTGTCCATCAGCAGATTCTCCTGGGCTATAGAGCAATAGGATTAGAAAGGATCCAGAAGTCAACTATCCACCTTTTTCACTTTACAGAGGCAAGAACTGACATCCCTGTTCTTGCTCAAGGTCCCCCAGCTGTTTAGTGCAAGGATGACATAAAGTGTAATCACAATCACCTCCATCAACTAACATAGTCCCCGGTAACTAGTAGGAATTAATTAATGAATATTTGTTGAATGACATTTAACAGTTTCTCTTGGAACAGGAAACTGATATACCCACATCCTGGGGGGTTTGCCTCTGGGACCCAGCTAAGAATCAACATCTGAGTATGAAAGATTCAGACTCATAGATCGGAACCAAAAAAGAAATAAAACAAAGTGAAAACCAAACAAAAAAACCAAAAAAAAAGCAAGGAAAGAGAACTTAAAACACTGTTCTGCCTTGGTGGAAGGCCACTGTTAAACCGAAATACTTGGAACAGCCCTAATTTTCATGGGTGTGCCTGCTGTTCTACAGATCTAGGTCCCAAACCAATGAAAAGCTATGGGTTTATTTTGGTTTATTTTAGGCAGCCTGCTGTGGCATCTTCCTGTTGTGGTTGATGACACTGTGTGGTTAGGCAAACGCTCTGGCTCCAATTTGGACTAGAGCACAATGCTCATTATCTTATTTCAAGAGGAGGCAGAGCTGGTATAGGAAGTCTACAGAGAATTCGGGAGAAAGGAGATATCTCTCGGTGCAAAACTGGGGCAGATAGCAAAGGGGATCTGACTGCTTGTGTTTATTTTGGAGGTAGTCCAGGCAAGGGGGTGAGATCTCCTTTCTCACGGGTGGAGTAAGTATGGGCAAGCCACTCTGGTCAAGTTTCTCCAACAATTCTTACTGAGAGTTTCAGAGAAGGGAACAGGTATGAAAGGATTTTGAAATATAAAGTGTGGACCAACTAGCTGTCATAATGATGGTGGCTGAAGTTGAATGCAGCCTGAGACAACAATTAAAAAAAACAAAAGCGGTTGGTGTGACGTAATTTCTTTTGAAACAACAGCAAGTAGGAGTGAGAGATCAGCAGAGACCATGCTTCTAGGGAGGAAGGGAGATGACTAATGATGAAATGATGGGGTTCTTTATGACGGGGAGAATGGGAAAACTGGAGTCCAACTTCCTCTTGTACACTCACCTACGTTCCAGCTACCACTAGCCCCAAACAGTGATGGACCTTGGCCACAGCGTACCCTTCCCCTTTCAGCACCCTTTCCCTACCAGCACACTTCTCAGCTGGGTCCCTGGCACACAGCCATGTCTGAGCAGGAAGGACAACAGACAGGTTCCAGAACTTGAGCGTGGCTCCGAATTCCTCCACACACTAGCTACATGGCCCAGAGAGTTTCTCCCCAAGTCCCTCAGCCCCACTTTCCTCATCTGTAACAAAGGATGAACACCTTTTTCACCTACGACACAGGTGTCTCCAAAAGAAATAACGCTGGTGAAAACTGCACGAATGCAAATACCTTTTGTTGTCACTCCTTAGCCTTTTTTTTTTTTTTAATTTCTTTTCAGAGTAACAGTATTCATTGTTTTTGCACCACACCCAGTGCTCCACGCAGTAGGTGCCCTCCCTAATACCCACTGCCTGGTTCCCCCGACCTCCCACCCCTCCTGCCCCTTCAAAACCCTCAGGTTGTTTTTCAGAGTCCATAGTCTCTCATGGTTCATCTCCCCTTCCAATTTCCCTCAACTCCCTTCTCCTCTCCATCTCCCTGTGTCCTCCATGTTATTTGTTATGCTCCACAAATAAGTGAAACCATATGATAATTGACTCTCTCTGCTTGATTTATTTCACTCAGCATAATCTCTTCCAGTCCCGTCCATGTTGCTACAAAAGTTGGGTATTCATCCTTTCTGATGGAGGCATAATACTCCATAGTGTATATGGACCACATCTTCCTTATCCATTTGTCTGTTGAAGGGCATCTTGGTTCTTTCCACAGTTTGGCGACCGTGGCCATTGCTGCTATAAACATTGGGGTACAGATGGCCCTTCTTTTCACTACATCTGTATCTTTGGGGTAAACTTTTGGGACTTCATCAAGATCAAAAGCTTCTGCACAGCAAAGGAAACAGTCAACAAAACGAAGAGGCAACCCATGGAATGGGAGAAGATATTTGCAAATGACAGTACAAACAAAAGGTTGATATCCAGGATTTATAAAGAACTCCTCAAACTCAACACACACAAAACAGATAATCATATCAAAAAATGGGCAGAAGATATGAACAGACACTTCTCCACTGAAGACATATAAATGGCTATCAGACACATGAAAAAATGTTCATCATCACTAGCCATCAGGGAGATTCAAATTAAAACCACATTGAGATACCACCTTACACCAGTTAGAATGGCCAAAATTAGCAAGACAGGAAACAACATGTGTTGGAGAGGATGTGGAGAAAGGGGAACCCTTTTACACTGTTGGTGGGAATGCAAGTTGGTGCAGCCACTTTGGAGAACAGTGTGGAGATTCCTCAAGAAATTAAAAATAGAGCTTCCCTATGACCCTGCAATTGCACTACTGGGTGTTTACTCTTTAGCCTTTTTTTGCCTCTGTTTCTGCATTCGTAAAGTAGTCGACAGGGACATGTGTCTCTGCAGGCTACTGTGGCTCTCTGTGTATGCCCTCTGCATATCAGTCTTGTATGAGAGTCTCACCCAGATTGATAGGCTCTTTTTTCTCTACCACATACTAGAATATTGCTTTCCAATCTGACATTCTTTCTATTCTATTGTTAAATTTCCCCCACGGAGAGCCTGTAGTTTACTTGGTAAGTTAAGATCCTCTTATGATTGACCTGACCACCCCTCACTTTTTGCAAGTCTGCTGCGGTGGGAAGTTGGGTCCCACATTTGACACAAGAAGACACTCTGGCCATGCTGATGAGAGAGAGACCCGAATGAGACAGCTGGAAGAAACTGGGCCACAAAGAGCCCTGAGGATACCATGTGAGAGAAGGGGCTCTGTCCCCCAGGGGGCCACTGTCCCATCTTCCCTCACAAACAGATAGCGGCTTCCATTGACATCCTCATGCATCTGTTTTCTGCCCCTTGAGTGGATACAAAACTAGAAAACATCTGCACTAGTTTCATCTGGGTGTGATTTATAAGGACTCCCTGTGGTTCCCTCTCTCCCTTCTCTTCCTCTTCATCTTTGGGGCTTGGGGGTTTTGGGGTTGGTTTTTTTTTTTTTTTTTTCTTTTTTAACAGGCTTGTGTTTCTTGAGACTGGGTCACCTTGATTTATTATGCCCTGGACTCATTAACAAAAGACTCTGGGACAGGTCATTTATTTTCTGAGTGGTAATTTCCTGTCCTACCCCAGCCCGGCTCCGCAGGGGCCTAGAGGAGCACAGACCTATATTAGCTGCTCTGTCACCATGGGAGAACGGAATCAAGCAAGGAAGGTTCAGAGGGCAGAAAATGTCTCTTTTCTTAAGAGCTTTCTCCTCACTTTAATGATTTCCTTCGGAGTCCCTTTCGTAGTTCTTTTTCTCCTCTCTGGGCAAATGGGACAAGTTTACTGAAGAAGTTGTGGGGCTGCCTTCTTAAAGGAACAAACACTGATCTGTCTTCTCTATTTCATATTTGCATAGTCTAACATTTATATGCATATTTATGGAGGATATTGGTGGGCACCCAAGCTGAGCATGAATTAGATGAATTCAACTTTATACACACTATGGTCAACTAGTTAGTCAGGCCCTTATTAAAATAATACATGCATGTTTGGGCACTAAAACCTGAGATGTTAATAATTTAGAGAGAGATCAAAAATGAAATTATTCAAGATTTTCAGATAGGCTCTTGGGAAGAAGATTAAAGAAATTGGCATTTTTAGCCTGAAGTTCAAAGGCTGAGGAATGATTTATTAACTGTTTTCAGGTCTCTGGAAGGTAGTTATATGTAAGAACGATGGTGACCAGCTGTTTTCTGACAGCACTAAAGATAGAATAAGAGGAAGTGGCATTGAATTAACAAAATTTAATGAACAAGATAACAGAATAACCAGTCACAGAGTGAGTAGCTGTGGCTAAAGTCTATTGCGAAAGATGGGATCTCTCTATAAAGTTGTAATGCTGTTAGCCCCATTTATAGATGAACAAATCGAGGCTCAGACAGATTAAGCAATTTACCCAAGTCACACAGTGAGGAAGGGGCAGAACCCATCTAGCTGACTCCACAGTGTATGGTGTGTATAAATAGGTCAAAGAAATAGCAAACAACAACAACAACAACAATATATTATAAACTTCCCAATAGTTTAGACTGGTTTATGTTCAGAGAACAGGGGAGTCAATTCTGTGGGCTGAAGACCTTGGAATTCTGTGCTATACTTGGTTCTGAACTGGGAGGGCAGTACTCCTCATTTACCCTCAGCCCCAGAGCCAGGCAGAGTGGGCAGATCCAGCACCACCATCCCTCTGAAGCAGGCTAAAGACTTTTGGCTCTGCGCTGCTCATTTCTATTGTTTGTCTTAGACTGCATTCCCAGACAAAGGCTTTGGTCTCAGGAAGGCTACGGAGTTGGTGGATGCAGATGGTTGAGGCTCAGGAAAGTCATCCCTGCTGGCCACTGTGCATGTCTTCCTGAAGTTCATTCCACTACAGACAGGCCGGTTGAGGAGTTTCTAGTTTGTTTCACTGTGAGGATTGGGATTCCAGAGCCACCAAAGTGACTGGACTCCTGAGAAACATGCAGAGGTGGGAGTAGCAAATCGATGCCGGATTATCGCCGAGGACACAGGTCAGTTTGGGAACAGCCATGATGGAGGAGCAAGACTATAAGAAAGATTTGCTGGGTGGGAAGGATGGCTAACATTTACTGCGCCCTTTCTCTGCCAGGCCCTGGTCGAAAGGCAGTGAACTGTATTAGGTCAATCTTTGCAACAACACTGGGAGGTCAGTACTCTTATTATTCTCAGTTACAGAAGAGGAAATAAAACCCAAAGAAGTAAGAAACTTGTTGATGCTCTATGGCTAGGAAGAGTTGGAACCTCAATCCAGACCCAGAGACAGTATGATCCCGGAGGCTGCATTCTTAACTGTCACGGCTTGGGATGAGGGGCTTGGAGGAATTTTGCTCTGGGGTCACTGACTCAACAATGACATAGCTTCTTGTTGCCAGGTTTATAAGAAGTAAACAATTATAAACATTGTTCTAATGTAGGGATTTTACATTCATTCTTTCTCTGCTTCTTTATCTTAGAGAGAAAACACCCATCAAGAAACAGATATTTTGCACTCCCCAACTCAGACCTTGGGTATTTAAGGGTTAATTCTTCTCTAATTGCTCAGTTAATTACTTGGAAGGTGTAGGAGGCAGTAGAGAAGGGTTTGTTTTTTATCCATAGTAAATCCTACTGGAAGGGGCAAGAGGAGAGAACTAGTATCTGCTGAGTGCAGACTTGAGCTAAGTGTTTTCCCATTAGTTACTTCATTTCATCCTCCTAGCAGTCCTTTGAGGTAGGTGTTATCAGCACAATTTTACAAATGAGGGAGGTTATGTAACTTGCCTGAAGTCACGCTGCCTGTGCACAGAGACTGAGATCTGCACCCCACAATGCTCCTCTCCAGAGCTGTATACGAGACACCATTTACCATCCAGGGGTAAGCACAAGACAACCTTGACAGCGGGCTCAAGGGGCTCAGCCAGGAACACAACTGAGAGCACGTGATGGGGTGAGCCTGGCAGCATTCTCTGGTTCAGCTAAGCTCAACCCTTCAGCTCTTCTGGGAGGACTTCAACCTTCAGTGTGTGGAACAGCAAACTAGACAAACAAGAAGCCAATATTTCTGGGTTCTGCTCTGCCAGAGGCCTGGGGCATGACAAGATGGTTAATGCAAAGCTTGGCATGCCTTTCCTTCTTTTTTTTTTTTTTTTTAAATTTTATTTATTTATTTGTGAGAGAATGAGTGAGAGAAAGCATGAGAGAGGAGAAGGTCAGAGGGAGAAGCAGACTCCCCAAGGAGCTGGGAGCCTGATGCGGGACTCGATCCCGGAAGTCCGGGATCATGACCTGAGCCGAAGGCAGTTGCTCAACCAACTGAGCCACCCAGGCGCCCTGCCTTTCCTTCTTAATTTAGGTCTCCTCCCAGGAGGGAACCCAGAAGGGGGAACATGAGAAAGGGAAAGGAAAAATTATAAGAGATAAGTGAGAAAAAGAGAGTATTTTTAGGGTTTGGAACATCTAATGGAAACCAGCTGCCTGATTGAGGGTGGGGGTCTCTGGCCTTGCCTGCCAGGGATTATTAGGCCTTTTCTTGTACATACCTGTGTGTGGAGAGGTGTCTAGGCAGAGAGAAAGGGAGGGTGGGTGGGGAGGAAGATTGGGAGCATGAGCGCCAGCCTGGAGGCTTGGGGAGGGCTGTGCACTCCGCACATTGGACAGGAGTGAGCTGATATCCTTTCTTGGCCTCACTCCACCCCCACCCCCTGCCTTCATTTTAAACTGGAGCTGATTCAAACCTGCTGCTCTTGGAAAGGAGCCATCAGTACAGGCTCCAACAGAAAGATGATACATCAGGGGATATGAGTGTGAGAGAGTGGGGCAATCAGAAAGAATGAGAAAATGAGACTAGGGAATGGAAAAGGTGAATAAACAGGGGATGATGAAGGAGGGAGAGAGATGGAAAGATTAAAATGCTGGCTCACATGGGGAGCTTGAAGAGAAGGGAGTGACTGAAAGCCAGGAGCTGGAGCAAATTCAGAGCTGATCCTTGTGGGCCCTGTTTTCTCTCCCACAGATCCAGAGGGTTGCAATAAAAATGTGTCTGTTTGAAATTTTCCAGGTCCCTTTCCCATAAATCTGTGTTTCTTCTTAATCAAAGTTTTCTGAACCAGAAGTATCATCCAAGGATTGTGTAAAGAACTCTTAAAGATAGGAAGATGTATCATCAATAGGAAGAGGGTGATAACCAAGTGCCAGGCTCTGGGGTACACATTAAGAAAGACAGAGGTCAACAACAAAGTACTTTCCAGAAGCCAATTTGTCCTGAAGCTAAAGCCTTAAGCATCAGACCCTACCTTTTATCTCTAGCTCTCGCTTGGGTTCTTAGATGAGGATACATCCATGAGTCAAGCCCCAGTGTATTTAATTGACATGAATTCAATGATATGTGTTAGAAAAAGGGGAAAAAGGAAAGAAAGAATGGGTAGAGGGCCATTTAAATAGTGAGGATGATTTGCCCACATTTCTACTCAACGAAAAATATTAGACAGCTGAGATGAGAGATATGAATTGAATTTTTCCCTTGGTCCCTTTTGGTCTTGGTCCCAGACATATATTATGAGCTGATTTGTGTTTAAAGAATAGGAATTTATTTTATAAGACACAACCCATTAAGTAAAAGTCCACTACTTTATCTCCTACCCAACTGAAGAAAAATACCCGACACACTATGTTGAGTTTGTTGAAAGATGGTATAACAGTGAAAGATGGTATAAAGACAGTAAAAAGATGGACCTCTTCAAAAGGCATTTTTATTGGACTTTTTAAAAATTTAAGTGCAGCCATTGGACTTCATTGTCCATTGGGATTGGTGAGTGTGTGAAAATGTTGAGTATTTGTACCTGTGGTTGGTTAATGGACTGCTTTCTCCTGATTATGAAGCAAATCCTCATGTATATAATAAGTTGAGAAAGTTTCATAGACTTAAACACAGGCAGAGCCACAAGAGGGTGCCAGTATGACCAGTGCAGTAGAAACTCCCTCCTTCAACTGTGTCCCTCCCTCTTGTTTTATTCTGTGTACTCACTCCTATCTCAGTTTAAAACAAGTGGCTGCCTGGGCATTCTACAGAACCATCCTCTATATTAGAGTGGGTCCTGGGCTCCATAAGCACCTTACTAACAAAGACAGGCCTCTAATCCCTTAATTATCTCAAGGGGGTTTTCTCTTCAGGCCTTCTATCTCATTCAAATATTGACCTTCTTCATCAACTCTACAACAAGTCTTCTGTGACAGAAGGATTAGAGAGAAAGTCAGTTCAAAGATCATTCTAACAAAAATGTCAACTTTCCTTTAGGAAATAATTATTACTACTGCTTTAAGAACTTCAGGGGAAAAAAAAAATCAAACCCTTCCTCTCCTCCCAAAAGAGCAAAAGAGGCAGGGATGTTTTCCACTTTGGGGAGAAACTCCTAACCAAATTATCAGATGGGTTCTATCACAATCTCCTCAGACTGGCAGGTTATAGCTCTGTGGTAGCCTCATTTTGCCCACGGAAGAATCTCTCTTTTAGAAATGAAGACTTTCCTTGCTCATCAATAGTCCATGCATGCCTGTGATTTCTGAAAACTTCTATCCCATTAACTCAGCCAGAAATCCCAAGAGACTGGGCAGAGAAGGGATTTCAAGAGTACTTACATCTCCTTACTTTGACTTCTAGGTCAGATGGCTGTTGAGTCCTAATTCCTCAATAGGCATCAAGAAAGCGATTATCAACCTTTCAAAGTCATGCTAGAGAAAAGATACTTTGACATGTTACAATTTTGTGTTCTGGACTCTGATGGTTTGGTACTTTTTGATCCATGATGTTCCACATTTCCAGGTCATCCTTTAGATTATGTATTCCGTTTGTTTGTTTGTTTTGTTTTAGATTATAGATTCTTTTTAATTTTTACTTATTTATTGGTGGATCCACTGCCTTAAAACAAGACAAAAACAACGAGTCATCTCTATTTTGTGTTTTTTTTCTATTTGTGTGTTGATGAATTATAAAAGACATCTCCCACCATTCCTTCCATCCTATGGCCAGTCCTCTCTTGTCTGTCTACTGTTATCTTCTCATTCTCATTTGTTTTACACAGAATGTTAGATGTAGGTCAATCACTATGTTTGTGCTACTCAATGAGTGTTAGAAGGAAAATATAACATAATTCATATTTTTCAATGGCAAGAACATTATGTGGGGCATTGGCATTTGAGCTGCTTATTCTTATCACATGAATCGGTCCAGCTGGAAACACTGATCTATTTAAAGGGTCCAGCACACCTAAATGTCATTTGAATAATAGGTGTCACTACTCAAGAACTAGAAAATATAAGTTTTCTATGTACAATGTGACACACACAGGACCATGGTTTTTCATGGTCTACTTTTGGGTCTTGGAGAAAGCTGACTGCCTTTAAGGCCAATAGTACCTCTAACTGTGGCAACTCATACTGTGAGAAATGCCAGTGGTACTCTGATCTTGGTATGAGGTGACTATTTATTTATTTATTTATTTAAAAATTATTTTAAATTATGTTTTGTTAGTCACCATACAGTACATCATTAGTTTTTGATGTAGTGTTCCATGATTCACAAAAATGAACTCTAAATGGATAAAAGATCTCAATATGACACAGGAACCAATCAAAGTCCTAGAGGAGAAAATAGGCAGTAACCTTTTCGACATTGGCCACAGCAACTTCTTTCAAGATATGTCTCCAAAGGCAAGGGAAACAAAAGCAAAAATGAGCTTTTGGTCCCCCTTTCTCTCTGCCTCCCTCTCTGCCTACTTGTGATCTCTTTCTCTCTCTCTGTCAAATAAATAAATAAAATCTTAAAAAAAAATTAGGGGTGCCTGGGTGGCTCAGTAGGTTAAGCCTCTGCCTTCAGCTCAGATCATGATCTCAGGGTCCTGGGATTGAGCCCCGCATGGGGCTCTCTGCTCAGCAGGGAGCCTGCTTCCCCCTTTCTCTCTGCCTGCCTCTCTGCCTACTTGTGATCTCTCTCTCTCTCTCTCTCTCTGTCAAATAAATAAATAAAATATTTTAAAAAATGAGCTTTGGGGACTTCATCAAGTGAAAAGCTTCTGCACAGCAAAGGTAACCATCAACAAAACAAAGAGGCAACCCATGGAATTGGAGAATATATTTGCAAAGGATATCCAAGATGTATTAAGAACTTCTCACACTCAACATCCAAAAAAACCCAAATAATCAAGTCAAAAAATGGACAGAAGACATGAACAGACACTTCTCCAAAGAAGACATACTAATGGCTAATAGACACATGAAAAAATGTTCATCATCATTAGCCATCAGGGAAATTCAAATCAAAATCACATTGAGATACCACCTTACACCAGTTAGAATGGCAAAAATTGACAAGGCAAGAAACAACAAATGTTGGAGAGGTTGTGGAGAAAGGAGAACCCTCTTACATTGTTGGTGGGAATGCAAGGTGGTACAGCCACTTTGGAAAACAGTGTGGAGGTTTCTCAAAAAGTTAAAAATAGAGCAACCTTATGACCCAGCAATTGTACTACTGGGTATTTACCCCAAAGACACAGATGTAGTGAAAAAAAAAAGGGCCACACGAACCACATAGCAGCAATGTCCACAATAGCCAAACTGTGGAAAGAGCTGAGATGTCCTTCAACCGATGAATGGATAAAGAAGATGTGGTCTACATATATAATGGAATATTACTCAGCCATCAGAAATGATGAATACCCAACTTTTGCATCAATGTGGACAGAACTAGAGGAGATTATGCTAAGTGAAATAAGTCAAGCAGAGAGAGTCAATTATCAAATGGTCTCACTTATTTGTGGAATAGCATGGAGGATAATGGCTATTAAGGAATAGCATGGAGGAGATTAGGAGAAAGAAGGGAAAAATGAAGGGGATGAAATCAGAGGGGGAGATGAACCATGAGAGACTATGAACTCCAGGAAACAAACTGAGGGTTTCAAGGGGAGGGTGGTAGGAGGGGATGGGTTAGCCTGGTGATGGATATTAAGGAGGACACATATTGCATGGAGGTGACTTTCTAAAAAAAGAATTCACTACCACTTCTACTTGGGTAAGTGACTATCCATAGAACTGGGAGAAGACATGAGCAGTGGCAGATTTGGGGATAAGAGATGAATATAGTTTTGGTCCAGCAATTGAACAGCTATAAATTTATTTAACTGTACTTTTATCCAATCAACTTTTCTCTATTTGATTTGAAAAGTTCATGGAGGTTTTTCCAGATTCTTTGCAGAGAAACCTTTTCCAAGCGTTCCTTAATCTACAGCCTCAACCATGGATTGCTCACTCCTGTCTAGAAACTCTCAAACAATCATGAGTAGAGTTGGGATGGTACATGAAAGCTGGAGGTTTATGAGAAGTGTTGCACTGAACATTGAGTTTCCTCAAAAGATCCATCCAGTCTGACTCTTTCACTCATTGGCTCCTAACATACTCTCACATTCTCTTCTCCCTGCATAGTCTCTTGAACTTGAAATTCTCTCACCTTCTCTTTGGGTAACTGAGATCTGTTCATTCTTCAAGATTCAAGTTCATTTCCTCTTTCTATGTGAAGACTTCCTTGACTATGAAGTGCACCACAATTTCCCCTGCAATGGCTTGTATTACCCATCTTGTCTTTCTTCCTAGGTTTCTGTACTATCCAGTACTCTTGTTAGGTTTCTAGATGTTTGAGAGCCAATCAGCTAGGATTCCTTATGGATAGGTTCCAGAACTCCTCTGACAAGGAAACTGTCAAGTAATCATATTGGATGTGGAAAGGATAAATTGTGGGGTGGGGAGTTGGTAGTGGTAGTGTGACTAACATGAGAATGGACAGCCTTTTGGGCAAATATTAAGTACAGATAGCATCCTTCTTTCCCTTATTCCTCCTTTCTCCCAGAGGGAGGAATAAGGAAACCAGGCTTGAACCTAAGGAGACAAGACTGGCCTAGACAAGGAAGACTGGGCTGAGCTGTAGTAAGGTGTTTGCCATTTATAAACAAGTCCTGACATCCCAGCTTGGGTGTTGGCAAACAATGTCATCAGGCCAGAGAAAGTTCTCAGAGATACACGGAGGCCCCAGGCTAAACTGCAAAGTAGGCAAACTCTTCCCTACTCCTTCTCCCACCTCCGCAGTTCCCCAACACCCTGGCTACCTTAGCCCTCATACTGTCCTCTTTGGACCTTCCGTCCCTGGTCTCCAATGGCCCGGATCATCATAAGGAACTCATATGATAAAGTTAGCTTTCCTCCTTCTCAACAGGCACTAATCTCTTAAAACCAGATGTGGCTAGTTAATTAGCTTTATCTTTCCAGACAGTATTCTGGACTAAATTGGCATAATTTGGTAAAGTAGCTATTGAGGGGCTAATGGCTTTTTCTGTCTCTATCAGCTATTCTCTCCTAACTGAAACCAGACTCGGAATAAACTGCCTCGATCATGGATTCTCTGACTTAGCATGTGGCTTCCTTTCTCTTGGACCTTCTTTGTCCCCCTCTCTAACCATGGGCCAAAGAATCACTTTTGTGGGAAAGACCAAGAGAGAGGCTCAGAGACTACTGGTAAACACATGTGATCCCCAATGACAGCCTCTCCTGAATATCTTATTAATGCAAACCTCTTGAAGATTATCTTTCAGAGGTTCTGGGAATCTTTGGAAGGGACCTTCACTGTCTAATCTTACACTCAGTGCAGGATAACCTTCTACAATGTCTTCAGTTGGTAGCAGCCAGCTTTAGATGAAATACTTCTGCTGAGGGGATGTTTTGTTATTTCTAAGGTACTGTTCCCATTGTCCAATAGCTATACTTGTTGGAAAGCTCTTTTTATATAAATCTCTTTTTATATAAAACCAGTTTTACCTTTTAAGGAATGGAACATAGCTCTCCTTCCCCATGGCAACTCTTCAAATTATTTAAGGGCAGTTGTGGTTCTCACTACCCTTTCACTCCTTCTCTATCCAACCCTCTATCCCTACACACATATGCACACATGTGTACCTATTACTCTAGATTAGAAATTTACATTCCCAAATGCTCCCCATCTTACATGGTTTCCAAGACCTTACTATGCTTGATTCCCTTCTCTTCTCTAGACATTTGACTTTATTTATATTTCTTTTAAAGTATTGTCCTCAGAGCTAGCTATGTTGGAATAGGTAGGAATTGAGACTCCTGCTTCCTGTGATCTTGATTTTATTGAAGCTAAATATTTATTAATTGCCAATATTTGTCAGGCCCATATATTAACAAGGAGCCTGTCCTCAAGGAATTTTTCATGCAATGGATAAGAGTAGCTCACACTGAGACTATTAGCCATTAAAAACCCAGGTCTTAAAAAAACAAAAACAGAAACCTCGGTCTTTGTCTTTCTCTGACTGATGTATTGCATTCAACATAATAGTCTCTAGCTCCATCCACATCATTGAAAATGGCAAGATTTCATTCTTTTTTATGGCTGAGTAATATTCCATTGTGTATATATGTCATTCACTCATATGTGGAATTTAAGAAATAAAACAAATGATCATAGAGGGAAAAGAAAGAGAGGCAAATCAATAAACAGACTTTTAACTGTAGCACACAAACTGATGGTTACCAGAGGGGAGCTGGGTGGGGGGATTGGTGAAATAGGTCATGGGGAGTACACTTGTGAGGAATACTGAGTGTTGTATAGAAGTGTTGAATCATTATGTTGTACACCTGAAGATAAAATTACACTGAATGTTAACTAACTAGAATTTAAACAAAAATTTAAAAAAACCCAAAAACCCCAGGTCTTTGCTATAAGAACCTCATCACACAAATTTTCCTCATCTAATTTTATACAAATATGACTCACATTATGACTTTTTTCCTTTTGTTATCAGGCAAATATTTCTTTTCCTTTTCAATATGTGCTTCTCTAGAGTTATATATGGGTGGGATGATGGTTCTACCTGTTTTCATTTATTTGATGGATTTATTAGTCAGAGTAGGCTAAACTGTCACCACAAGTAAATTCCAAATGTATACTAGCTCAAACGCAATAGAAGTTTATTTCTCATATAACTGTTCAAGGGAGGTGCTGCCGGGTGGATTGCAGCTCTCTTCCATAGGTAGTTAGGGGACCCAGGCTTCTTATACCCTGTGGTTATGCCAACCATTAGGGCCACAACTTCTAACTGACAGAAAAAGTATGGAAGAACTCACGAGAATCTTTATAGTTCAGACCTGTAAAAGTGTATATGGCACTTCAATTCACTTCATTGGAAATAATTTAATTATATGGTTCCACTTAAGACTGGGAAAAATAGTCTAGCTGTGTGCCCAGGAAGAAGGGAATGAAGGATTTTAGTAGATAACTTGCAGACTGCCACAATGGCATAATTCTATTTCTATTTTTACCATTATTGATCTTAGTCCTATTTTAATATCAATAAAAATTCTGTTATTTCCTGGGTATGCTGTTGGATGACCACTTTAGGAAAGGATAGTGGGTATGCAGTTCAAGTTCAGGGCAAGGACATAGGGTGTGTGAGCAGGGAGACCCAAGAGACAGAACCATGCAGCTAATTTAGAGAACTGGAGGAGATAATGCAGGACAGAGGTGACTGAGAGGGTGAGGCCAGGGGCCTGTGTAGAAGTTAATCTAAATAGCAAAATAGAAGACTAAGACAGGAAGAAACAAGGGGATGGTTTGCTTGGGCTTGAGAAGAACTTTTTAACACCTTGTCATAGACAGACATATTATGACCCTGAATACTACATGTCTTCCAGGAAATTTTCAAATAGTGAGGATAGTAGCTAGCTTCTTCAGCTACGTGTTTAAAACTAATCAATCAGCCTATTAATATCTACTCATGGAGCTCCCATTTTGTACTTGGATCTGTGCTAGCCACTGAACACAGACTCTATCCTCAAAGAACTTACAACTCAAATAGTCAGCTATGACAGGTACATAAAATAACTCAGTAATTTAAGAGAAAGATTAGTGTAAAATATATGATATCAACTTTGTAAGTTATAGAAATTCAAAAGGGAATTTCACTGAGGGCCAAGTTAAAGAAGGCTGCATTGAAGAGGTGGGTCTTAACCTGAACTCTAAAGAATAAAAGCATTGTTAGAAAAGGTGGAGGGGCGGAGTGTGCTTGCCCAGGTAGAAGAGGCCAGAATGAACAATAAGAGTATCAGGACATATGGAGAGTGACAGGTGGGTGAAAGATTATAGAGGCAAGTATTATCAGATAGAGGTATTTAATTTTTTTAAATTTATTTATTTGTTAGAGAGAGAGAGCGAGTGAGCACAGACAGACAGAGTTGTAGGCAGAGGCAGATGGAGAAGCAGGCTCCCCACCGAGCAAGGAGCCCGATGTGGGACTCGATCCCAGGATGCTGGGATGATGACCTGAGCCGAAGGCAGCTGCCTAACCAACTGAGCCACTCAGGCGTCCCCAGATAGAGGTATTTAGACTTGGTATAAAGAGCAGAGAAAACAAAAACTCTTTACAGTGGTGTTTTGCAAATTAAATAATCAACTTGGCAGAATCTAATTCTTAACTTGATAAGTGCTTAATAACCACTTCTTCCCTCAGAAGAGGAAGTAATAAAATGACAGTGGTGTGAAGAAAATAGTTCATTCATTCATTCTTCAAGCATTTACCAATTGTCTTCTATATACCACATCCTGTACCAGACACCAAAGGTCATGGTATGTATTTATGCTCAGACTCTTATAGACTGGACCTTCCCATCTTCTGGTAACTAAGAGATGCAGAGTTCCCTTACGTATGTGGTGTCTCCACCTTGTCCCCTGCCAGGACAACGCTGTCTATCCTACTTAGATCTGACCTCAGGGATCACATCCTGGCTCATCTAAAAACCAGGCCTTCTGCCTATTTCCTCATATTCATTAGGGTAGATTCAGCTCCAGTGCAGCATTACTGGCATCCTTGGCTCACCAACTTTTAAGAAAACAAAAGAAAAAATATATTTCACAGTCTCCTAGTATGATCTGGAGTAATAGCTGAAAAAAATTACATGAAAATGTTTCAAAAACTGAGGCGAACCATATGAATGCAATGAATAATCACTATGATGACCACCAGAGATAGTTGGTACCTGCACCTTGGAGCATGGCCTCTCCAGGCTGGGTTCTTGTTATGTGTGTGCAAAAGGCCCTGACTTTTGGATCATTGGCTTATTGACTATGCACAAAAGGACAAGTTTGGCAGCCACAAGTAGCTCACTTCATGCACATTTATCTGGTTTAGCTGTTAGCCAGTATGTTTGTAGCCAGTGTGGTCTACACACAAGGCTGGAAATTAGGCTCTCCAGATCTAATCCCTTCTCAGCTTCTAGCCTGCTGTGTGCCCTTAGGTAACTTTCTTAGTGTCTATGTGTCAGTTGGGTTTTAAACATCATCTCAGATTCATGCTGATTTGTGTAAGATGTTTTGTGAGGATGAAGTGATTATTACATGTATACAGATTTTAAAATACTACCTTAAAGACTTCCAGTTGCCTGTCAACATATAAGGAGCCTAGAAGGCTTCACTCTGTCCTAACAACAAGTAAAAAGCTGAAAAAACTGAAAATCAACAAATCTTTTTAGATAGCCAGAGAACTGAGATCACAGGGCAAACTGCTGTCCCCAAAACTGGAGAAACAGAAACATACAGAGAGTCACAACTTACTAGATAGACACCCATGAGCAGCAGCCTCTGAGGGAACCAGTACTAGAGTAGGAAAACCTGGACTATAACTGATGAATTGTTAGAGGTTCAAGGTTAACAAGCCTGAGAGATAAAAACAACAAGGGGATCCCTGTCATGGTTGGAGGGAAGGTGGTGTCACCCTCACATATCTGTGAAATGGCTAAAGAAAGAACCTCTGAACTTGAGGATATCTCAATAAAAACTTCCAAAACTTAAAGGCAGAGAGAAAAAAAAAGGCTGGGGGGAAAAAAAAAAGACCAGAATGGCTAAGAACAGTGGGACAACTACAAAAGTAACATATACTTTATCAGAAAACCAGAAAGACAGTAAAGAGATAAAGGAACAGAAGAAATATTTGAAATAATAATGACTGAGAATTTCCCCAGATTAATGATAGACACTAAGCCACAGATGCAGAAAGTTTAGAGAACACTAAGAATAAATACTAAAATCATTATGCCTAAATGTATCATATTAAAAGTTCAGAAAAGGGGCGCCTGGGTGGCTCAGTGGGTTAAAGCCTCTGCCTTCGGCTTAGGTCATGATCCCAGGGTCCTGGGATCGAGCCCTGCATTGGGCTCTCTGCTCAGCGGGGAGCCTGCTTCCACCTCTCTCTCTCTGCCTGCTTCTCTGCCTACTTGTGATCTCTGTCAAATAAATAAATAAAATCTTTAAAAAAATAAAAAATAAAAAATAAAAAATAAAAGTTCAGAAAAGCAAAGATAAAGAAAAAATCTTGAAAACAATCAGTGGGAGAAAAAAACACCTTATCCCTAGAAGATTGAACATAAAATTTATACAAATAAATATAAATATAATAAAAATTATAAAAAATTATATCTGGGTTCTCTTCAGAAACCATACACACAAGAGAGTAGAGTGACTTTTTAAAAAGATTTTATTTATTTATTTGACAGATAGAGACACAGCGAGAGAGAGAACACAAGCAGGGGGAGTGGGAGATGGAGAAGCATGCTTCCTATTGAGTAGGGAGCCTGATGTGGGGCTCGATCCCAGGGCCCTGGGATCATGACCTGAGCTGAAGACAGATGCTTAACGACTGAGCCACTGAGGTGCCCCTAGAGTGAGATTTTTAAAGTGTTGAGAGAAAAACCCAACCAACCTAGAATTCTGTACCCTGTGAAATTACCATTCAAAAGTGAAGGAGAAGGAAAGACTTTCTGAGACAAACAAAATCTGAGGGAAATTGTCCAGTAGACCTGCCTTGCAAGAAAGGTTACTAGAACTTCTTCAGGGAGAAGGAAAATGATTTAAGTCAGGAACTTGTATTTACAAAAATAAAGGAAGAGTATTGGAGAATGGATAAGTGAAGATAAATAAAAATGTTTATTTTTCTTATTCTTAATTGCTGTAACAAATAACAGTTGTTCAAAATGATAAATAGGTACAATGTATCTGATGTATGCTTCACTCTCTCCATATATACACACACACACACACATATATATGTTTATGTATAAGTGTAATGAATGATAACACTGATACAAGAAACAGGAGGGAGATATTAGGAATATTTGATTATTATGAAGTACCTATACTACCCATGAGACAGTATAGTGTTATTTGAAAGTGGACTTGGTTCATTTGTAAATGTATATTGAAAACTCTAGGGTGACTACATTAAAAAATTAAAAAATAAGTATAATTGATATACTAAGAAAAGAGAGAAAATAGAATCATGTAAAATGCTCAATTAAAACCACAAAAGGCAGAGAAAGAACAGAAGACAAAAATAGGAAAAAAGAAAAAAGGCAACAAATAAAAAACAATAACAAATATGGTAAATATTAATCCAATTATTTCAATAATCACTTTAAACATCAATGGTCTAAATTCACTGATTAAAAGACTAAGATTGTCAGAGTGGATCAATAATAAGACCCAACATATATGTTCTTTATAATGCGTAGAAAAATTCACTTTAAATATAAAGACACATAAAGATCAAAAGCAGAAGGATGGAGAAAGGTATAGCACGCTAGCACTACTCAAAAGAGAGCTGGAGTACCTATATTAATTTCAGGCAAAACAACTTCAGAGCAAGGAAAGTTTATCAGGGATAAAAAGGAGCATTACACAATGATAAAAGGATCAATTCCCCCAGAAGATATAACAAACCTTAATGTGGACATACCAAACAATATGGCTCGGACTATGTACGATAAAACTTGACAGTCCATCTGGGCTGCTATATCAAAAACAAAAACAAAAACAAAAAGAACCATGGTTTATAAACAACAAACATTTATTTCTCAACAGTTCCAGATATTGGGAAGTCCGAAATCAAGATGTGTGCAGATTTGGTATCTTGTGAGAGCCAGCTTCTTGGTCCAAAGATGGTTATTTTTCAGTGTAACTTCACATGGAAGAAGGAGCAGAAGATATCTCTGGGTCTCTTTTATAAAGGCACTAATCCCATTTCTGAGGACTCTGACCTCATGATCTAATCACTCCCAAAGCCCCACTCTTAATACCATCACCTTTGGGGTTAGGATTTCAACTTATGAATTTGGTGGTGGTGGTGAATATAAACATTTAGTTCATTACAAAAATACAAGGAGATGAAACTCCTATTATAGTTGGAGACCTCAAAACCCCTCTGTCAGAAATGGACAGATCCGGTAAGCAGAAACATCAGTAGGGACATAGCTAAACTCAATAGCCCTATCAATCAACTGGATATAATCAACATCTATAGACTACTTCAGCTAATAACAGTAGAATACACATGAAGCTTCCAAAGCTCACATGGAATATTCATCAAGATAGATCACATTCAGGGCCATAAAACACACCCTAACATATTTAAAAGAATAAAAATCATATGATGTCTGCTCTCAAACCACAGTGGAATTAAACTAAGGATCAATAACAGAAAGATAGCTGGAACTTTCTAAAATTCTTGGAGATTAAACAAAACTCTTCTAAACATGGGTCAAAGAAGAAATCTCAAGAGAAATTAAAAAAAATTGAACTGAATGAAAATGAAAACTCATCAAAACTTGTAGGACACATGAAATGCAGGGTTTAGAGGGAAATTATAGAACTGAATGCATATATTAGAAAAGAAGAAAAATAAATGATCAATAATAGAAGTCTCCCCCTAGGAAACTAGAAAAAGAAGAGCAAATTAAATCTAAAGGAAGCAGAAGAAAAGAAAAAATAAAAATTAGAGTGTAAATCAATTAAATTGAAAGCAAGAAATCAAGGGAGAAAATCAATAAAGCCAAAAGTTGTTTCTCTGAAAAGATTAATAAAATCAATAGGCCTCTAGCCAGGTTAACTAAGAGAAAAAAGAGAGAAGGCACCAATTGCTAAGGTCAGAAATGAAAGAGGCGACATCAACACAAATTCCACGAGTGTTAAAAGGACAGTAAAGGAATACTATGAACAACTCTATGCCCACAAATTTGATAACCTAGAATAAACAGACCAATTCTTTGAAAGATACAATCTGAGAGTGGTCATTCCTGCCAGAGTATGGGAAGTACCTAAAATCTAAATACTCAGTGTCAGTAGTGTTCATATTTTTGGTTTGAAAGTATGGCCACTATCTGTATTCTTCAAATTATGTATCTGTAAATAATATATATTATATATCTATAGTATATTATATATATTCCAATTACATATATATTCTCCATGGTGACTGGGCTGCAGAGGGAAGAAGTGGAAGCATGAAGGGCAGAAATGGATGGAAATGTGAGGCCACTTTGGATCTTTGAGCCATCTCTCAGAGGCCAGCATCTAGACCACTGCTGAGATGCAGCACCAGGCCATCTTCTACTACAGAGCCCACCCAATCTGCTGTACCTGCCCTTCAGTTCTGCTTAATAAATTGCAGTAAATATCAGTAATCAAAGTAAAAACAAAAGCAAAAACTCTGCTGGTTGACAGTAAAAGCGTGGACAGTTAAATTATAAATTAATGCTCATGATGTTCTAAATCTTCAACAGCAAGAAATTTAATTAGGGCCCCTCAGTCTATGACAGATTGGGTGGAAACAAAAAAAATCATGATACAGAAGACCTAAATAACATAATTAATGAGTTAGATTTGATTGATATGCATCAAACTTGACATTAGACACTATGCTGTCTCTTCATGGCACTCACAACAAACTGACCAGATTTTAAATGAGAAAGAAAAACATCAATAAACTCCAAAATGCAGAAATTGTGCAGATAACATTCTCTGCTCATGATGTTGTAAAACTAAATCTTGATAATAAAACAGGATAATAAAATAAACAAAATGCTCTGTGACTTGCAAAATAAAAGGTAAACAAATTTCTCTGTAAAACAAAGCTTATGTCAAAAAGGAAGTCAAAATCAAAAGCACAGACTTCAGAAAATAATAAAAATTAAAAATCTAAAATAAAATATATTTTAAGACTAGACTAATGGATGTTTTAAGCTATATAAAAAAAAGAAGAAAATGAATAAAAACAGAAAATTCAGGATGATGTTTATCTCTAGTTGAGTGAGAGGAGAAGGAGGCAGATGGAGGCAATGAGAAGCACAATATATGTAGATATAGGTTATTGTAAAGACACATGGTAAGTGGTGAGTGCATAATTTTAAAAACTCTTCACACTAAAATAAAAACACTGAACAGATAAGTAAATAAAAGAGGGCTAGTCACTGACCAATAATGAGAGTGTGCCATGAATCAAGACAACAATCAGTTTAGTTCTGTGCCACAAATAAATTTAGAAATACTACATACTACAACCTGCAGGGTGCAATTAAAGGAGTGCTCAGAGGAAAATTCATAGTCTTACATATGTAGAATAATAAACAAAAAAGCTATAAATGAAAGAAGTAGCATGCTTCTCAAGGAGTTAAAAAAAAAAGAGCTGAATGATAATAGGGATAAAAATAAACCTAAAGAAAGAGTAGAGCAGAACTTAATCAAATAAAAGCAGAAATTATTTAACTAAAGAAAAAATAAGATTAGAGCACATAAAATTCAAAAGCTAATTCCTTAAAGGACAAAATCATGTACTTAAGAAAAAACAGAAATATCTAAAATAAGAAAAATTTAAAAATCACAAAGTGGAACAATAACTGCAAATACAGGGGAAAATAAAAGAAATGTAGAGATTATCTTCATCAAAGTTTTGCAAATAAATTTGATATATTTCTTGGGAAATACATAGTTTTCTAGGAGACAATTGGATATCTACACAAATTATCATTTTAAATCAATAGTAAAGTTTTTAAAGAAGTATCATTCTCCCAACAACCAGACAATGACAAAGCACAGGAAGCCACAGGGATTTCAACTACACCATAAAGAAACAGGTTATTCCACTGCTGTTAAGATTTTTCCAGGAAATAGAAAAAGAAGGTAATGTCTGAGATAACATTGACACCCAAACCCACGGAAACAATATAGGCTAATCTCACTTATTAATATCAATACACAAATCCTAAACCAGATATCAGTAAATAGACATCAGTGTAACTGATCACTGTAACATCAGTGAAAATGAATGACATACTATAATCAAGTGTGATATCCATTAGGAATACATATGTGGCTTGAGAATAGAAAGACATTAACCTCTATCAGTGGATCTAAGGAGAAAAAGCATTTGACCATCAATCACTATAGATGCTAAAAGGGCATTTGTTAATTTTCAACAAATACCACAAGCAAATAAAAAAAAACTCAGTGAAAATATACATTTATCATGATGAGTACTGAGTAATGAATAGACTTGTTGAATTACTGTATTGCATATCTGAAACTAATAGAACACTCTATGTTAACTATACTGGAATTAAAAAACTTAAGAAAAAAACTCAATGAAAATAGAAGTATCTTTCCTTTCTTAATATAATTGTATATTTATCAACCTAAAACCAGCATTATGGGTAACACTAGAAATACTTGCTCTCAATTCTGACATAAGAGAAAGATGTTCACAATTATCATTATTACTTAACATTGTTCTGGTTCTGGCTAGCCAATACATTTAATAAAATGAAGAAAACAGAGGTTGTATCAATGTGCTAGGGTTGCCATAACAACATGCCTTAGACCGAGTGGCTTAAACAACAGAAATTTATCTTCTCATGGTTGTAGAGGCTAGAAGTCCAAGATCAAAGTCTTGTAGAGTCAGTTTTTGGTGAGGACTCTCTTCCTGGCTTGCAGATGGCCACCTTCTCATTGTATTCTCACATGGTGAAGAGAGAGCAAAAGTGAAAAAAGAAAGCCAGAGAGAACTCAAGAGTTCTCTGGTGTTTCTTCTGTTAAGGACATTCACCCTGTGGAATCAGGACTCCTGACCTTTACGACCTCAGTTAACCTAAATTCCTTCGTTAGAAGCCCCATTTCCCAATATAGCCACATTGGAGGTTAGGGATTTGACATATGAATTTTCAGTCCAAAACAGTCATACAAAATGGAAAGGAGATAAAGTTACCATTATTGAGTCACAATATTATTGTATATCCCCAAAACCTAACGGACTCTATTACAAATAATATGAGAATTCAGTAAGGTGGTGAGATACCAGGCACAGAAATCAAAGCATTGAAATGTATGTATATATAACAGCAATCACTTAGAAGAGATAGAAGGAAACACCCCATTGACAATAGCAGCAACAATAAAACAAGACACCAGGGGATAAACTTAAGAAGAGATGTGTGAGCTCGTATGAAGAAAATATCCAACTGCTACTGAGGAAAGAAATGAACACTTTACCAAGTGAAAAGAGAGTACAGAGAGATCTATAAAGAGAGTTGTCATCATAAAGATAACTATCTATTCTCCCTACGTTAATTTATATATTTAATGCAACTCCAATAAAAATTCCTACAGGGTTTTGATTTTGTTTTTGTATTTGGTGTGTGTGTCGGGGGGGGGCAGTTACAGAAGATGACTCTGAAGTCCATAGGAAAAGAAAAATAAGAAGCAGCAGAAGAATTCCAAAAAACAGAGCAATGGAAAGGGCTGGTTGGTGACGAGGCAGAGAGACAGGCACTCCCGCACCTCTGGGAGGTATGACTTCTAAGAACAGTTTTACAGTATTTATTGAGTATTCAAATGCACATGCCTTTTAATCCAGCAGTTCTATTTCTAGGAATTTATCCTTCAGACATATGAACAAAATTATTCATGGCAGAATTGTTTGTAATAGCATGCAATTGGAAACATCCTTACTGTAGTGGTCTGGTTGAATTATGGACCCTCCACACAACATAATACTCTTGAGTCTGTGAAAAAGAAAGTTCTTTCTGAATTTATATGGAATGATTGCCAAGATATATAGCTAAGTTAAAAAAAAAGAAGCAGGGTCCTTTTAATAAATATGCTGTGATTTGTGTAAGAATAAATAAAAATAAGAATAAGTAAAACATAAAGGATGTATATACTATATATGTACATATCTATACATACACATACACACACATATAAATATATGTGTTTAACAGCTTGTTTATGCATATAATATCTCCGGAAGTATTTATCAGAAAATAATCGCATTAGTTGCTTTCAAAGAGAGCTGTGTGGGAGAAGGGGTAGGAAAACCATTTTCACCCTTTTGTATCTCTGGAATTTTGATTCACATGAATGTATTTATTTAAAAAAATGAGTTAAATAAGGGGCGCCTGGGTGGCTCAGTGGGTTAAGCCTCTGCCTTCAGCTCAGGTCATGATCTTAGTGTCGTGGGATCGAGCCCCACATCGGGCTCTCTGCTCAGCAGGAAGCCTGCTTCCCCCTCTCTCTCTGCCTGCCTCTCTGCCTACTTATGATCTCTCTCTCTGTCAAATAAATAAATAAAATCTTTTAAAAAATGTTAAGTAATTGAAAAAGTAATCCATTTCTGATTTTTAGAAATATCATGGAATTGGATAAACCTGTAAATTGAAGACAATGAAAAATAGCAAAAGTAATTTTAATTTTTCTAAATTATGTATTCCAAATTCCCTTCCAGTTAGGAGAGATTGGGGGAAACTGAAGGGAGTGATGAACCACAGGAGAAGAGGGAGACAATGGGAAATGAGACTGAGAGTCAGGAGACTAGGAGCCATGGAGAGGGAGAGAGAGCCAGAGAATCAGGGAGAGCTGGTGAAGCAGGAAGGTGAACGGGCAGTCTGTAAATTTTATGGTGAGGACAGTCAAGTGAGACGTTCTTGCAACACTTTGCTGTCCCCTGGGGACATGAGTTTCAGAGCAAATTTCCCTGTTCCACTGGCCTTTGAAATTATTACATGTAAATAAAAAGTTTATATTCCCATTGAAATCTAAGGGTTTTCTCCTGTGTGGAAGGAATTAACAAAGGTCTGAGAAATTCACTGTGTCCCTTTAACTTTCAAAAGCAGTCTAATTGCTTTATCTTTGTTCTTTCAGAGTTAAGGTAAGACTCATTTAATAGTGCCAGAAGGTTATATTTGAACATAGCATTTATTTCACCATCTTGAGCCTCCCTTCACCACAAATAATTCCAATTTGTGGTACTATAAATGGTTTTGCCACTATTTCCATTTTTTTTTCAACTAAAACTGTCAGACTCGAAGAGGAGCCCCCATTAGAAATTCAAGCACAACAACAGCTGTCAGGGAAAGATGACAGGTTTAAGTAAATTTCCTTGAACAATTGTGTCTCACAGAATGCTAGTGTAAGGCACAGTGAAGTGAAGCTGGGGGTTCAATCAAGTTCTGATGGTCCCCAGCTCTGGTTCATAAATAATACAAGTTTAATCCTTCCAGATACACAATTACCTCTGTTGCCACCTGCTGGTAAACTTATGTTTCATTTCATTCAGTTAATGGCTTTCCCACTGCGTTGAAAACACATTTTGGAACCCTAAAGAATTGCTGCTGCTTTAGGACTTTAGTTTACAGATGCGGCAGCTGACACATGGGGAGGATACATCACGCCCCGTGATGTCCCTCAGCATGCAGGACAGCGAATGGCAAGGACTGCACCAATATGAGGAGATGGACAGTTTCCTCCCGCAGTGCCACACACCCTGCCAATTCTTTGTCTACTCTCTTGAGTTCATCTAAATATAGGGCTCTCAGGGTGCCTGGGTGGCTCAGTCTGTTAAGTGTCCTGCTGGATTTCAGCTCAGGTCATGATCTCAGGGTGGTGAGATCGAGTCTCCCACTCCCAATGGCTCCAGCTCTGGGCTCAGCCAGGAGTCCACTTGAGATTCTCTCCCTCTGGGCCACCCCCCACCCCTACTCATGTGTTCTTTCTTTCTTCTCTCTCTTTAAAACAAATAAATAAATCTTTTAAAAAAATAAAAATAAATACAGGGTTTTTCTATGTCTCACACACAAAAGACCAATGAAAAAACTCAATGGTTTTAAGTATTAATTTTTTAAAAGCTTAATCAAACCCATACACACACGCAGGCAGTTGCCTCACTTTGGCTCTGGAGTTGAAGCCAACATTGACAGAGACTCATTTATCCTACACACAAACTTTCTCTCGCTCCTCTCACTCACATACATTACCTTTAGCTCCTTCAAAACTCATATTTCATACTCAGTAGTTACACACTTAGATTTAACATACTCATATACGCATGCTAACACAGGCATCAGTGGACAATTTACACATTTCCTCATGTTCATAATTGCATAAAATCCTTACACTATCTGGAATCTTTTAATCAATAGAAGAAAATATATGGCCATTTTCCTTCTATGATACCACCTCATGACACTGTACTATAAGATTCTGAAGTAGTTTCTGTGTACCCATTTACTCAGTGAAGAATTTTTAGGGCATTTCAAGTTTTTGATAATTATAACTAGAGTGGCTGTAAACATGCACGTATAGGTTTTTATATGAATATAAGTTTTCATTTCTCTATGAAAAATATCCAGGAATAGGATTTCTGGGTCAGATGGCTTATGCACATTTGAAAGAAAATGGCAAACCATTGTCCACTGTGGCTTTGCCATTTTGCATTCTCACCTGTGATGCTTGAGAGTTCCAGTTGCTCTGTATCCTTGTCAGCACTTGATATTGTCAATACTTTTTCTTTTAGCCATTATGTACAATGGTAAGTTATTGTTTTAATTGGCATTCCCCAATATCTAATGTTGTTGAACAACTTTTTATGTGCTTACTTGTCATCCAGATATCCTCTTTGGTGAAGTGCCTGTTAAATTATCTTATCTCCCCCCCATTGTTTTACATTGGGTTGTTTTCTGTGATGTTTTGAGAGTTCTAATATATTCTAGATGCATCCTTTGGTGAAGTATTCTTGAATCATCAAAAAATGTAAACATTTAGGTTCTTTCAGTGCAAATGCATTCTATTCACTTATTGCTGATTCACATATGCAATAGAATTAAGTCTATAAACTAAACTTTTCTGTAATTAGAACTATGGGTATTGTGAATGAAGAGGTGCTCTCTAAGGTGGCCCAGAGAGAAAGCTGGTAAGCTGTCCAGAGCAGATTCCAGAAGGGTTCATTTTCCTTGATGAATTCACCAAAATCTAGGGTTTAGTCTTAGGCTTTAAAGGTGTAGAAATGTGATTTGGCTGGTGTCCCAAGAGCTGATCCCCTTGGAGGACACTTACTCATGTTAGTGAAGCTCTAAAGAGACCAGTATGTGAGGCCAGGGTGGTAGCAAATGCACCAAGGTAGCTTCTGGTGCCATCTTCTATAGATTCATATAATAGTCATAAGCTTCCGTAGTAAGTTTGGACTTGGGCTAAGGGAATTAGGCACATCAATGACTGTAATTAACTTTTCCCTGAGTCATGATGAAAAAACAAACAGAATCTAATGAATTTTTCTTAATTGTCTCAATTTAAAGGGCTACCTTTTATTTGAAAGTTACGTTCTTTCTACAACTTTGACGCATTCTATATTAATATATTTCCTTAGGGTACAGCTATGACTTGTTGGCCTAGTAGACATTCTAAAAGTGAGGAGCTGTTGTTCTCTGCTCTAATGTCACACTTATCTCCTGCATTTCTGAGACCCTAGGAGGTACTTCCCTGACCCTCCCCCGTCTATATGTGTCTAAGTCAATAGAACTTGACAATAAAATCTCTATACAATCTGGCCCCTAGCTTCCAATCTCATTTCAGTACACATTCTTAAGTGATTCTTCGCCAGGTAAACCAGTCTTCTGGTGTACCAGACCTTTTTTTTTCTTTTCTTTTCTTTCTTTCTTTCTTTTTTTTTTTTTTTTTTTTTGGCTTCTGGGTATTTGCTGTTCTATTCTAGCCCACTTCTTCCTCTGTACCTATCTTCCTCAGTGTCTTCTGAGCTAGAAGTGGACATTTACTTCTCTGGATTCCTACAACACCTATCCTAAGTATCATTCCTAAAACATTTTTCCTATAGTATCTTTCACTGTGGGTGACTTGGGTATGCTTTAATAGACGATCGGAGTACTCCCACCAGATAGTAAGTTTTTGAAGGAGAGGAGTAAAGGCCCATTTTTAAAGAAATCTCAGCTGTCTGACAGCAAAGAGCACAGTGCTTTTCACACTAGGTGCTCACTTAAGGTTTGCCAAATGAAAGAAGAAAGAAATGAATATAGGAGAAATAGGATATTTAAACTCTCACAACAGAAGTCCTCTTTTTACCCACAGTTATCTATATATTTTGGTACTTGAGGGCCTTCTTATACACACCTCTTACATAAATATGCAGATGGAGGGCTCCCTTAGGCTATATCCTCAGTTGTCTGAGTCTGTGAGTGTGGCCTGCACATCAGCATGCCCAGGCAGAAGGAAAAACAAGGAGGCACTCCCAACTGGGGAAGTCATTTGCAGCTCCTCCCATTATTACTGGCTGAATCTTCTTACTTAAAACAAACAAAGAGCTGGAAGCAGCAACTCAAGTGGCTGGCTATTAGCAAGTTCAGTTATCAAAACACAGACCTAGTATTTAAACATATAAAACAATAAAGCCCCAAAGTCTACTTCTGACCTTTAGCATCTCTGCAGCCAGACCCTCCCCTAACATCTCCCTTTTGGACCCTTAGGGGTCAGGTGTTCTTATCACACAGAGGCTATTTTTAGATCTTACTTGACTGAGAACACTTTCATTAATTGCAAAAAGATTTTTCTCTCCTATCTTTTTCTTCGTATCCCACAGCACAAGGACCACCCTCCCCTGTCCCCTCACCAAGCCAACCTGCTACTATTTTCCCTTCAGTCTGTGGCTGGTCAGGGAAGTTTCTCAGGGCTATAGAGAAGGCAGTCCTGCAGTCCAGATCCGGGGACAAGAGAGCTACTGAAGAGTCGCCAAAAACAACCAAAGGAGGAAATTAGAACATGGTTCGGGTCACACTGGGAGATGTGGTTCATTGCTTGTTTCTCATACCTGCTGAGTGGTCCCCTAAGCTGGGCTACTCACGTGCTAGTCTATCCAGACACAAGCCAAGGGACAGAAATGTCATTAACACCCTTAATCTGTGATGCTTCTGAGTCATCACTGTGGTCATCCATCATGGACACCAGTCCCCCCTGTACAGCAGAAGGAAAGGGGTGGAAAACAGGAGAGAACTTATGGTGACCACAGGCCACAACCTGGCAGTGTTTTGTTTGGGTTTGTAAAATAAATTAGATCAATCAGCTCATCTGTTGTCTTTTATTTCTTTCTCTTAAAAAAAAAGGAATGCATTAAAATACCGGTTGCATAAAGATTCTAATTATTTGATTATATAATACCTACCTCATAGGTCTGGATAAAAAGAGATACTTTAATTAAAACCATTTTGCACAGTGCCAAGCATGTGGAAATAAATGACAGCTATTATTATCAGCTCCCAAAGTCTTCTAACCAGAGATTTTGTTATATTAACTAGAAATGCCTACTGAATTCATTCTTGGTCTCCTAAAACATAGCATTAAATATTGTTCAGTATGATATTAACCACATAATGAAAAAGAAAGGTAGAAAAAAGACCTGAAGGAAATATACTAAAGGACTTGATAGTGATTGACTTTGGGTGGCAGAGTCATGGATGATTTTTCCTGCTACTTTATACCTCATATCACTTTCCCCACTTTCCTTAATGAGCACTTATTATTCTGACGATCTGGAGATATACTTATTAAAAATAAGATTATGAAAATGTTCAGTATGTAAAGGCTTTTTTCAACCTAATTTATCTTTCAGAGGCTTTGCCTTTTTCCACCTGCATGACTTTGGGTACATTACTTAGTTAACCCCTTGAACCTTAGTCTCCTCCCGAAAAAAATGGGGAAAAGAAATACTTCCTTTAAAAGTCTATGTGAAGGGACATCTGGATGGCTCAGTTGGTTGGGCGGTGCCTTCAGCTCAGGTCATGATCCCAGGGTCCTGGGTCTGGGATCCAGTCCCATGTTGGGCTCTCTGCTCAGTGGGAAGCCTGCTTCTCCCTCTGCCTGCCACTCCCCACTGCTTGTGCTCTCTCTTTCTCTGACAAATAAATAAAATCTTAAAAAAAAAAAAAAAGTCTGTGTGAAGAATAAGTGAGAAAACATGGAAGTCACCTAGCTCAGAGCCTGATGGCCCACAGGTATCTAATAGCAGGTCATCAAAACCTGGGAAGGAGCCCCTCCCAAGTCTCAGACTAAAGCAACTTTTGGAGCCTGTTTGGACCAGGATTGAACATGGAATGACTCCACTTACTTACTGTCACCATCAGAGTCTGCCTCTGCATGATTTCTTGCTTTTCTTCAACTATGCCTGAGAACTGCCTGCCCCAAATTTCAGAAGAGTGATGCTGTCCTAAGGGCAATTGCACGAGTGGAAATAATGGAATGATGTGTAAGACACAGGCACATGTGCTTTGGATTTGCAAAGGCCAGAGTTTAAAATCTTGGTAATTACTAACTGTGTAATCTCGGGCAAGGGACTTAAGTTTTTAGAGTCTTGATTCTAAATAACATCCAGTGAGCCCTTATTACATGCCAAGCATGGGACTGAGACTTCTACATACATGGTCTCATCGAATTAATCTAACAATCTGTGACATGTAGTTATTATTCCCATTTTACAGATGGACCAGTGGTAAAGTAAGTTGTCTGGGGTCACACAGCTGGTTATTGGTAGAGTTCAAATTTTAATCTGGGCAGTCTGACACCAGAACATGTGTTTCATTCACTAAAGGGGTATACAGATATGAGCTGAGGGTTCATCGCAACAAATGGAATAATATGTGTGAAGTGCCCATGCATAGGAGGCACTCAATAAAGGTTTGAGATGAGAGAAGACACTCTAATCTTAGAAGGTATTTAGGAGTGCATGTTGCGGGATTTCATACCAAGGTCTTTTCTTGTGAGCATCATTGTTGCTACTCCTGCATATCTTGCCCACACTCCTTTTCTGGGCACCTAGTAGAGCGTCTCAAGGAAAAGGTACAACTTTAAAATATCCTTCAGATTTGCTACATGATTTCTCTCAGTCATGGAGGCATATTTACTTATATTCTAATCCTAACACTCACAATAGTGGTAGTGGTGACCACTTATGGAGTACTAAGGAATTTACACGACTGGGGCGCCTGGGTGGCTCAGTGGGTTAAAGCCTCTGCCTTCGGCTCAGGTCATGATCTTAGTGTCCTGGGATCGAGCCCCGAACCAGGCTCTCTGCTCTGCGGGGAGCCTGCTTCCTCCTCTCTCTCTGCCTGCCTCTCTGCCTGACTTGTGATCTCTGTCTGTCAAATAAATAAAATCTTAAAAAAAAAAAAAAAGGAATTTATATGATTTATCTCAGGCAGTATATCACAACAATAAAATTATGAGGTAAGCTTTTGTTAGTCCTTTTTATGGATGAGGAAACCGTGAACCAGAAAAGTTAAAAAATTTGCCTGAGTTCACATGGGTAGTAAATGGTGAGACCAGGACGCAGATCCAAATCAGCTTGGTTTTGATAGCATGAAGTGTCACCCTGGAATCAGACTATTATGGAGACTTAGTGGTAGTCATAATTTTCCTATTTTTCTTTGAGGCTGAGGAGACAGAATTCACTATGGTGAGACTGAAATTGCCTAGTGGCCTAGCATCTTAGGGTTTGGATAAGCATCTATCAAATCCACTACACGCCATTGTGGGTAGTCACTACTGCTATTTGGCAAATATTCCATTTTCCTCAGTTCTGGGCACAGAGTTAAGATTGAAATGCCTGGCTTCTTTATAGTTGAATGGAGCTTTGTAACTAGATACAGTCTTTAAATTTTGTGTGGAAGTGACATGTGACACTTCCAAGCTGGATCCTGGAGCCTGTTTTTGAGACTTTTCAGAGCTTTCTTTCCCCTTTGCTACAATAACCAGCAACATTCAAGATGGGAGCTGCTCTATCAGCTTCTGTCTCTAAGTAAATACCAAAAGCAAAGATCCCTGCCAGCTTATGATGAATATATTTCTTGAATGAAAAATAAATCCTCATTGTTTTAAGCCACTAAGATTTCGGAGTTGTTACTACAGCATAACCAGTTTATCCTGACTGATAAAACCGTGAAGCAAATCATGGATCATACAAAGTGGTGCCTGGTTGTCAGTGTGGTAGGTGCTAACATACTCCACCATGACTATCATCAGTGTGAGGGGAGAGAAAAAGATGGGTGAAGGTTAGAAAGACACAAAGGAGGAACCCCCTCCCACACGCACGCATGCACGCATGCACGCACATAGAATGAGAGAGAGTGACAGAGAGTGGATAGAGAGGAGAAAGAGAGAGTGTGTGTTTTAGTTCTGGGTAAACCTTTGGGAAGCTGTGCTTTTTCACTTTGAAGCATCCTCAAGCAACCATCAGGGTTGAGACTGTGTCTTGAGCTGTATTTCCAGGGATCAGTAAGGCAACTGACACTAAATATTTGCCAAATTCATAATATGGTGGATTATCATTTTATGGATAATAGAATATGTAGGGATGCCTGTTCTTGGGACATTTCACTTGGTTTTGGAATTTACTTTATCTAAAATGAATACAACTCTGCTAGTTAGCTTTTTAAAGCAGGCAAGTGTACTTGCTTTTTCTCCCTCACTAGTCCAAGTGCTCTAGCCCTGGAGTTTAATAACAGGAGGGTAGATTCATTTTTAAAAATTGAGTGTCCTTGTGCTTTAAAAAAAGAGTGGTAAGGCCATTTGTAATGCAAATAAGGGTTTTCACTCTTTAACTTCTTTAAAATCAATCAACCAACCAATCAGCCTAAACTTACCCTTAATCTGAAGATCCCTGTTCCTTTCAAGGAGGGTGCACTGCTCCCTGTGTGGGGGTGGGTGGGAATGACTCATCCTGGAAAGCAGTGACCATAGCTCTCAGGCCATGAGACTGCAGACTCCACAGGCCATGAGGAAAGAGTGGGAGGGCCAGGAGAAGGAGGAAGAAGGGGAAAAGGGCTTCTGGAAGAACTGCAAGATTGAATGTGTCTCCAGGTGATTCCAAATGTTCCTTCTCCTTCTTGCCAGTCATTATCCCATAACTTTTTCCAGGAACCACTTGCCAGCAAGCCAATGTTCCTGGCGTCATTAGACTACGAGTCCCAAGAGTGCACACACTGTGTCTTACTCATCTTTTACTCATCTTACACCCACACACCCTGCCAGACACTTTGGAAGCTACCAGGAGATGTTTGCTGAGCAAGTGATTCTTCAGGAGCTGGGATGGTTCTGAAAGCATCCAGAAGGAGGAGATGCTGGGGGATGGGTTGCTAACTTTTCAGTCTGTGCACGTATTTTTTGGCAGCTGCTTTCAGAAGTTGCTGTTAGGGGACTCTGCCAAGTATCATTCCAGCTCTATATGAGCAGTATGGGGAGAATGTCTAGAGCTGCCTTCACTGAAGGGTTTATTATCCCTCCCTAATTCAGAGGAGGGATAATAAACAAAATATACCAATTCAGTGTCTATCTCTGCCACCTAGAAACTGTGATTTGGGGATAGTTTGTTCCTTCCAACAGACCACAGGATTATAAGACATTATACGGCCTGAGACCACAAGCAGATATACATTCTAAGACTTTGGAAATACAGTTTGCTCAAAGAGTTAAATTATTAAAATCCATACACAATGGATGTGATTAGCCTCCTGTGGCAGTAAAGCAGGAGATCATCCCTAAATGTGTGAGTCAAAGGCTTGGGAATACAAAGTGTTCCGATTAAGATGAACTAGGAGAAATCTCAGGGAAGCAGGTGGGACAGCACTGAGAACCCAACCAATGGAATGTGTTGGGTCCATGGTCAAAGGAGCGAGACTGATACAAAGCAAAGGTCAAGCAAGGCTTTATTTTGCGCCAAGCATCGAGAATCAAACTGACCGGCCAGGGCCGTCTCTTGCAAAGAGGCGAACTCTCTCTGCCTTACAGACTAGCCTTTAAGGGCAAAGGCCATGTGGTTGGGCCTGGCCATGCACATGTGGCCAATGAGATTGTAACACACAGAGAAAGCTGCACAGTCATGCTAGGTCACACATGGGTGGCCAATTGAATTACAATTTACCCTATAGTAGATATTTGAACTAGCCTATCACCTTGGTCAGGATTGGCGCCCAAAGGGCACCCAAAGGGCAGGGCCCATACTCCTTGGTAGCTAGGGAGACAGTATGCACCCCCACCGACTGGATACCTCCACCTGGCCTGACCCACCCTTGTATTTGGGCCTTGTTACCTGGGACTGGTTTCCGGGACTTGTTTTTAAGTAAGTCCCCTGGGGGGAGGGGGGGCAGGGACAGTTTAAGTTTTACTGCATAAACAACAAAATCACTGTTTAATGGCATAGCATCACTCTGGCTAAATAGGCCCTTACAGAATGCACACTGTTTGAAGAATGCTTTGGGACAGAATGTATCTGTCTGGAGAGTGGGGTGGATGAGGGGAAGTTATCAGCCATAAGAGGTAAAGAATAAGGGGCTCTGCAGAGGCAAACTCTGGGACACCCACTCAGGCACCCTCCCAGACAGAAGCTTTCCTGGCCCCTGACTTGGTGAGAGTATATTAAAGCTTTTTACCACAGAGGCACTTCTGAAGCTTGCCTCCCTCCCTCCATTCTGAGAAAGTGTCTTCATCACACCAAAGTGAATGACCAGTACTCTTATCTTGCTTCCCGGCAAGACTATACTTTTCTCCAATGTTCTCAAACTTTTTTGACTATAGTAAAAGGCACTTATTCCATCTTCTACCATATGAAGGTAGCCTCCCACAAAGATGTTTTAATCCTTTCAAGGCTCACAAGGTAGATCCTCATAGCCCACCGTGAGCCTTAGACCACCCTTGGAAGATCACTGTCCTAGATGCAGGCCAAGTTTTAGTGGAACTTTTCAGCAGGAGTCCATCCCTCTCTTGGCAGTCTGTTCAACTCTGCCAACATCTATGCTCTGCCCACTGTGTGTTGGTTGGGCAAGACACCTCCAGCTCCTTCCAACGAAAGATGCCACCAAAGCAGGAAGTAACTTGGGAGATGGAGGTGTCAATTTGGGAGGTGGCTGGCAGGTCTGCAGAGGCTGTGTTTTCACCTGGAAAGAGTTGAGCAGGAAGGCCAGACATGTGGTGAAGAAGGGGCCTGAGGGTTGCTGGATAATTTGCATGCACACCACTGAGAGTGGAAAGGGAACTATTAGGGAACAATGGGGCCACCAGGAGGTCTATCTTTGCAAAACAAAACTTCAAAATAGCTTTACAACTATAAGAGCTTCCTCTGCTTCGGTCACAAGCCCAGCCAAGGGCTCTGGCTCCCTCTGTGATGTGGAGAATGGAGGACTTAAGGTGCCAGATTCAACTCCCAAGCAGATCCTCCATGAGGAGTTGAGAGGAGTGTTGTGTTGAGGGCTCTTTGGCCCCCCAAAGTTTTCTGTTCTGAGGACAATGTCTGAAATTGTCCAATTATCAGGAAGTCATATCTGGACTAGAAAATTGGGACTTGGGCTGGAAAGTATTGATGAAGGTGGGGAAGTGGGTTTGGTCCTAAGTCAGGGGTACTGCTCAGGCAAATCATCCCAGGGTAGAGCTACATCAAGAACATCTTGCTAGAATGCCAAGGGTCACCTAATTCCTAGGTAAAAACAAGTCACTAGCAGGGAGACAAGCACAGAACAGGGAAATAGCTGAATCCAAGAGAAAGAAACATCTTTTCCATGGTTTTTCCTACCATAAGTTGGGGCCAAGGGTATCATATTTTAAAAGAGGAAACCATGTTTATCATCTACCAGTTATGGCAGCTCAACACACATTTTTACCCCCCCCCCATCTTCTTATCCATTCTTTATGGAGAAATAACTGAACACAATAAACTGTATTCTTTGCTTGCAAAATTCTTTTCATTTTAATGTTAGACTTTTCAGCCAGAAATATTTCCCTGAAGCTATTTAGTAAATATCATTGTTGAAGACCTCACAAAACCCTGCTGACAACTCCAGCAACTTCTTAAAGACAATGCCCATTCACTGAGGTGCTACTGATACATAGTCATGTATGCAAACTTCCTCAGACTTCCTTCAGAAAGATGCAATTTGTGATAGTACAGGGCAGCAGAAGGTCATATTAAAACAAATACACACACACACACACACACACACACAACCATGTGAGTACAAAACAAAACAAAACAAAAACAAGTAATTAATAAATTTTGTGAGTCAGTCCAATAACATAATCTTCCAGTTACTTTCAACATCTGACAAAAGCATTGAGATTAGCATGGAAAATTACCAGTTGCTCTGTGTGTGGCATCCTAACTGCCAGTCCTCATTCAGGCACTTACCTATGGAAAAATGATGACAGTCTGCTCATTTGCACCACCATCAGCTCAGGGACAACAATCACGCCTGTTCATGAAGTTGGCCCAGGTGATCACAGCAGCATCCTATAGACATAAAGCAGCCATAAGAAACACAACCTCAGTTTTCCCTGTTATAAAATGGGGCAATGCATACTTTACTAGATGGATGTCAGATAGTCTAGATAGTTGAGATGTCAGCCTAGCTAGCTAGTTTATGGAAAGGCATGGTACAAAGCATCACAAGTGCTATAATATGGTAAGAAACTTAACTCCAGGACCCTAAAAGGTTTTATGCAGAAGTCCAAGCAAGAGTTTCATTTTGAAACTTATCAAAGTGTTCCTGGATTATTAAAAGTAAAAAAGATCTTGATTTTTAAAAATTTAAACTATAAACATTCTTAGAGTGTGGCCTAAGTGATAGTATTAAAATGAGGATCCTGTATAATCATATCAGCTATCACCTAATTCCTCAGGTATTTTGCTTCTTTGCCCTCCCCTTCCTTCTAGAAACCTATAGCCCTTTAGCCTGCTTCTGTATGTGTGTGTGTGTAGAGATGAGTGTGTGTGTGCCTGTATGCATACTGGTGGACTCAATGGGCTCAGGTCTCAGGGAAATTGCAGAAGTTGTGTCTGGTTTGCCAAGTAAGGCTTTGATTTCCTTTGTTCCTACTGCTGGAGCCTCCTAGGCTGATTAAGTCGGGGGCTTCTCCCAGGTTTTGTTGGCCCATGAATGGAGCCCCTTCAGTGCTCACTGGAGTGCAATATCATTGATACTTCCTCCGCCTGCCTCCCTTCCTCTCCCAGCCCAGCTGAGCTGATGGATTAATCCTGTTGTGTACTTGGAGGGCTCACTGGCAGAAATGCAAGCTGGGGTGGAAAAAGGGGATTGGGGTTGAAAAGCACGATGGAGACCTTCCTCCTAGCATTGAAACCCTTCATTTTGCTAAACTGAGACCCAGTGTGAAGCAGTTAGGGGCCTGGCCTGAGTCTGGCAGTAGCTAGTCAGGGTGAGCCTTAACCTCCAGGGCCATCTACTCTTCCCATCTACTCTTCACCATGAGACACTTCTGAGAGGAAGGGCTGCCAGAGCTCTGTGGTTTTCATTGTAGGACAGTAACCCCATATCTAGACACACCTTTTGTTCACTGATGTATTATTGTCCCGCATTGATAATGCTGTCTACATCATAGTAAGCACTCAAAAACATTTTTTATAGTACGAATGAATGAATCAATCAATGGAACTTACAATCCCTTGCATTAGCACTGAAGAAGAAAAACAGATTGGGCAGGGAAGGATATGCACCTTCTTTTTTCTTGGCTTTCAGTCCCTCCCCAACTTCCACCATCTCTGTCTCCAACTCTAATCACTGTCTCCTGACTTCCTCTCCTCCTTCTCAAATTAATGTGGTTCCTCATCTTCACAACAGAATAAAAATAGCTGATAGCCATTTAGAAGTAACACCTTCCAGAGGTCATTTCAGAAAAACTCTAAGCCTTAAGCCAAAATGATGTGCCTCTACTCTTAGAATTATAGGTATTGGCCAATAAACAGGAAAGGGGGTAAGAGGTAATAGACCTTTTGGGGCTCGTTATAATCCAGCACATTCACAGCCTTGCTGTGCTATGGGCCACTGAAATGGAATTCCAGAGAAAGTTTACCATTGAACATGGAATAGCGGCCAGGAGGCAGCTAAATCTCATCAGCAAATTGATTTTTTTGAAAAGGATCTGAGAAAAGTAGGGCATTTGTATGGTGATGCCCCCAGTGCAAATTAGCAAAACTTTTAAAAATGCAATTTCGTATTACATAGTGAGAACAAAAATATTTAAACCACTTGATATAGACATCTTACTCATGAATTTATTCTAAGAACAAAGTCAAAAATAACAGAAAAGCTTTGTGCACAAGAGGTACATTGTTAAATTATTTAGAATAGTTAAAATTTGAAAAAAAAAAGCCAAAAACAAAACCCTAAATGATGAATAACAATGAGAAAAAACACAAGGTAAGTTATACAACAATAACAGATCTGACTTACTGTATGTGAACAATTTACTAGCTGTAAGAACTTAGGTATATTGTCTAACATCTCCAAGGCTCAGTCTCCTTGTCTGTAAAATTCCTTCTCTGTTTAAAAGTCCCTAATTCATGGAGCTGTGAGGATTAAATGGGATCATTGTTATCACTTATTTCTATTACTACTATTTCCGTAGGTGGCATTGTATCTTTGTGCAAAGAATCAGTGGAGCTAAATCTCCCAACATTGTAGTTAAATGAATATTACAGGAACCATGCTGAGGCCTGAGTACACATCTTCTTATCAGTATGGATTTGGGATTTGATTCCAAACAGGCATGACTAGAAGGTATCTTTGCCCAGAGTTTGCCTCACATTTTCACCCCCAATTAACCAAAAATAACTTGGCTTTGAAGAACAGGGCAGATAATCCCTTTCTTTCAACTGTTCTGGCTGGATACATTCTGTGGAGAGAGAATTGTGGGAAGAATGGAAAGGACAGAGGTGAAAGGGTCCAATTAATGAGATAGGTTCTTCTAAGACTTTGCAGCTGAACTTGCATTTAACCATGGAGCTACTCACAAAGCATTGACCTGTTCCCTTTTTCTCAACCCCCAACTCAGTTCTCAAATCTGATGTTATTGCTGGGCTGGCAGATCTGGAACCCCTCAAAGAGCAGGGGATGCCTAATTGGGGAATCTCTGAGAGTTATCATTAATGAGCCCTCTGGTCTTGGACCTTGAAAAAAAATAATCAACGCATTGACTCAATTTGCACAGCTTTATCCTTTTTCCCACCCCCTCTTGCCCCTTTATTTACCTACCGCAGATTGGCTCCAAATCTGGGATTTTTCTCTTTTTAACTGTTCATGGGATAGTAATTTGATCTTCTTGGCTGATTGTCTATTTGTCTTTTGTTGGAGTAGTGTGTATGTGTGTGTGTGTGTGTGTGTGTGTGTGTGTGTATACTGGTGAATATGTTTACAGTGAATTTCCTAGGGTTGCTCCTGGTGCTTGTAAATTTATGCCCATGGATAAGTTGGGGTACACAATTCTTGGGTACAGCTTGTGTATCTTGAGATTTAAGTATCTGTTCACATTTGTATATCTGAGTATTTGGACATATTTATATCAACTTTTATGTTGGCCAAAGAGAACAGCCTGCCAAGAGAAGCATATGTTTCCTACTTGAGGATTTCTAGAATGATATAACTCTTCAAATGAATGAGAGAGGAGGTGGTGTTATGCAAGGCTTGCAATTATACTCCATACACTTTCTAGGTTCTTTAAGAAAGCAGGCAGGGCCACCTTGTGATTTTCCTGGGTTCTAGGTACTTTGGCCTACGTGTGTCCCTTCCTCCATATAAAATTATTAAAAATTACCCTTTATGACTCCGTTGGTACACATTATATTCATTTTTCTCCTGATTTTATAATACATTGAAACATTTTCATGGGTCCTTAAAAAGATTGTGGGTTCCTAGCTCCATGCCTGCCACATCTAGGGGGTGCTGGTGTGGAGCTGGGACATGGCTAAGGGTGGGGGGGGACTCTGGTGAAAGGGACCCAAGTTCCTCCCCACGAAAGCTCCATTACTGTCGACTTCCATAGAAAAACAACTGAGAGGTTATGGATTTTATAAAATCTATGACTGACATTTCTTGTTTACCAGCAGGAAGTAAGATACTGTAGTAGTTCTTGAAATCAGTCTGACTTGGAGGTGAATTCCAACTCCACCACCTACTAGCCACGTGACCTTGGGCAATCATTTATCCCCTCTGAGCCTCAGTTTCCTCATTTTAGTATATAGTAAAAAATACTGCACTTGCAGCATGGTGAGAATTTAAGGAAGTGACGGAGGTAAGATGCCCTAGCCCCCTGCCTGGCCCTCTGGGTAAGCAGCCATTACCTAGCAGCTGTGATCATTTACTTCTCAGTTCTCCTTGGAGGCTTTGGTGCAGGATGAATTCAGTCACCTGGCATGTAGTGTAATTAAATCTTGGGGTAGACATGTACTCAGATGAGTAAAAGTCTGGTGTTCTTAGTGGAACAATTCACTTGATGTTTGAGACATACCGATAGCACACAAACAGTTCCCTCACGCTGGTTCTTTACTTTTCTGGCTGAACCTTATGCCCATCCTTTAGCTCCAGTGTGCAGATTCTTGCTACGGCTCGTGATGACCGCCTTAGAGGCTCCAGCCTTCCCTGGAACCTTGAAAAATCATAGTCCACTCTCAAGTGTCCATCCTTCAGACTCCTCTTTCCCATGCTCAGGATAAGGCTTTCCATTAAAGTCTCCCCTTCCCCAAACCTGAGTTTCCTGTTTCTCCCCACATTTGATTTTTCTAGTTCATCCCTGCATCCCTCCACATATCCTAAAATTAACAGCTACCTTTTTCCCCCTTTCTACTTATCCTATGCCAACAGGTGCTGCATCTGCAATGTTTCATTTAATCTTCCAAATAATGCTGTGAGGTAGTCATGATAATCTTCATTGTCACAGATGAGGAAACTGAACCTTATAGCAGTTAGGCAACTCCAGTCTTACGGGATTTGAATCTTTATCTTTCTGGTGCCAAACACTTAATATGCTTTTTCCATTAATTAGCTCCACAATCTCTTACATGCAATTCTTCCCATCTAAAAAAAGAGTTCTAAAAATCACAAAAACTTTTTTCCCTGTTTCTTTTTTGTTAAAAAAAAAACAACAAAAAACAACAACCCAAAAAACCTGAGATGAACTGCTGTGAGGCTAGTTATAATATTCATTTATCTCAATTGGGGTGATTAGTAACAGTAGGACATCCTGTGGACTGCTTTTTCGGCTAAACATGCTATTACTTAAAGTTTAAAGAAGAAGTAATAAGCCCCAGACCAGAGCATTCCCCTCCTAGCCTGAGTGGTGCTGGCCCCTTTGTGTCCCAGTGGTGACCCTGCAGAGTAAGTGAAGACAGGCATGTTGGAACTCTGAACCATAATCCTGCAGCTAAGCCAAAGCAAGATTCCATGTGGGCTGATATTAGATTTCCCATCCAGGTCCCAGCAGAGCTGAGGCAAACTGGCTAAATAGCTCTTCCCAATAACCAAATCTGGGCCATAGCATAGCAAAACAATTCTCCCAAATTGGCTATCGAGGGGAGAAGATTGAATCCTGCTGCCAACAAAAGGGTCGGGACATGGGACAGCTCATGCAAAAAGGCAAGAGTAAAATAGCCAGCTGGGTGTCCTCTGTTTAGGATAGCAAGAGGTTCAGATTACATGAGACAGCACAGACATGAATGCCTTATTGAGTAGCCCTCAGTAACAATTCCTACCCTGCTCCTTATACCACTGGGATCGATGGGGAGACTGGGTGTTCGAAATGGAGCTGTATGGGCAGAAGAGAAGAAGACACAGAAGAGATACCAGCTCTGGGGACTTGAGCTAGGACCTGAGATCTGGTCCCTGGAATTTCTCTCCATAGTGAGCAGTGTCCTTCATCTCTTGATAACAGGGAGTTGAAACTCAGCCAAAAATACAGGATCTCCAGGTCTCTGAGATTTGGAAACCTTACAAGAGTGTGACATGGGAAAGAGTGGATAGGTATGGATGTGGTGATTGCTGGTGGAAACCTAGTGCCAAACTGTCATCTGTGAGGCCTAAGCAGGGCTGGTCTTCCTTAGAGAGCTGTCAGAAGTGGATCCCTGCGAGGCTGTTATAGATTGCACTAATGGCCCTTCCAGAGAGTGGCTATAAGCCAGAGAGTCTGCAGAACCTCATCCAATGGAGGGAAAAATCAGTGGGGAGTGAGCATTTAGCCATAAAAGCTCTCAAAGCAACCCCCAACTTCATATCTCATTTCTCCATTCTTATTCCAGAAATGGCTGAGGAGAGACTCTTGGCTTCCTCTATTGGGGTGATGTCATTTCTGTGTATGGACTTCACTTCTGTGAGATAATGTGATCCGTCCCTCACCAAAACAGGGAAAATACACTTTTCAGACTTAATCTAACATACTCCTGGGCTCTGCAAAAGTGCACTGAGTATCTTGTCTCTTCTTTCTGGCCATTGTCTCAGTTGAGGGTGGGAAGAGATTGGGAGAGGAGGTTCATATGAAAGAGACAGCATCGGGTGTGGGTGCTTGGCTACTCCTTAGGTTCTTTGGTCACTTAGATGAAAAGGTACAAAGAATAGCCCATCACTTCCAACATCTTTGTACTTAGATGGCCTCAGGGGTAACTGCTAGTGATGCACTGAAGACTATCACAGTGGGAGAATTAGCGATTTGGAAAGAGCCCTGGACAGCATCAAAAACTACTCATATTGAGGGATGAGCACACAGATGCCCAGGGAGGCTAAGGGACATTCTTAAATGATGGAAGAAATGTAGACTAAGAAATCACATGGTTTCCCTGTGGCATCTTGGTGTAGTCCAGGCTCCAGTACCACTTGCTACATCTATACCTTCTTGATAAGAAGAAAAAGAATTCGTGGGGCACCCAGGTGGCTCAGTCAGTAAAGCATCTGCCTTCAGCTTACGTCATGATCCTGGGGTCCTGGGATAGAGTCCTGCATCAGGCTCCTTGCTCAGCAGGGAGTCTGCTTCTCTCCCTGCCTGCTGCTCCCCCTGCTTGCGTGCTCTTTCTGACAAATAAATAAGTAAAATCTAAAAAAAAAAAAAAAAGAGGGAAGAGAATCCATCCATGCAATCTCCTCTTTGTTGATATGTAAAATGAGGAAGCTGGATAATGCCAAGTGTTCAGAGATGTGGGCACAGAAGACCTTCATACACTGCTGGTAGAACATGGGTAGGGTAGCCATTCTGGAGAATAATCTAGCACTACATAGTCAAATTAATATTTACAAACTTATGATCCAGCAATTTAACTCCTAGAGATATTCCAAGTGAAGCACTTCCTATATTCCATAGGGGATATATACAAGGACGTTTATTCCAGTATTATCTGTGGTGTCAGGAAGTTGAGACCCAATCTGGTAGTCTTTGGGGGTGCATAAATAAAATATGAGGGAGGTCCATCCTGGAGTTGTATGTAGCAGCTAAAACCAAGAGATTAGACGAGTACACGGCCTCATAGATGGCCTCAGACTGGTACGGGGCGGGGCGTGGAGAGGTAAGAAATAAGATCCAATATATATCATATTTCTATCAAATCTATCATTTCTAGTATCTGCACCATTATTTTACGTCTTGATTAAGAAAATAAAAGCTCTGCCAATTAAGCTATGACATACCATTGATTGCAAGGTGCACCCTGATGTCAGAGATTAAAATGTGGAAAAACATGTTGTCTTAGCATCCATCGGTGTAGATGAAAGCACATGTGTGCAGGGTAGTATCTTCTGCAAGAACACTTTCAAAAGCATATTAAATGTGTTGCCTACGGGCTGAGGCAGTGAGATGGGTGCAGCTATGGGAATAGAGAGAATAAACAAATGAACAAAGGAGCTTTGCACAGACAGAAGATGATAAAGGGGTTAGCTTCGAGCAACTGTGGAGGACCAAGTGTGACAAGGTGTGTACTGGCACCAGCTTCAGGGGTTTGTGGAGAGAATCACTGAGATAACACAGACACAGGCCATGCCATAAAGCAGGGTTCACGAGTTAATTCCACTCTCTCTTCATCTCTGTACTTGAAGATGCTGCCCAGGATAGGAGTTGAAGGGAAGGTTCAATGTCCTGAGTGTCATTTACTTCCTTCAAATACAAGGACTTTAAACTTGGGTTTGCTTCACATTCATGCTCCAGCGCACTGCCAATAGATGTGGAAAACAGCAAGCAATCTTGCTTTTGTAACACTGTAAATTCATTTGATTATCTGTTTACCAAAAGGTATAAAAGCACCGTGATAGAGAGGGTAAGGGCGATGTTGATGATGGTAAAACCAGTGTTTTAGCAATACTTACTTTCCAAAAATTCTTTGGCTGATTTCCCAATTTCTCTGGAGGAGCAGTACAAAATCAATCCAATAAGCAAGTAATATACAAAGCCTCTGCAGGGGGCTGCCACAAAAAGGGTAAACTTCCCAGAAAGCTGCTCATATATTCTCGTATTAAATAACATGCTCCACCTGAATCATGAAGCACTTTCCGGAAGGAGCATTAAGGAAAGGAACTACAGTACTTAAGGTGCTCTGGGAAGGAAGCACAAGGGGTAGTAAGGTTCACTGAGAATGAAACAATTTGGGACCGTCAGAAATGACTTCCCCAAAGAGGAGAATATATTCTCCAAGTGAATCAGTTAGATCACTTAGGGAAACGTCTCTTCCCCCAAATGAGTAAACGTTCCTAGATCAGAGGTAAAACAATGTATCTTGGTCTCTAAAAATTAGGCAGTGGCAAAGTAAACATTTTAGTAAAAATGGACAAGGGGCCCACACCGCAAGCGTGCTGAGACTGAAGACAGCACCTGTGACCATGCTGGCCATTTTCTCACAGCAAAGAGAACCGCTTTGGATTTTCTGCATGAATGGTGGTTTAATAATAGAGGGTTGCCACCCACAGTGCCTGGAAACCCCAAATATACTATCAAGAGTTACAGGAGAGAGGAGGGGAGAGTGGGGGCTAGATGTCTGTCCCCGTGTGAGGGGCTGGAGAAAGAAACTATAGAATCTCTGGATTTCTGGATGTCTTCTTTCTTTCCCTTTCTTCACCTGCCTCTTGGATTTTGGCCATTCCCCTCTGTGTAAGGAGGCTCTAGAGTCCCCCTGAGTTCAACAGCTTTTCGACTGAATATCTTGGGCACAGTGGATAAGAATCCTTCTCTCCATCTCCTATATTTACAAAGTCTTGTTCAAAAAGACGAAGGAAAAACTGTTTCCCTTAAATTTCGAGACCAAAGACATTTGGAGGAAATTAACAACCAGGATTTAAATCCAAATAATGACCATGTCTTCAATTTTGCATTATTTCCACTAACTCCAAGGCCAGTCATACCTAGTTTGGAGTAGGTAGTCCAGCCAGCAACTCTGCTTTTCAGGGAGAATTTTCAGGGTGGGCTGAAAGGAGGGGCAAATCCAGGTAATTCATGACTTACTCATTCACCCTCAAATTTTCTAGACTTAGAGAATTTTGAAGCTGGGAAGGGTCTCACACATCATCTGGCTAGCAGCTTTCAAATTGCAGGGGAGTATGGATCCTCAAAGGTAAAAATGTGGTTCTAAAAGCTATTCTCCAATAATTATAAAAGCATAAAAGGAATCATGCATTTAACTTCCAACAAACTGCCCAACTGATCATGTGACCAATGATTCAGTTGTTAGCTCTGATTAGCTCTGATCAGAGGCTCTGGTCAGCTGATGGTGACATCATTGCAAAAATATAGGAATGGGTACCTTAGTAGTGAAAAAACTGGGAACCTGAGGTCTACATTAAATTTCACTTTGTAGGTGTGGTAAGTGAGATTCTCAGTGAGTGTGACAAGTTATTAGAGAATCACTGGATGGGCCTTTCAGAAACTCCAAACTTTCAGTCGCTCAGTTCAAGCAAAGTCTCTGAAAGAATGACGATTTTAACGTTTGCTTGCTTAGTTCAACATTAGGTTTGAATAAATAGCACTTTATTTTTTTTCACACTTTTATCCTGCTCAGGATAGGATGTTGGAGAAGGAACCTGAAACAGAATATAACCTGCTTTCCCAATTTTTCTTGGAGACCCAGCATGCGGCCTAATCCTTGGAGTGGGAGGTCAGACACGGGTGGATTCATTCCTACTTGATTTTTAAGGAAGAGAGCACACATCAGCCCCCAAACCTGAAATCCTGTTTACCTAAGCAGTCTGTTACTGATACATTAAAGAATGATAGCTTAAGATTTAGCAGTTCCCTTCGTCAATACTAAACAAGCTACTCAAAGTAACCTTTGAGAATAAGGCCCTGTATAAATCAACTACACCATCTCATGAACTGAAGTGTCCATAGAAAACAATACTTTCCAAAGCTAGGAAGTTTTCTATGTGTGTCTAGGTACGTGCGGGGAAGCAGGTTTTGAGTAGAAGGGAAGTTGAAAGAGCGAGAGAATCTATTGCTTTTTACAGATTTTGTCTTTCTCCTTTGTCCCATCTGGAAAATTATTTCTGCTCATTTGAATGCCCTTGAAAAGTAGGGAAAAATAAGGAATGTAAGAAAAAATAGGGAAAATTAGAAAAAACATGTTGAAAACACTTCAAAGCCAACATAAATTTAAATTAGATAATATTGCCAACAAATTTCCTAGAATTTCATTGATGCTTGAGCGCCAGGTGGTTGGGACCACATGAAGAGGTTCATTAGGGAAGTGAATTTTGGCTTCAGGTCTATTCAAGCATGAAAGGTTTTCATGGCTCCTAGAGAAATGTTGAAGAGGAACCTGAGCCCGTCTTACTTAGCCACTCATTTCTGAGATCCAACCATTCTTTTTTTTTTTTTTTTTTTAAGATTTTATCTACTTACTTGAGAGAGACGGACAGAGAGCACAAGCAGATGGATGGGCAGAGGGAAACAGGGAGCCCAGTGCCTGGCTTGATCCCAGAACCCTGTCGGAAGACAGACACTTAACCTACTGAGGCCCCCAGGGACCTGTGAGATCTAACGTGCTTGGTCTCATTTAAATTTCAAGAGAACTTGAAAATCCAAGAAAGACATGATAAAGACTTTTTAAGAAAATCATTTTGTCCTTATATTCTGATAAGGAGGAAAGAGATGGGAAGAGGACCCGTTGTGAAGAGTACTTATGAAGAGAAGTGCGGATCGTGACTGCTTCTCCAAGGCTATGGCTTATGCTTTTTATGTATTTTATTGAGATACCACAAAATTCACATTTTAAAGTGCATTATTCAGGAGGGTTTAGTACTTACATATTGCCACTACCTAATTCTAGAACAATCGGATTCTTCACCCAACACCCACCCTCAACCCAGTTGCTTGTGCATAGGCCTGCCTCAAGTATACAATGTCACTCCTTCACTCAGCAAACATTTGTTGGGCAGTGACCAAACTCTGGGCACAGGATAATTTAAGCCTACCCTTCTTCACAGAGGGACCACAGCACAAAGTGTCAAACCTTACCTTAGGGAGCAAAGCCTTCCGGGGTACAGTAAAGTGTGCAGGAGTGGGACTGTGGTAGGTGGGGGCCGGGGGGCATTCGCCAGTGGCTCGGTGCTGGCTGAAGGGGGAGGAACTGTGATTGGCAGTAAGTGTGTGGAGGGATCATATGGTCTGCAGGAAGATTCCCTTAAATACCCACAGGCTCATGGCTTTCAGGAGTCATTACCTCCCCAGAGGAGCTTGGGCCAACAAACCAGCCCTGTGTGTTTCCAGACTCCTACTCCTCTCGTCCACATTTCCTGCTCAGTCCATGCCCAGCTGCAAAACTTCTTTCCATCTTTAGCAAGTTCCATTTTCTTTTTTCTCCCTTAGTTTTCTTTTGCATGTCTTTTCCCCATTATTTCCCCCAGAAACCTCCTTTGCTTTTATCATCTTTTCCCTTCACTTCTTTCCTCCTAGTCTTTCCCCACGCACCCCAGGTACCCAGCAGCAGGCTTGGCGGGGAGAGTTGTCACAGAAAGGACTGTTTAGACTAAGAAAGAAACTGTGCCCCTTCCTGCAATGCCATTACTTAAAATTACATTAACATAAAATAATAGCTATTCAGCTCTTACTCGGAACTAGGCACTGTACTAAAGTCTTTACAGGTTTTGTCTCATGGAATCCTCACTACAATCCAGTAAGGTAGATGCTGTTAAGATCCCCAGTTTACAGATGGGAAACCCCAGCCTTACAGTAGTTAAATCACTCGTTTGATAGAAGCTAGTAAATGCTGGCGAGCCACCCAGGGCCAGCTCTGTTTGAGTGCAGAGCCTAGGTTGTGATTTACAAAACCTTACTTGCTTTCTGGGCTTCTATCTTTCCTCAGACCCACCTCCCACCGAAGCTGGCTCTCTCTCTCTTCCTGAAGTGAACTTTGCCATAGAGTTGGCTTCTCTCCAGCGTAGCAAGCTGGAGGATCCTTGGCCTGGGCTTAGCTCTGAGCTCCATGGAGCATTGTAACTGCTGGTACTAGGGTAATAAAATCTTAACGGTCTCCAGAAAAGACGGCTGTAAATTCTTCTGAAGTCCCACTTTGGGTGTAAAGGTTCACGCCTCTCTTCCCCTCCTCCTCTTCTTCCTCCACTCCCGCCTCCATGGACTCTCCCGGGTTTCATGAAAGGGGCCATGCATTAAAACAAGGCACAGAAATCCCAGCAGCCTCCAGCTGCAGCCAGGGTTGTGTTTTGTCTAAAGAACGTTCTTAAAAAAAAAAAAAAAAATGTTTGGAACCAACTTTGTTCAGGATCATAGACGCATAGCTTATGCTTTGGGGAACAATATGGAGAAAAAAGAAGAAGCAGAGGAAAATGGCCAAGAAGGATAAGAGAAAGGAAACAAGAATAACCCTGAGCATGTAAGGATGCCCAGAAGAAAAACTTTGTGAAAAAACACCCAAGGGGTTCTGGGATTTTTTTCCTCCCTCAGTTGTTTTTAATATTGTTACCTGGGTCCTGACAAGCCAGCTGTGGTCTTTCTGAAAAATGCATTTGGCTGTTTGGAACTGAGCTGGGAAATAAATATCAGCAGAGCCCCGAGAGGGACTCAAATCTCATTTCTTCCTTCAGGGGGCAAGTGAGCAGATTCGGAGCACCTGGGAGGCTAATGCGGGGAGACTAACAAAGGGGCCCCTTTCAGAGTTCCCTTGCTGCCTCTGCCTAATAACTGACCCACTCACATTTAGAGAAAGCGTGAATGTCAGACAGTGACCTGGGAAAGTGACCACTGGACAGATGTCTTAGGAGCAGTATGACCTATTTCCCAGCCATCACAGCACAACAAGGTCGCTTTGACTTCTCTTCCCCACAGAAGAGGCAGTCCCAAGTGGGAGTCTGGAGGGCCGAGCTCAGACAAAGAATGTATGTGCAAGTTAAGGATGGGTGAAGCCCAGTGGCCCTGAGGCTTGATAAACACCACAAAAGGGTTTAATGTATCCTGTGTGATAAAAGCCAAATATACTTGGGACGCCTGGGTGACTGAGTGGGTTAAGCCTCTGCCCTCGGCTCGGGTCATGATCTCAGGGTCCTGGGATCGAGTCCCGCATCCCAGCGTCAGGCTCTCTGCTCAGCAGGGAGTCTGCTTCCCCCACTCTCTCTGCCTGTCTCTCTGCCTAGTGGTGATCTCTCTCTCTCTCTGTCAAATAAATAAATAAAATCTTAAAAAAAAAAAAAAGCCAAATGTACTTGTCCAAATCCTGCTTCTGTCTTCAATTCTAAACCCTTGTGCATTTCACAGGAAATGAAATTGATGTTTGTCAGATTCCTATACCCCAACCTCATTGAAAGAGGGTAGGTTGGAGTTGGCTTATGTACCAGGAAGTCTAGGATTTGTTTCTCTGATTTACTTCTCATGCTTTTCTGATCAAGATTGGAGTACAATGGCAGGACGAGCAGCAACTAGGTCCATCCTTGGCTGGCCAACTGGTGAAGGACATGATTGCTGCCAAAGTGTGTGCATGCATGTGTGGGTGTGTGTGTGTGTGTGTGTGTGTAAAGGAGAGGGGTAGGGAGTGGATAGTCTGCATTACCACTGTTCTCTGAAACCCCCACCTCAAATTTGAGTCAAGTGTTTAAAGAAACTTTGGGAATTGTTTTGTTCTTTTCCTTTCTTCAGATGTCATTTTGGGAGGAATGTACAAACTTTTTTCTCTTTTCTTCTGTATATATATTCGATGTTCCTTGAAGACAGGGATTTCATTTTATGCATTTCTCTGCGTCTAGCAGAGTACCTGGAGCCCAGTATTTGCTCAGTTATTGTTTGTGGAAGAGAAGTCGACATCGTTAAGGGAGTGCATTTCAGCCACTGTCTTGAGCTCCTCCTTGTGTCTCCTTTTCCTTTTGTAGCCCTCCTGTAGATCAGAATATGGTGTCTTCGAAGTCCCCAGACTTCTCTTTTTCTCCTTTTATTTTTAATACTTAAAAAATATTGCCTTTCTACAGACAACTTCTAAACTCCTTTGTTCTTGCCACTCCAAACCACCTTTCCCCCATCACCCTCTTCTGGCTCTTTGGGAACCTTATTTCAGAAGGAAAGCAGCAGGCAGAAGATACTCTTTTGGCATCTCAACGTGGCTAAGACTGCTCTTCTGTGACTCTTTTTCCTGGCAAAGTTTCTGCCTTTGCACCAGCCCAGAGCCTTAGACTCCTCCACTGTTCTCATCAGGGACAGAGCGGGGCAGTGTTGTGTGCTGACGTCCAGAGTGAGAGGGGGTTGGAGGCGCCCCTGGGCATTGGCATCTGGGAAGGGCCTGAGGTGTGGAGGACAGAAGGCGGTCTGTGGTTGGGCTGTGTGTGGCAGGGCTGTGCACACAGTGCCTTTGCACACGGGGCCTCACGGCCACTGGTGAGATGCCTATCCTTGGGTAGGACGCTCCGGGCTACCATCCCTCTACATTGCCTTTCCTCCTAATCTCAAACTCACAATAGTGTGAAAGACCTTTGTCTCCGTTTCCTCTCCAGAGAAGTAAGTCCTGCCTCCTTTTTTTTTTCTTTTTTTAAGATTTTATTTATTTGTTGACAGAGACACAGCAAGAACACAAGTAGGGGTAGTAGGAGAGAGGAAGCAGGCCTCCCGCTGAGCAGGGAAGCCAATGTGGGGCTTGATCTCAGGACTCTGGGATCCTGATCCAAGCCAAAGGCAGATGCTTAATGACTGAGCCACCCAGGTGCCCCAGTCCTGCCTCCTTCTTGACCACAAAGGAAAGACCCTAAAAAGCTTGACCCTAAAACGCTTCGAACTCTTTGCAAAGCCTCCAGCCTCCAGCCTGCCTATCCACCCTGTGGTTCTCCAATTTGAGCGTAATTAGCTTATGAAAGCGCAGGGTACTGAGCCCTACTCTGGGAGTTTCTGTTCAGTAGGTACTGGGTGGGGCCTGAAATCTGGCATTTCTAACAGGTTCCCTGAGATGCTGACATCACTGAGGGGGACCCCATCAGACCAGCAGGCCCATTGATCCGCTCTTCAGAAACCACTCAGACCCGGTCTCCCTCAGTCACAATCAGGGCTGCCGATTACTGAGTTTGCTTCCTGCTTAGCTTTTCCGATGCTTTTATCTAATTTAACCCTCACAACAACCCATGAGGTAACTACTGTCAATATTCCCATTTTAAGGAGGAAGAAACTGAGGCACAGAGAGGTTATATATCTTGCCTAATGGAAGTGGCTAAGCTGAGTTTCAAAGCTGGGCAGGATTGACTGAAGCTTGTGTATTTAATCACTCTGCCGTACTGCTTTCATGGTCTAAGGATATTTTTTTCCAAATGAACGTCTTCTACCTCAGAAACATGGGGCTTTGCAAACAAGGTGCCCTTTCATTCCAAGCCTCCCCCTCCCCAAATTTCTCTCCTGCTGGCTAAGTACAGCTGGAGAAAGCACACATTTAATCTCCATTAAGACCTTCAGACTTTTTGGAGAGGAAGTCTGACTCGGGAAAGAAGGCTGAAGTACTGAAGTTTTTAAAGAAAGGCAGTTTTATTGCCTTCCATAACATGGTAATACAAATGAATGACTAATGGAGCAGTTCCAAGAATTCCTCTTAGCCTTTTGGAATAAATAAATATGACTCATTTACATATAAACAACCGCGTTAAAGAGCTGGGGCTGATTATCTGAGTTCCGGTTAAAAATACATAAGAATTTTGCCAATGGAGCGCCTGGGTGGCTCAGTGGGTTAAGCCTCTGCCTTCAGCTCAGGTCAAGGTCTCAGGGTCCTGGGATTGAGCCCCACATTGGGCTCTCTGCTCAGCAGGGGGCCTGCCCCCTGCCACCCCCTCTCTTCCTGCCTCTCTGCCTACTTGTATTCTGTCAAATAAATAAATAAAATCTTCAAAAAAAATAATTTTGCTACTGATTTTTTGGAGGCTCGATATGAATCAAGAATCCATGTTGTGGAATATGCAACCTTTAAGATCATCTCATCAAATGATTCCTTTATCTTTTGCTGCTAGATTTGGGTGTCAGTGTCTCAGGAGAACTCTCTGGCAAAATCCACAAACAGGTAACTATGAAGTCGAGACAAAGTTTGATGCCAACCAGGCAGGCTAGGATTTGATTTTAAACAGACAGTTCAGACCTCTTGGTGCTTTGCTTCAGCCCGGGTTCCCACACTTACTGAGAGCTTGCTTAAGTTATAGATTTTTCCTGCGATTCTAGTTTACACTGTGTCTAGAGAGACCAGGGAATCTGCAACATATATTTTCTCAAATTTTATTTTGTTCTTCTTTTTTTCTCTTATCAATGTTTTTTTTACCCCTGCCTCTGCAGTTCAAGGGCACCAGACTTTGAGAAACAATGCCAGGTTGTCGGGGGAGGGGAGGGGTTTGGGGAGGGTCTCAGACACTTCCAGTGGTTCCAAGCTCTCTTCACATTGGACTCACCTGCAGCTCTTTAAAAAAAAAAAAACAAAAAAACAAAAAAACACCAATTCCCTGGGCTCTCCTTAGGACTCAGGAAAGTGAAATTTTTAGAAGTGCACCTGGATAGTGGCATTAACAGAACAAAAAGCAAACCAAAAAAATGCCCCTGGGTGATTCTAAGGTGGGGGTGGGTGTTGAAAACCACTAAGTCTGATTTGGAGGAGCACAATTAGGGGTCTGTGTAGCCGAGGGTAAAAAGTGAAAAAGGAGAAGACAGGATATGCTGAATGTATGGGTGGATGTGTGGGTGTCTTTTCCAAATTAGAAGGAACTCCTGCAGGCACCTGGGTGGCTCAGCTGGTTCAGCAACTGCCTCCAGCTTGGGTCATGATCCTGGAGTCCCAGGATGGAGGGAGTCCCGCATAGGGCTCCCTGCTCGGCATGGAGTCTGCTTCTCCCTCTGACCCTCCCCCTTCTCATGCTCTCTCTCTCTCTCTCTCTCATTCTCTCTCCCTCTCAAAAAAATATATAAAATCTTTAATAATAATAATAATAAAAATAATAAAGAAGGAACTCCTGAGATAGAAGACCCCAGCTTAGGAAAGAGCTGCTGCCCAATTTGGAAGCTTCTGTGGGTCTTTCCCGCGTCCGATTCCTCTCCTGTGTACTGTAGGGACCATCACGGAGGGCGGGGGGCCATCAGCCCAAGGTGTCTTGGGCAGGGACTTCATGCTCACTTCTGTGGGGCCCACAGGCACTTGGCCCTCCGTCAGTCCTGGGCTGCTCTCCGCCACTCAGATCTGGCAGCCCCACAAACCTCTGGCACCCGGTTCTTTCTGAATGATATCCCTTCAGCTTCAGCCCAGGGGCTCTGGCTTTTCTGTTTGTTTTCTTTTTTCTTTCTTATTTAAGAAGCTCAAGAGAACTTAAAAAGCAGACCCTTGAAAGCTAAGCATTTCTAATCACATAAAGGTGTCTCTGCAGGGCCTGGGCTGAAGAGGGTTTGTCTGGGGGCTTTCATCTTTCTGTGGATCTCCTTCCTTCTTCAAACAATCTTTCTGGGCTCTTATCCACCCAGCTTGTTTGCTGGACGCCCACCCCCATCATCTCCATGTTTGGGGCCCAGAGGGAAGAGGAGTGGAGGGGGCGGCTGAGGGCCTGAGGGGGAAGGGAGGAAGCAGTCGGCCTCCATGCTGGGTCCAAGGAGACTTTGTGAGAAAGGCCCTCTCCATCTGCAGCCCAGCCCGGTGGGAGTCAATTAATTCTGAATAACCTAAACCGACAGAGGTATTTGCATTCACAACCTGACTGATGACCGTATAAAATTGATTTATGAATTAAAGTGCTTCCCCTCCCTTTATCCCAATTCAGGCTGTAATTGATTATACGTGCTGCAGCGAAATTAAATAAAAGAAAATTAAAAAGAAAAGAAAAAGGAAAGTGAAAAAAAAGAGAGGCCTTTGCTTGGCGGTCCGGCCTTCTCAGGGCTCCTTGGGATTAGCCATTCTATTCATCACATATCAGTTTTTCTTTAAAAAAAGTTACTTCCCCTTTGTCTCCACCCCACGGCGGCTCCCCCCACCCACCTCTGCTATCGCCAGCATTCTCTCCAGCCTCCTCCCACTGGCTGATCCTTGGGTGGGGGGGTGTGGGTAACCAGCCAGTTACCCTCCTGTTCCCTGGACCTAGACAGGGAGAAGCGAGGAGGACTTGTCCCAGGTAGCACTGTGCCCACAGACACTGAGAAGCAACAAGGGTGTCTTCTATCTTCTGCCTCCCTCTTAGGTGCCAGTCTCTCACCTTGTCTCTTTTCTGACTGCCTCCCATTCCACAGGCACACAATCAAAATTTCATTATTGGAAATGTTCACATAAATGTTTTCTCATAAATATCTAAGGCATCCATTTATGATAGCAGTTTTCATGGCTCATTCCTCTCAGTTACCAAAGAATAAAGTGTTGGATAAAGGAATAAATCTCTAATTGAAAATTTTCAAGCTCCTCTGCCTGGGGGAGGACCGTTTCTTGGTTCGAGGAGGGTCGGGACTCAGGGACGAGGGGAGCTGGTTTCAAACCTCCTAAACAGCATGAGAACAGGCTTTGGAAGTTGGAGGAAGACAAAATTATGAGTCGTGTGTCCTTGTGCAAGTCACTTGACCTTTCTTGCTTTCATTGACTCGGATTTAACATAGGGATAAGGGCCTAAACTGAGGTAATGTATGTAAATCCCTTGAAGTGGGGCTCAGAAAATATGGCGGACCTGCGCAAATATTTGAGCCTACTTCCTTGCTCAGTCCACTTATGAGGCAGGGCAGCGGTGACTCAAGTTTTTTGGTGGTAGGATAATCAATGGCTTTCTCCCAGATAGTAGTTGCTATTTTAATGACAAACGGAGAATTGTTTTTCATTGCCATACCGGTCTTGAGAGCAGAGGACTTCTCTCTGTATCCTCACAGATTCCCATGCACAAGACATCATAATTAGATCCTCCCATTCAATTCATCCTCACTACTTTGTCACCATTTCTCTTCCCCCTTCTACCTTGGGACTGCCAAAACTGGGTCCCCAGCTCCTGCTACTTCCTTTTCCTGCCTTAATTGTCATCTCAAAAGCCCACTTCCTACTTTCCTCCTTTCTTGTCTTTGACAGGTTACAGTATTGTTCCCTCTCCTCCAAAGTGCTAACGTGCAGTTTCATGGGTGATCTCATGTGAAGTGCTGTTGGCCACGTTTCACACACACTTAAACCAAGTAGAGAGACATTGTGTGGGCCTGAACAGGAGAAGCCCACTTTGCTGACAGCCGGCATGATGCTCGTGTTCTCCAACTAGGAACTCTTCCAGAAACAGATCTCTGAATGTGAGTGTGGGTGTAGACCCCCAAAAGAGTCACCATGAGAAATCTGACAATTGAATCCTCTTTGGGGAATGTTCAAAAGGTGAGCTATATGATGAGCAAGTTTCCGATAAATGTTTAGGCAGTTCTAGGGTGCTAAACTGAGAGGGGATTTTAAGTGGACTGGAAGGCCCTTCTCACCTCAGGAGGGCCAAACTGCTGAACCTCGACATGGGCTCAGGCCTCTTGAAACTTCACATGGCTACTCTACTGCTGGCTGATCCGCAAATTCCCTCTCTTGAGAGGCAATGAAAGGGATTCCAACTACCACAGGCCAGAAGCCCTGGTGGTGCTTCAGCTCTTCTGGGCCCTCTACCCTTTAGTACGAAAAGAAGAGTGTGCCGTCTGAGGAAACAGACCACTTCTGTTGCTGATGGAAGCTTCGTATCCACAGAAAACCCAAATGCATTTTAATATCTGTGGAAGTCAGAAGGCCAGCAAATTAACACAGAGAAGAACCCAATAGAAGAAGTCTAAAGCGGAGAGTTCTAATTAATAGGAACGTCCCTTTTCTTAAAATTATGTATTTATTCATTTTGGGGGGGAGAAAGAGAGAGTGTGTGTGTCAGAGCGATGGAGAGGGGCAGAAGGAGAGGAAAACAGAATCTCAACACAGGGCTTTATCCCACGACCCTGAGATCACAACCTGAGCTGAAATCAAGAACCGACCACCCAGGTCAAGAACTTGAGCCACACAAGTGCCCCAAGAACATCCTTTCTTAAGTGAACCAGAGAACGTGACTATTTCCCTGAGGCAGGAGCCTCCACATGGGTGGAAAGGAGAAAAGTGTGGCGTACGGGATAGTATCTAGCTATCTGCGATCGACCTCAGAAGATGAAAGCTTTTTAACTGTGGCACATGACTAGAAATGGTATCTCCAAGTGACTTCTCGGACAGAAGTCGAAGTTTCATGGGCCAGAAGCCCTGGTGGTATTGGGCTCCCCCAGATCAGCCGAGATTGCCTCTTCTCTACAATGGTGGTCTCTTAGGGCTCAGCTCACCCTGGCCTGGGGTCAGACATTAGGCAATTTGGGTATAACTATGATCTTAACTTCTGTCATGGTAAGCTTGGAGGAGGACCGAGAGCAGTTGTGAGGACTCAGAAAGTCACGAAGGACCAGGCAGTCAGCAAGCCCGGTAGGGAAAGTGTGGGGATATAGAATTCTGGGAGGCTTGCTCCTGTCACTCAGGTTCAAAATCAGACAAAGCTGCACATGGATGTTCATAGCAGCTTTATTCATAACTGTAAAACTTGGAAGCAACCAAGGTGTCCTTCAGGAGATGAAAGGAGAAACAAACTGTGGTACTTCCATACGATAGGAGATTATTTAGAGAGAGAAAAAAAAAATGAGCCATCCAGCTACAAAATTACAGAGGTACCTTGAATGCTTATTATTAAGTAAAAAGTCAATTTGAATGATTCCAACTACCAGGCAATCTGTATGGTTCCAGCTATATGAAATTTTGGAAAAGGTAAAAGTATGGAGACGCTAAAAGTATCAGTGAATGCCAGGGGGTAGAGGGGAGGGAAGAAGGGATGAATAGGTGGAAAACAGGGGCTTTTAGGGCAGGGAAATTACTCTGTTTTCATCTGTAATTGTGGATATGTTTCATTGTGCCTTTGTCAAAACCCACAGAGTGTACAACACAAAAAGTGAGCCCTAATGTGAACTATGGACTTCAGTTAATACCAAGGTATCAATATTGGCCCATAGATGGTAAGAAATGTACCAACACCAATACAGGATGTTAATAGTAGGGGAAACCACGGAGGAAGGAGGTAAGGAAATGGAAAGGAGGAGACCATCTATGGGAACTATCTGTACCTTCAGTTCAATTTTTCCAGAAACTTAAAACTGCTCTGCAAATAAAGTCCATTATTTTAAAAAAGAGAGAGGGAGAGCCCTCTGTTTTTAGTATTGACTTTCAGCAGCTTGTTGGAAAGATCCTATGTAAATACCAGTTTACTTGATCATTCTTAATGAAAGGCAGAAGTGAATTCTGAAGACATAAAAACAGCTTGCTAATATATAAGAAAAGAGTCAGGCTGCTATAGTGACACTGTTGGTGTTGCTCAGTAATGCCGAGGAGCCAAGGAGCCAAGGAGTCATCCCTGCAGTGATGCCCATGTCCCACTTCCTACACTCAGGACTGTGCACGGGGTGTGATGCACTCTCACAAGCAGAATCTGATCCTCTTTAAACAGTGATTTCCTCTGACCTCCCAAAGACAAAGAGAACGAAAGGTCCAAATTCCCACTTATGTGAAGAAGGGCAGTCTGCAGAGAACAGATGACCGGTTGCCAAAACCCCAAGAATGAGATCCTGGAATCAGTGTTGCAGTAATGGCCCAGTCCAAGATTCCCAGAAGCCACACTGATGCTTTTCTTTGAACATCTTCACCTCTGGTGTCCAGTGGGTTTGCTTGCCATTTTCAGTGCAGACGACATATCTTCTGAACTCTTGCCCACAAATGGTACAGAGGAAACCTTTTGTTCAGAGGAAACCCAATCTTAAACTTCTGTGACTTCTGCATCTTCAAAAATTCTGGACAGTCTGCCAGGGATCCCGTCCTGACCTAGGATCACCTCCCAAGATGCCAGACTGTGGCCCAGGCCAGACCAACTTTTCTCCTATTCTTGCTCATATGCTTTGTCTACTTGGCCTAGTTTCCCAATCAATTCACTGCTGTTACACTCAGCAATCAGACTTCAGGGAACTATGTCATTTATATATAGCACTCTCTCGAATTCAGCTCAACAGATTTGTCTGACCTACAAAACAAGACTCTGCAGAATCTGCAAAGAAAAAAGAATAGTTCTTTTCCTTGGAACCTGGTCCTCTAGCTAAGATGTATGTAAATTAAATGAATAGAGAACAGTTCGAAGCCAAGATAATAAACAAAGCCTTGGCATTGAGGTACTGTCTGTATATGAAGGAGCCAAGAGGATTGAAAGAAAGGAATAGATACCTGTGGGAAAGCCTCATCAGTGAAAATTTTTGGGAAAAACTGATATGTAAGATCTAAAAGGAGACTTGTTTGTTCTAATGTACACATTTTCCTTGGCCCAGCAAAGTGATTAAAAACAATTGTGGTTTTGGTGTTCAGGAAAAGATAGGCTGAAACAGTAAAACCAACCTGGTGGACCAGAGGAAACACAAGGAAAAAGTAAAAAATTTCACCAACTGTGTATTTTTTCAGTTGACTTACTCGGTGAAGTCTTCCCATTTGATGTGATAATGAAGCTTTCAGCCAGGTGATTTTGGAACACCTCCTATACCATCCTTGTCTTCTCCTTTTAGATTGCCTTCGCTTCTAGTGCTGCTGGAATAGGGAATTAGTAGGATAAATATGAAGACTTGACTTGACCAAAATTGAAGTTGCCAAACATAACTCAGGGAGTCTCAAATAAGACGTTGTAGATTGTGGCGAGTTTAAGACCGACATGGAGAAGGTGGTGAAAGAAGAGGAAGAGGAAAAGCTGTAATGACTGTGTCTTAAAAGATAAGTCACTTCTAACTCTGCAAATGAACAAGCCATCAGAAAACCTGATGTGCAGCCATCACCTCTAAAGGCTGGAAAACAACCATGTCCTCAGAACACTGTTGATGTCATTAACATTCTCTCTTTGGAAAAGGAGGACAATGGCACTGCAGAGAGTATCCTGATAATTTTAAAAAATGGATGCATATAAAGCATTTAGAACAGTGTCTGGCACATAGGAAGTATTATAGTATTAACTTTTATTATTCATTTGTGACAAATAAACACAAAGGGTAAAAAAAAAAAGGCAAACAAAAACTCAGTCGTTCTTAACATTTGGTTGGTATATTATTTTTAAGTAACCACATATTTGCTCTTTCCAAGATAAATGATATCTAGGATGGAAATGAGACAGTTTAAATGAATGCTGGTCTGGGTTTAATAACAAATTCATGTTTTTGTTCGGATGAGGAAATAAACCTTAATAATTACATGAAAATGACCTTTGATTGCCTGATATTAAGATGTCCAAGATAGGCAAATGTTCAGACTATTTAAAAATACCATACTTTTTTCCTGATTAAAGGCTGGTTTAAGAGGATAAACCAATATCACTAGAAGTGGGGGTTTGTTCCATCAGAAGAACCTTCTTTTGACCTTGGAGACAATGTTCCAAACTCCCTGAGTTTCCCCAGTGGCCCCCAAGACTCCTTGTGCCATACCAAACTTCTTCTTGCTCTGGATGGATGTCCTTGCCATATAATGGCCCCTGCTGGTCAAGCGACATGCTGGAAGACGCAGACAGAAGGAGAGGGTCCCTGAGGTGCCCCTCCAAAGTTGTGCATTCAGTGGAAGAGAAGAACAGCTGGCTAGAGAACTCAGCCCTCCTGGCTTGTTGGAAAGGAACATCCCTGAGACTGCCTCACTGAATTCTTCTTATTTCCTTCTGTGAAACTGAAAAGTGGGCAGACGCAGTATCTTGGCTGCTTGAATGATGTCTCTTCTATTTCTTCCAGCTGTCAATGTTAGTGCATCTAATAGATTGTTCCGGTCCTCAGTTCCTCACAGTTACTTTGGTGAGGAAGACCCTTCACATCATATGTCAACCTCCAATCTTCTTTTAAAAAGAAATATTTCGGCTCCCCAAAATTACTTTTTCCTCAAAGTACAGGTATTTTGCTTATCAGGTTTCCTAGAGATATTCCACAGGAATATTCCAGAGGCAAATCTTCCATTAAAAGAGGCTGAACAACAGAGTAGCAGCCTGAGGAGGAAAGAGTCAGAACTACCACATAGGCATAACTCATCCCTGCAGGTCATGAGCAATTGGAGGTGAGGGACAATTTTAAGGAAAAGTGGTCTGCTAAGAAAGATGTGCAGAAAACTTATTCTGACTATCAAAAGGCCAAAATTAATTTTAAAAGTTTTTTGTATGAAGGGGCGCCTGGGTGGCTCAGTGCGTTAAAGCCGCTGCCTTCGGCTCAGGTCATGATCTCAGGGTCCTGGGATCGAGCCCCGCATTGGGCTCTCTGCTTGGCGGGGAACCTGCTTCCTCCTCTCTCTGCCTGCCTCTCTGCCTACTTGTGATCTCTGCCTGTCAAATAAATAAATAAAATCTTTAAAAAAAACAACAAAAAATTTTTTTGTATGGAAAGTTGAATGTTTACACAAATACTATTTTTGAAATGAAGAACAGGTGCAGGAAGGTGAGGCCAGTAATGAAAGAAAAGAAAAGAACTAAAAGTCAAAAGCATCAGTTTGTAAATTACCTGATAAACCATTCTGGCTTTGAAAACAACTTGCAATTCTTAAAATCATTTCAACATGTGTAACTTCATGTGATAGTCACATCAGAGGCCACTGCTTTTATTTTTATGGAGTCTCTTTACTATTGAAGACTATATTCTACAAAGGTTTGAGTTTTGAAAATATAAAAGTCCTTGGAAGCTAATTCACCTCGGGTCTGTGGTAAATCAGTCTTCAAGATGTGATAATGGTGCATCTTTTCCAATTTTTTGTTTGGGCTAAACAATTTTAGCACATAAACATGATCATTATTAAAAGGAAAAAAATAATGTCCCCTTTAAAAAAAACAAAACAAAACAAAACACGAGACTGCTCAATAAATAAGATCTGTTGTAAAATTAGATATTTGGTTTCAGCTCCGAGGATGAAGTTGTAAAGAGTTGGCCACTTTTGATTCTGAAGTGGGCCTTTGTAGCTGTCTTCGAACCCCTGGAATAAAGAGGGTTGATTTGCGATGGAATCTCTAGAGCCTGCAGTCATATATTACAATATGTTGTAAATCCAGAGGGTACAATATAGATTTCACAGGGGGCCCTGGGGTTAATTGAAATTCCATCTGTTTCTTCTCTGTGGCAAACTTAGCATCCTGGGATATTAGCTCAGGATCAGATATGACATTTACAACTTTTTAAGTTTTAGGCTAAAATAGAAGTTTGCCTAAATTAGCTCCTCCCTACTCTCTACATCCTACCTTTGATTAAAAGAAGAGTTTACAAGACAGCCTTTATTTTCCCCACAGCTGCCCCCGAAGCACCCCCCCCTTCTTTCCAGTGCATGCCGGGCAATGCCATGTATTCTTAGACTCCCAATGGCCCCCATTACTGTCAATTAGTTACGGAATGCTACAGGGATTCATGCCTGACAGCTCGGGTAAAGGCAGGAGAAATGGGCCCAGTAGGGAGCGAGGGGCCTGATTCTTTTTTGTGCACAAGAAATACCTTTCTCAGCAAAGCTTTTAATGGCTTTCCCTTCATTCTTTCCCTCTGCTCTAGTGCTGCACCCCCCATGATCCCTAACACATCATACACACATGCGCTCCCATATTCACACACTGACACGTTTGTGTGACTATCGTCCAGGACTGTGAGAACTCTCTGAGCGGGAGGCTCTGAGATGTCCTTCTAACCTTTGACAGTTACAGAGCTTTAACATTCCAGTATATATCTTTGCTATAATCTGATTCCTAACTTCCTCTCCTCAGAAGGTTTCTTGTTACCAAGTGCCTCATTGCCTCTGGCTTTTTAGCATATTTTCCTTCTGCAGTTCTCCTCCTTCCAAAGAAGAAATGTGTTCTCTCCAGCCACAGACTCTGGGTCGGGAGCCCACTGCACCTACCGTGTGGTCACTGAGTTGGGCAGACAGTGGTGCTTGGCATCTCCTGCCACTCCCAGGTCTTTCTGACTTCTTTGTCTTCCTCTTCCCTTCCTCTCTTCTACTTCTCCTTCATTTCTCCCTTTCCTCCTCCTATCTGTGCCTAGATCATTCCATTTATTCTGGAGACTGGAGGCTAGGGGTTTGGTTTTACTCATTTTTGTTTTCTCTCCTCTTCCTTACCCACTCCAAGTATTTATTGTAACAGGATAAAAAACTTTGTTTTGTTCACCAATGTATCTGTACTCCATAGAATAGCACCTGTCCCTAGTAGGAGCTCAGTAATATGTGTTGACAATGCATGCATAAAAAAAAAAATTAATGCCATTGGTGGTACACAGGGTTAAGGGGAGCCCAGCATCACATCAAAATGGTCTGCCTATCCCTGGTCTACTGTCTTTGCCCTTTTGTAGGACTACCAGCCTTTTCTAACTCTTCAAGAACAAAGATACACTTAAGAAAAGCCTACTAGGAAGGTAACAGGTCCCATCAGGAAATAAATACAATGCTTAAAGTGATTAACACTTCTCTGATGGGTTTGAAAAAGATGACAGAGTAAAGGGAGGAGATGATGTCACATAGAGAAAAAACACTGGGCAATTCATGCCCGGGTTATACATTGTTCCAGAACTTTCCTCTCCTGGAGCCCAGCCTCGTATAGGGCATTGAGGAGTCACTCAAGGGCAGTGGCAGGAAGACACTTTCAGTCCATCTAATCCAGGCATCTAGAGAAGGGCAGAGGAAAGATCCAGAACAGTGAGGAATGTCAATGTTGGAGGGATTTCTTGAGCCGAAATGTAAGGCTGCAGGCATCTCTCTCCGGGCTCTTGCATCCCGGACAGTAATGGGTGGACCCTGCCCACAACAGGACTCTGGTCTGCAAAATGCAGCTATTTTTATGGTCAACCCATCACCACCCACATACTGCTTTAAGATTCCTACAGATTCATCAAGCTTCATATTTAGGCCATCTGAGAGATATTTCCCATGCTGTCTGTTTTTTCAAATCTGCTTTACTTCAGTGCTTTTAAAATGGGAACGGGAATGGGAATCACCTGACAATCCCACAAAAGTGTCAGTTCTGTGGTGTCCTGGGATTCTGTGTTTCTAACAAGCTGCCAGGTGATCCATTATTGCTGGTCCACTGACACACTGAAGACTTTACTTCATCATCTTGGCAAGAAGTAGGGAGGGCTTTGTAAAAATGGATTGACTCTAAACTGAATTAAAGAAGCCAATGTCTCATTAATAAAGATTTTGATTCCTCAGATAAGAAAAAAGATGTATGTATGATTCTCCCATCTTTCCTTTTTGGTGAGTATAGGAGGTGCTTGGAAATAGTCAATGAACTCATGAGCTAGATATGCAAATGCTGTTTGTCCTGTGTAAATTTCAATGCTTTTTCTACCCACTTGAATAAGAATTCTATTACAAAGTTTCAATTTTGTTTGTGTTTGTTTTAAACAGTGAAGTTACTTTGTCATGAAGAAAGAAATAAGTCACTGTATGATAAATGAATGAGGTTACTTGGAAGACAGTATGATCAGCTGTCTATCATGCTTCTTTCCTACCTGCTAAAGAAGAGGCAAAAAGAAAAGAAGAGGTAGGGTACATAATACGGATTCATTGGTAACCAATAAATATGATTTGGATTGGAAAGAAATACAACAGAATATCCGTATTTGTATATGGTTAATCCTGCCCAAGGTGCCTGCTCTCATAAACACATAGGCTTGGGACTCAATATACAGGGGCAACTTGTATTTATAAATCCACAGAAATTCAGAAATCAGCCGCTAACATTTACTACATCTGGTGCTAGGTGCCAGCTGGGGGTTCAGATCCAAAAGGAGTGGACAGCCTAATTAGGAAAATAACACAATGAAAATGAAGCAATAATTTAAAATGTAAACTGTTCCATAAACATCCACATTCCATTATTCCATAAACATCCAGGCATTCATGACAGTTAAAGGAGTTTATAGGAAGAAAAGATTAATTGTGATGGAGATGGTCAGGAAAGGTTTTCTAAAAGGTAAGATATGAATTGGAATTTGAAGGAAGGTTAGGCCAGGAGAGATGGCAACAGAGTGATGAGAATGATGGGAAGGACGAAAAACTTTGTGGAGACAAGAGAGAATAAAGTGTGTGGGAGCCTATGGGCACAATAGCCTGTTGGAGTGATTTATTTAAAGGAAATATGGTAGAGAGAGAAATGTGAGAACAACAAAGTTGGGAACAGATTAAGAAAGGTCTTGAATGTTAGGCTACAAAGGTTGGAATCGATTCTGTTAATAACAACAACAATAATAATAAAACACTCGATATTTTAAGAGTACATTTTAACAAAAGTATTTTAATAAATTGATTTCAATAGCCCAAGTGTAAGGCATAATTAAGATGGTGGAAAAGGACACCGACTACGCGGGATAGAAGGAGTCATAGACTTTAATGACTGATTATACTTAATGGATAGGCAGTGACTCTGAGCCTTGAAGTTAGTAGAATAGAAAGAAAACACTGTGGGAGGGATTCAATTTGAGATATTTTAAGTTTTAAGTACTAGTGTGACAGATAAGTGGAAAAATCCAATAGTTAACTAAAGTTTGACAATGTTACCCAGCTAAGACATGGCGGGAACTGATGTGTTGGGAGTGAAAGACATCTCTAGGGAAAAGCACGAAGAGACTGAATCTTGGGAAATGCCCGTATGTATGGCCTAGAGAGAAGAGGCAGAGGCACACAGAGAATGAAAGAAGAGAGAGGAAGATGGGGCTCGGCCAGAGGGAGGGGCCACAGTATGGAGAATGCCGCAGAAGAACCCAGCATGACAGGATCAAGGGAAGGTTCCCTCAAGGCTACTGGTGCCTTTCCCAGTGTGGACGACACAGAGCGGAAGGATGAAAACCAGATGACAGGAGATTAAGGGGTGAGCAAGTCATAACAAATTTAGAATTTATGGACTTCCCTTTAGATAAAAGGAAAAATAGAATGGAAGCCGAGAGGGGAAATTAAGACAAGCGCTTTTGTTGCTTTTTCATTTATTATCATGGTGACCCAGATTTCTTTGTTTATTGATTAAGGGAAAGGAAAAAAGGGGAGGGAAAAAATGGCATCTTAAAAACCGCAGAGAGACAGGAATTTGAGGTGATAAAATCCTGCCGGAGATAGGCCTCCTGGTAAAGGGTGAGCCCTATAAATGGCAGCAAGACCAAACCAAACAAAACAAATCTACACCAAAAAATTCCCCGAACAACCCTGCCTCCATATACTTGAAAGAAAAGGGGTACAAGCTCCTGGGAGTACTATCACCTCAATCCTGTGAGACTTGTTTTCAAGTTCTGGGTATGGAGGTAAAATAGAAGAATGGAGACTATTTGGACCGGCCATTGTTTTAGGAAATTGGCAAAAGGGGGATAGAAATAACTGCCAAACAATGGTTGAGATGAATGTTAACTGGCCAAAAAAGCACAAACACACACCTAAAGATGGTACACAGTGGGCATGACTCAGGGGTTTGGAACCAACACCACAGACTGGGGACCACGAAGCACCAGACACAAATGGTTAATAAACTCAACAGGCATGATCCAGAAACTATGGCATATCACCCAGAAGAAGATGATTAAGAATGCTGAACCAGAGCTACTATTTAAAAGAGACTATTTGAAAAGCACTTGTTTCGAGTCAAGCAAAGGACAAAAACTTACTGAGCTCTGTACACGCAGCACTGGGCTTGGGCATGTTGGGATTACAGAAGAGTCGCCGGGCAGTGTTCCTGCCCTCAAGGAGCTTCAGTGTATTTGGGGAGTGGAGAGGAAGATGGAAGAACCCTAAGAGCACATCCACATTGTGCAGCAGAGACAGGCTTTCAAGTGCCACGAGGAAGAGCTTGCTGGAGCAGAGCCGGCTGAGAAGCAGCCAGAGCAGCAGAATGGGAGTGGTCCCCCATCCTGCGTTCTTCACAGCCTCACCAAGGGTCACAGCCAAGACTCACAAGGAATACCTGTGAGATCAGAAATGCAGCTGAGGAAAGGGTAAGTGTGACTTTCTCATCATGTGAAGGAGACCTGAAAGCTATACTCTCTCTCCTCAGAGAAAGAGCTGAAAGCAATGCTCATCGTCCTTCTGTTCCTGGTGTGGGGTGCTCTGCTCGGGACAGCAAGCTGTGTTATGAGGAAGATAGGAGATTTGGGAGGGGTGAGAAGTCTGGAGTCCTTTTTAAAAATCTTTTTATTGATCTTCCCCCAGGTTTCTTGAAATATAATTGACACAGAACAGTAGATATGCTTAAGTGTGCCACACAAGGATGTGGTATCTGTATATATTGTATATATCTGTATATATTGCAAAATGATTACCACAAGATTAGTTAACACCCATGACCTCACATAGTGATGCCTTTTTCTCCTTGTGAAGACAAATGTCAAGATCCACTCTCTCAGCTCCTTTCACATACGTGGTGCATACTATTGAGGATAGTCGTGGTGGAGTCCTTGATGAGAAGGCAGCTGCCGGAAGCTGATCCACAGCGCACAGCCACTGAGTGCCTGAGCTGCCCTTAGGAACATTCCTCTGTGCTGTGGGGAAGCTGCTTCCTCAGTGCTCCCTGCTCCAGGGGTCTCTCTCTACTTCTGAGCATGCACTCTGGGTCATCCAAACCTCGGGGTCAGTTTTGGCTCTGCCATTACCAGCTGGGTGGCCTTGCGTTAGCTGTTTAAGACGAGTGAGTCAAATATCCGCCTCCAACAGGGTAAGAATTCTTGTAGGAAAAGTGTGTGGTATCAGGCAATTGCTTGATGTTATTGTCATTTCCAAGTACTCTCTCCTTCCCTTATCTTCACTGCTTGGGAAAGAAAATGGTAGCTTCCTCCTTCCTATTTCCAGTCACACTGCTCGGCAGTGGAGAGTCCTCCCCTGATCTGATGGATCCTGCTCAAGCAACTGGCCATTTGCTTGGCACTGGACCAGTGTTTGTTATTTGACTAATGTCCCTCTGATCCAACACACACACACACACACACACACACACACACACACACACACACACACGTGAGGCCTGGAATTCATATTTTTAAAAGTTTCTACTCCTGATTAAGACTGTTATACTGGGACGCCTGGGTGGCTTAGTCGGTTAAGCTGCTGCCTTCTGGCTCAGGTCATGATCCCAGGGTCCTGGGATTGAGTCCCGCGTCAGGCTCCTTGCTCAGCAGGGAGCTTGCTTCTCTCTCTGCCTCTGCCTGCCACTCTGCCTGCTTGTGCACTCTCTCTCTCTCTCTGATAAATAAATAAAATCTGAAAAAAAAAAAAAAAAAAAGACTGTTATACCCACTCAGACTCAAGAATGCCATGAGAACACAAAATGATATTGTATGAAAAATAGATGAATTGATTTCTATCAAGCCAACTGAGTTTGGAGGCAGCAGCTGCCTCAGTCATAGACTTGGGAATACATTGAAAGGGATTTGTCTTTTGGGGACTTGCCTTTAAGAGAAGTCCACCATCAAAAACAACTTCTTTCTATTTGCTGCTTTTTAGAACAGTCTACCTTGCAGGCTAAGGTTAGCCCCAATCTTTTATTTTTGCTTTTTTGGGGTTGAAAATTATATTCACTTCATTGTGGATCTTTCCTTTACCTGTGATCATGTGACTCGTGTCTTTATAAGGAGTCAAGGACCCAGGCATCTGCCAAAGGAGGAGTGGAGGAGTGTACCACAGAGGATGGAGGGAGCAGACGCTGAGTGTGGGGTGGTAGGAAAAGGCAGGCAAAGCAGTGGGGGCCACTGGCTGTGGGCTGAATGTCCCTTATGTACAGTTCTGGCAGGTGGACGTTAAATTCAGCAAGTCTGACCCAAGGAAAAAAACTTTTCAAATGTGTCTAAAGTCTTGCCCAGTGTCCCACACTTTTAGAGGTGTGTGTGTGTGTGTGTGTGTGAGATGGGGGTGGGGTGGCTGTATACTCAGAGTTGAAAATAAAAAAGCTCCCTCTATTGACTCCTGAATGGCTGAGATAAAGAGAACCACATGGGACCCATTGTCAGAAATGAGAGCTCAGAAGCTGGCCTCCTTTTTCCCATTATTGTGCTATTCTCCTCCTTCCCCCTATCCCTCCCACCTCAAAATGTTTCCCCAGCCTCCACCCAACCCCCACCCCCCCTTCCCCAATAGCCCAAAGACCCTCTTTTCAAGCTCCCACTGTTGAGGCCCCCTCCACGGAGCCCAAGACCTCCATTCAGAGTCACTGGTTTGGGTAAAATCCCTTATTCACCCCCTACCCACCCCCCTGCCCCATCAGCTGAGCCTCAGTTCAGACCTCACAAAACAAAACAAAACCAGCCCATAGAATTGATGGTTGCTGCTGGAGGACCCCCCTCCGCTCTGTGCTCCAGGGGCTCCTGCCCAGGCAGCTTCTATTCTCCTGTTCCCTCCCTCCCTGCCCCCAATCCTGCTGGATTTTTGTAGTTAACAAGCGCACACTGTTATTATTGTGCCCCCTATCATATTTATTCCCTTTCAGAGCTGATCTGCACTTTTGTCAGAGGCAACCCAGGCATCTTTTGACATTTTAGCCTTTCTGTCTGCTGGGGAGTGATGGCATTGGTGGCAGCAGGGGTGACCCAGGCTTCTAAGATGAAGCAAGCAACGCAGAAATGAGGAAGAAGAGAACAAAACCCCAAAACAACAGGGACTGGAGAGGAAAAAGAAAAACATTGTAACTTGTTAGTGACCCAATGCGAAAGAGGTAAGGGGAGGAGGACGCTAATGAGTTTGAGGACAGTTGTATTTAAGAGTTTTATTTCCCAGCAAGGCTGCAAGTTGGCTAACTTTGTGATAACCCTCAACTAAGCTTTCATTTTCACAAGTTACCTAAATTTGGGAGAAATGAGAAAGGGAAACAGAGAGAGTGAGAAGGGGTGAAACCCAGGGAGATTCGGAGAGAAATACCAAAAAAAAAAAAAAAAAAAAAAAAAGGTGTTCTTAATATAACACACAGTTCCAAGTGGCTAATAGATTTGGCAAAGGTCTTTCGTGCTTTTTCTAAATGGAAAGCTTAGGAAATGTCACCAGAATCCCCAAACTTTGGTGATTAGTAAACTACCCAGATTCTTTCATATTCATTTCCATTAAGAATTTTGTGGTCAAGGGCTAGAAGTAATATCTGAAAGTGTTGCTCCAATTAATGCCGGCAGAGTGCTGAAATGTCAATGGAGAGAAACTTCAAGAAAACACAGCTAATTAGTTTTCACTTGACCTCGCAGAGAGGGGCATTTTTATTCCAATTGTACATCTGAGGAAAGGAAGTTGAACAGCACTGTGATTTGCACTGGCCCAAGGTAGAGCAAGGGACAGACAACATCTGACTGCCGGGCCCCCAGCCAGCTCCTTGAAAAACCACAGCCTTCATTTTTTATGATCATATTTCTGGGAAAGAATGCATTTGTGCTGATGAGGAAATGTGAACGACAAAATTCCAACATACTCCTATATTCCAACATACTCCTTCTCCTATAGGAGAAGAGCATGTGTTGAGAGAACATTAAGGGAAGAGATTAGCCTGTGGGATTAGTCATCTCCTAACTTGATTTTCTTTCCTTATAAGACAAAAACAGAGGAATCTCATGGACAGTCTACATAGAGGGAGATGCTCCAAGTCCTCTCTGATCATAGTCTTTCACTTTTCTAAATAATCTATTGTATCCTTAAAGACTTTGTCCTTCCAAATTGCTCAAAGCACTCACAAACATTAATCGAACTTCAGGATAGTTGTAGGTGACATTACCCTCCACTTTCAGAAGGAGAAACAGGCATAGACAAATGAAGTTTCTAGTAACTTTCTAGAAACGCTGTAGTAGAATGAGGTCTAGAATTCATCATACCCAGGCTGAAATCCACCCATGTTGCTGTGAGATCAATGACATCCAACAGATCTTCCAGCAAAATCTCCAACAGCCAATTCTTATTTTTAGGCCCAAGTTTTCCCTTGTCTCCTCCTTCTGCAAACTTTAAATGGTGGCCATTACACTTTTTATAATCTTTCCTGAGATATGAAATCTAAGATTCTCATAGGTTTTTCCTCAAAATAAACCCTTCAGCCTTTTCTTTATTCTCCCATCATATAATTTCTATTCACCCTAGGTTTGATAGCTGCCCCAGTTTCCCTTTCTGAATACAGTTACCCCCACTGGTATTAGTACAAAAATAATCCCTCCATGATATTTGGATAGTGCTTCATGGTTCATCAGAAGGTTTCATTTAACCCTTCTGTTGAACTTCACTATAGTCCTAAGACTTTTATAGACAGGGAAAGTGAGTCAGGCTTAAAGAGGTTATGAGTCTAAAGTCACATGGCTAAGGAATTTGTGTGGAGGTGTGTGGGTGGGTGTGGGAGACAAGAACCAGGTCTTCTAGGGCTCAGATACAGAATATTTCATGTTAATATTGGAGAGAGCCACTGGAGAATGAGTTTTCTGTATATACTGAAGAAGTCAAGAAGGGCAATAGTGTCTGAAAATAATTCAACTTTGCAGACAATTTGTAGGTTTGATCTAGTAGAGTATTCCTTAAGTGTTACTAAGGAACCTAGAACCACTACTTGAGAATCAGGAATATTGTAACAAATGTAAGGTAAACTGTAATCTATTTGGGTGCAGGGACCTGAGGTTTAGTTGACATTGAACATTCTTCTACATTGTGGGGGATAATTCATTCATGTAACTGGGACAAGTTTTGAGATCAGAGTTATCACCAATTTTAGAAAAGAATGTATGTTCTGTAGATGTTGTATGAAATGTTTTAAAGTATTAATTAGGTCAAGGTGGTCAATAGTGTTGTTCAAGTCATCTATGCTTTACTAATTTTGTTTGTCTAGTTCTGTCAGTTACTGAGAAAAAGGTGTTCAAATCTCCTACCATGACTGTGGACTTGTCTATTTCTCCCGTTAATTCTGCTTATTATTGTCTTGTATATTTTGCAGCTCTCTTATAAGGTACATACTCATTATTTTATACCTTCCTGATGCATTGACTCTTTACCATTACGGAAATACTCATTATCTCTGGAAATACTCTGCCCTGCAATCTGCTTTATCTGATATTAATAGAGCTTTCTATCATTTTTAGGCTTATTTTGCATGGTTTATCTTTTTTTTTTAAATTTTTAAAAGATTTTATTTATTTATTTGACAGAGAGAGAGAGAGATCACAAGTAGGCAGAGAGGCAGGCAGAGAGAGAGGGGGAAGCAGGCTCCCTTCTAAGCAGAGAGCCTGAGGTGGGACTCGATCCCAGGACCCTGAGACCATGACCTGAGCCAAAGACAGAGACTTAACCCACTGAGCCACCCAGGCGCCCATGGTTTATTGTTTTTACCTACTTACTTTCAACCTGTATCATCTACTCAAGATCAAATACATCTAAATTCTTGATTATATAAGAGCTTCTGTAAATTTAATTAGTTTTAGTGAGATACTGAGAGTATGATCATCTCTGGATGAATCAATAAAAAGGGAATTTCTGAACTGAGCTAAAAGGTTAAAATCAGGTACAGGTGGCCCAGTAGACAGAAGTGGCTGCTCCTGTGACCCATGTTCAAGACTTATTATCTGAATTCTCCATATCTTCTCCTCTCTCTTCTCAACTGGACTTCCTCAGAGTCTTCTCCCCGTTCCCACTGCCATCTTTCCCCCTTTCTCTCCAGAAAGTAAACGCTAGTCTATGACCTTGTCACTTAGTCCACAATCATTAAGGTTTTCTTTTTATCTTTTAATTTTTTTAAATTTAAATTCAATTAGCCAATGTCTAGTACATCATCAGTTTCAGATGTAGTGTTCAATAATTTATCAATTGCATATAACACCAGTACTCCAACATCCCTGCCTCTCATCTCTTCAACCAAAAGACTAAAGCAGGGAGTCTCATTGAATTTCTTTCTTTCCTGAGACTCTCTCCTCAATGCTCCTTTTGTTTCCTTTTTAACCCCTTGGTTTGGTAATAGCTCCCACTTTTGATGCTCCTTTATCCCTTTTCAAATCCCTCCATAAAACTTACTTCTTTTTCTCAGTCTCAGTTTTTTTCCTCCTTTCCAGCCACATCAACTCAACTAGATGTCTCCCTGTTTATTCAGTGTTTTGTTTAAGCCTAAATCAGACAGTCAACGCCTTGACGCTGGGGTTTCATGCTCAGAATTCTGTGCTTTCCAAAATGCCATCTGCACTTACCACACTCCACAAATAATAAATAATCAGACCAAAGAATCAGAAAACCGGTGCCAGATCACTGATTAGCATAAGTCCTCAACACACAGAAAGAGCTGCTGCTGCTGCTACAGAAACGTTTTCTCCAAGAAAAAGAGAGCTGTGAACAAGAACCTTGGAAGAGATACTTGGTCACAGTTCAATTTGGATGATGTAGAGGACAAACTGACTGTGGAGGGGAAGGCCCCCGGGGCTCCTTCTCCCCCAGTGTGTCTTAAGAAACTGTGGCCTGAGAGCTCTTTCTAGGCTTTATTCTTCCTCTGTACCCAGTCCCTGGCACAGCACCTGACATGAAGGAGGTGCAGGATAAACATATTCTTGAACTGTTGACTTGAACCTAAAGATTTAGGGGAACGGTGAGCTCATTCCAGTACCTTGCTAAGGAATTGTTCTTTCAGACAAGTCTGACTCCTGACTGATTTATAGATATCCAATTGCTATAGAAACTGGATTACTACATTAAACCATATTTGATATTCATAATTTGATGCTCTGAACATAGACAGTGCTGTGCAAGGGGGTCTGGCTAAGAAGGCAGATCTCATATGTATAACATTTTCATTTGTTATGCACAAATATATATTTATATACATTTATATTTACTTTTATAGATAATAAGTGAAAAAATCTGTGAAAATGAATATATCTATATCTATAATTTCAAAATGGTTCAGTAAAAATATTTGATCCTTAAAGGAACACATCCTCAGTTACACAGAAAACTCACATTACAGAGGACTTGTAAGGAAGGCCCCCAGTGGGTGGGGTCTGAAATTTCAGTTTATTGTCATTATATAACCTAGCTATATACTGAGCACATACCTTTCTAGCTTGCTCTAGAAACACCTGTACTATATCTTTTCAAATGAGGTATGGAGTTGGGGTTCTCCAACTACTAAGCTGTAGGGTTCAGTGCTCTGGGCACTGGTAACCTCAATACTCACATGCAACAAGGCTGATAATGACCATTTATCCATTCATTCAGTACACACTTCCTGAGCTCCTTCAGTGAACCAGTTCCTTCATGAGTAAGATAAGGTGCCAGCCCTTTGGAAGACTACAGCAAGGCCTTCAAGTCCTGCAAAAGTTGGAAGTTTCTTTTGATGTAGCTTTATTTTGGGATGGGAAGTAAGTCAAGGCTGATAAAGACATGACACTGATGGTCTAGATACCTTGCTTGTATCTTCTCAACTCTGAATATAGAAGACCCCCTCTTTCATCTGGGACAAACCTGCCTACTGACTGGACTAACAGGCAAAACCTTAAGGGCAAAGACAAGGCAGAAGCAAAAGAAAAGACTGAACAAACAGATTGGGGGAGAGGAGGCAGAGATGAAGAAATGTATACCCATGACTGGTCCAATATGAATCTTATGGACATCAGGTTCATGCTTTGGGGTCCAGGGCTGTTCAGATCTGTGCTCCCTTCCTTGGCCTGAGTGGGCCTTGCACCAGGCAATGATTAGCTAGAATAGAATGACTTAGATGGAAATACTAGGCTAATTCAGACAGTTTCAAGCCCCTGGAGAGCTGGGGTATATGCCTCTTGTAGGAAGGGAAATCTAGAAAGGTGATTTATAATATACATTTTTTTGGCTGTGTACAGAAGATTTCCTCAAGAAAACTCAGCTGGCTCTTCATTTAAGGGCCTCTGGATCTCAAGACTGGCTTCTGTTTAGAAATTGGTTGAGGGGCCTCAAGTCTCTATTATGGTGGTTCAACTCATAATTCTCCTGAGCAAACCTAGTTTTTCTGCTTTTACAAATCTAGTAAAACTTTAGCAGACTAGCCATCTACTTAGCTTTAGAAACAGCAAAATTAACTAGCCAATGCCAGTGACCTCTGAGGTTCAGACCATTCTATTTATTATTTTGGCTCGCCTACCCAGTCTAGTAATCATACCAGCCTTGTCTTTGTGATTGTCTACCACTTAGCCCCTGCCAACCCTGAATCCCAGGGAACCGGTTAGATGGCAACACAGAGCAGGTTGGGGCTCTGGATTCTGCAGCTCCCTTCGTGAACATATTTATCTCTTCTAGACTTGAAAAATGGAGAGTCTTCTGGACTCTCTTTTGGGCCATAGTTGGAGAGCGCATGTCTTACAAGATAAATCCACTTTAGTATTCAGATGTCCTTCAGGACATCTTTGAATACTTTCCTCTGTGACAACTGATCTCAAACATTTTGGTCTCAGACTACTTGACATTTCTTAGAAATTATTGTGAACTCCCAAGAATTCTTGTTTATTTGGGTTACAGCTATTGTTTTTTACTGTATTAGAAATTACTGAGGAGTTTAAAATATATTCCTTTGATACTATACCAGAACTTGATAAGTGGTAGTTTCTTGAAGGTTACATTATAAAATTTATTTATTTATTTTTTAAAGATTTTATTTATCTATTTGACAGAGAGAAAGAGAGAACAAGCACAAGCAGGTGGAGAGGCAGAGGGCCTCTGCTGAGCAGAGAGCCGGGTGAGGGAATTGATCCCAGGACCCCGGGATCATGACCTGAGCTGAAAGCAGATGCTTAATCCACTGCGCCACCCAGACATCCCTAAAATATCAAATTTAAATGACATCAATACATTTTTTAAATTTTATAAAAACCACTGGTCTATTTTGAACTTTGAATGATATGGAATGATGTTGACTTATAAGATATTACAGGGTCATGCATTGGTCATTTGGAAAATATTGGTTCACTGACTTATACCGATCTTTTAAATGTTGACACATGTTATTGTCCACTATTGAAAATCGCATTTCTTAATATTAGAAATTAAAAGCTATCGAGCTTTAGTAGCAGATACAAGTTTTCTGTATCTCTAATTTTCACTAGGAGGTTCGAACTTTTATCATCAACAAATGCTGCCAGTTGTTTTCACAGAAGTGACATGAAATGTCAGGAAGAGCCTCTAGTTTGTCAGTTGTTTTTTTTTTTCCCAAGTAAAAGATGATATGCCATGAAAAAGAAAAAAAAAAAAAAAACCCTGCTAGTTCAGCTCCCAACTCAAACAGTCACACAAGAGCTTTTCTCAAGACGGCCATCATATTTCAGCATGCAGCAGAAGTGCTTTATAAATACTTCCTATTTGGGGGCACCTGGGTGGCTCAGTTGGTTAAGCAGCCAACTCTTTATTTTGGCTCAGGTCATCATCTCAGGGTCATGGGATCGAGCCCCACGTTGGGCTTCCCACTCAGCATGAAGTCTGCTCCAGGACTCTCTCTCTTTCTCTTCCTCTGCCCTACTCCCCACCCTCCTCCACCACTCACGCTCAAACACACACACTCTCTCTCTCAAGTAAATAAATAAATCTTTAAAAAAATATTTCCCAGTTCATTACAAGAATATTAAAAAGATGTGCACTAGACAGTTAAAACCTAATACGATTAATATTATTACTGCCTCATCAAGGCTATTCTTAAGTGCAATTAACTCTTTTTATTATGAGTGTGTGGCCGTGAAGACCACGAGGGCGACTGGTATAGTTTGTTGATCTTACTGGATTCTTGCTGACACGCTCTACCCTAATTGCTTTTGCACCATCAGTGCAACATAGTGAAACATGGAAATAACATCTTAGTATTATTATGAAAATAGTTTTGATCTTATGGATTCTGTGAAAAGGTGTTGGAGACCCCTAGGGCTCGGTGGACTATACTGTGAGAACTGCTGTTCTACAGTGTATCAACTACCTTTGCATCCAGAATTCAACAAACCAACCCAAGGTAGAGCCATTTCCAGCTGCTCTTGGCTGATCAAGCTAGTATTTTGAATCCAGAATCTCTGTTTAGTGCACCCTATCAATGAATTAGGCCATGTCCAACATTATATTCCTTCCACCCTGACCTGTCACTTTTAGGATCTATGTAGGATTCCCATACATTTTCCCCATTTTCTGTGAAAATGGGCAAAATTGCGCAATTCTTTTGGTGTATATTTCTCCTTCTTGTGGATTGTCAATTCTGTACATCACTCTTTGGGCCCGCCGGGAATTGAGTCTGGTCATAGGTCTAGAAGCAATGAGAAAGTGTGAGGGAAGTTCTAGAAAAAGACTAGCAGTCTCCTGCAAGGCCACTACCTCAGGATTGGCCATTTCAGATTCCTTAGGTGAGGGAAGACTAACCTCTTCCCTCAGGGAAGGAGACAGGCAGGAGACATGCAGGCAGTTTTTTTCAGCAATGAAGACTTAGCAGAATTCAGGGGTTTAAGGTCAGGAGTGCCCATATGTCTTCATTACAATGTGAGCTGAGAATCTGAAGCTTTGAACTCACCATTTTCTTTCTCCCAAGTTCTCCAGCTTCTTAAGAAGCATATAACTAGCTCCTTTATACTTCTTATCTTTATGTTCAATGACAACATCTGCTTGTTCATGAAAAGCTTAAACTTCTGTTAGCAGTTGATTACATGTGTTTGCAGGTAACAGGTGATAATACAAATTCTGCATCAGCATGACAGAGATGACCAGTGTCCCCCCCTTTACCATTGGCAGTAGAGTAATCGATACCTTTAAATCCAATCAGATCAAAGTAACAATTCCAGAAAACCCAAAGCTAATTCAGAGAACCCATCCTTAAGGCCTTGCTGCTCTAAAATCACTACCAATACTAATTTCCATATCAGTAAGAGTTTGGAGAGAAGCAAACCCATGAGTGACATTGAGTAAGGGACTTTTAATATGGATTAGGCCTTGCACAGTAATGGTTAAGCAGTCTACTTAAGGCCCTGTTTCCATATCTCATGTGGGGCCCCAAGTCACCAGAGCCAATAGTTAGGAAAGAAAATTAGATATAAACTGGAGAGAGCAGATATTCATTAAGTGCTTATTATTACATGCCCTTTGCTCTTCAGGGCCCCACAGTGCGTCCTCTGTTCACCTCATCCCTACTGATATTTCTGGCATTCACGGCTAATGCCAGCGGCTGGTGTAATGTTCACATAGGTCCCTTTTGACTCAGCTATGGATAGTAATCATGGCTGGCAGTTTTGCCTCATACGCAGACCCCTCTGGAATTGAGCTAAGACCTATATTTGCCCTTGGTTCTGGTGGTCTCCTCTGCTGTGTATAATCCCATGTCAGATTGGCAGGCCCTCTGTGGCAAGTTCTCCAGATAGATCCTCAGCCTAATTTGAGTTCTGCATGCCCTGGGTAGCTGAAGGTGGTTTGGACAAGCTATATTTATATGCCTTCCTCTGTTCCACTACACCGTACCCCTGGGTTTACATTAAAGTAATATGTTGATCAAGGGCAGCACAGGAAGTCGTCTTCCAGAGCCCTAAGTGAGGAGTCAGAATAAAGATTACTTTCCTCAGAGTTCACTTAACTTTATTGGGTGCTTCTAAAGCACCCCTTCCATTTCAGCTTATGTTCTATGTACAATATGTGCATGATGGGTGGGATAGGGGGGCAAGGGGGAGAGAGAGAGAGAATGAGTTCTATGGATCCAACGGATCCAATAGTGTGTTGGTCATCTGGCTCTGTGAGGGAAAAAAGCCCTGGCATGCAGTGTTTGGTAATTTCTGGGATGAAATGGCTGGTTTCAAGCTAGCAATGACTTAACAACCTGCTCAGAAAATTTTTGAATTTTTAGAAAAGTAACCTTGCTAGCCAGGATAAGCTGACTCCAGCATTCAGCTGCCTGGAACGTTCCTTTATCTGTCTTTGTTTCCTTCGTATTTATCTATTGTCTCTTACAACTCCACAGCCACAAAGTGTAGGCTTTGTTTTCTTTTTTAATTTTTTAAAAGATTTTATTTATTTATTTGAGAGAGAGACAGAGAGAGAAAGAGAGTGAGCATGTGTTTGAGCACATGAGCAAAGGGGAGGGAGTAGAGGGGAGGGGAAGAAGACACCCCGTTAAGCAGGGAGCCAGATGTGGAACTCGATTCCAGGACCCTGGGATCATGACCCTAGCCCAAGGCAGATGCTTAACTGACTGAGCCACCCAGGCACCCTGGGCTTTGTTTTCTTTCCAGTCTATCACATCCTTCTATTTTGGAGTATTAAGCCTCTTAGCTAGGGAAATCATATAATTTATCATCTGAATCAGGACTTTTTTGAGAGTGAAAGGGAGCACTCTTAATTATTCATCAGGATAATAGGAATAAACAAATACTGTCCCAGAAAACTGGAATATGTGGTCACCAGACTTATGACCTAGTCTTCATAATGAGTAACTGTATCTTCCATAAAATATAGGAATACTCTATGACCTGAGTTCTCCATGCTTCCTTCCCAAAGAAATTTAAGAAATCTTTCACATCTAAAGCCTAGTTTTCAAGCCTGTTGTCTTGTTAAATAGGCCTCCAATGTGGGGGGGGGGGGGCTACAAGGAAACATCCACTATTTTAATATTTTTATCCCTTCCTGTCAATAAATATAAATATCCTTACAGACTGTTGAAAGGGAAGCCCTGTCCTTGAAGTCAGACTGGGATACAAATTAAGGTTCTGCCATCATATAGTTTGTGATCGTGAGCAAGTTTCTCGATTTCTTAGAGCATTAGTTTTGTAGTCAGTGAGTTGGGGGATGGTGGAACTGGAGTTTAGTGGTGTTACCAGCTCTTCCTGATTCACCCGAGACTATCCTGATCTTAAAACTAAAATTCTGTATCTCAGGAACCCTCCCAGTCCTGGGCAGATGACCCAGAACAATTGGTATGAAGCTCACATATCATGTAATAGTGCATCTCCTCTAGATGGAACTGGAACCCCCAGGGGAGGGTGAGTGAGTGGTCAGAGATCAACTACCTAGGAGATTTTTTTAGTTTTGCTTTATTCTGTGTCTCTATTGTTCTACTTTATTGCCCCCACTGCCAGGGGAGTTACCATCTGTTTGATTGACATAGTCACTGATGAAGAGTTTGTCCTTTAAGTCATCTCAGCAATGTGATTAATTATTAGGCACAAAGTAAGAATTCCGAAGATGAATTGGATATAATTCTAGCCCCAAAATGACTCTTTAAAGAAAACCTCTGTATTCCTCTTGCCAAGAAAAGTCTATGTTGCCAGTGGTGGACATTATCCTCCTGTTACTTCTGTTGGAATGATCACCGCAATCCGAGAGGCAGAGGATCAATCAAGCGAGACATTCCATCCACACCTCTGGGGACCAGTATGGCACTGTTTTCTCACAAAGGCTTTATTTAGACTGGCTTAATAAGAGCCTCTCTTTTTAAAACATAATGTGAATTTAATACTGATGACAGGGGCTGGACGGCCGGTGCAGAAGCGAGTCTTCTATTCCCTGAGAAGGTTCAGCTGGTGTAGCTACAACATGAGTTCCTCTCCCCAAGTCTGAGTGGTGCAACCCTGACAGGTAGGAATTAGCTCTCGAGGGGCCTGTTTGGTCTCAGAGACTCATTCCAACTGTGACACCTTGGCCTCAGCTACCCCATTATGCGGGGTGGAATAAATGACTCTTGCAGAGGCAAGACTTCGGGTGACATCAACCTTTTTCCATCTGGAAGGAATTGAAATCATCAGCTCATTTTTGGTAGTTTTCTAGGGAGTAGAGTCTGTGATTTAAGAAATTATGACTTGGAACTCAATTTGGGACAAAAGATGCCTTTTTCTACTTATACCATGCACAACACCTTCATTATCATCTCTTCAAGCAAACATCCCTTTTCTAAGTTGGCAGGCACTTCACGGTTGGTGTTAATAAACCCAATTCTTCTTGAAACAACACATAGTCCATGCACTGGCTGGAAGGGAAGGATTAACAAACTTCCATTCTTCCTTTAATTCCAATCTGCCTCCCATTCTTGCGAGTAAGTCATACTGGAGGCAGCAGCAGGAAGAGCAAGGATTAGGAACCATCACAGTGCCTGGCACGTGGTAGAGGTATTGAATGAGACCTAGTTGCTGCCCTGGCCATGCCATTAACTAGTTGTATGACCTACAAGTCCTTCCACCACTTTGGTTCTATTTCCACAGCTCTAAGTGAGTGGTTGGGCTGGGTAGTCCTCAAACCCTGTCCCATCTGTAAAAGCCAATGAGTTGCATGCTTCAGCAGCTTTTCTACTTTCTCCTTCTTTTTCTGGTTTGTGTTCCTCTCTGCCCCTCCTTAGAAACTGAGTAGATTGATGAGATGGCCTTTGTCAGGGATGAGGAGGGGATGGTGATTAAGCCTGGTTAGGAAAAAAAAAAAAAAAAAAAAAAGGACGACTCTTTTATACTCCACAGTCAAGTACTGCTTTCAACAGGAGCCTCTCCAAGGCACCAGTTGGATCTGCCCTCTTCTGCAGACATGGCTTCTGTCCTTTCTTGTGTCAATCCTCATCTTCTAACTCTAAATCGATCATCTCCAACCTCAGGGAATGTTCCTTTATGGTTACTGGCAGTGTGTGCTGATAAACCGGCCCTCTTAAAATGAAGTTCTAATTTGTAGTGTTTGTTCATTTTCATGGTGTAAATATTATTTCTATGGCTGATTTCAAGCCAACAATGCTTGAACAACCTGCTCGAGAATTTCCTAAATATTTAACTCTGTTCTTATGAGCTGGTGTGAGGTGATTCCAGCACACCACTTGGCCTGGCATAGATTGTAAATAGAAACCAGACCTTCTACTTCTTACATTGGTCTATAGTATCAACACAATGTGGCACACATAGTAGGAACACAAGTGAAATCTCTGGTTGACAGAGCCTCTTTGCACCTTGATTAGTACAATCTTTCATACTTTCTGCTGTAGACTGAAGGCTTATATCTTCCCAAAATTCATATGTTGAAACCTAATTCCCAGTGTGACAGTATTAGGAGGTGGGGACTTTGGGAAGCTGTTAGTTCATAAGGGTGGGGCTCTCATGAATGAGATTAGTGCCCTTTCAAAAGAGACCCCACAGAGCTCTCTCACCCCTTTCCACCACATGAAGACACAGTGAAAAATGGTTGTCTATGAACCAGGAAGGAGACCCTCACCAGACACCAAATTAGCTGGTGCCTTGCTGTTGGGCTTCCCAGCCTCTAGAATTGTAACAAATGAATTCCTGGTGTTTATAAGCCACCCAGTCTATCCTGTTCTGTTATAGCAGCCTGAACAGACTTAAGTATCTCCATAATCTTTCTTAGGACAGTAACTGTAATAGTTTCCAAGCTGGTCTTGGCTCCAACCCCTAATTCATTCTATTTATTGTGACTTTCTCTTCAGCTTATAAATTAGTCTGGTTTGCTTTTTTTTTTTTTTCCTGTTCCTGTCCTCTTCTGGTACTTTGATATTTAATGCACGCATACATACTCATAAAAACAAAATCACCTTTAAGCTTCCCTGTTTGTATCTTGGGAAAAAGAAGGTACACCCAGAGCTTAGCTTCAAGCCTTGTGAACTCCACCTCACACTGGAGTTTTCTTGTGGTCCATGTCAGTCTGTAAGTTACTCAAGGATTCCTTCTTGAAATGCCATCCATGATGATCTCTGGGAATTGCACATCAGGTCAGAGGAATATTTTAGAGACCAACCTATTATTAGCAAATCAGATACTGACTACACAAAAGCTTTCATTAGAATTAAAGAACCACCTCTGCTGCTCTCTTTCCCCTTTCAGTTCTTTCCTTGTTTAACTTTTGCCCTAACTTTGTTATGCAAGCTTACTTTGTAGGGCTGTGCCAGTCGTGGCTCTGGGACCAAGTGTTCCTTTTTCAGGCAGAGATGTTTCATCTGGAGCCAGCCTTGACTTTTCTTGCAGCCATAATGTAAGCATGAAAATATGAAAATGAACAGCACAAATAAGGTTTTATGGCTTTCTCCAGCGACGTTGGAAGCCGGGAAAGGCAATAACAGAATTCAATCCTTCATCCTCCTTTCCTATTAACTTGATTTCAATTTCTCTTCCAGAATAAATAATCGACAAATTTCTTCATTAGTGTGGAACTGGAGGAAGTGTGGTCATTTTGGCTAAGGCATGTCAGTACTGTTCTTCCTTGGCAGTTCTGCTTTGTGGAGTTTAGTGTTGGGTTTGCAATTTCTACCAGGCTATATGGCAAAGACTAAATAAAGAAGTAATGAGGTTGCTGTGTAGGGGTCCAAGAACAGATATCAGAGGTCAAGGCTGAGGTGTGCTGGCAGAGATGAGCTCAAGACCAAATTGTGCATGCACTGGCTATACTCATGCTCAGGGGTGCAGTCCATTCTCCAAAGTGGAAAAACACAAGAAAACTACCAGAAATAGTGAAGTCTTCCACAAATTAAAAGCAGTCATATTCTTCCTAGACTTCAGGAGTCAAAGCATTAGGAACCTATTTAGCAATCTAATTGCAAATTAGATTAGAGAGCAGAGACACATATACACATTTCAAAAGGGTCACACGAGATAATTTTGAGAAAGCATGGTGAGGGCCAGCCTATAGCAAAATTATATGGTTACTTTTGGCATCCCCAACTTCTCTGTCCTACCTTCTTATCTTGTTTCTAGAGTCTTATGACTCCCTACCCTTTCCAGGGCCTTCCAACTCCACTCATTCAGTGAGATGGTGGATTCTTGCTAAAACAGAGATGCTTCCAGGAGAATGCCAATTTACACATAAATATCACCCTCATTTTGCGCTCTATTCCAATGATGTACAAATGTGCATGCATACTTAGAATAATTTGGGAAGCCTTTCAAAATGCCAATCTATTCCCTTCCCTTCTCACTTTCATCCAAGGAAACAGAGCAGTAAAGGGGTGGTGGTACTATGAGGATGTGGTGGTGGGAGGCAGCCTGATGGCTGAGGAACAAAGTGGGAAGGTGTTGAGGTCACAGATGGAGAAGGCAGCTGGAAGGCTGTGCATTGGTTGCCTTTAGCAAATAAGCTAATTGAGAAAATGGGTAAAATATTGAGGATAGTCAATTGATATTTCTCACCATCTGAGGCAAGATCTTCAAACGTGGAAATAGGGAAGGCCAGAAAGATCCTGAGGTGTTGGACTGAAGCTGTAAATAATCATATGAACTCATGAATTCTTACATATATACATATATATACACGCAGGTATAGAAATAGTTTGAGCATACTATGTCCCTAGATCGTGATTTTTACACTCTTCCTCCACTCAAAGGAGCAGGGCTCCTTCGAAGAATGGCTGACTATAAGGCTAGGGTAAGGAAAGAACCAGATGAACCTGAATCATCTTGTTGTGACCAAAAGTAATGCTCAAAGAATGATGGGGATATATCAATAGGACAAATAAGTCGACTTGAAGAGCTCCCACTAGCCAAATCTAGGACAACTAAAACATCAAATAAATAAGGAAAGCACTGGATTGAAACTCAATGAATAAAATAAGAATCCATAAGTTCACACTGATATAAGTAAATGTGTAAACAAACAAATGAAGGAAAAGAAGTGGTTCTTCCTTACATTATAGTTCCAACTATTAAGTGTACAAATTTGATGTATAGTATATCGGTGTGATATTGGACTGTCTCCCCACAAAATACTAATTGAATACAAAGAAAAGTGGTGACTTTGCAGTGGAGAACATGGCAGACATTTGGCCAGATGATCAAGATTAACATCACCAATAGTGGGACAAGCCATAGTGTAGCCTCTGAATGTGACATGCCGAGAAGAGCATAGCAGCTTTTCTCCAATTTTTCTGCCAAGAATGCATGGCTTGTGTGTAAGGAAACATCCGACTGATCCAAGTGGAGGGTCATCCTAGTGAATGAAAAGTCTGTCTCTTTAAGACTGTCAAGTACACAGAGCCAGGGAAAGGAAAGACTGTTCCAGACTGAAGGAGAACAATGAGACGATGGGTGTTCCTAGGGAAGAATGAGAAAAGAGACATTCAGACAGTTGGAGAAATTTGAATGGGGTCAGTGGATTGGAAGGTGGTGTTGTGTTGATGTTGATTTTTGATTGGGACAGTGGTCTGATGGTTTCGCAAAAGAATCTTCTTGTTTTGTGAAGGTAGACATGGAGTATTTAGGAGTCATGAGTCATGATGTTGGAAAAAAGACAGTCTCTCTCTGTACATATATGTACATGCACACACATAAACATATACACAGACATATACATATATATATATACCACTTATATTTATACACAGATAAGCAAATAAAAACAACTTTATAAATATACTTTACAATTATATCTGTATGTGTGTTAGAGTTACTAAAATTAGCATAGATATATAAAGCTCTTGGACATTAATGGAGAAATGAAATGCTAACTTCTGAAACTTTTTCCATCTTTACTTGTCATCATTTGCATCAAATGCACACAAGATATCATGGACCCATTTAACTTCCTCAGAGTTCATGAAATACCGCTTTTTGGTCATCACATTGGAATGAAAATCTGTGACACCAAACTAGTCATTCATTTAATTTTTTTTTTTTTTTTTTGAGAGAGAGAGTGTGTGTGTGCGCGTGAGTTGGGGTAGGGGCAGAGGGAGAGACTCTTTAAGCCGACTCCTCTCTGGGTGCAGAGCCTGATGTGGGGCTTGATCTCATGACCCTGAGATCATGACCTGAAACAAAAACCACGAGTCGGATTCTTAACTGACTGAGCCATCCAGGTACCCTTCATTTATACCAGTATTTTAATAATCCTTCAAAGCCACAAGTAGCATTCACTCACGCAGTATTTAATGAGCACTTACTATGTGCCAGGCCCTGTTCAGGTGCTTGCACACATTGTGAACAAGTAAGATCCCCTGCCTTTGTGGTGTTTCTATGTTAGATGGTGATTTCTGTGTGCTGTCTATGACATAAGGACAATGGTCATCTGGTGGATACCAGATCATGAAGTTGTGACCACACCATAGCAGTGTTAACACACACTGTGTTTATTCTGACTGAAAATGGAAACCGTTCATACTGTGCCTACTGGCGAAATCTTTCCACAACACAAGGCAACTGAGAATCTCTTTTATAACATAACCATGTTCCCTCAGTGATCTGCATGGGCTACACCTCTTTGGGCCGTGTTGCACACAGGCGGCTTTCAAAATTGTCCAAAACTTTTCAGCACCAGCTCTCCCCTGAGAGAGTCACATGCTCTCGTGTGTCTGAGGCAAATATATATTTTCTGGACTGGAAATCAGAATCCTGTGTCTCCATTCGTGTGAATTTCAAACATGTGGGCATGAAAGAGGTGAACACAAACCCTTACTTCTGTCTTTACCTGACTGTGGCTCTGACAGGCTCCGCTGACGAGGCTTAATGTGTTACCAATCGAAGAGAAGCTGAATATCTAGGCCTTGGACCCTGGAGGGAGACTGGGCATGCCAAAATACTTCCTCTTCTCTGGGTCAGCTTTGGTAGAAGCCCCGGCCTTGGCCTTGAGCCCGATGTCCCCCTGGCTGCCCTGGCAATGACCCCAGCCTGACCTGGTTGAGCTTTCCTCCCTCTGCTATGAAATGCAGGTTAGGGAGGCTGGGGCAGGCCAGAGGGCTAAGTGGCTCCGCTAAAAGTTTCTTTTACCACAGTGTAGACATTGTGGTTTTGTTGGAATCACATTTAGGTTTATGTGCATTTGGTTTTATGAAATACCCAGGGCCATTTGCCCAGGAGTGAAATGAGTTGACCCAGCTTGGCCACAAATGACATTCTGGTTAGAGATAAGCTCCTGCAGGGAAGGGAAAGCCTACCTTCTCTAATGTTAAAAGTTCTCAAGGGGACAGTGTGGTGAGGGAGAAACAACACCAGGACCTAGGTTCCGCCACTGCTCTGCTGCCAGTCAGCTGTGTTACCAAAGGTAGGCCACTTGACCTCTCTGTGCCTGTTTTCTCATCTCTAAAATGCATGGGGGGTGGAACTGGTGTCCTCTTAAACCCTCTCCAGCTCAAACACTCTATGATTCTATGCAGGACTGCCTACATAATTTTCAGGGTCCAGAACAAAAATGAAAATGCAGAGCCCCTTGTTTAAAATATATAAAGAATTTCATGACAGCAACAGCAGAACATTAAGGGATGCATACGGTCGTTCCAGCACAGGGCCCATGAAGCCTTGATTCTGTGGGTGTCCCCATCACTACCCTTCATTGATTACATTTGAAGGAGCATCTGCTTGATATAGTAGGAAGCACATGGGCTCTGCCATCAGAAAGATTTGGTCCGGGAGCCTGGGTGGCTCAGTCAGTTAAGTGTCTGCCATTGGCTCAGGTTATGATCCCAGGGTCCTGGGATCGAGCCCAGCATCGGGCCTCTCTCTCTCTTCCCGGCTTGTGCACTCACTCGCTATCTCTGTCTCTCGCTCTCTCTCAAATAAATAAATAAAATCTTAAAAAAAAAAAGAAAAAGAAAAAGAAAAAGAAAGAAAAGACTTGGTCTTCCATGTTGGTCCTGTGTACTAGTGTGTGATCTTGGGTTACTCATGTAACCGCTGCTTGCCTCAGTCTCCCTGTGTGTGAAACAGACAGAGTGCCCCCCACCCCAGCAAGCCTGTTGTCAGGGACGAAGACCGATGCAGAGAGCACACAGGAGGGGTTCAGGAAGCAGCAGCCCCAGTGCTGCAAGGTTCCATGTGTTCACACGGAACGGAATTCCATCTGAAGGATGGTTTTGTGGAGCTACAGCTTTTCAAAGCAAGGTTACGTGCTGTTAGAAAGACAGTCAGATTCAAAACAGACTTTATTTTTGTCAAAAAAAAAAAAAAGTCACAAGTGGTTTTTTACAGTAACTGCGGCACTCTGCTTTCTGGACCACACACTCTCTGATTTAGGAAGGCATTCTGTTCCCAACTGTAAATTATCTCCTGGGCCCCTTACTTTTTGCACTCAGTTCCCTGTCCTCCCACTCTATCCCCTGCTATTCAGGACTGCACACAGCTTCCGAGAAAACCATCTGAGTTTCACATTTATTTCACAGCTTTTATTCTTGTTTGCTTTCCTTCATGTGCCTGCACACGTGCAGTCTTTCCCTGTTCGTGTGCAGCCAGAGATGACCAGCCTCGCCCTGGGTCTCTCTCTGCTCTGCTTAATCCACCCAGCACAGGTCGGCTTCTGCCGAGGAGGGAATTCCACTCATTCATTCCTATGCTCATTCTTCCCACCCTTCACTCACTCAACATTTTTCCAGCACATACATGCTCTGGCCATGTTGCCATGTGCTGGGAATATAGAGATGAATTAGGACTTTTGAGACGCTCCAGAGGTAATGGGAGAGATGGGTCAGTAAACAAACCCCAGATAAAAGGTAAATACCTTTGTAGGGATTGCAGGAATGGGGTGGGGGAGAGAGGACTCCCATGAGTTTAGCTTCCACCTGGGTGAGTCAGAGAAGGGGACCTTTTGAGCTGGGTCTTGAAGTAGGAGTAGGAGTTTTCTAGAAAAGATATGTCCATCTGAAAGCAACCCTGCAACCTCACTGCTGCTTTGCCATCCTTTAAGTCATCCCTTGACATTTCCCTGAGACATCTGTCTGAGGGTTACCCTTGGGAACTGCAGGTTCACACACTGGACAGGCCCTGACACATAGTCTACCATCTTGCTCTAGTGGATGAGAATGTCTAGAGGTGAGGACCCTCCACTCTCCTCTTTACCTTGGTGCCGTGGTGCTTCATTCCTTCCCCCTTTCTTTCCTTTTCTCTCAGGGGAAGATGTCCTTCCTCCTTCCGAAGGCAGCTCTTTCTCAGGGACTCCAAGCCAATATTGACAGAAAGAAATGAGAATAGAACTTTCCAGGTGAAGAAAACAATTTCAACAACTGGGTAAAGATGGGAAAGTACCATGCATGTTTGGAAAATAGCGAACAATCCAGCTTTGCTGAAGCCATCTAGTCTAAATTAATCTACTTGATGAGTATGAAAATCTACATATTCCTTTAGGGAAATATATAGTAAATGACATAACTTAGGACTTTGGCTTATGCTTCAACAAAAACGTTTATTTGAGTGCTTTATGTTTTTGTTAGGGGATGTACACACACACACACACACACACACACACGAGATCATGAGGAGGGAAAGGAAATTAAGCTGGCATGGATTATAAGGGAAATAATGCAGACAGATAGCATTTGATACAGGCCTTCAACAAAAGTACAATCTTTCAATGAAAAAGGGAAAAGTAGGGTGTTTTGGGTAAATGGAACAGGAAGAAATTGTGTGTGTGTGTGTGTGTGTGTGTGACCGCATGTGTAGTGGGGTATGGTGTGTGAAAACATGTTCATAGAAGGGTAAGTTGTCTCATGGGCTAGAGGAGTGGTTCTCAAAGGAGGTGAGGTATTTATCCCTGGTGGTTCTCTATGGGGGTAATTTTATGTCCCAGGAAACAGCTGGCGATGTCTTTGGACATTTTTTGATTGTCATGACCTTGGGGGTGTGGTGCTACTTGCATTTAGTGGGTAGAAGCCAGGGTTGATGCTAAATGTTCTATAAGGCATAAAACAGCCCTTGACAACTAAGAATTATCCCATTTGAAATGTCAATAGTGCTGAGACTCTGACATCCTGGGGTAGAATATGGCAGTCCTAGAAAGAAGTGACAAGAGATGAGGTTGGGAAGATAGATTAGTGTCAATTTGTGAAAGGTCTTAAATGCCATATTATATAATGGAGTTTTCTAGAAAAGCAAGTTTCATTTTTATTCATTTGATTGGTTGCATTTTACTCAATGATACTCATTTATAATATGGTTCAATTAAAAGTGATATTTACAAGTAATAACAGAGAATTTTCTGCACAAAATTCTATTAACTAAAGCTTTGAGATCACTTGAACAACGATTTCTTACAGAAAAGTGTTCATTCTTGTCCCCTCACTCATTGCCATCTAGATTCCTTTGTCTCCTGCCACTTCCTCCTCATCTCCCCCCAAGGTGTCCAGGGTCACCTGGACCCATGAAGTACAAGGGTTGAACTCAGGGTTAAATGTGAACCCGGCCCCTTTGCCACTGTGAGTTAACTGCTCACTTTTTTAGAGTTACTGTTAGATATGGGCTTTCAAGAAAGATGGGGTCTGATCCAGGACTAATACTGGATGTTTGCGAACAGAAGTCTGAGGATCACTTTTTCTAAGCCTTATTTATATTGGAAAAGCTGAGTTCATAGTCTCCTCACTTAATTCAGTACTCCCCCCCCCCCCACCTTGTGTAAGAATCCTTGTTCCATCCTCAGAATTGGATGCTGGATCTACTCCATTATTAGGAAACTGGTAATGAGCTGGGACTTACTTAGGAAACACAGAACTTCCAAGGCCTGGTGTCAACCTTCTAAAATCAGGTATCTGCCCAGAAAGTATTTCCCAAAATATGGGGGACCCCAGAAGGCTAAGGGCAGGCCAACTCTTCATTCAGATCAAAGATGACTGAGTACTGAAGACTGTGTACTAGTGCTTCTCAAACCTGGGAGGCCGGAGAACATTTTCAAATACTAGAGTTTTTGACGGCACACCTTAGGGGATTAAATTTTATCTACTGTTATCACCCCACTATGATGGCTTTCATTCGTTGAAGTTAAAAGGATACAACCTACATGCTCAGAAAGGAAGAAAGATCACAAATATAGAGTCAGACAATTCCCTCACCCTTCTGCTCTGAAATTGTATGCTCCAGGGTAGGGCTGCCAGGTAAAATACAGGATGCTTGGTTATTTTTGAATTTCAGATAAATAATGAATATTATTATAGTATCGATGTGTCCCCTGATAAATTCATTCATCTGAAATTCAAATTTAACTGAGAACCCTGTATTTTTATTTGCTAAGTCTGGCAATCCTATCCCAGGGAGAAAGTGAGAGGGCAGTCTTCTATTTTATTCAGTCAGTATCTGTGTGCACACACTTCTCAGGGACAGCCTGCCTCTCTGAATATTATTGCTGTTGAAGATGTACCTCACATGAGCCCTTGACCCAAGACAACTACCTCACCTAAGGTTCTACTGAAGAAATCCTAGTCTTCTTTAATGCTGGAGGTGGAGAAAAGGCTGCCTGGAGAGGGTTTACTCAGAGATACTGGTCTCTGATGTGGGAGATTTCTGAAGCATTTTCTTCATTTGACAGATAATAATTGAGCCCATTTAGTAAGAAAAAGGAACTCAGTAAGAAATACTTAGTAAGAAAAAGGAACTGAGTCACTTCTTGTTAAAACAAAAGGTTCATTCTGTTTTCATGATGCTTACATGGTTAAGAGGGTAGAGTTTTAATACTAATTTTAATATCCTTAATTTTTACCCCAGAGTAGAACCTGAGTTAGATGTGACTCTATGTGTTGGCTTTGTCACACTTTATCTTCCTGTTACTATTTGAATACATTTGCGTATCGCCCTGGTCATGTTTTCAAAATTCTTGCTATGTGGCATCTCTCACAGCAGATTTTATGAGAATACATAGTGATATATACTGGTGCAAAAAGGAAAGCTTTTAGGAGCATGACTGTCCTGGGCACTTTTTGTTTCTTGGCTGTGTGCATGTGTGTATGTGTGTTTGTGAGTATATCTGGGCGCACAGATGGTGAGTCTCTTAAAAATGCTGGGTGTATAAAGACTATCTCCTTTCTGAGTGAACCTTAATTTAAAAAAAAAAAAATTTTCTTGACTAGTTTAGTTGCAAAAGCAAACACATGGAAGATTCCAGTAATGACTTCTTGCGCAGGAAAGATGGCTGCTGCTCAGAGCCTGGGTGAGGAGCAGACATTGAAATGTGGCTTGGCTCAGTCCCCTGGCAGAGGACGAGGGTGTTATGTTCCATTAGAGGCCCTGGTACTTTCTCAGAAACCTGCCAAATCAGGCACAGACTTGCTAGCAGTCACAACCGAAGGATCCTACTGACCCATGCCCAGTTCTCAGGAGGTAACTGGCAAGAGAGAAGAAAGCAAAACAAGCAACCAAATCCCTACGCACGTTATAAATCTGACTTGGAAATTTTGCCTCAAGGCTGTCAAAAAATAGTAATAATGATTCCTAGGCCAGTTCTTGGGCATTTAGTCTTTAACGTAGAAAAAAAAAATACATCCAATTATCTGATTATCATCTTGTTTTTTAAGTCTAGCCATTTCCAGGTCAGAAGACTCTGGTCCTTGAAAATAAACTTAAGTTATGGCCTCCTCCGGCCAAAGCAAGGCCTTCGGGTCACTCTTCAGGAACCACACCTTGAAATCACATGCATCTCCTTTCCCTGTGAGATGTTTCCTTGATTATCTGAATCTCCACTGCCAGGGATAAGTTGATTTGTCTCCATTCCGTCTGAGGTTGTGGAGATAGGTTTCCCTTGGATGAATGGAATGTGGATTAAGTTCCTCTGCTTGGCTTCTCTAAGTGAAGCCAGAATGAGCTAGAGAGAGTAATCTGGATATGGCCTTTTGCTGCCCTCTGGTGGAAAAGGTGGGGACTGAACTAGCCGTAAAGACCGTTCTTGAGCAAACACTATTAAAATGTCCACGCCCAGGTCCACCGGGAACAATTATACCTAAAGCTGCTAAGTTAAACTAAAATGTGAATCTACATGTCACAATAGAAAGCTATATTAAATAAATGGAGTTTGAAAGGTTTCTCTATGACAGTCTGCTTTCTCAGTAATGGGGCTTTAATTCTACCCTCCTTTACTTCTGTTTGCTAAGAACTTGTTTCTCACTTTTCTATCTAATCCTTCTCTTTTTTCCCCTTCAACCACTATTTCATGTATCTTGAGACAGTTATAAGAATCTTGTAAGGAGTAATCTTCAAACATTTTTAAAAAATGAAAACCAGCATTTGAATGAGAAAAACTAATTCTTACACACTCCAGATGATAAACTGGGATTTATACCTATATGTTCAGATCAAAACCCAAACCAAAACTCACTTCCAGAATTCAAATGAATCATGTTAGTTTTATACCTTCTGAGAGTCCCTCAGTGCAAATGAGAGGCTGTCTTTTTAAGACTTTTGCATGCAAATTGCACTTTGTTTATTTCTAAGTAGGCTCCCTGCCCAGCATCCAGCATAGAGCCCAACTCCAGGCTTGAACTCAGGACCCTGAGATGCAGACATGAGTTGAGATCAAGAGTTGGATGCTTAACCAACTGAGTCACCCAGTCGCCCCTGCAAATTACATTTTGAAAGAGACCACGCCTTTTTTTTTTTTTTTAAGTCCTAAAAATGCCAAAATTCTCAAAAAGTATAGACAGGTAGGAGCATGCACTTCACATTCAAATCTAGGGCAGAATACATTTTAGAATCAGGAAAATTTTTGGAGTCTAGTGTGTGGGATATTAACATATGCATATAAGTTTATGGCTGACCTTTCAAATGTGTTCGAGTGACTTCCAGAGCTATTATGTTTTTTGTTTTTGTTTTTGCTTTTGTTTTGAATGAAGAAACTCTTCATGCCAGGCTAGTATGTGGTTCTATGGGAAGGCTTATTTACTTATGAATTAACTCAGTATATATTCAGCAAACATTTCCTGAGCACCCATGTGCCAGCAGGATGGAGGATATGTACCTTCTGCCTGGAGGTGCTTACAGAACTGAGTACCAGTGTCTCAAGGACAAGACCAACTGTGGTCAAGACCATGAGAGAGGCAGAGATGAAAGTGACATGGAAGTTCAGAGTTGGAAGAGATTAATACCAACCTTTGGAGCAGGCAAAACGAGGGGCGGCTGAACTGGGAATTAAGGGATGAATAGGATTTGGACATAAAATTATTCCACATGGCAGACTTCTTTGAAAGGAATAATTTTCCTTAGAAAATAAATTATGGACTGCTAATGAATTCCATGGAAATAAACTTTCACCCATTCAGGTGACTTTGGATACTGTCAATTCTTGATCGACTTCTGTCCTTTACAAAGAAATTTCTGCTTTCCTCCTCAAAATACTCTTCTCTCTCCTGACCAAAAGCAGTAAAACAAGAGAGAAGGAAGTCATTTTATCCCATCTCTCTGTCCCTATCTTTTCTGTAAGTCACCAGTGCTACTCATTTGATATTTAGCATGCACTTAGCATATGCCAGATACTCTGCCAGATACCAGAAGGCAACAATTAAACAAGCATACCTGATCCTTCGTCCAAAAAAGCATTTACTGGATGGAGATAGCCAAATAAGCAATGGAACAGAAATTCTTAGTGTACAATAAGAAAACCATACACCCACATAGGTCAATAACCTGCCTTCTGGTTTAAGGCAGTCTGGATTCGAATGTGGGCTTCATTGAGTATACTCAATCATGTGACCTTGGGCTACTTACTCAACTTCTTTTCACTCCAAAATTTTTTTTAAAGATTTTATTTATTTATTTAGAGAGAACATGAGTGGGGTGGGGGAGGGGCAGAGGGAAAGAAAGAATCTCAAGCAGACTCCATGCTGAGCGGGCAGCCTGACACAGAGCTCAATCTCATGACCCTGCGATCATGCATGACTTGAGCCGAAATCAAGAGTTGGATGCTTAGCTGACTGAGCCACCCAGGCGCCCCTTCATTTTAATATTTGATAGAAATATATTCCTAGCTTACCTAACAGTCTAAGCAATTGTTTCTTGTGTACAATGACTTCCCTTCAGGCAACAATTTCGCCTTGTGAGTCTGCCGTCCTCTAGGGCATCATCCTAACTACTAAGCAAGAAAGAGAGAGTGTGGAAGAGGCATAGTTACTTCTTAAAGACACTAGTCTGGGGATGGCATCCATTGTTTAAAACTCAGTGACATGGTCACACTGAATTCCAGAGTGGCTGGGAAGAGTAGGTCAGCTGTACATCCAGGAATAAGAGGAGAACATGGATCTTGTACAGCTAGCCATCTTTGATACATGGTTTGTATATCATGTGATGAGTTTCAGGCTTTATTGTGGAATTAATATGCCATTGATAGCAAAGGAGTAAAATGATCATATTTTTAATTTTAGAAAAGTAATTCTATCAGCAGCAAAGAGAATGGTTTGGCTGAGATAACCATATGGAGAGAAATGTTATTCAGTCAAACACAGGAAGAGGTGCAAGGTTTCAGGGAGGAAGGTAGCAGGTGAGTTCAGTTTGGGACATGTTGTTGAATATGAAATGCTTTGGCATCATCAGGGGGAAAATACAGATACATGCTCTAATTACCTTCTCTGAAGCCTGAAGCTCAGGAAAGAAATCTGAGCTGCAGATGGGGATTTGTATTTTCATCTTCTGGATGTAGCCATGGGAGCATGTAGAGAACACCATATCCAAGGAGTGCAGAGGGAAAGAGACTGGCAAAGGACACTGAGTGGGAGCATCCCAAGTGTGAAGGAAAAATAGCAGAATGTAGAGTCAGATGCCACTGGAAGAAATTATTTCAAGTAGGCAGTAGTTGACAGTGTCCAAGCAAGACACTGGATATTTTGAAAAAGAAGCTGTGTGAATGTGCAGGTTATTCTGTTTATTTACCCTTCTCTCCCCTTGTCTGTGTCCCAGAGGCTGAACCCTGTAGACTTTATCACTTGAGCTCCTTTACTTTCTGGCTTCCAATGGGGTTTGGCCAATGGCAGATCAGAAAGTAGAGAGGGCAAGATATTTTCCCCCATTCTCTCCGTTTCGTGTCTGGTCTCAGGAAGTAGGTGCATTCCACCTTAACCTCAGTTCCCAGCAGTGTCCTGTTCTCCCTGGTTCTAGTTCTTATTGTTCTACTTCCTGTTCTGTCTCTTCAGCCCCAGGAATGATAATGGTTTACCACTGTCCCTACTCTCTGAGCACATCGCCATTACATGGTTGTTGCCTAATCTCTGTAAGTAGCTTCTTCTTTTGAACCATCTGGAGTGGATTCCACTTCCTTCTGCATACACACTGATAAAATAGTTAGCAGGAAGTTAGAAACCAAGCTGTCATGGGTTGAAGACTGAGTACCTGGTAAAGAAGGAGTTAGACTTTCAAGGAGTTTGGCCATGGAATTAATTTCTCCCTCCCTTCATTGTGAAAGGAAGGATTGAGTGGACAACCAGTATAAACACCCTGAAGTGGAGGGAGGAGTTTGTTCTTTCCAAGATAGAAGACTTTTTTATGTTTAAATGCTGATGAGAAAGAGCCAGTAGAGAAGGGCATATTGTTGATGTTCAAGAGTAGTGGGTTCATCTATTGTCTGAAGTGTATAAGAAGGCAGAAAGATTTGAGACTTGGAACACAGACAGGAGACTTGTCTTAGGTGAAGGGAGGATTGCCTTGTCCAATGTAACTGGAGGACTAGAAGATGGGATGGGTGGGGAGGACAAGTAGGTTTATACGTTTGGCATTAGGAAGTTGAGAGAGTTCTTGTCTAAGGACTTGTTTTTTCCTGTAATCACAGAAAATTCAGAGAACGGAATTGATATAGGAGTAGGTATTTGGCAGGCAAATGCAATAGAAATATAATGAGGTGAGGGAGTTGGGATCATTGACAAGTAATAGACTGGGAGGACCTAAGCTGTATACAAGTCAGGGTGAAGGGGAGAGAGAAAAGAGTTAAGGACTGGTGCTTCAGGGATGTTTAAGATCAGATTTATAAGGAGTAGCTAGAGTAAGAAAGTTGAAAAGACAGGAAGCTGATGTGACAAACAGAAGTGTCTGAATTTATGATTGCAGAGATGGAACAATTGTGGATGACAATAAGATTTAGGACATGACTCGTGAATGTATGACTGAAGTGAAGTGAACGTGAAGGTCACTGGAGATGAGGACAATAAGATAGCTGGGATGATAGAGGACTAGGGATGCAAAGGAACTAGGGTATTCAAGATCACTACTTCAAAGAAGTAAAAGTGAATGGAAAAGCATCTCTTCCACATTCCAGGGGTCCTTAGAATTCTTGTCATCATCCTAATCTATGTCTGCCTCAGAATCCTGGGTCTCATATGATCAGGCCAGGCCTAGAAATTAGCTTTGCAACACTTCCTCCCTCCAACTACATCAGGGGCTCACTGCCAAGAGAGTGCCAGCTCCTGCTTTCCACCCAGTGGGAAAACTGGTTCTGGGGCTATGGCAGGGTACAAGCTCCCATTCTGCCTACTGGGGCTTCCAGTGGGGGGAGGGGCAACACAAGCTGAGGAAAGATGTGCTCCTGCTACCATCCTGACTGTGGAAAGCACTTTCCTCTAAGAGTCCTGGGATTCATAGTTGGCCTCTATAGAACCAACAGCAGGGACGGCATGTATGTTGAAGTCAAGTACCTTTGTAGAGCTGGTTCTGGATTCTAATCATTACCCTTTATAATAATTTTATGGGGGAATGCATGCAAACAATGGACTTAGAAATGACTCTTCTAAATTAAAGATTTCTGTATTAAAATTGCATTGGCCTCTCAATACCTCAGAAAATGGAGTGGCAAAAATAATGCTATCAATGAACATTTTTTTCTTTACATTTCTATGAGGTTCTAGGAGTTGAGATAGAAGATTGACTTGTCAGCAGTGTTCCTTGCTAAGAGTGCTGTGTATTTGCAATTTAGATAGTTTAAGGTTTAAAAATATTATTTATCATGTTATAGAGGTCATTTGGGTTCATTGAACACACTTCTGAAAGTAAAAAGAAGAGAAAACGAAACTTCTGTATTCTCACCAATCAGAAATGACTATTATTAACATCCTGGCATCATTTTCACTGCAGATACACATCTTTTTTTTGCCTCTTCCCCAGTTTAGAGTCATATTCTGTATAATGTTTTATAATCGCTTTTATTCACTTAATATAATGTGGGCATTTCCCTGTGTCATAACACATCTTTAAAAAGGATTGTGGCGCAGACTTTTAGCTCTTCACCAAAACCCATTTCCTTCTTCTTGGTCATGCACTGGACTACATTTCCAGGGCTCTCTTGCAGTTAGGTGCAGCCAATGGAATATGAGTCAGTGTGGTATGTGCCATTCCTGAACAAATGCTTTCAAGATGAAGGTGTGTTTCCTATATGTTATCTATTCCCTCTTCTTACAGCAAGATGCAGATGATAAGGCTATAGGGGAATTCAAAGTCAAAGGGAGGAAGGAGCTTAAAATTCTCAATAATCATGTATTGAATACATTGTGGATGAGAATAAACATCTTTTGTGTTTGAAGCATTGTATTTTTGGATCCGTTTGTTACAGCAGTTTTGCCTACCTTGTTTTTAATCTTATGATAATTTTTCATTTTCTGAAATTTAAAATTGTAATTTATTTTATTTTTACCAATTTTTGAAATTTGAATATAGTTGACATATGGTGTTACATTAGTTTCAGGTGTATGACATAGTGATTCAACATTTGTCTATGTTATGCTCACCACAAATACAGCGTTTTGATAGATGGTCACCATACAACACTATTAAAATATCATTGACTATATTTCCTAGGTTCTACCTTTTATTCCTGTGACTTATTCATTCCATTAACTGTAAGCCTGCATCTTCCACTCCCCTTCACCCATTTTGCCCATTCCCCGCCTCCTTCCCCTCTGGCTACCATCAGTTTGTTCTCTGTATTTAAAGGTCTGATTTGGCTTTTCATTTACTCATTTGTTTTTTTTTCTAGAGTCCACACGAGTGAAATCATGGTATTTGTCTTTCTTAGTCTGCCTTATTTTACCTAGCATAATTCCCCCCTCGGTTTATCCATGTTGTTGCAAATGGCACAATCTCATCCTTTTTAAAGGCTATGTAATATTTTAGTGTGTATGTGTATATGTGTATTGTGTGTGCCTATATATATATATTTATATATCACATCTTCATTATCCTTTCATCTACCAATAGACCCTTGAGTTGGTCCCCTAAATTGGCTGCTATAAATAAACCTGCAATAAATATAGGGGTGCATGTCTTTTGAATGAGTGTTTTTGTTTTCCTTGGGTAAATTCCCAGTAGTGGAATATATCATATGGTATTTCTATCTTTAATTTTTTGAGGAACTTCCATACGGTTTTCCACAGTGGCTGCACCAGTTTACATTCCCACCAACAGTGCATATCCTTTCTCCATATCTTTGCCAACACTTTTTATTTCTTTGTCTTTTGGATTTTAGTCATTCTGACAAGTCTAAGGTGATATTCCATTGTGGTTTTGATTCGCATTTCCCTGATGAGTGATGTTGAGCACCTTTTCATGTGTCTGTTGGCCATTGGTCTGTCTTCTTTGCAGAAATGTCTATTCAGGTCCCCCACCAATTTTTTTAATTGGATGGGGTTTTTTTTGGATGTCATGTAAGTTCTTTGTATCTTTTGGATACTAACCCCTTATCAAATATGTTATTTGCAAATATCTTCTCCTGTTCAGTAGGTTGCCTTTTTGTTTTGTTGATGGTTCCCTCTGCTGTGCAAAAGCATTTTATTTTGATGTAGTCCCAATAGTTTATTTTTTGCTTTTATTTCCCTTGTCCCAGGAGACACATGTAGAAAAATGTTTCTATGGCTGAAGAGAAATAATGGCCTGTGTTCTCGACTAGGGTTTTTATGGTCTCACATTGAGGTCTTTAATCCACTTTGAGTTTAGTTTTGTGTATGGTATTAGAAAAATGGTCTAGATTTCATTATTTTACATGTGGCTGCCCAGTTTTCCCAGCACCATTTACTGAAGAGACTGCCTTTTCCCCATGGCATATTTTTGATTTTTTTTGTCCTAGATTAATTGGCTAAATAGGCATGTACTTATTTCTGGGCTCCCTGTTCTGTTCCACTGATCCATGTGTCTATTTTTGTGCCAGCACTACACTGTTGTGATTACAACTGGTTTGTAATATATCTTGAAATCTGGAATTGTGATAACTACAGCTTTGTTTTTCTTTCTCAAGTTTGTTTTGGCTCTTTGGGAGCCTTGTGTGGTTCCATATAAATATTAGTATTATTTGTTCTAGTTCTGTAAAAAATGCTGTTGCTATTTTGAGTCTGTGGATTGCTTTGGATAGTATGGGCATTTTAACAATATTTGTTTTTCTAATTCATGGAATATCTTTCCATTTGTTTGTGTTGTCTTCAAGTTCTTCAATCAGTATTTTATAGTTTTCATAGTACAGGTCTTTTACTTCCTTGATTAAGTTTATTCTTAGGTATTTTATTCCTGTGGTGTGACTGTAAACGGGATTGTTTTCTTAATTTCTCTTTCCGCTACTTTGTTATTATTGTATAGAAATGCTACCAATTTCTGGGTATTAATTTTGTATCCTACAAATTTATTGAATTCATTTATTACTTATAGTAGGTTTTTTTGTTTGTTTGTTTGTTTGGTGAAGGCCTTAAGATTTTCTATGTATCTGCATGTCATCTGCAAATAGTGACAGTTAAACTTTTTCTTTACCAATATGGATGCCTCATTTTGTTTTCTTGTCTGATTGCTGTGGCTCGGACTTCCAGAACCATGTTGAATAAAAGTGGTAAGAGTGGACATCCTTGTCTTGTTCCTGATCTTTGAGGAAAATCTCAGTTTTTCACCACTGAGTCTGATGTTAGCTATGCATTTTTCTTATATGGCCTTTATTATGTTGAGGTATGTTCCTCTAAACCCATTTCATTAAGAGTTTTTAAAAGTCATGAATGAGTATTGAATTTTATCAAATGCTTTTTCTGCATCTGTTGAAATGATCATATGACTTTTATCCTTTGTTTTGTTGATGTGTAACATCAACTGATTAATTTGTGGATATTGAACCACCTTTGCATCCCTGGAATACATCCCACTTGATCATGGCGAATTACCTTTTAATGTATTGTTGAATGTAGTTTGTTAATATTTTGTTGAGGTCTTTGCATCTATGTTCATCAGGGATACTGGTCTGTAAGTTTCTCTTTTATTGTGGTGTTTTATCTGGTTTTAATATCAGGGTATTGCTGGCCTTATAGAATGTATGTGAAAATTTTCCTTTCTCTTCTATTTTTTGGAATAATTTGAGGTGAGTAGGTATTAACTTTTCTTTAAATGTTTCTTAGAAGTTACCTGTGAATCCATTTGTTTTCGGACTTTTGGTTTTTTTTGGTAGTATTTTTTTTTAATGCCAATTAAATTTTGATACTAGTAGTTGGTCTGTCTAGATTTACTATTTCTTCCTGATTCAGTTTCAGAAGATTGTGTTTTTAGAAATTTAGTCATTTCTTTTAGGTTGTCCAATTCATTGGTATATTCATTTTTGTAGTATTCTCTTATAATCCTTTGCATTTCTTGTGGTGTCGCTTGTTACTCCTCTTTCATTTCTAATTTTATTTATTTGGGTCCTTTCTCTTTTTCTCTTGATGAGTCTGGGTAAAGGTTTATCAATTTTGTTGATCTTTTCAGAGAACATCTCTTGGTTTCATTGTTTTTTTGTTTTGTTTTGTTTTTTAGTCTCTATGTCATTTATTTCTGCTCTGATCTTTATCTTCTTCCTTCTAATCACCATGGACTTTGTTTGTCTTTCTTTTTCTAGTTCCTTTAGGTGTAATTTTAAATTGTTTATTCGAACTTTCTCTTATTTTTTGAGGTTGGCCTGTAATGCTATATATTTCCCTCCTAAAACTGCTTTCACTATGTCCCAAAGATTTTTGGACCATTGCGTTTTCATTATCATTTGTCTCTATGAATTCTTAAATTTCTTCTTTGATTACTTCATTGATTCTATGGTTGTTTAGTACCATGTTGTTGTGCCTCCACAAGTTTGTGTTTTTTCTAGTTTTTTTTTTTCTTGAGGTTGATTTCTAGTTTCATACCATTGTGGTTGGAAAATATGCATGGTATGATTCACTCTTAAATCTTGTTTTGTGGCCTAACATGTGATCTGTTCTGGAGACTGTTCCATTTGTACTTGAAAAAAAAATGTTTCTTTTGTTGTTTTGGATGGAATGTTCTATGTATCTGTTATGTCATCTGGTCTAATGTGTTAATCAAAGACACTGTTTCCTTATAATTTTCTGCCTAGATGATCTATCTATTGATATAAATGGGGTGTTAAAGTCCCCTACTATTATTGTATTACCATCAATTTCTCTCTTTATGTCCATTAATATGTGCTGTATGTATTAGGTACTCCAGTGTTGGGTGTGTTGATATTTACAACTGTTACATCCTCTTGGTGGATCCATCCCTTTATCATTATGTAATGCCTTTTTTGGTCTTTTGTTACAGTCCTTGTTTTAAAGTCTGTTTTGTCTCGGGGCACCTGGGTGGCTAAGTGGGTTAAAGCCTCTGCCTTCAGCTCAGGTCATGATCCCAGGGTCCTGGGATCGAGCCCCGCATCGGGCTCTCTGCTCAGCAGGGAGCCTGCTTTCTCCTCTCTCTCTCTGCCTGCCTCTCTGCCTACTTGTAATCTCTGTCTGTCAAATAAATAAATAAATAAATAAATCTTAAAAAAAAAAAAAGTCTGTTTTGTCCCATCCATCTTTTTTTTCTTTTGCTTCCATTACATGGTAATGTTTTTCCATCCCTTCCCATTCTTCACATTAGTAAGGTGGAGGTGGAGTGTAGACTATGTCCGCCAGCCCCTCCCACCCAGAGAGTGTTCCAATAGCTCCCCTCCTTCTGCAGCTGCCAGGTGGTAGAGTTCTAAGCTTGACTGTCTTTAAAGCTAGTTGTTCTTTTAAACCATGGCTTTTTTCTGTGCCCCAGCATGACTGCAGCTGGCGTGGGTTAAAGGACCTGGGGCTTGCTGAAGTGGCAAGTTGGCTATAGTGTCTGGATCCCACTCAAGTCTGTGATTTCAAGGTGGAGGAGGGAAATAAACCTTGTTGTTCTCCAGATCCTCCCTCTGATCAGAGAGTGTTCTTGCAGCTTCCCCTACCACTGGAATTCTGGGGTCGCTCTTTCATATGCCAGTTGTCTTTTAATCCAAGGCTTTTTTTCTGTGCCCACGGACAGATTCACCTGTCCTCAGTACTGTCCCTCTCCATGGCAGTTTGCAGTGTTTGGGATGGAGTTCCCTTTGCTGGGATTTCCTTTGTTACCAGTGTCTGTCACTCTTGCTATTCTCTTTTGCCATTATCTCTATTTTTTGTTGTGCAAAAGCTGTTCAGTAGGCCCTAAGTTCTTCTTCAGGAAGAATTACTCTATGAAGAGGTGTAATTTGGTGTGTTCTGTAAAGGAGGAAAGTTCAGGGTCTTCCTACATTGCCATCTTGGACCAGAACATTACCATACTTTTTTTTTTTTTTTTTAAAGAAAAGATTCTTATTAGACAGTCATTGTTAAAAAGGGCCTCCAAAGAATGACTGATGTCTCCATGTGTCTGTGCCTCTTTGCAATGTGTCTTTATTGCTTTTTCCAATAAGAGCTGGAGTCTGTTTGCCCGTTCTTTGAATCTGACTGCCCTTATGACTTCTTTTGGCCAACAGAATGTGATAGAAGTGGCATTCAGGAACTTCTGAGCCAGACAAAACAAAGCCTGGTAGCATCTGCTTTTGCTCATGGTGGATCCAGCTGCCATATAAAGAAGGGCAGGTTATCCTACTGAAAAGAGTCTATATGGAGAGATATGTCCTAGAGGATGAGATGCCACATGAGAGAAAAGTCATATGGAAGACAACCAAGGTCCCAGACAATATGTGTGAGCCCAGCTCATGCCATGAAAGGAGAGAGACCCAGACATCCCTTCTCACCCTCAGCCATCTGAGCCATGCCAGAGAGAGTGCCAAAATTGTGAATAAGGCCATCTTGGGTCTTCTAGATTCAGTCCAACAACCTGTCACTAAGTTCTTGATTGTTAACCAGCAATAGGTAACTGAAATATGGACATTTAAATGTTTCCAAAGTTTTGTTGCTGTAGGTAACAGCAATGAACATCTTTTTACCGGCTTCCTTGTCTACCAAGGGAATCTATGTTATTGAACTTGTTTAAGTCTGTAAATTGAATAAGAAGTCATGTCTCTCCATTTTGGTGTTCAAATGAGGTTTCTGGCCCCTTCTATACAGATATACAATATTTCATTGGGCTGTAATCTATTCAATTTCCACAGACTCTATCATCAGTTAGCTACTACTTAAGATCCCTGCTAGTCGAAACAATTTGATTACCATTTTGTCCCTGTTGTCTGTTATAGTAAATGGATCAATCTTGTCTCTTATAGTTAATTGGTATCATGTGGCCTTCATTATTCTGGGAGCAGATTTCAAGGGTGGCATCTTCCTATCATCGCCCGAGCCTACAGAAGACAGCCATTGCAGAGCTTTGTGAGGATACTGGTAGTAACTCATTAATGTATTTCCCAGTGCCTCAGTGTAGGCAGTGACTTTTAAGAGGACATAGCTGGGGGTGAGTGGGTGGATGAGTGTAAAGATCACAGATTATATATCCATTCCATTATTCCAAGCTCCCTGAGAATTTGGATTCCTCCTTCTACATCATGCCAGGAAATTCGACATCTTGCCTTTATTGAATATAAACCATATAGCTGAGTTCAAGTTTCAATCAACAAAGAAAATTGTCAGACATAGTTCTAACTGCAAAAATCTCTAGCAACTTGTGTGATGAGACTCATATTGACACATTTGTCCAATCCAGTGCTTCATATTCCATCTGCTTTAGTTTAATAACCTTAAAATCCACTATTACTTCAGTTTCTGTCACTAAAAATTGGCAACACTTCGCAATTATTTTGGAGTATAAACTATCTCTTTCCATGTCAAACTTTGTATTTGTCTCCTGGAGTAAACTGAGATCCTATTTGAGGTATAGTTCTAGGGGTGATGGGAAGTGGTTGGGGTGGGTCTTGAGGTTTTTATAGGGTCTTCACACAAGCTTCCTCAGTTTTCCCAAATCAAATTGGATAATTCTATTCCAAGTCTGAAGAGTCCTTCTTACCAAAGTCCTAACTCATATATATGAGACTTGAGAGTCAATAAAGTCAATTTACTTTGGAATTATTCAACCAACAAAAGTAAATTTGGGGGGCACCTGGGTGGATCAGTGGGTTAAGCCTCTGCTTCGGCCCAGGTCATGATCTCAGGGTCCTGGGATCGAGCTCCACATCGGGCTCTCTGCTTGGTGGGGAGCCTGCTTCCCCTCCCTCGTCTCTCTCTCTGCCTGCCTCTCTGCCTACTTGTGATCTCTCTCTCTCTCTGTCAAATTAAATAAATAAAATCCTAAAAAAAAAGTAAATTTGGGGTCAAGTTCAGCCCTGCAGTTATAAGAAATAAGTGATTCTTTCAGGGCCATCACAGAAGCTCTCTGATTCTCTATGACTTGAGCAAAGAGTTAAAGACCTGAGCTTGTCATTTTTTGTAGGCTTTCCAGGGCACTCAGAAGCATCATTGCTACCATAATAGTCATCTAGTCCTCTTGGGGCTTCAGAGAACATTTCATCACAATCAGCTTCAGGTAATTAAGCATGACAGTACAGTACAGCATGGATTTATCATGTCCCCTTTCCTCTTGATAAGGAGCTACTAAGTTCAAAGGTTAAGGGACATGGCCAAACCAACCTTGTTCCATTTGAGGGGCTATTTCCCAGGAATACTTCTTGTTCTAAGTATCATAATAGTCAGAATCCATTAATAAAACAGACTCAAACTACCTACTTCACCAGAGAGAATTTAACATAAGGAACTGGTTAAATAGGTGTTGAAGAACTGAAAAGCATATAAGCAAAAGCAGTTTCAAATCCTGGAGCTGAAAAAACAAGGGGAAGAGTTTGGGGATATCAGAATGTAGACTTTTGGAGGAAGGGATATGCAGAATTGGGACCAAGATTTTGAGCAGAGAACGCCATCCAGGTGCTGCTACTACCTTTGAGGGGTCAACAAGTTCTGCTAGTGTGTCAAAAGAGTCAGGGACTAGAACCAACTGCCATTATCCAGGATAAAGAGCTGTTGCAGAGTGATACTGTCAGAAAGAAAGGAGCAAACAGGAAGGAACAAGTCCCTTTTCTCCTCTTTCTGCCTTTCAACCTCCCTCTAGTAGTCCATGTTGATGTAACTACCAGATGGCAAAGATGATTTGGTTTTGCACTGTCCCAGCCATAGAATCACAGAGGAAAGTATAGAAGGGTAGGACTAAAGCTGAGAGGCCATAGTAAGATGCATAATAGAAAGCATATATCTCTAAATATACTGTTGTGTGTGTAGAGCATGAGCACACATGCCTGTGCACGCACACACACACATCCTAAGGCCCCGGTATACACTATTTTGGCACTAAAAATATTTTTCTTATTATAATATTAACACATATTTCTTTCCTTATTTTCCTTTCCTTTAAATAAAAAATACACATAAGCTCATAGAAGAAGAAAAGATGTACCCCACTTCTGGAAAGATAATCATTGTTAACACCTTCATTTAGATCCTTCTAGACCTTTTTTTCAATGTGTGGGTGTGTATTCTTTCATGAAATTGTATTACACATGTCGTTTTTTTAAGCTCCTTTAAAAAACACCTTACCGTATCACCAAAAATTGCTCACATAAATACATATTTATTTACAACTGTGGGTTTCAAAACTGTTCCTAGGCAGTGTCTTATAACACTTAATGGGAAGGCCTTGCATTCTACCATATACCTCAAAAACTAATTTCACTTTTACTTGTTTTAGATATTTGATTTTTGTGGGGAAAAAAATTCAACTGCCAAAATATTAGAAACCAACTGATTGAACATGTAAGTATTAAAAATTTTCCATTTTTATGAAAACAACAAAGGTTAACTTTGTATCTAAATTTTTGTACAAAGTCCTAGTAACAAGGGACACCATGCTTTTTAATCTTTTTACTCTGACAATACCTGAAAATCATTTTAACTGGTCTTTATTGGATTACTAATGAGATGGCCAGGGTTTTGTTTATTTGATGGTCACTTGTGTCTGTGGCAGTCTTTCTTTACAGATTCTAAATTTTCCAAGCATGGCCTTAAAACCTTACTTTCTGTCTAATGTACAGAGTCCATGTCTCTTCCATTTACCCACCCTCCCCCAGTTCAAGGAAGCTCTGACTTCCAATATTCACCGCTCACAGGCAACCCCATTTCCCTGCCCTCTCCTTTTGGTAATGATAGCCAGTCCTCCTCACAGACTACACAGATGCTTTTGCTCTGGTGTCCCTCATCCTCCTAGCACCCCACCCTAAACATCTCCATGTCTAAAGCTATTTTTACTTTTCCTCCTGACTTGGACCATAAAGGCTTTTTGATCTTTAAGTCAACCTCTTTACCTGAATATTTGATCCTATCCTTGTCTCCTCTGGGATATAGGATGGTACCTGGCAAACAACTGATGCTCGAAAATTTTATTGAGTGGATAATGGGTCTTGTTCTTTTAATTTTCTCCCCTCTATCTCCATGATATGGCTAGCTTCTCTAACTCTTTGGCTCCTTTCCTTTAGCCTATATGTGAGCAAGTCATTTCCTGTCCGTGATAGTCAATTTTGTATATCAATTTGGCTAGGCTATAGAGCCCCGTTACTCAGTCAAACACAAGTCTAGGTGTTTCTGTGAAAGTATTCTGTAGATGGGACTGTCAGCTACAATCAGTTGACTGTCTGTAAAGGAGATTATCCTGGGAAATATGGGTAAACCCAATCCAATCAGTTTAGAAAGTCTTAAAAACAGAACTGAGGTTTCTCTGAAAATAAGGAGGAGGAAGAAATCCCATTTATAGACTGTAGTAGTTTCAGCTCCTGCCTGAGTTTTCCGCCTGCTCTTGTTGGCCTGCTGTTATGGATTTCAAACTTGACTATCCAAACCTCAAAATTGTGCAAGGCAATTTCTTTCAAAAAATCCCTTAAAAATATATATATATGTATGTATGTATATATATATACATACATACTATTGATTCTGTTTGAATGGTGGAACTCTGACTGATATACTACCTTAAAATGAGAACCAAAACAATACCCTATTACAAGTTAAGTGGTCTCCCCTTCTTATCTAACCTTCTAAAAATATTATCCTATATTCACCATCTCTATATTTCTCCTTTTGCAATCACACTTTGAGCTATAGTTCCATTTATTCAATTGGTGAATTGGCCATATACCTGTGGACAGCCTGTGGGTGATTTCAAATTTAATATATCAAAAGTTATCTCATTATCCTTGCCACCTACCTAAATCTGTTCTACTTTTGAATGCTATATCAAAAACTCAAAGCAAAAATCTAGAAGTCATGCTAAACAACTAAATATCTAAATACCAGACATTTAAATAAGTTCTACTATTCATCTTCAGTGCCTATGTTTGAATCCAGGCTATCATCGTGTCTTGCCTGTTTGCAACAGATTCCTTTACCTCCTTATGCCAAGTCTCATCTCCTTTAAATCTGTTCTTCGGGGTGCTTTTTGATACAAGGTGACTAAAATTGTCCTGCCTAAGACTCAGAGACTCCTTTATCACCTACAGCAAGGGCTCCCCAATCCAAACTACCATCAAAAGGAGCTTTTAAAAAAACAAAGATTAGAGCCCTACTCATACCTAATGAGTAAGAATTTCCAAAGTGGGGCCTGATAATTTCTATTTTTTAAAAGCTATCTAGGTTAATTATGATCAGCCAGTTTGGGGAACCACCAGCCTTCAGGGTAAAATCCAAGTTCTGCCCAGAATCTGACACCACCACTCCCAGCTTCACTCCTCAGCACATATCATGCTCCAGCAATACAGGACTAGTGCTTCTTCCAACCCATGTTGTTTAACATCATTCTGTCAGGGATGTCCTTCTTTCCTTATCTGAGAAATTCCTAATCATCTTTTAAAAACTCTATTCAAGCATTATCTAGTCCCTTATTCAACCAGTAAATATTGTCAAACAAATTTTATACATTAAATATGTGTGGTTCTCTTATAGTAATTATATCTCAATAAAGTTATTAAAATTTATTCAGGTCCTACTAGATGCCAGGCTCTCAGTTAAGCACTAAGATAAGAAGATTAGTGAACTATATTTGTTAATATTGCCTTCAGTAAGCTCATATGCCATTGAAGAAGACATAAAATACAACACAGTGAAGTTAATTCTATGAGAGTGTCTATGGTAACTGAGTAACGGCTCCCCAAAGATGTTCACATCCTAATCCTCAGAATCTGTGACTACGTTACCTTATATTGCAAAACAGTTTTTGCAGATGTGATTAAGTTAGAGATTCTGAGATGGGATGCTCATACCAGGTTATTTTGGTGGGTCCAGTGTAATCACCAGGGTACTTCTAAGCAGGCAGGAGGATGAGAGAAAGAGAACGTGGAGGGAGACTGGAAGATGCTATATTACTGATTTTGAAAATGGAGGATGGACACATGAACAAAGGACTGCAATGCAAGTGGCCTTTAGAAACTGGAAAAGGTAAATGAATTCTCCACTAGAGCCCCCAGAAGGATCCAGTCCTGCCAACTGTAGTCCAGTGGGATCCATTTTGGACTTCTGACCTCCAGGAATACAGTAAGTCTTTTAAGCAACTAAGCTTGTAATGATTTATTACAGCAGCAATAGGAAGCTAATACAGAGACCAATTCAAGGCACTATGGTAGTATAGAAAGAGGTCTCTATATCAAGTTATGGAGTGGGGATGGGAAGCTTAGGAAGAACTACTCAGAGAGGTGATGACACCAGAGCTGAGGAAGACTATATTTCAGAGGGATGATCCAAGTGAGGGGTTAGTATTTGCAAAGGCCTGTAGGAAGAGCATGGCCAAGTGTTTCAATAAGGCAAGGTTACTTGTATTAAACAGTAGAAATAATAACAGTATTAATTCTGGTAAAAGTAAATATCTACATATATGCCAGGCACTGTTCTAAAGCACCATACAACCCTAAGGTAGAGACTATAATTTTCATTTTACCTATAAGGATACTAAGGTTTGGAGGAGTTACATAACTTTCCTGAGGTCACAGAGCTAGTAAACGGGCAGAGCTAGAATTAGAACCTTAGTGGTCTGTCTCCAAAACCCACGGACTGTCTCTTTTATACATTACAGTGGATGACTTTCTCAAGTAAGGTAGCGTCAGTGTGGCTGAAGATAAAGACTCTATTAGAAAGTTATTAACGCGGTGAGGATCAGCAGAGCTGGTGATACCGTCATGTCTTAAACACTGATAGAGGATGGGGTTGATGGAAAGAGTCAGATGGCCTCTAAGTTTCTTTGATATGATCTCGGTTTTGCTGTTGGTGGAGCTAGAGGAAACTTCCTTGGCGGTCTTGGACAAAAGAAATCTCTTCTGTGTTTCAATTGCCAGACCTTTTATTGTTGAAGATAGAAGAAACTTCCTTGACTGTCTTGGACAAAGTAAATCCCCTCTTCTGTGTTTCAAATGCCACACCTTTCATAAACCTCTTTTTTTAATTTCTTCCCTTCTCCCTAATGTCTGATGCGGAGACGGGTGTATGGGTAACCTCAGTTTCTACATCTGTAAAATGCCTTGAAGTTAATTAATTTCAGACTAACCTGCGTGGGAGCCTAAACCTAATGCAGATTCCTCCCCCCTTCGGCGATTCTGATTAAGCAGTACTGGGACTGAACTTCCCGCGGCTCCCAACCCCAAACTCCCCCAAGTGCTTCTGATAACCGGCCAAGCGTTGGTGACCAGAGTCCGGACGACCATCCTCTCCAGTCCACTGTATCTGGTTCACCATTCGAGAAGGTCCCGCCCCCACCTCCGGGCCCCGCCCCAGTCCCTCCCCTTGTCCTCTCCCTCCCCCAGATTTCCTCTCTTCTCTCCTCCCTCGGTCTCTTCATTAGGTCTCGCCGAGCTCCGCCCTTCCGAGCCCCTCCCCGACCTCCCGAGATGGCTACGGTGCGTCCGGGCCTGGAGCCGTGGAACCGCGTGAGAATCCCGAAGGCGGGGAGCCGCAGCGCGGTGACCGTACCGGACCCCGACGCAGCTCTGGGTGAGCTAAGGGCCCGATGAACGGCAGACGTTTCCGGAGGCGGCGTCAGGCCGGGCCGGCGCACGTGCGCGGTGGGGGCGGGACTTCCTGAGCCCTCGGTCCCGAGTTTGCTAGGAATTTTGTAGGGGCTCTGGTTTGCATTGGAATCCTTCACTAAGCCCACTGTGCCTACGGCACGGCCTGCCTGGAGCGACGAACGTCCAAGGTCCAGCCCCGCGCCCAGGGGGCGGAGAGAGGTGGACGCCGCTGGCGTCTGGGAGAAGTGCTGCCTGGAAAGCCTGGGCTCCCTCAGGCCACCAGCAGCCCCGTTCACCCTGTAGTCTGTGTCCTGATCTCTTAGGAAGGCGCTGGGGCACTCTGTGTTTAGACGGCAGTCTTTCTGGCCTCCAGTTCCTCATCTGTATAACGGGTTAGTGCTCCCTACCTATCACCGGTTGTTGAAAGCGTCTAATGATGTCATTAAGGGAAAGTGCTCTTAACGTGTTTTATCCGTGGTACGGCTGTTTTCAGGCAGTAGGGCCCAGTAGTTAGGAGCGTGCCTCAGGAGCCAAATTGGGTTTGAATCCTGGCACTTCACTCTGCTGGAGGTGGGCAGGTTGGGGGGTGTCGTTATTTAACCTTTCTGTGCTCAGCTCATTTTCACATGCGGATAAACATAGAACGTGCCTCAGGGGGCTGTTTGGAGGAAGAGGTACAGTTAGAAAGCATTTGGAACAGTGCCTGAGACGGTAAATGGACACTTAAGTGATAGTTAATTTTAAATACAACCTATCTAATCACATCCTCCTCACCATCCATCCAACCTACGCAATTTATAATCTTCCTCTTCCTCTATTAAAAAATTCTTTAACAGGATTCGGTCAGGCCTGAAAATTCAGCAACTCCCCATTCTCAAAGCAGACCTTTCTGGCTTCACATAGTTGGGACAAAATAAAGTTCTCCCTGTTCTGTAGTAATCTGCCTTTGTAGTCTATCCATCTGGGATGCTAGTGCTTCCTTTAGTGACACAGAGACACACATTACCTCCATCTTCTACTTCACAGCTTTTCAGACTTGGAAGCTGTTATATCATTCTGAGCACCCCCTGTTCAGTCAAACATTCATCAAATAATGTAACTTCCAGTTGCTACAGTTGTTTCTCTTACCTGAGTGTATTCTTACCTGAAAGTAGTACACCCATACCACACCTTTGCTTTTAAGACTATATCCATTCTGCCTTGCTTATGTACATAACAAAATAGGGGATTTAGAGAAGCATAGAACAGGTACCCCGCCATCAAAGTACTTAAGTGTAAGTGTACACCAAATGACTGCAAAGTATTCATATGAAGGATTCTTAAAAATCATTATAAAATGTGATACGAAGATATGTGTTATTGTTTAACAGATGACCTCTTAATGATTTCTAGACTGCATCATCGGTCACCATTTTCCATCTTCTCACATACTTAAAATTGTTAATAATGTTCTTATAGTTAAAGCTGATTATATTAATTTGTTCTTAATCCCCTTAATAAGGGAAGATGTTTATTCAGAGTATTTTTACATAATAAACTTCATATAGAAATACATACTAAGTTTTATTAAATATATCTGGTTTAGACCTTTGTGTTGCAGCTGTAATTAGAGAATGCTGTCATGTTACACTGTCACTGAAGAACCAAATCTTAGATGCAGAGACAGATGTGCTATGTGCAGTCCTTTACAGCAATCACAACAGGATGGGCCGTCACAAGCCCCATTTAGCCCTCAAACAGGTAAGGAGGAAGCCCTGCGTTTACGGACTCAACATGTTTGCTTGATGAAAATGAGATCACACTGCCACTTAATATTTTGTTATTATGGGAAACCCAGTCAATTACTTGTGACTTCATAGATCATCAGTCCACAGTTGCATGTGGGATTTCATTTTCTTTTTTTCCTGAAACCATTTCAAAAAGCAATTTATTCGGAAAGGTACTATGTTTAATTCTTTGCCAGTCTTGCTTCTAATGGGTAATTTTTATGAAAAATTCCATTATATATAACCTATAATAATTTACAGTACTTTTGCCTAGTTCACAGATACAGTGATTTGAGCAAGACAAAATGTTGCATTAAGAAACAATTTCCTAATCATAATGAAAATCCTAAAATCATAAAAAGAACAAAGTTGTGGTTTATATATTATAGGGCATATAATCTAATCAGTAATATATTAGACTAAATAGCTGTATAACAAGTTATGGGAAGTGGTTTCCGTAATTTTTAGAGTTTAAGACACAGTTGGGCCCTCTAGTTTAGGGACTACCCTATACAGACAAGTCTCCTAAACTGGGTTCCTTATAAGGTCATAAATTCATTCACTTATTAATTCTGCAGGTATTTTTTGTAAGTTCTATGTGCCAGGTATTGTGCGTGGTGCTCGCAATTCAGGGGTGAAACAGACATATTCTCTAACTACAGATTTGTGCCCTCTGGTTTTTTCTACTCCCATTACTTAAGGCAAAAAGAAAGGAGATTTCTTCATCAAAGAAAGATCTGGGAGCGTGTGGTCTTTCTCTAAGTTTTCTTCGCTGGGGCAGCTTTTTATCTCCTTATGAGTCTTTTATTCCAAAACCAAACCTGAATGTATTTCATGTTGAACATATCAGATTGAACCTATTTTTCCTCCTGGCTTCCAAGCTATGAATAATTATCTATCAGAAAAATTTGGTGTTCTGTTTTCTCTGCATCTTCCTTTTAGGTATCTCTCCCATTCAGTCCATTGATCAGTCAAAACTTTCTCTGCATCTAGACCCTTCTTGTAGTTCTGGTTGCATCTTCTTTCTTCAGAACTTGTCAATGTTTAGTTGTCTTGCTATCCTAATTAATTCTTCCTCAACTCCAGTCTTCCCTCTATGCTTGCATGTTCTATATGCCAAAGCCAGGGTAATCATCCTAAAACAAGGCTTTGATATTTTTAATGGTTCTCCATTGTCTTCTGAATAAAGATGAAACCTTTTAGCTTTACTATCTTGTTTTAGTAGTTTCACTATTAGAAAGATTTCAGAAAAATCTTGAGAATAATCTCGTACTTACTTTGGTGCCCTTTATAGCATCAGTGACATCCTGACACATAGTAAATTCCTAGTTATAAACTGATTTGAGAAATTTGTTTGGCTGGCTTAATTTCAAATCTTTAAGTAGGGGCAACTGTTTTTGGGCTATACATTACTTTACCCTAAAATGAAGGTATTCTCTTGTGTTGAGTGTATTTCCATACTATGAACTTTTGCGTTTCTTTGCTTTTGTGATCATATCAGTGGCCATGTCTGTATGCTATAAATTTGAGCTGCTCTTCCCCTTTCAGGTTGAACAATGTTTAAAACGTTTGAAAAACATGGATTTGGAGGGTTCAATTCAACATCTGTCTGAGTTGTTTTCTTCCAAGTAAGTGGTCCAGTGGCTTTGTAATGGTCTGTGTGGTGGGCTGGGAACTCATGGTCTTCAATGTGATCTCCATTGGACTTTTCTTTGCTTGGTGTTGGGATATAACCCAACTGGGGAGTTTTACAAATTTTGTTTTAATAAGGGGCACCTGGTATTTGTGATAATCTCTCCTCTGTTGGTTTGTGGGAGGGACTAGCAGGACACTGAACTCTGGGTCAAGATAGATTATATTGAAACATTGTTGTCAGTCAGCTCCAGCGAATCATTATTAAACATAAACTACTTCAAATGGATTGTCCAGCTCATCTGTGCTTGAAAATAGCTGTGTAAGTGCTTCATAAGTAATGAAGTTTAAGAATGAAAATAACATTCTTTTCCATTTTTGTGAAGTGAAAACCAGCCTGTAAATACCAAGGCATGTGTCATTCCTAGCCAACCAGTGGTTGAGCTGGTGCTCATGAAGATTTTGGGAGCCTGCAAGTTGTTACTTCGCTTCTTAGACTGTTGCTGCAAGACATTTCTGTATCCTTGATCAAGTGAAATGCTCTCCTCTGAATTGGAATTCTTTGGATATATTTAATGGTATTTCTGTTTGAAAGCTAGGAGGTTATAGGAAGGAGGTTATAGGAAGTTATAACGTATGTTTAAAATTTTGCATCTTGGCCTCCTTTTCCTAGGAATTGCCTGATACAGCCATTGCCAGAGACTGTCAGTCTCCATCTAGCATGTATTATCCTAAGGGCACTGACAGTTAGAAATTCTACATCATAGAAGCTAAATAATGAGAGCTCTGGAAGAGTGCATATTACTTTAAGTTTCCATGACTGAAATAGAATATTTTAAGGCCTTAATTTCTTCAAGAAAATTCTATTTCCCATCTGTTTTTTTCGTAAACGTAACTTGCAAAATTCAGATTACTTTGGTTTTGTTTTCCAACTTTAACTTGATTCTCCAGCTTGACTGTGAAGCACCTAGGCTTGCAAGAATTCATTATTTTAAACCTTGTGATGGTTGGGCTGGTGAGCAGGTTATGGTATGTATATATGTATATAAAATCCTTCATTTCTTTTTCATCTAACTCAGCCTAGGTTTTCATATTTCTTTTCCTGTGGGATGCTGATGGTGCAGGGGTTCTGTTTCTTCACTTGGTTAATGTTTTACTTGGGGTGGATTGGGAACCTAAATGTTCACAGTTAGGTCTTTGATGTCTCTCAAGTATTATTTGGGTCTCTCCAGTATTATTTCCAATCATCTTGTTTATTCTGCTTATTCTTAGAGGTGATAAGATTAGAATGAATAACTGATAACCTATTATTCTTTTCTGTAATGGAAATAGCTTTAATTTTTGCTGATTATAACAATAATACATGCTTCTTTTAAGACATTCCAAAAGAACAGAGACAATGTAGAGAATCTGAAACTTGCCTAAAATCTTACCATGTAGCCAAAACCATACAAAGATATCCTTTGAGACACCTTCCCGTTGAGTACTTTATTTAGTTTTAAGTAACATTTTGTACTTGGATTTTTCTGCTTGGGCTGGACTAATCTCGCGCTTTGCAAATATGCACTAGAGGATTTTTAATCTATAGTGGCAGACTGATATTTATTTTCAGCTTTGAATCTATTGTGGTTATTACATAAGCTGCAGATTATAATTGTTGGCTAATTCATGACCTCCTGTCTTTTTCTAGGGTTCTCTATAAAGGTGTTTTGAAAAGGCTGACGTCTTTATATGAGCCATTATTCAGATTGCTTCAGGAGGTCTCTAGGATTCAACCACTGCCTTACTTCAAAGATTTTACTTTTCCTTCTGATATTGCTGAGTTTTTAGGACAGCCCTATTTTGAGATCTTTAAGAAAAAAATGCCTGCAGCTTTTGCAGCTAAAGGAGTAACTAAACTGTTAAATAAACTGTTTTTAACAAAAGAGCAATCACCAAGGTCTAGCCAAGAAACTATACTCAGAATTTCCAAAAAAGCGAAACAAATGAGGATCAATACACAGAATAATGTGGATCTTGGACAACCAATAAAGAAGAAAGTCTTCAAAGGTAATTTACTTTTATGTAGCACAGACTTTTACAAGTCCCTTTATTTCTTTTGTAGTAATTTGGCAAGAAATGTCATATACTTAAGAGTTTGATTTGAAAATAGTATGCTATTAGTATGAAAATAGCATGATATTGAAAACAGTTTTTGTATCCGTGGTCTCTCCATTTCTACAGAAAAGTCATCAGAATTTGATGTGAGAGCTTTCTGCAAACAGCTGAAACACAAAGCTACTCAGGTTTGTCTGGCTTCTATTACTATGGCTTATGATTTCTGCTAATTTGTGGAATAGATACCATTTACCAAGGGCAGAGATTGAGCCTCTGTTTTTATCCCCAGCTCACAGCTTAGTGCCACCTTAGTTTTCCTCCTTTGCTTCTGAATGAATAGAGGCCCTAGGGACTGAGTGCATCCAGTAAATTCAGGTTATAGAATGTCTTCAAAAACATTTTACTCAGAGTTTTGCTAGAATTCTAAAGTGTCTCTAGGATCCATTGTAGGTGTGGATTGTATTAAGAGTATGAGCTTTGGGGGTGCCTGGGTGGCTCAGTCAGTTGAGCATCTGACTCTTGATTTTGGCTCAGGTCATGATCTTGGCGTCCTGGGATTGAGCTTCACATTAAGGCTCCACACTCAGTGTGGAATCTGCTTATCCCTTTCCCTCCCCCTCTGCTTCTGCTCCCTGCTCATGCTCTCTCTCTCTCAAATAAATGAATAAAATCTAAAAAAAAAAAAAAGAAAAAAGAGTATGAGCTTTGCAGTCAGATAGAAATGGGTTGAGTCCTGTCTTTAGTTGGTACTAGCGGTGTGACCTTATGTAAGTTTCTTGACCTGCCCATACCTCTGTTTTCTAATACAGTATGCCCCTCATAGGGTTATGCAGTTTCCATGCATGTAAAGTCTTCAGCACAGAGTCTGGAGTATGGTAAGCACTTAACTGTGGTCAGATGTTATTAACTACTCTCATCGTTACTGTCATCCTCATCTTTTGTCATGAGGCTTCTCTTTCTTTCCCGGTTAGGCTTCAAGCTTTAACATGATTCCTCTTAGTCATTGTCTATAAATTCTGTTCTGGACCTAGCAACAGATAAATACATCAGTGTTACCCACTTTCATGTGGTAACTACTTGACTTCTTTTATCATCTGTCCTCAGATTGTTTTCTCCTAGTGTCCTACATGGATGATATCTTCTTTTCTATTTAAGAATTCTTAATTATTTTTGATAAATCAGAGTTCTTTCTTGAATGTTTACAAGGATTCTAGCTTGGATTTATATTCTGTCCAATTTATGAGTTCCAGAGGGAGGAATCATCATCATCATAGCCCTAATAATAGCTAATATGTATATTGCATTTACTATTGAAATGCTTTACGTGTGTTAATTCCTACAATCCTTGCAAAATCCCTGTGAGGCTGGTGCTATTATTATTGTTTCCATATTTCAGATGAGAAAATTGAGGCTTAGAGAGGACAAGAAACTTGCTTAGGCCGCACTGCAAGTATGGGGCGAAGCTAGGATTTGAACACAGACAGTTTGGTTTCACAGTCTTTGTTCTTTACCATTATATCAGTCCCCCAAATCATTTTGTTAACTCTGTCTCAAGAACTATGGCTCTCTGACCCTTGAAAGTTTTGCAGTCTATCTAGCTATTCCTGGGTGAGCTGGTTTTAGAGCCGGTTGGTTGGTCCCCAGTCCCTATTCATGACTAATCACTACCACAGTTTTAACAGTTAGCACTAACATGCTCAGCTTGCTTCTAAGGTCAAATTTCTTTTCTCAGTTACCAACACTAAGTATTGATAGGTCTCTACTTTTATATTTTCTACTACTTTTTTATGTTTTTCTTGAAAGTGAGAAATTGGGAGCAGTTTTGAATGAAAAATGAAAGCAGATCTAGTAACAATGAAGGCTGGTACAATCCAGACTTTACTTGACATAAAAAGATGGTGTTGAAGAGACACATCAAAAGATGGTTGAATTGGAAGTGTTGCTCAGTTAAGCATTTTTAACATACATTCAGCATCATCCCTTTGTGTGTTTTCAGTAACATTTACGACCCATCATTGAGGAGGATAACTTGGTATAGAAATAAGTGAAAAACAAATTTGTGATAGTCTAGTAGTGTCAAGGAAAAGGGCTCTTCAGTGATTTTTCTTTTCCCTACCAGATAGACCTTGACTAATATTTATTCAGTTTCATTCTTATATATAGATTAAATAGCTGTATGTGTTAGAATATTTGTATTATGATTCGCATCTGAATTCAGTTATAGCTGGGGTCTGTTGTTGCATAGAGGAGGAATGAAAATCTTGTGTTAGTAGCAGTGGATAAAAAATTAAGTTTTTTAAAAAATTTAAATTCAATTAGCCAGCATTAGTTAACCAGCATTAGTTTCAGATGTAGAGTTTAGTAATTCATCAGTTGCATATAACACTCAGTGTGCATCACATCATATGCCCTCCTTAATGCCCATACCTAGTTACTCCAACCCCGACCCACCTCCCCTCCAGCAACCCTCAGTTTGTTTCCTACAGTTAAGAGTCTCATGGTTTGTCTCCCTCTCTGATGACTTCCCATTGTTTTTTTTAAGACAAAGGAAAGCACAGTGAGCTTTAAAAGAAGTTTTCCTTCTTTTAAAAAGACATTTTCTAATTTTCATAGGGGTCAACTTTTCTCTGTTATATATTTGCAAGTCAGTAGGAAATCCAATATATTTTTCTCACCTTTCCATATTTCAGGAGACCAACTTAAAATGTTCTCAGTCCAAAGTAAAGGCAACCAAACATTCTTGTCAGAAAGCAACAGGAACTCCCTGTGCCAAAAGTTTTGTGCAGAGATTTCGAGAGGCTGAGAGTTTTATTCAACTTTCTGAAGAAATCCGAACAGCAATTTTGTGGTGCAGGAGCAAAAAACTCAAGGCTCAGGCCTCCTTTCTGGGTAACAAACTTCTTAAAAGTAACCGGCTTAAACATGTGGAAGCTCAAGGGTGTAGGTAGGTATATAATAAGAATTCCATTCCTTTATTTTTTCTGTTGCTATTTAGGGCAAAAATATATATATTCAAGTTAGCTTTTTGAAAAATGGGATAGCCCCCCTGGGGGGCTAAAAGAAGGATCTATTCAAACTGCAGTTTTGTTTGCTTTTGTTGGTCACAGCTGTATCACTGGGAAGAAGAAAGTTAACTTGGTTAATTAGATTTATTCATGTATATTCTTCACCATTCCATTTGTTCATTCAGAAAGCCTTAGGAGTGTTTGTGGCATGCTAAGCCAGGGGATGCATTGTGTAAGACGGACTTAATCCTCATGGAGCACTAGCTCTCACTCCTGCTCTGGTAGGAGAGACAGCCAGTCTCCCCACAGCTTCAGGGCAGCAGGATGAGGGTGTGAGAGCAGAAGTACACACACCAGACTCTGGACTTAGGGTTAGGTAATGTTCGCTCATGAGTGCCAGACTCTCCATGTATTGATTTCTTCCTTTCCCTCTGATTCTTAGGTTCATAGAACTAACTGTTTAAGGGTGGTTATCTTTGATTGTGAGTCAGTATTACTTGTAGCATTATAATGAAGTCAGATGCCTTAGGGTTTTATATTTTTATTGAAAAAAATAACAGATGCCCATCATAGCAATTTTAGACAAAAAAGGCTGTAAAGATCAATAAGAACAAGTTTTGATTGAGAGCTGTGGGAGAAGTTAAGTATTCCTAAGGAAAGAATTATTGGAAGGGTTTCTACATTAAGGTCCTTTAAAGACCTGTAGCCATCTAAAAATGATCCATTCTAGGGTGGAACTCAGCCTGAGATGGAGAAGGGATAGATGAGACAGAGATGATAATAATTAAGAGTTAGTGAGAAGGGTAACAAAGTGGTATTTGGTTAAACCATTATTCCCTACCCCACAAAAAAACTGCTCTTTTGTACTGTTGTTTTGCTATTTCAGTATGCTGTAGTATGTTTTAAATTTGCTTAATGTCCATAACTCTCTGAGGTAGGCAATATTATTCCCATTTTGTAGCTGAGGACATAGGGGATTTTGTTCAGATTGTTACATCTGGAGATCTAGAACTCAATTTAGATCCTCTGATTCTTTGTTTGCATATTTTTCTATTTCCATTTTAATTAGGAGGTACACTTACCCTCTCCCCACTTAAAAATCACCACTTAGACTAAGACAAGAAAAGCTTTTGGAAACTGGTCTTGAATCACTACATTATAAAGGCTTCCTCAAAGTTATATATTTATTTAAAAAGGAAAAGGGGAGAGTGACAGGGGTAGAAGTAACAGATCTGTGCTAATCTTTTGAAATCTAACACAAACAGTGAGGCAGTTAGTAAGTACATTACAAGACAATGTAATGTACCTTGTCGCAGTATACCTTATTCAGAAGCAAAGCACCTAAAATAATCAGCAATTTGAGTTCTGAATTCCCATACTTGAGGAAGATATATGAATCACAATTAGGGCAGCCCATGGTATCAGGTGGTCTATGCCAGAAGCTCTGTCTTCTCATTCTTAGGTAAACTCTGTCTCTGACTTTGATTCCTTTTCCCTTGTTCACTCCCTGCTACAACATGACGTTATTTATCTAGATATAGATTAATGCATCCAGGCGGATGTTCTATTTGTGATACATCCTTTCCCCAGCTCCACTCCTGTTACATTAAGAACAGTTTGGCGGTTATCAGGGAGAGGCTCTGACAGCTACCTTGCTAGGCAGTTGTAGGAGGTACTTCACTTTGGGAACAAAATGGGGACATACTTGGCTATAATCTGAATCAGAGGGAAACTCTGCTCTGAAAACACAGATTTGGGTTGAAGCTCCTATTTATTTTTTGTGACGATTCTGGCTCACAGTTACAGGACCTGTATACAGAGATTCTAGCTCTGACGAGTCTTGTACACAGTTATAGGACCTGTATACAGTTTTGTGTACTTTTCTTTTAGGAGTTGACAAAAAGGGAGACAAAAGCTTTTGAAAATGTCTTTCTGTGTCTTAATCCCAGATTTTTCCTTTCTCTTGTCCTTTAAAGTTTGCCAAAGAAATTAGAGTGCATAAAAACATCTGTTTGCAACTGCCTTCTTCGTGGCTCAGGAATCAAAACTTCAAAGCATCATGTGAAACGAAGAAGATCTCAGAATAGATTTTTACTGGAACAGACGAAACTACAGAGAAAGTTGCAGTTGACTCTTTCAAAGGAAATTCAGCCATCCCCTCAAGGGACTCAGAATGCTACAGATAGCAGTAAATGGAGACTCTCGCAGTATACAGTTCAGAGAACTGATCTCTCCCCTAACAGTAAGCTTCTCCTGAGTAGCAGAATTTCAAATCCTGTCATACAAACTAAAGAGAAACAAATTCATGAAAACCTTACAGGAAGCAATGAAAATGAAACTGATTCATGGACAATACTGCAAATGAACAAACATAATACATCAGGAACCATTAAGGAGACAGATGACATTGATGATATTTTTGCTTTAATGGGAGTTTAGATGCTCATTTGTGAGACATTTAAGTGCTTAACAAACTGATCTGATGTCCTGCTGTTTTATGTGGAACTGCTGAAAAAAAAATCTGGAAAGACTTGGAAGTACCACTTGGACTCAAAGAGCAGCTGCTTTAGTGTAACATTGTACAGCAGTTCATTTCAGTTCAATAAACATTTATAGTAGCTCTGTGTCATTTAACTGACAAGTATTTGAATACTAAATAGTCAAAATTTGAATTTGACTTTGTGCCAGGGGTTTAGATGAAAAAAAATCTACCATATCCTGTCCTTGAAAAGCAGATATAATTCTTTGATTAAACCTGGTGGGTCCCTGAAAAACAGAATAATTTTATGATTTATCAGGGAATTAAGAACTGAGTAATTAGGTTTATAAAACCCTACCCTGTGCCTTAGGGTGTATATAGGGAGTCAGCTGGCCTAGGAAGTATCAAGGAGTGCTTAAAAAGTCACTTTGGTCTTAACTGGCTCCGTTGTAGGTAAGTCCATCTCTGAACACCCATATTTGTAGCTTCTGATGATTGTGCTGTCTTGATTATAAATTAGAATTGATCATCACAAGGGTCTAAAAAATTTTGCCACTAACTGTATTCTCAGGGACTGGTCACTACCATTATTTTACTTCATTTGTTCACCTTATCTCACAGGAGGGCAAATTAAAATGCTTTTGGAGTTCTCTAAAAGTTTTTGGTTTTTTTTTCTAGTTTACTTATTTGGATGCTAGTGAGTGATTCTGAATAAACTTTTTTTCCAAAAAGGATGTAAGGTGACATGTATAACCATACATGAAATACAAAGAAGATAGCAAAGTAGAAGTAGATAAGAAAGTTAAATGAAAAAATAAAGCTTAGTTACACAAAACAGAACCAGAAGTGAGGCCACACATTAATGTTAATGCTACCATCTGATATTTTTATATTGTTTTACCATTGCCAGAGATGGGAAATCTTACATATTTTCAAATATTTTAGTTTATTAGAATTAGGTCAGTAAGCTTCTATTTGTTAAGAAGGTTGTGGCATTAAGTTTTCCATTACATGTAGATTTATCGAAAAGTAAAACAGTTCCCCAGTATATATCACACCCACCCTTCTTTTCCTTCACCATCCTCACTCTGTTTCCGTTCCATTCTTTATCTGGCCTTGTTCTTTCTGCACCTTTCCCACTTATCTACACTGGGGGTTCTCATATGTTAGGCTGTTTTGAGAATCACTTGGTGGGTTGTTTAAAATGCAGATTCCCTTCTGAAGAGACTGATAAACACAGCCAGGGGATGGGGACAGAAGCCTGCATGACCTCATGAGCCTGAGATCAAAACCCAAGTTGAGATCAGGAGTCAGATGCCTAACTGACTGAGCTATCCAGGTGCCCAGAAGCCTGCATTTTTAACCAGGCGCGTAGGTGATCTGATGCAAGTAGCCTGCAAAGCAGAGTTAAAACACCGCTTTAGCTTCCTTCTTTCCTGAAGCCTTGCAAACATCCTGATTTACTTCAAAGTTCTTAATACATTTCTAGTTCCTTTTCATTGTTTATATTTTTCCTGGCTTGCTACCAAGTGATAGTAGCTACCAAGTGCCTTAAAACATGGATAATACTAAGGAGATCTCATTTACAAGTCTAGCCATAGCCATCAGCTTCTGTGATTCTAAGATTTAAGGTCCAGTCTTGCTTCTGTTTTCATCTGCAGATGAATCCACACAGTTAGTTTCCCTGGACTTAGACTGCTTCATCTGAAGTGGCATTATTGTTCAAGATTCAGAAACTTGAAGTGTTTAAAGAGATTTACCCTCAGTGGGAAAACCAGAGTGTTCAGTGATTTGTCTATGAAGGCTAGAGCCTGGATCGAACTACAGGCCTATCACTTTTTTGTACTTAATTAATGTTCCTTTGGAGTAAGTTTCCTCATCTCCTCTTCCCCTCTCTTGCTCCTTAGAATTCTGGGGGAAATAGTAAAAAAGCTTCACATGTGTCCACCAAACGGTATTTTATATATACTTATAAGAAATGTAATATCCTAGAAGAGTTAATCTTTCCAAACAACTTAAAATTCCAATGTCTTAAATTTTTAAAAGTAAAATTAAAATATACAAACCATAACTTACTAGTAAATTAGATTAGAAACTACTGTTAGTGGGGGTGCCTGGGTGGCTCAGTTGGTTAAGTATCCAACTCTTGATTTCAGCTCAGGCCATTATCTCTGGGTCATGAGACTGAGCCCCACGTTGGGCTCCGTGCTGAGTGTGGAATCCCCTTAAGGTTCTCTTTTTTCCCTCTCCCTCTGGTCTCCATACCCCAACCAAAAAAGAAAAAAAAAATACTGTTAGTGTCATCATAGTGAACACCGATTTTACCCCTCTGGTAGCATTAAAACACTTAGATCATTCATAAGAGCACTGTGGTGAGACCTCCCTTGCCCAAATCCTCTTGGCCTTACTTCAGCCACTCCTGTGGCCACCAGTTTCCAGTAGGAGTGGACAAATGCACTTTGCTTCATGTTCCAGAGACCTCTCTCCTCATGCTCCTTCTGACAAGTTGCAGGAACTGCTTGGCACTTAGGCATGCACAAGTTGGAAGCAGTGTGGAGCCACCTTCTTCCCACTTCAGAGGCAACACAGAGGCATGTTTCCTAAGTCTTCCCAGAAGGTGCCTCAAGATCAAGACTAGTACCTATGTAATGTCCAACTCTTGCATCATTGATTGACTTTCTTCTGTTTCCTTTCTCCATCACTCCTATTCCCTGGGGTCACTTGCCAAATAAATGACTGCATGCAAACTTGTCTTGGGCTCTGCTTTTAGGAGAACCAAGGCTAAGATAAGGAGTAAAGTAATACTGGCAGGCAAAATGATGACTTCTAAGATTGTTCTATTGTCACCATATATTTCACTTTGTGAATGCCTACATAAAGTTTTTTGTTTCTTTTAGCTTAAAACACTGGTGGTTAGAATAGACCAGGATTATCAACTATAAAACTGAAAATATATTCATAATTGAATTCCCTAAAAAAGCCACAAACTTGTTTTACAGACTTAGTTTTTAACCAGGGCTACTGCTATAATCTTAATATTCAGCCTCACATTGAAAAGCTATGCCACTTACACGAACAGGTCAGTAGCATCTTCATAAAAAATTTTTCTGTTGGGGCACCTGGGTGGCTCAGTGGGTTAAGCCTCTGCCTTCAGCTCAGGTCATGATCTCAGGGTCCTGGGATTGAGTCCCGCATCGGGCTTTCTGCTCAGCGGAGAGCCTGCTTCCTCCTCTCTCTCTCTCTGCCTGCCTCTCTGCCTACTTGTGATCTCTCTCTGTCAAATAAATAAATAAAATCTTTAAAAAAATTTTTTTCTGTTAACTTTAGCTCAAAGTAAGGCTTTATCTTTCCATTCTGAATCTTACTGTACCAATTCTAAACTAGCCCATCAACTTTTTTCTTCTCCCTTTTGCAAATATCAGTGTTCTCACTTAAAACTAGTTCTTGTTTTTTGTCTTTCAATAGAGAAAATGTTACCTCCTCTATGACAAGAGGTTTTCTGTGATAAATCTGAATTTTGGTGTATTCTTTGTTGGTTTCACTTTACAAATATATAAAGTATATGGATATCCTTCACACGTACAATACCATTTTAATCTCTATAGCTTTGTGAGTTATAAATTAAGGGCAGAGAAATCAAGTAATTTGCCCAAGGCCCAAACTAATAAATACTAGAACTGGAACTTAAATTCTGGTCTTCTGATTCTGAATCCTCTGTTCACTTGAAGGTGAATGATCCCAGTCTGAAAAGACTGATGTTTTCAGCATGGACTGACTGAAATTTTATCAAGAATATTTTATATTCAAATAAGGACTCGGAAAAAAGACTAATTATAGGCATAGAGAGAAGCATTTATCTTCCATCTACCTGTAAGTGCTCAACAGAAAAGTAGTCCCTTTTTACCTAGTCCATTTTAATACTTAAATATACATAATAGACATTTTCTTTAAAAGACAAAAGCCCAATAAAAACCACTCTCTACATAGTAGTAAATAGGTTTTCATATTGTGGGCTTCTATATGCTCTTGTTTGTCAGTTTGTTAAAACAGAAACGCTGTTAAAATAAGAAGGGTATCTGTTCTAATGAACTGCATAATTTAATTATTTACAAGATCTTTTTCCCCAGCACAAATTCACTCGTGCTTTGGAAAGATGCAGGTTTTAAAGCTGAAATGATCCTTCTGCAAATTACAGATACACTACATTTAAAACAATGTTGAAATTCTAGGTATTCAACTCCAGTTGGCCAAAGCCATCAGTCTTAAGATTTCCTGTTATATCTGCTATAAAACATCTCAACAGATGGATTCCAGAATAGGTCACGGAACTGTGAAAAGAAAAGAAAAATTTTCTTCTTTACTTCAGATGTAGTAACATACCTGAATTCATCTAACTTAAAAACTGCTTAAAAACTTTTGAGTTCCATGTGTGAAACAGAATGTCTTGATTTGTTCTACCTTTCCTTTCTTCCACCAGCCTCTTGTATTCTAAATCTGATGATACACATTATTTGATCAGTTTCCTTCAGGATCCTAAAAATTTCACCATATCTACTACTTTGCCTTTTATTAAGCAGACTAAGTTTTTTTTTTTTTAATTGAGGTATAATTGACATGTAATATTAGCTTCAGTTTTACAACATAATGCCTAGGTACTTGTATATATTGTGAAATGATCACAGTAAAATTTAATTAACTTCTGTCATCAGGCATAATTACAATTCTTCCTTTTCTTGTGATGAGGACTTCTAAGATCTGCTCTCAGCAACTTTCAAATATGCAATACAGTATAAACACCACCATGCTGTATATTACATCTCAATGACTTGCTTATTTTATAACTGGAAGTTTGTACATTTGGATCCCCTTCACCCATATCTCCTATCCCCTAACCTCCACCTCTGACAACCACCAATCTCTGTATTTATAATTTTGCTTTTTTTGTTGTTTCTCAAATTCTACATATAAGTGAGATCATGTGGTATTTGTCTTTCTCTGCCTGACTTATTTCACTTAACTTAATCCCCTCAAAATCCACCTATGTTGTCACAAATGGCAAGATTTCACTTTTTTAATGGTTGAATTGTATTCCACACATATATATATGTGTGTGTGTGTGTGTATATATATATACACACACACACACACATATATATATGTGTGTGTATATATATATATATATATACACAACATTTGCTTTGTCCATTCATCTATTAATGGACAGTTAGGTGTTTCCATATCTTGGCTACTGTAAACCATGCTGCAGGAACATAGGGGTGCAGATATCTTTTCAAATTAGACTTTTTGTTTTCTTCAGAGAAATACCTATAAGTGGTATTTTTGGATCATATGGTAATTCTATTTTCTGAGGAATCTCATACAGTTTTCCATAGTGTCTGTACTAATTTCATTTCTAACAGTGCACAAGGGTTCCCTTTTCTCCATTCTCACCAATGCTTGTTATTTCTTGTCTTTTCTTTTTTTTTTGCCTTTTTGATAATAGTTATTCCAGTAGATGTGAGGTGGTATCTCATTGTGGTAGTTTTGGTTGCATTTCCCTGATGGTTAGTGCTGCTAAGCATCTTTGTTTTCATTTTTTCCTGTTGGCCATGTGTGTGCATTCTTTGGAAAAAAGTCTATTCAGATCCTCTGCCCATTTTTTAATAATTTTTTTTTTTTTGCTATTGAGTTATAGGAGTTATGTATTTCAGTTACTAACCCCTTATCAGATACATGATTTGCAAATATTTTCTTTCATTCAGGAGGTTGCCGTTTCATTTTCTGGATGGTTTACTTTGCTGTGCAGCTTTCTTACAGTTCAATGTAGTCCCTCATGTTTATTTTTGCTATTGTTGCCTTTGCTTTTGGTGTCGAATCCAAAAAATCATTGCCATGTCTGATGTTAAGGGCCTATGTTTTCTTCTAGGAGTTTAATGGTTTCAGGCCTTAACATTCAAGTCTTTAACCCATTTTGAGTTAATTTGTATATACAGTGTAAAACAGTAATCTAAGTCTCATTCTTTTGCATGTAGCTCTTCTGTTTTGCCAACACCATTTACTGAAGATGCTGCCTTCTTCCCATTTTATATTCTTGGCTTGTCATAGTGACCATATATTTGTGGGATTATTTCTGGGCTCTCTATTCTGTTCCATTGATCTATGTGTCTTTTTTAGTACCATACCTTTTTGATTACTGTAACTTCATAATATAGTTTGAAATCAGGGAACACGATACCTTCAACTTTGTTCTTTCTCAAGATTGCTTTGGCTATTTGTGGTCTTTTATGGTTCCATACAAATTTTAAGACTGTTCTATTTCTGTGAAAAATACCATTGTAATATCTTCTATTTTGCTTTTTATTTTCCAGACTAAAAGTTCTGATTTCTTTAGTTCTTTTTGTGACAAAGATTCAACAACCTTGATAATTTAGACCTTTTTTTGGTAATTTAAAAAAATCATAATCACCACTAGTGTGTCTATTATTGTCTACTCATCTTACTATATCCATCCACATTTCAGCTGGAAGTGACCACATGATTTCTCAGGATACATGGACTTTTATGAATACACTATGACTTTCGTGGATACAAGAATCATATATACCTGTACATAAGACAGGTAAAATATTTTCTGCTGTACTCTTAATTCCCTTCTTGATATATTATAGCATTTTAGACTTTTTGACCAAAGCTGCTTGCTTGAGAACAGCCTATAATGATTTCTGGGTTATAAGTGAAGTTATATAGCTTAAAGGAGAAATATAAGTTGGATTGTCCACACACTAATTATGGCATCTTGAACTCAACTGCAACATTTTTGTCAATTAATGTGATTTTCTTTGTCCTTAGAGTCCACTGTCTTTGCTTGGAATTCCACTATATAGAAAGCAATTATACTCTACCTACTTACACATTTCTCCCATGACAGTTATAAAAACAGATTGATCCCAGCATCATTAGGGGCTTTACACCATTTACGAATCCCTATTCAGCTGGGGCAGAGTTCTGACATGAAGTTCAGCATTTAACTTTTGCCAAAGCCTTATAGGCCAAAGCTTGCTGGACTATAATTCCCCCTTTCTCCTACAGGGATCGTATAAGAAGGATATAAAACCTGACTAATTTTATAGTAATTATTTTGTGAACAGGCCAAACTTCTTTCTGGAGGGATGGACTAGGACTTGGTCATGCACACAAAACCAAGGAACGTATATATAACCCTACTTTCTGAGTTGGGTTTTGAGAGCTACAGAGTATAGTATGCCAAATTCCTCTATATACAGTACATGTTGAAGTTCTTTGAAGTTACCAGGTTCCTGGTAACTTAAACTTAAGTCTTAAACTTGTCTCAAGTTTTAAACTTGTATGGCTTCTACAGTACCTTAGTCACTTACGGCAAGTACAGTGGCAGCAGTGATTCCAGGGTTATACAGGAGAGAATGCTGACGTATTTAAAGAAGGGAGTATCTTTAAAAAGTAGTGAGAATCTGATACTCTGGGTTGTTGGCCTAACCTTGCTACTTACTGACTGAGTTGGCAAGAAAGGAAGCTAACATTTATCATGTGGCTGTGTGTGCATCAGTCACAATACATTTTATTTGATCCTTGTAACAATCATATTTTTACTAGTGAGAAAACAGACTCAGAAAATGAAATAAGTTGCTTTAAAATCTATGGCCAAGAAGTAGAGGAACCATGCAAAATCAAGGCTGACTCCAAAGCCCATGTTCCTTCTATTTAAACAATTACCTCTCTGCAACCCACTTCATTTCCTTGACCTGTAACCGTAACTGGAAATAGGGATATTGACTGTGAGGACCAGGTGAGTATTATGAATGATGTAACCTTCCCCAAGACCATCTGTTTTCAGATAACTCTAGTTGTTCTTAATGGCGAGCCACAGTCTAATCTGTTTGGTCTGATGGCCTGTAGCTCAAAGCAGTATGGAACTAGTGCTAGATCATTTCCTTGTTTGGAACACTATAATTCTATTAATGTAGGTCAAGAAAACATTGTCAGTTTTTCCCCAGCTCCATTAAACTCTTAATTCAAATTCAGCTTACAGTCAATTAAAACTTAATTTTTTTTCCCAATAAATGCTGCTGTTAAGCCATAATCTGTCCATCTTACGTTTGTGCTGCATTTTTAGTGAAGGTCTCACTTCCTTCTTATGAAACAGTTAAAAGAAATAGCTATTCTTCTATGCCAATGCTCAGGGCTCTAAGAAATAGGATTTCATTCCTGCCCTTAGGAGTCTCCATTACACAGACGGGACACAAACAAGTGAACAAGATAAATACTTGAAAGAAAGTCAAGGGAGAAGAGCACTTTGTAGGAATGACTGAATGAAGGATTCTGATAGGCACGTTCATAATTACAAACAATTTAAATGTGATCTGGATTGGTAGGACCTTGAATGACTGATTAGGGGACAGTTTCATATACAACTGTTACTTGGTTTAAATTATTTCTCATAGCAAATACCCTATTACTTTTCACAAAGAAGTGAGAGTAAGAAATTCAAATGGGAGTGGCACTGGATCTCTGCTCTAGGACGGGGTACACTATATCCAAGGTATATGTTAAAAGTATAGACTCATGTTTCATCACTAAACTCTATCAAATATCTCAAAATTGTCAGCTCTAGAAGTAACCATTCTATCTGCTATCAATGCTTAATTCTAACTTCAAGGAAGCATTTCTTTACATATGGTCCTTTTAAAGAAAAATTTTTATCCCTCACAGCCTGAATGAGCTTTCTACCATAAAGATAATTTTTCTTTGAAATTGAGAAAAGCATGGTAGTATCTTTATTATGGCTGTTATTTAGCTGATTTTATAAAGTAAAAAGTTTTTACTTCTGCTGTGATCTAGGATTGAGCTAGGATGAGGCAGAAAGAGAATGAAGATACCTACATGGAAGACACCTACCATGTAGAAGGAAGACAAAAAAGAAGGAAGAAAAAAATAAAAGCGCTGTTGAATTGTATCAATAAATCATGGTTAAGTGCATTGTCTTCCAAACTCCTCTTATTTTAAGTGATAGCTCAATTTAAGAAACACTATGTAATACTAAATGATGTTAGTACATAAAGTTACAAAATAATTCAGCTCTTACCTTACAGGAAACAACTGAGGAAAACATCCTTGTGTTTCACTGTCAACAAATTTCTGGATCTGAAGCACTTGTTTTAAAAGATGTCCCTTGGAAGATTTGTCAATTTTTGTTAATACCATCTGTAAGAAAACAAGTATTTAAGCATTAGAAATGTCTTTTTTTTAATACAAAATTTTGGGCGCCTGGGTGGCTCAGTGGGTTAAAGCCTCTGCCTTCCGCTCAGGTCATGATACCAGGGTCCTGGGATCGAGCCCTGCATCGGGCTCTCTGCTGAGCAGGGAGCCTGCTTCTCCCTCTCTCTCTGCCTGCCTCTCTGCCAACTTGTGATCTGTCTGTCAAATAAATAAATAAATAAATAAATAATCTTTAATACAAAATTTTATGTTTTAGCTACAATTTTTTAAAAAGATTTATTTATTTATTCTAGACAGAGAATGAGTGCACAGTGGTGGGGGAGGGAGAGGGAGAGAGAAAACTTAGCAGACTCTGGCTGAGCACAGAGCCCCATTGCAGGGCTCAATTCCACCATACCAAGATCATGACCTGACCTGAAACCGAAAGTCAGATGCTTAACCAACTACACCACTCAGGTGCCCCTAACTACACATGGTTAATAACAACTAGATGACCCTGGTAAGTTTCTTATTCTCTCTATACTTATTTTTTCATCTATAAAATAAAAGCAACACCCCCAAAAGGAGTTACCATGAAGATTAAATGAGTTAATGTATGCAATGGATAAAGCATATACCATGTGTTTGCTGTTTAATGGTGCTTTAACTACAAAGGACCAAAATATCTTGGATTCAAGACCAGTGAAAAAGGACCCTTGGGCCATATTTGTAATTGACATAAGACAAATTTCATATGATCACTATATATCTTATTTTAACTAAGACGAATAGGGTTAGGTTGATCCACATAAAATTGCCAACTTATAATCATTTTATTTATTTATTTATTTATTTATTTGACAGATAGAGATCACAAGTAGGCAGACAGGCAGGCAGAGAGAGAGAGAGAGAGAGGAGGAAGCAGGCTCCCTGCTGAGCAGAAAGCTGAATGTGGCGCTTGATCCCAGGACCCTGGGATCATGACCCGAGCTGAAGGCAGAGGCTTTAACCCACTGAGCCACCCAGGTGTCCCTATAATCATTTTTGACTTACAAAATGGTTCTGTCTTATATGTAATAATACAAAGGAAAAACTAGAAATCAGGTTATTTGTATCTTATATTCACTACAATTATAGGAATGATTGCAAAATCAATTAAAAAGTAAAACTTTGAGGGCGCCTGTGTGGCTCAGTGGGTTAAAGCCTCTGTCTTCGGTTCAGGTCATGATCTCAGGGTCCTGGGATCGAGTTCCGCATCGGGCTTTCTGCTCAGCAGGGAGCCTGCTTCCTTCTCTCTCTCTGCCTGCCTCTCTGCCTACTTGTGATCTTTGTCTGTCAAATAAATAAATAAAATCTTAAAAAAAAAAAAGGTAAAACTTTGATCTATCAATTTCCAGGGGAATTTCTACAAAATTAAAATTTCCTGACTAATCATTTATGCTTTCCGGTTATAAAAAAATGTTAATGGTAAAAGGAGTTAGTAGCAGAAAGCATGTGGTTTCCAATGACTTGTGAGTCCCTCCAATTGGGAGTCTTTCGTCATAAGAGCAAATATGCTAGTATTTAAAAGGAGGCATAATTCCTCTATCACAACCTCTTTTCAAAAAAGAAAGCAATATTTCTTTAAAATTGAAGCTGAGAAAAATATACAATTTTATAAACTGGTACCTATGATACCAAATCAGGAATACTGTATCACTTAAAACCAGTTTGGCACTATTGGGTATTTTCTACTATGTGGACTATAATCAAAGCTTTGACTCCTCATACTAACTGTAGTTATAGCTTATGCTTCATAGGGCTTTCGCAAAATCCCAAAATTCCATAACCCCAAGAATACAAAAACATCACTGACTAGTAACATGATTTGATTTGCATTAAACTTCACTGTTACATTTTAGTGGTTTCTTTTTTTGAAACCAAATTATAGTCAATGGATTCTTTTTCTTAGAAAGGAACTTCAGAGGGCTATTTTATCTGGAAAACTCATGAAGCAAAGTAAATGTGGATACCAAACTACTAATCTGTATTCTGTTCTAGGGCAAACAACAGAAAAAAATACAAGTAAGATATTCCCAGAAGAAATATTGTTTTCTTAAGGAACGTAAAAATCCTACCTGTATACGCTGGAGCCTGCTATTTTCTTGCAATGGTTCTTAAACTACAAATTGCTTTAGCAAATTTTTCAGTTGCAATTCCATTTACACTTCGATATGTACTATATGCCAAACTGCTGTTAAAGAGCCACTACCATGTTTTAGACAAATATTTATATTGCCATTAAAAAAATGAAAGGGAAAAGCACTTAGGAACACTAAATGAACAGCTTAAAATACTTTACTTTGACTATAATTTTGAAAACTTAAAGCTGAGAGAAAGAAAAGAGAATAAAAGTATCACAGAACTTATCTACTAGTGGCTGGTAATCAAAAAGATGATTCGAAAACTTCTTGCAGAGATAAGACCTGCTCTCTCACTGAAAAGACACACACACACACACACACACACACACACACAAGCATTTGCACATGTATACACACAAACTGGTATTTCCAACAGCAACTATGATTCAAAGGAAATACTTACCACATAAGGTAATGAAAATTCTTCACACATTCCTATGGCAATACTGTCGGTTTTTTGAATTCCAACAACACTATCCACTAATAAAAATGTTCTCATCAAACTATAAGAATGAAGAAATAAAAATTAATGACAATATCTCTCACTCATTTCTTCCCTGACCCTTGCTATGCTGAGAAATTTTCTTTTGAATAATTTTCACTCCAAAATTTAAAAACTTTTTAGGCAAAAGGAGTTCTCAGTTCATTAGGAGTTCATCCTATAATCCAATAAATCTCAATGCTATTACTTTCAATAACTAAATTTACTAAATATTAATTTATTTCAATAGCAGGTGTGGGACCTAAGTTCCTCTGCTTAGGGCTGGACACAAAGATGAGTGAGTACCTTCCTTTAAAAGCTTGAATTCTAGGGATGCCTGGTGACTCAGTTGGATAAATGTCTGCCTTTGACTCAGGTCATGATCCCAGGGTCCTGGGATCAAGTTCTGCATTGGGCTCCTTGTTTGGCAGGGAGCCTGCTTTCCTGCTGCCTGCTCTGTCTGCAGCTCCCCAAGCTTGTGCTCTCTCTCCAACAAATAACTAAATATAATCTTTAAAAAAAAAAAAAAAAAAAAAAAGCTTGAACTCTAGTGGGAGAAAGAGACATGAACCCAATTAACTATAACATGCTTTTGGATTAGATTTATAAGAAAATATTTTCCTTACTTCCTTCGTTCTTTTAGATAGGTCTCTACCATGTCAACAAAATCTTCGGGAGCTCTATAGCCATAACCTGGCATGTCCACCAATGTAAAATATTTTCCAACTCTGAAAAAATTCATTTTCTTTGTGTGCCCCTGATGAAATAAATGGAAAAATAAAAGCTTCCTTAGAATACATCCTTTATATCTTTAATGACTCAACATTTTTTTATTCAATCAGCAAATATTTATTAAAAGGCTAAGTGTTCTGAATATAATCCTAGCTATGCTGATGATGATACAGGAAAAGAATATAGAAGAGAAGTGGCTGGAGATAAGCTTAGATGATACTATTTCTTCCCTCCAATTCCTTTTTAAGAGCATCTATATGACTTAAGAGAAACTTTTGATTAGGAACATGTACCCAAAATATGTTGGGAGTCTTTTCATTAGCTCTTTCTCAGTGAAAAGTTACCCTATAATGGTGTCACTGCATTAGTCAATATTCTCTGATGAATAATTTATCTCTATATTAAAGAGAAACAAATTATGGCACAGATTGGTTAAACTAAAAATACTTACTCTCAGTCATATAGGTTTTCATAAAACCTAGATGCAAAACTTGATAGTTTGTTACATCTAGACTACTGCTTCCCTAGAATCAAGATGTTTTGCGTGTTTCATTAGATGGTTTTAGTGCTTTCAGTAAACCATTTTTTAAAAGCATGTACAACACTATAAAATATGTGTTAAATTAAAATGATGTAAAGATGGTAAAAAGTCATGGTTTTGTGTTCAATGACATTATTAATCAGAAAACAAAAGATTAAGATAAACAACTTAAAAAGTCAATTGTTGAACTTAGAACAAATATTTTCAGAGGAAAGATTCTGTAAAACAGTGCTTAGGTTCCCAGTTGATGTGTCTATCCATAGAAAAATGACAGATTAGGTTGGGGGTATAGCTCAGTGGTAGAGCATTTGACTGCAGAAAAATGACAGATTAGGAATGTCAAGAATACATTTCTTCCATTGTCCTCTCACAGCTGGAAGGGAACCCACCCTACCTAGAAATCAGAGTTTAGCTGTGTTATTTGAGGAGACAGAGTAGGCCTAAGGATAGGAGATTTAATGAATTACAATCACCAGCATTAGCGATGAAGCTAGGGGATCAACTACATGAAGAAATGGGGAGTAAGAGAAGACTAGGAAGCTTCATGTAAGAGTTCCAATGCAAAGGAAGGGGGGCAGTGAGCCGTAGGTTGGTGGGAACATTTTGCCATGGATAGATAATAAGGTGAGAGGACCTAGGGTGAATTTTAAGGACACCATACCTTAGATATTAGTAGTGTGCATCATTGAGAAAGAGTAGGGGAAATGTAAAAAACGCCAGAAAGCTACTACAGCAGACTGGCTGGGGTAATCACATCATTTGGCCCTGGGTAAACTGGGGTCTGCCTAATATATATATATGTATATGTATGTATATGTATATGTATGTATATCTGTATCTATATCTATATAGAAAGAGAGAAGGGGTAGTAGGAGAAGGGAGGGAGAAAGGACTTAGCAAGGTATACAAGATTATAGGAGGGAAAAACCACTTCAAAGCAGTTTCCTCTAAAATCAGGGTAGGAGTAGATGATCAATCTTAAAGAAGCAAATACAGAATGGCAACAATACTTTATGTGGCAACTCTTTGGAAAAGATTTGAACAAAAAATTTCCTCAAGAAACTGGCAAGACAACCAAAATAAATCCAGACATACTTCCTTCTTCTTCAGGGATATGTACAGGTGTCAATAAAATGTCTTAATTTACTACTTGTTTGAAAGAAATCACTGTTCTAGAAACTTAGCAAGTTTGATTTCTTGTACCTCTCAACTTTAATTAACCACTTTAGTCAATTCAGAGATGGTTCAGACGTATATTTTACATTTCAATATACTGTTTCTTTTATATCCCATGGGCCTCCCCAACCCTTTCCTTCAACATACCGGTTTCTTAGAGACTCTGACTTCAACCTCTGGGGCCAGGGAAAATAAGGCTTTTATTAGAGAGGATTTTCCAACATTGCTTCTGCCTATAAAACACACCTTATACAAGGAAAATGAAGATAATTGAGTACAAGGTTTATATATACATTTTTATTATATATTGTATTAGCTGCAAAAATCTGTTAAACGACTGTCTTTCCTAGCCATGTAAAAAGGTGGCTTATGTTTAGCTGAACCTCAAATTCTAACATATAACTACTATCTACTCAATGATTCCCAGGGCCAGGTACTGTTCAAAGCACTTAGCATAAATTTTCTTATCTACTTTTTACAACATCCATATCAGGTAGGTAATATTATTATCCCCATTTTACAAATGATAAAACTAGAGGCAGGGAGAGGCTAAACAACTGGCCCAAAATTATACAGCTAGAAAGGGAAGAAGTTGGAATTTAAACTCAGGACATCTATATCCAGAACCTGTGCCTTTAATTACATTATGCTACTCAAGAATATCTGGGACATTTATTAAGCATTCCATATTTACAAAGCTTTTTGAAGTTAAAAATTATATGCACGTCAACAAAACTTATTCTAAAGTACAACTACATGTCTGAAACTGCATTGCCCCACAAACTCCCAGAGTTGACTGTAACACCATTGCATTTATGAGGTTATTCTTTTCTCTTGAGTCTCCTGTTGCAATTAAACTTTTCTCCTTTAGACCTCTATAGTGTAGAAAGGAACATAATGTTCCCGATACTAACCATTAATATACATGACTGCTTTTTAACATGGTATTGAAGGGGGTACAATACCAATCAGTGGTTCTAGGTGAAGGTGGTATCACCCTCAGGGGGGTATTTTAGAAATTTGTAAGGGCATTTCTACTTATGAATAGGACTGGGTGGCACTTAGTGGGTGGGGTCAGGGATGCTACATATTTTGCAAGACTGGGGCCAGTCCTTCAGTACGAACTGATCTGAGTCCTGCATAAGTTTCAAATGCTCTGCCAGATTAAATCTAATGATAATATATAAATAAAACTAAATTTCAAGAAACAAAAAGTTACTGGACAAAAAGCCCAGCAATTCAGAAGCTTCAGTCAAAACACGATGTCATCTCAAAATTATTAAACTACTTATGTTCCCCTTAGTTCTATTTAAACTACCATAGCAGTTTTAATTCGAAGGAAAGTTTCCACTGCAGTGGTGCAGTTGCAAATAATGAGATCTTAAGACATGCATAAAATGCCTACTCGTGGAATTTCACTAAAGTTGTTTAATAAAAACCACATTGTTGCCATGTATATATAATTATATTTCTGCACTACAGGAAATTCAGATTGGGTGAAAATTACGTACTGATAAGGACCATCACATTTGTGTAACTATTGCACTTTTCCTATTCACTTTGTCTCATTTGTCTCGGCATGTTTTTCCCTACGTCAATTAAGAAGGAGAAAGAATAAAAAGCCATTTAATTTTTTGAACTGGTTTGGTTTTTACAATCATTTAATCTTGTATATTCATTACCAAAGTAACTAAAACTATATATGCTTATTTAGTTAAAATAATTTTATGCATCCCCACAAAGCTAGAAAATCTCTCTCGTTCGGTGACAAGAATAGGCGAGGGCAAAATGCCTGCCCCAGTCTTCACGACCTGAGTGAGGAGTGAGTGCAGCCGCGGCTCTCACCTCAGGGTGGGCGAGGTCCGGGGCGTGGTCGAGACGCACCGCGGAGCTGAGGTACTCTATGCGGTTGCGGCCGGTGGCCGTGAAGACGCTCTCCGCCTTGGAGATGTCCTCCAAGCTCGGGTCGAAGATCTTCACGTGAAGGTCCAACCTCGCGTCTGGAGTGAGCTGCCGCTGGAGTTCCTGTAGTGGGAACGCGAGCTTCGTCATTTGTCTCTTGGGCAGCCTGAGAACTTCCGCGAAGGTTTGGAACGTGCTGCAAGCTCGGTTCACGCGCCGCAACGCCCCGGTAAGCTCCAGTAGCTTGCGGGTGATCGGCCGCAAGCCTGGGGCTGTCATTTTCCTCTCCCAGAAGTCCCGCGCAGGGCTTCGCGCCAAAGTCTGGCCTGAGCCCGGGCGATACCGCTTCCGCTATGCCTGCTGGGAATTGTAGTCTCATCTGGCCTCACACGTTTCCGCCGCAACACTTCCAATCCAGAGAGCCCCGCCGCGGTTTCCTCGAGACCGGGAGGTGGGGGTGGGGACTCGGGGGCTGATGGTTGACTCACGCTCAGCTGCAGAGTGACGACTGAGCCTTTGACTTGTATGTCACTGTGGGGAGGTCGTTTGACAGTTTGCAGAGGTGAAAAGACACACCTGGGCCCTGTGGCCTTTGAGTGTCACACGAAGGAGCAAACGTGTGAAGCTCTGGTGGATTCCAGGCCTGTTTACTCCTCACAGTATCCAGTTATCTCACGGATCATTGATGTTTGTTGACGTATACATCACTCAGCAAAGCTGATTCCATTGGAGAGCGGCAATGGATATACAGTCCGAGAGGGAACTGTCAAGGTCCAGGAAAATCAGGCCAAATCAGTATTAAAGGGGATTCAGTCTGGTGGATGGGATGTTGCAACACCATTCTCCATGTTCTTGTGATATTCTCACTGATGGTTAACAGCATGTTGGTTCCAGGTGGTCCGTCTGGGTGAAGTAGCACCCTCTTCAAAGGATCTAGCCTCCTGGCTAGTAGGGTGTCAGGGCTTAGATTCAGACTAGGATTTAAATCCTAGTGGGGGAAAAGGAATGTGGATTAGGAAAGCAAGCAGCTACTCAGTCATGTGGATTGCGGAAACATAACAAGGACGTGAGATAAGGCTTGAATTAATCTAAGGTGATCGCTCCTCCCAGAGAACTGTGGAAATCCACCCTGGGTCTAGTTCCACATAGCTGAGGTTGGGTGAATTTTGCTAAACTGTAGAAGCCTAGGGAGGCCAATAAATGAAGACTGTAATCATGATGTACTATGATGTATTCCCCTGTTTAATACTATAATGCACCTTATCTAACAAAATGATGAGGCATCCCTGCTAGATTCCATCATTTGTTAATTCATCAAATATGTAATGAACACCGATTATATGCCAGGCATTACACTAGGTGCTGGAGATGTATCAGTGAGTAAATGAAACAGATAGGAGTTTCTGTCCTCATGCTGTTGCCTTGAGACAATAGTTAAGTAAAACATGGAATATATTAGATAATAAATGCTTAGGAAAAAGCCAAAGCTGAGTCACTAGGTTCTCTGTGTGTGTGTGTGTAGAGCTGTAGGGGTGTTGCATTGTAGTATGATCCTCACTGAACAGATGGTATTTGAATGCAAACTTGAAGGAGGTGAGAGAAGCATTCCAGATATATGTGCGAAGGCTCAGAGGCAGGAGTGTGTATGGCTTTTTGAAGAACACCAAGGAGGCCAGTGTGGCCAGAGTGGAGTAAACAAGGATAGATGCTTGCAGTGACTCTAACTATTCCTATCAAATTAGTGTTTGGTTATAGACATTTGAACTGAATGTGTATTGTCTTTTGCTGTTCAGCATCCCTGGCATAGAGAGGAAGCATCTGCTCCTGTGGTTCTGTTGGGGCTATTGATAATAGAACTCTGCTGATCACAGGAGGTAGGGTTTAGTCATACATTATATCTATTATGAGAATAATGACTATGTGAGTAATGTGCAGGTGACCCCAACCAGGACAGTCATTATGTTGAAGTTGGATGGGCAGCTAGCTCTGCCATTAAGTCAAAATGCTAGAATGTGAGTCTAGCACTCACGATGACCATTCTTTCCAGCTATGTGGGGGATACCTGAAGTGCTTTAAGAGACAATGATGCTAACACACAAAAACAATACTGAGAGATAGGGGTCCAGGCAGTGTGACTCCTGATGAACTATGTTGAATATCATGTTCTCTGTCTCTCAGCTCCTCAATCACACAAGTCAATTCGTTCCTCATCTTGCATTTACTGGACCTGATTTGACATGGATTTGACTGCGATCAAGAGTCTTGATTAATACAGCATTGTAAGATGTTTTGTTGTTCTCTTGTAAATCCAGAGCCATCAGACTAGTGGAATAGTTGGAGTGGCCTATGTAAATGTCAAACCTATTACAGAGGACGCATAGTAAAGCTTTAGGGCTTAAAGCACCTGTGGCTGCATGTTAGGCAGGCCAAAATGTTATCCTCCCTGGACTTCAGGGAGTTCAATTTTCCCTTCCATTCAGGATATTTCCTCATCCAGTGGGTATTTATGATGTTTGGTAAAGGTCACTAATCTAGTTACATTGTGAAAATTAGCAGAGTTCAGGATGTGTTTATGGTTCATCCTCCTGAGAAAAAGTACCTTCTGTTTGACAGCTTGGGAGGTTGTTCACCACAAAGTTAACAAGATTTTCCTATTTAGTAACTTGGGGAAGTCTTACTTACTTTGCATGCATTTCTTAGCACCAGCTTTTATTGCTACACTCTATCTGGCCTAAATGCCGTAGTTCTGTCATGTTCACCTAATGAGAATGAGGGGAACACAGGTAGAACAGTGGCAGGATCTTACCATGAGGACAGGGCTATCTCAATTTTTCCATCAGTGATGTCTGTCTCTATAATGATTGGCCATTAGTTCCACGGCGATCTCAATTTATGTTCAAATTCCGTAGATGTCACATTTAGGGAATCCATCTAAGACCCTGAGAAGGCCAACACTGTAGGCCAAAATTGGTAGAATCAATAACATCAGAGAGTCAGCAAGCATAGCATACACATAGATCAACTCTCATCTTAGGCCAAAAATGGTTTGCATGCTCTGACAGAAGCAAAGGCAGAGATTCTAGGAAAACTCACTTTTAAATGAGGAGAAAAGTAATGGACTAGGTCTCAGTGTCCAGTCTACATGCAACATTGTCCTACCATACTCTTCCCTTGTTTTAGCAATAGTAATTAACATGTAATAAGTGCCTGCTGTTCCTGGCCTTGATATGGGTGCCAGGAATAAAAATATAAGGAAAACATGTTCACAACCTAATTGGGACTTCCAACCCTTGTTTTAGGAAGAAAATACTGGGGGGAAGGAAGAAAGAAGAGGCTCTATATGAATGAGAGCAATGTGTGAGAACCTACCACATTTGACCTAAATTGCTTAAGTTGTAATAACTACTATCTGAATGGATGCTGTAATTTAAAATGCACTTAATTATGTTTTTCTCAAGTTTTCTGCACAACAGCTCATTTCATTTAAAAAATGTACATTAGCGGTGCCTGGGTGGCTGAGTTCGTTAAGCATCCAACTCTTGGTTTCCGTTCGGGTGGTAATCTCAGGATTGCAAGTGGGAGCCCTGCGTTGGGCTCCGTGCTCACTGTAGAGTCTGCTAAAGTTTCTCTCTCTCTCTCTCTCAAATAAATTAATTTAATTTAAAAATATACATTAGGTATCTCCTAACATGTTGACAAAACTTTATGGCCCACACATACAACATGATGTATGACTTGTTTCTCTAATTTTCTAACTGGATTATAAATTATTTTTGAGATTTATTATTTTGCCATCATTCAAGAAACAGCTGAGATGTATTTCCTACGATCCTCTTCTTTGGGAGCTCATCAAATAATTTAGTTTCACTTTATATTTCATTAATGTACCTTTAGAGAATATCTCTGACTTCAGAGAGGGTTTTTCCTTTACAGAAGTCTTTTGAGCTTTCTTTTAAGGTTGTGCCTGCTGTACTAACAGATTTCTTTAAAGAGATCTGGAGATTAAATAGCAGACAGTGCTCATGTGTAGGAGGTGAGTTCTTAGAATGATTTGGGTTTGGAGGAAGGGTAGTGTAGAGCTTCACTTCCTTCAAAGTTGTTTTTCTCAATAGAAAAAGTTGTTTTATGTAGTCAGTCTTTCTCATTTGTAGTTGTGTGTTTGATTTCTCTGCCATATTAGTGCTATTAAAATATTTTAGAACACTCTTCAACTGGTGTTTTTATATATAGGTTTGTTTGTTTGCCAGAAAAAAAAATGTGGATTTTGCTGTTCTCACTGATAACTTCATTAACTTTTAAGTCTTGTTGCCTAGTAGACAAGGTTATTTTAATGCATACATTTACCTTGTTGTATATCTCCAATCTGTATCTTCATTGCTTTATCATAAGTGAATGCTGTGTTCTCTTGCATCTGGGTGGATGAGATGGTGTTCCAGAAGCAGAGAGGTTGAGATATGTTCAGATTGTTTAATTCACTTACAGATAAATTTTTTCAGGAGTCCCCAAGATTACTTCCCAGATTTGGTGGATCCTTAGGAAGACTCACAGGACTCAGCATATGATTATACTTTTGGCTATGACTTATCACCATGAAAGTATACAAAGCAAAACTGGTTAAGGGAAAGGCACTCAAGGTAAAGTCTGGAGGTAAATCAGTCACAAGTTTCTATGTGTCCTTTCCCAGTGGAGTTGCTCAGGATGCACCTGACTCTGCCAGTAATGTGTGAAATGTCTCCCAGGAACACCTGCTTGAGCCTAGACTCCAGCATTTGTATCATGGGCTGGCCTTGTAGGCCCATCGTGGCTGTGTGACTGACTATATATAGTCACTGAAATTCCAGACTCTTGGAAGGAAAGCAGGTGCCTAGCGTAACCCTCATTGTATTGTTCCTAGAGGTACACTGAGGTACTGTTACCGTTTAGGGAGGTACACTGAGGTACATGAGCCACTGTTACCGTTTAGGGAATGTTTTCTAATCAAGTTCCCAGACACCAGCCAAGGGCCAATCTGTAAACAAGCCTTTCTGAAACTGCAGTCACAAGCCTGCTGTGTTAACTCTTTTCTGTACATAGATTAAAAGGTAAAAATTTAAAGATTTTATTTATTTATTTAAGAGAGAGAGAGAGCGAGAGAGCGAGCTGGTGTGAATAGGGAGAGGAGCAGAGCAGGAGGGAGGAGTTAGAGGAACGAATCCCGAGCAGATTCCATGCTGAACACCCAGCTCGACCGGGGGCTGGATCCCACAACCGTGAGATCACCACTGGAACTGAAACCAAGAGTTAGAAGCCCAACAGACTGAGCTATCTAGGTGCCCCTTAAGGTAAAAAATTTAAAAATAAGAAGTCTCTCATCTGCGCTTATTATGAGATTGTTTAATTGTAGGGAAATTATATTGCAAGTTCTGCTCTAAATACAAATGACTTCTCTAGAGATTTTCGAGAAAAGTGTGATAAACCTGCTCTCATCTTTTTAGTAGGACATGGAAAAACTAGAACTTTGGGGGAGGTAGCTACATCAGCTGCCTGTAATGAGGTATGGGGCCTCTAGAGAACAGTTCGCACTGCACGATAGTGGCTGCTTTGAACAGCAGATTCTAGGTTGACAAGGTGTGCCCTGGGGTATTTAACTGCTTTTGAATGCAGTGAGGTCCTTGGTCATTCATTCCCTCCAACCTGCTTACTCATCCCTCTCATGGGCTGGATAATATATTACAAAAGATTTTTTTTGTGATTACTTTTACAAAGGAGTAATGCCTATGGTAGAGGTACCAGGCCATTACCTGACAGACAGATCTCATGGGTGGAGGATACAGGTGTGGTTAAATGTAGAAGGTAATGTTAGATTGTCTTCATGCTGTGATGTACCCCTCTACTGCCTAAACCGGTAAAAACCAGGGCCTAGATGTTGACTCTTCTCCCTGGATATTTGTTATTTTCCAAGGTAGCTAACTGATTTTACCATGATGAGATGAACTCACAGTCTCACATTACGAACGCAGAAGGAAAAAAAAGAAAATCATTCTAGAAGGAGTAGAGTGAACAGATTTGGTGCGCAAAGAATTTAAAATAAAAACTGTAAATATCCTCACAGAAATGGGAGAATATAGGAAATATGAAACAGGAAACTTCCAAGAAGAACAAATTAGGTACTGGACATCAATAAATTATTGTTGAAGTAAAGATCTCAATGGATGGGTTTCCTAATTGAACAGCAGAGTGAATACAGCTGAAGAACAAAATAGTGACGCCTCAGTGGGTGAAGCATGAGACTCTTGGTCTTGGGGTAGTAAGCTCGAGTCCCACATTGGGTGTAGAGATTACTTAAGAATAAAATCTTCAAAAATAAGTAAATAAGAAATTAAAGACGTTAAGAGCTGTTGGGGATAAGAAAGGAAATGTTAATATCAGTATGGCTGGAGTCACTGTAAAATAAATCGCAAGATGTTAGTATTTGAAAAATAATTATTGGGGCGCCTGGGTGGTGCAGTCAATTGAGGCTCTGACTCTTGGTTTTGGCTCAGGTCATGATCTCAGGGTCATGGGATTGAGCTCTGCATTGGGCTCTGTGCTCAGCAGGGAGTCTGCCAGAGAGTTTTTGCCCCTCAGTCTTCCCCTCCCTCTCACTCCCCACTTCTCCTCCTCCCAAGCTTGCTCTCTTTCTCTCTCTCAAATAAGTAAGTGAATAAATAAAATAAAATCTTTAAAAAAAATAAAAAGAAAAGAAAAATAATTACTGAAAATTTCTGGAATGGAAGATGTAAGACCTCAATTTGAAAGGGCTCATAGAATAGAATAGATGAGAAAACTCTATACCTATATATATTAAATTCACATTTTAGACCACCAAATTCAATAAAGCAAGTGCTAAAACTTTCCAGAGGAAAAATGCAGGTCAACCACTAAGCAAAAAAATAGTCCGACTGAGCTTTCTGAGTTGTACCACTAGATGCAAGAAGAGAATAAAGTAGCATTTTTAAGACATCGATAAAAGTAAAAATCAAGCTTAGTAAATTTTATTGACTAAGCAGTGACACATGAAAACATATCCTAAAATCCAAGATCAATGCTACTCAAAGGGCCAATCCAAAAACAGTTTATTGTCCTTACCCGGATGAGATAAGGAGCTTGTGTGTGAATGTACATCAAATCAATACGCTGCTTCTTTTATTGAGAAAATCTTGCTAAAAAAAGAAAGTCAGCTGGACTACACTGTGTTCTTAGTAATAGAGTGATTTACACTGGCATAAACTTTGTTGTTTTTTTTTTTAATTGCAAATCTGTGGACCAGTGCTTGTTTGTGGATCATCTTTTCAGTAGCACTGGTCTGGAAGCTTTCAGCACGTTGTGAGTGTGGGTGAAGGTGTGAGAGACCCTAGGAACAGAAGAGTGAGCTTAGAGGTTTTTCTTGGTTTTGCAGTGGAGAGAAGATGTAGGTACTGGTAAACCTTAACACTTTATAGGGAAAAATAAGCATATATATGAACTTATTAGGTTGGACTATCCACCATAAGACTAGAACCAGGATGCAGATCTTTTAAAATAGAACAAGGAAATTGCATTTTTTCTAATGGAAAAATTAGAAAAAGATAAGTAAATAACCTTAAAGAGAATGGTAACTAAATAATTAGAAATAAGATGACTGAAATAAGACCTAATATTGCAGAAACATAATAAATATAAATAGTCTAAGCCAATTAAATGGTAAAAGATTCTTATATTGGTTAAAAAAACACAAATAAGACAACAAAATACAAGTTTCAAATCCATCAGATAATTCTATATGTTGTCTTTGAGTCAAAGTTTAAAATAAAAATATATAGCCTTTCCAGAAGACATGAATAGACATTACTGCAAAGAAGACATCCATATGGCCAACAGACACATGAAAAAGTCCTCCACATCACTCAGCATCAGGGAAATACGAATCAAAACCACAATGAGATATCACTTCACTCCAGTCAGAATGGTTAAAATTAACAAGTCAGGAAACAACAGATGTTGGAGAGGATGTGGAGAAAGGGGAACCCTCCTACACTGTTAGTGGGAATGCAAGCTGGTGCAGCCACTCTGGAAAACAGCATGGAGGTTCCTCAAAGAGTTGAAAATAGAGCTACCCTATGACCAGCAATCACACTACTAGGTATTTACCCTAAAGATACAAATGTAGTGATCCGGAAGGGCACGTGCACTCGAATGTTTATAGCAGCAATGTCTACGATAGCCAAACTATGGAAAGAACCTAGATGTCCATCAACAGATGAATGGATACAGAAGATGTGATATATATATATATATAGTATTCCACATAGTATTCCACTATATATATATATATATAATGGAATATATATATATAGTGGAATACTATGCAGCCATCAAAAGAAATGAAATCCTGCCATTTGCAATGATGTGGATGGAACTAGAGGGTATTATGCTGAGTGAAATAAGTCAATCAGAGAGAGACAATTATCATATGATCTCTCTGATATGAAGAGTTTGGGAGGCAGGGTGGGGGGTTATGGGGGATAGGGAAGGGAAAAATGAAATAAGATGGGATCAGGAGGGAGATAAACCATAAGAGACTCTTAATCTCATGAAACAAACAGAGTTGCTGGGGAGTGGGGGTGGGGTATATGGACAGTGGGGAAGGTATGTGCTATGGTGAGTGCTGTGAAAAGTGTAAGCCTGATGATTCACAGACCTGTACCCTGGAGTAAATAATACCTTATATGTTAATAAAAATAATTTAAAATATGTAGCTTTCATTTTCTTCTAAACTATTTGTTGGAAGCAGGAGATAGCTGAGGGGACTAATATCTAGAATAAAATTATAAATATATATATGTATGCATATATACATGTGTATATATATATACACACACACACACACACAAAAATAAATAAATAAATAAATAAATAAATAAATTTAACTTAAATAGAGAAAAAGCTAGGCAAAGCATATGAGTGGTTAGTTCACTAAAGGGGAAACTAAATTGTGTAGAAATAAGAAACCGATTTATGACACAATCACACAATGGCTTATGACTCTTCTAAATATAGAGGGACCATTAAAAGAACACCCTGGCTTATTACTAGTAATTAAATTTTTACATCTTTGATATTTTTCCAGCATTTGTCCTTAAACAAACTACAGGTTTACATTAAAAAATTTTTGTTCCAAACATATACTTGTTAAGGTAGGAGGATAGAACATATTTTATTTAACAATTTGTTACCTTGATTTATTAACTTTAAAAATATTTGGCCGTACCATCCATGGGCCTGCACCTGCACTCTCACCTGCCTCCACAACTATTAGGGGCGGGCCTGATAAAGGAAGCAGAATTATAAAGCAACATCATAGCAGGCCTTTATAGGAACGGTACTGCGGAAGTTTATGTAAGTACTGCAGTGGTTAAATGATGTAGTAATTTCCTATTGCTCCTGTAACAAAGTAACTTAGTGACTTATAACAAGACAAATTTTTTGTCTTACAGTTCTGGAGGTCAGAAGTCTGAAATGGCTTTAACCGGGCTAAAATCAAGGTGTTAGCAAGGCTGTGATCCTTCTGGAAGCTCTAGAGGAGAATCTGTTTCCTTGCCTTTGTCAGGTTCTAGAGGCAGCTTGTCATCCTTGCCCTGGGACTCTATCCTCCATCTTCAAATCAGCATATAATGTTTTTCTCTCTTTCTGACTCTGACTCTCTGCCCTCCCTCCTTCCCTTATGAGGACCTTTATGCTTATATAAGACAAAATGATCTCCCCATTCCAAGCTCCTTAATTTAATCACATTTGCAAAATCCCTTTTGCTATGTAGGGTAACATTTTCACACATTCTAGGGCAGAGGACATGGATGTCCTTTGTGAAGACATTCCTCTCTCTACCACAACTGGAGCACGGAATTGGAAGGTGGGTGGAAATTGGAGATCTTGGATGAATATTGTTACTTTTTACCTTATATTATTTTGTACTGCTGTTTAAATTGGTTTTGCCAAAAGATATTACTTTTATTAGAATAACTATTAAAAATATTTTGATCTCTCAGTCACTTTTGTTGTTTCTTTTAATAGAAAGTAAATTTTATATTATGCATCTCTTTGCCTTATAGAAACATTATTTCTATGGACTCTTAAAGTCATTGGGTTGAACTAATCCCATTTTTAAAAAAGATTTTATTTATTTATTTTAGAGAGAGAGAGAGCTTATACACGCAAGTGGGGAAAGGCAGAGGGGGAGGAAAGGGGAGAGGGAGAGAGAATCTGAAGCAGACTCTGAGCTACAACACAGAGCCTGAGGGAAATAATAATCCCATTTAATAGAGATCCAAACTGATGTATATAGAGCATAATTGAATTACCTAATCTTTGCACTTGAAGGGAATATCTTTTGGAAGAAGGAAAAAAGTGGGATAAACCACTGTAGGTAAGGCATTAAAAAAAAAAAATGTTTAGGAAGTATTTCAGCATGTCACTCCCCCCAAACTAGTTCCAATCTGTGTATGGAGTCTTATTCATTCATATTGCTATCCCAAGGGATAAGGAATTAGTTACTTTCAAATGGGCCTAAGACAAATATTAAGTTAAATACTCAATGACATCTAATGCCATCTTGGACAATTCTGCTCTGAGGACTGCTCTAGGACCTGAAGCCTTCTTAGGTACAGTCTCCAACCCCCACATTCTTTCTTTTGTTCAGCCACACCCTTAGTACACCCTCTAGGCACAATGTCTTTGATCTGCTGTGAAGATATGACCATGACTCACACCAATTCTTAAACGTTCTCCTGGGTGATCCCCCAGCAGTTTCCCAGCTTCTAGGACTATCAAAGCAGGTCTCTAGAAAGGTGGGGTTTCTGAGATGTACTTGTCCTGTGGTACCAGAGACACACGTCTGTCTGTAAGCCCCCTTAATAAATCACTTTTTATCAGGCTGGACTTGTCAGCCTTTATCTTCAGATGTATGGCTCCTTCGGCCTTTGGAGGCCGTTTTGCAGACACCTCCCTTTCATGGAACACCTGGAAAACTTAACTCTTCGCAGTAATAATTGTTTATTTCCCTCTTTTCCTAATAATTTCATACTGGCAAACCAGATTTAAGTGGTCATAAAATGCATGATCTTAAAACAGAAATTATTTAATACATGTACAATGGACAAGGATATAAGCAGCCTACTTTTTACATCACTGTCTACACCCTTTCTTCCCAAATATCTCCCAAAAGTCAGGGTGGCGTCCCTCTGGTTGGAGGTGCCTCAAGATAGATATTGTGATAGTGATTGACTTTTGAAGACGGAGGGATGACTGCTGGTGTTTCCATGGGTGGTGTTTCTGAGGTTCTCGTTTTGAAGAATTAGGGTTTATAGATTAACTTGTGGTGCAAACTCATCCCTGCCTCATTCTCTCCAGGGTTCTTATAACCAGTAGGGGCTCAGTCCTAATTGGTTTACTCACTCTTAGGACAATTTGGTTAGAAGCTTCTCATAGTTCTGATTGCTTTATCATGCTCAACCAAGTAAAATATAGAAACACTAAATTAAAAAAAAAAAAGATCTTATCTACCTTTTCTCAGCACAGAGCATTTGACGTCTAAACATTCTCAAGTCTCATAACCTTTTTTTTCCCCCAAAGGTGAGATAATCTTAACAGTGTTCTTTAGAAAATTCCCCTAGACATACTTTCAAATCATATTAAACCACTCCAAAACCATTGGTAGCATATTAAATAAGAATTTAAGAAGAAGAAACAGAACATTTAAGAAAGAAAGGTCACTAGCAGGGGAGCAGTCAATGGAAAAATAATTTAGATAGATGTTAATGCAGGTATTAGTACTCAAGGAAAAGTACTCAAGGAAAAATATCTTAATGTAGGACTTTGGACTTAAAAATTTTTTGGATTTGTTATATGGAATATCTGAGTTTTTATATTTCATTAACATAATCAATGTGACAAGTGTCTAAAATAAGGGAAATTTTGAAGACTGAAGCAAGTTGTATGAAATGAAGCAGCTGTTAAACACAGAGTTCTTCAGCTTCTGTTGTCTCTATAAATCACTATAAATCACTACGACATAGTGATTTATTTTTAAAAACCATGAATTTACAATTTTATCCTCTTTTTTCCCCTAATCCAATACAGTGGAGACTGGTAAAATGGTCAAGATCTGGAAGTATTTAAAGGAGGTATCAGAAAGACTTGCTGAGGGATTGCGAGAGATGAGGAATAATAAAGAATCAAAGGATGAGACTTCCATATCCAGTAATGGCAGACAGAGATTTATACCAACCTTCCCAATAAAGAAAAGTAGAAAAGTTAGCGATAGCAATAAGTATTATAACAATTCTTCTGGAATTCATCATGGAACTTGCAAGGTAACAAAGAATTACCTGGCCAAGATTGAGAAAAAAATATAGGGATTGATGAAGCTGGTATTTGAAACTACTTTTACTTTGGAATATTCATTAATCTGAATGAGCTGACTGAAAGCTTAAGGGGTGGTTTTTTTTTTAATTATTTATTTATTTTTAAAATTTCTTTTCAGTGTTCCAGAATTCATTGTTTATGCATCACACCCAGTGCTCCATGCAATACGTGCCCTCCACAATACCCACCACCAGGCTCACCCAACCTCCCACCCCCACCCCTCCAAAACCCTCAGATTGTTTTTAAGGGGTGTTTTGATAGTCTCTTCTGGGGCAGGGAGAGGAGGGAAGAAGGGGGAGAAAATAAAACCATTCCCCACATAGATTTCAATCTAGCTTTGAGGCTAGATTTTATGAAAATCTGTCCTTAAAATTGGGTTAAGATGATCCAGATTGTTAAATTCACAGAGTCCTGACAGAACTCAGTGAACATTGTCTTTGGAGGAAGATAAGATCATTATAGGTCCTCAAATTATTTCTATGATTTGAAAAGCAAAATGTAATACCTGAAACAGGAGGAAACTAACTTCACAGAAAGAACCAAAAGAAACAATAGATAATACACAGACACTCTACATACTGGAATTATCAGACAGAGACTCTAAAATAGCCATTTAATGTTCAAAGAGACAGAAAAGGGCAAAATTTAAAGTTTTGGTAGAGAACAAAAATTGGTAGAGAACAAAATTTGGAAGAGAACAAAAATAACAGCGATTTTTTTTTTAAAGCTTTTATTTATTCATTTGACAAACAGAGATCACAAGTAGGCAGAGAGGCAGGCAGAGAGAGAGGGGAAAGCAGGCTCGCTGCTGAGCAGAGAGCATGACGCGGGGTTTGATCCCAGGACCCTGAGATCATGACCTGAGCCAAAGGCAGAGGCTTTAACCCACTGAGCCACCCAGGCGCCCCAGTAACAGCAATTTTGAAAAAAGAATAAAATAAATATTCTAGAACAGAAAGAAAAAAAAATACTGTAAACAAAAACTAAGTAGCAAAACTGAAGTGTGAATTGGGGAAGTTCATCTTCAGGGACCAAAGTCCTAACAGCTATTTCAAAACTAGGAAAAAAATTCTAACATTTCTAAACTTCCAAATTTAACTCCTTAAAGTTAAACCACTTAGACTATTTTGAAAACGTAACAACATCTTATAAAAGATAGACAGCAGGGTTCAAATATGTACTTTGGAAACAAAAATTTTAAGTTGCTGATATAGTAAAACCATAGTAGTTCAAAAAAACATTTGTCATTCTCCTGAAAAAGGTCCATTGTAAATTAAATGAAATTGCAGATAGATACCAGCTTTTTATGTTTCATATTCTTTTACTAGAAAGTTACACAGAAATTGTTTATTGTTAATTTAATACCGTCTAAAACATTTAAAGTGATCCCATTTGGCTTATTCTGGAATATTTATTTTTTTTTAAGATTTTATTTATTTATTCGACATAGAGAGAGAGATTACAAGTAGACAGAGAGGCAGGCAGAGAGAGAGGGGAAGCGGGTTTCCTGTTGAGCAGAGAGCCGGATGTGGGGCTTGATCCCAGGACCCTGAGATTATGACCTGAGCCAAAGGCAGAGGCTTAACCCACTGAGCCACCCAGGCACCCCTGGAATATTTCTTTTTAAAATTTCCTGTCCCTTCTTGCCTAAATGTTAGGTTTTAGGCATGGTGTATGACTTGGGTTTTCATTCTTTTTAATCCATTTCTGTATTTTTCTGGACTTCCCCTTCCCATTTGTCATTCATAGATGAAAATAACAACTGCCTCTAAAGTCTACCTCCCATCCCCCACTGTGAGAATTGCTGCCTAGTCCTAAAGTGGCCAAAAATAATTTCAGAAGAATCACCAAGGGGTGCACAAGGGGAAACAAGAGGATCAAACTCTTGATTGAGGGGCTGATCAGGAGTTTATAGAAAGGGGTAATGGTGGGAGGGACCCCCAGCTATTCCTCCCTTTTCTAATTCCATGAGAAAGGGGTTCTCCTCTGGCCAGCACCCTTCCCCATTCCCCATGTTCCCATCCCTCAGGCCTAGTTTCCCTTCAGGGAGTTGGGATATGGGGCTGTGGGAAGAAGGTGTAGTGTAAGAAGGCCTCAGGAAGTGGAGGGTCCCAGCATTGCAGTGGGGATTCCTTTTTCCTTTTTTGCCTGCACCTTAATGTAGAAATCCCCCAGGTTCCGTTTTTTGTTTTTTGTTTTTGTTTTTGTTTTGAGAGAGAGAGAGAGAGAGAGAGAGAGAGAGAGAGAAAACTGTGACTGGGAGGTGAGAGATGAAGAAGAAGAAAAAGATGAGAGAGAATTTTAAGCAGCCTCCATGCTGATTGCCTGATACAGGTCTCGATCTCATGACCCTGAGATCATGACCCAAGCCAAAATCAAGAGTCCCACACTTAACCCACTGAGCCACCCAGGCACCCTGGTTACATTTTCAACAAGATTTTCATTCAGTAATTTGGTTTCTTGGGGGTGAAAGACAGTTGGCTGACTGACATACCACTGTACTTGAGAACAGAATTAAATCAGATTATCTTCCAACATTTATCCACATGGCAGGCATTGTGAGGTACCACCTGATTCCTTCGGTAAAGGATTTTTTTCTCCAATGTTGGTAAGTGTTGTCAGTTAAAGTCAGGCCCTTCATGGATGACCTCACCCTATGTCATGCTCCTTCTTAGAGCTATATCTAATGACTGATAGATACAGGAGCATAAAATATGGCCATTTTAGCAAAACAGAGGACAACTCTAAAGGGCATTCAAGCTCCAGAGCTCCCCATGGGGTTAGCTGAACTTGTGGACCTACCTTATCATTTTAATTCTGACTCTGCCCACTCCAGTTCCTGTTCCTTCATTTTCACAAGTGATGAGTTCAAGGTTATTTTTTAATAAACATCTTTCACACTAAACTCCATTTTAGAGTATGCTTTCTAGGATATTCAACCTATGACAATTTTATCTCAAATTTCCCTGGAAGGAGGCATGGAATCTATTTTCCATCCATCCATCCACCCATCCAACCATCCATCCATCCACCAATTCATCCATCTCTTTATCCTATCATTTTTATTGAGCCATCTGTGTCTCAGAAGATTATTATTCTTTTCAATAATATTTTTTGAGGTCATCATATCTACACTGCCCATCAAGTAGTCATTTGTTGTTTTGCTAGCTTCCAAAAGAGGTAAATAAATGTGCAATGTGAGGCATGCAATCAAAACCACATCAAAACATTACCAAAATCTCAAAGTGCTTCTGTTCCTGAATTTATGAAATAACTTCATGAAAACATTAATTTTAGTTTCACCAAATTATCTCCAGGGGGCAGCAGAGAGTAATATTAAATTAGTAAATTTGCAAATAGAGGATTAGGGACAGAGTAAGGTTTTTTCTTTTCTTCCTTCTTCCTTCCTTGCTTCATTTCCTCCATCTCGCTTCCTTTTGATCCCCACTCTTCCCTCTCTCTCTCTCTCTCTCCAAAGCAGATGACTGTGAATTTGTAGGAGTGCCCAACTGGGCAAAAGAGTGAGTGAATGAACAGATTTAAGAGAGGTGAGGAGTGTAGGAGATGTATTGGAGATAAGGCAGAGAGTTAAAACTTAAGTAGTAAGCTAAGTAGTCACATAACTAAGGGATAGACATTGGGGTGAGATTTCCTGGGGTCAAATCATGTCTTCCTCACTCATTAGGTATGGGACTGGACAATTTACTTAATCTCTCTGGCTTCAGTTTCCTCAACTGTAAAATGGGGATAGTAATATGCATTTCATAGGGTTGTTAAGAGGATTAAATGAGGCCATATTTATAAAGTGTTTAAAATGAGGCCTGCATGTTAAGCTAAGGGTTTGACATATGCTATTGTATGGACTTGAGTGGGGCCTAGAATTAATATTTAGAGAAATTCAAAATGTGGTTACTAATTTCTCTGCTCTGGCTTTACTTGGTGATATTGCACTTATTTTATTTTCAAACACTTTCCAATTTTTCTTTTTGCGTAAGCAGTGAATTTTATCAAAATATAATGACTAACTCTCATGTGATAGATGTTATGTCTAGCTTTTTAAGAAGAATTATAGGGATGACATAGCATCAGCTGTATATTGGAAGTGAAAAATTTCAAGGTAAACATGGGCATAATAGTAGAATGTAGAAAATACAAATAACAATTAGTGAGGCTCTTTCAAGTTATTTATTGGTACATTTAATGATTATTCATGGAAGAAGATCCAGGATTTCAGAAGAGCTTGAACCTTCAAAGCTTGAATCAATGAAGATTGCAGAGAGGTGAATTAGAGAGTGGGGAAATAGGGTATGGTCAAGAGAGCAGCCATTTTATGTTATTGTACATTGAATTATCATGTCTCAATTATAGTAGTAATTCATTAGCCTCAAATCTCTAACCATCGTGCCACAAGGGCAGGGCAGAAGTGAAATAAATACTGGAAAGTTGTAGAGTTTGAGGTCTTTGGAATTCTCCACATTGCTAGGCACTGGTCTTTCACTTCTGTGAAATTGTTACATTAGTACTTGGATAGTAGGAGGACAGGGTCGATTGAGGGATTTGGGACTAAGTGTTTAGTAGTGTGTTTGTGTGAGGGTGTGTGTGTGTGTGTGTGTGTGCATGCAGGGTAAATCAAGCCATGTGTCTAAGGCAGAGAGCTCACAGAAAGTAAAAATAATAAGGCAAGTAAATATTGGCTCATTTTTGCAAGAATACACATCCGGAAAATTCAGCTAAGAAAGGAGAGGCAAGCAGGTACTTGTGTTCTAGGAAGTGAGCACTCAAATCCAGGAGGCAAAAGACAGGAAATGGAGAACAAAGAGTCAGGAGTAAAAGGCCAATAGAGTCTGTGCAGTATGTATTCAAGATCCATGCAAAGCTTCTACGTAATGGGCAAGAGAACAACATCTTACCTGGTTTCAATTGTGGCTAAGTATGAATCTGACACTGGGGACATCTGGCTGGAAAAAGTTTACTTCAAAAGCATTTATAGGCAGATAAATCAGTTTTTGAGTAAATCAACAGTGCAAATTTGGGGGCATTATATCTTAAAGCAGCTCTAATGTATTAAAAGCTTCCTAAGCCCCTTTGTTTTGGCTACCACAACATTAACCAGCATAACATAGTTCTCTCTGTCTCTCATGTGCGCTGATTCTTCTTTTTTTTTTTTTTTAATTTTGATTCCAATATAGTTAACATACAGCGTTATATTAGTTTCAGGTATACAGTATAGTGACTCAACCATTCTGTACATTACTCAGTGCTCGTCAGGATAAGCGTACTCTAATTCCTGTCACCTATTTCATACACCATCCCCACGCACCTCCCCTTTGGTAACCATCAGTTTGTTCTTTATAGTTAAGAGTCTGTTTCTTGGTTTGTCTCTCTCTCTCTCTTCCCCCACCTTTGCTCATTTGTTTGTATCTTGAATTTCATATATGCGTGAGAGCATATGACATTTGTCTTTCTCTAACTGACTTATTTCGCTTAGCATTATACTCTCTAGCTCTGTCCATGTTGTAGCAAATGGCAAGATTTTATTATTTTTTATGGAAGAATAATGTTCCATTGCATATATATGGACACTTGGGCTGTTTTGCAATGTCTTGGCTATTGTAAATAGTGCTGCAAAAAACACAAGGGTGGGGGCGCCTGGGTGGCTCAGTGGGTTGGGCCTCTGCCTTCGGCTCGGGTCGTGATCCTGGAGTCCCGGGATCGAGCCCTGCATCGGGCTCTCTGCTCCGCGGGGAGCCTGCTTCCCCCCCTTCTCTCTGCCTGCCTCTCTGCCTACTTGTGACCTCTGTCTGTCAAATACATAAACAAAATCTTTAAACACACACACACACACACACACACAAGGGTGCATGTATCTTTTTGAATTAGTGTTTTCAGGGCACCTGGGTGGCTCAGTGGGTTAAGCCTCTGCCTTTGGCTCAGGTCATGATCTCAGGGTCCTGGGATCGAGCCCCGCATCAGGGTCTCTGCTCAACAGGGAGCCTGCTTTCCCCCCTCTCTCTGCCTGCCTCTCTGCCTATTTGTGATCTCTCTCTGTCAAATAAATAAATAAAAATCTTAAAAAAAATAAAGATTAAAAAAACCCAAAAGAATTAGTGTTTTCATATTCTTTGAGTAAACACCCAGTAGTGTGATTACTGGATCATAGTGTAGTTCTATTTTTAATTTTTTGAGGAACCTCTGTACTGTTTTCCACAGTGGCTGCCCCAGTTTGCATTCCCACCAACAGTACATGAGGGTTCCTATTTCTCTACAGCATCACCAACACTTGTTTCTTGTGTTATTGATTTTAGCCACTCTGACAGGCATGAGGTGATGTGTCATAGTAGTTGTTTTTTAATTGCAGTTTTGATCTGCATTTCCCTGATGATGAGTGATGCTGAGCATCTTTCATGTGTCTGTTGGCTATGTGTGTGTCTTTTTTGGAGAAATATCTGTTCATGTCTTCTGCCCATTTTTAAATCGGATTATTTGGTGTGGTTATTTTTACTTATTTATTTATTTATTTGGTGTGAGTTGTATCAATTCTTTATATATTTTGGACACTAACCCTTTATTGGAGATGTCATGTGCAAATATCTCCTCCCATTCAGTAGTTTGCCTTTTAGCATCATTGACGGTTTCTTCTGCTGTGTGAGGCTTTTTGTTTTGATAGTCCTCACATGCACTGATTCTTAAGTGGCAATACTGAAAAGAAGTTGGAAGACTTGAGAGAACAAAAGGTTTGGGCTTCTGATTTGAGCTACACCTTTCTCTTGATCATGTCTTACTCTTCCGCTCTGCTTTTGGTTCTCTGTGCCAAGGGCCACAGCTCAGGAGAATCTGGGGCTTTTAGATTTTTTCGAGGAGGTGCATTTACTTGATGAGCACATTTTTCTCTTATTATATTGACGTTCATGGCATATTGTTGGCTTGCAAACTCATGGTCCCTTTATTGTTTTTCTAAGCACTGGCACTCCATAAGAGGTAAGGGTGAGAGTTGGGAGGTCAGGGGTTCACTCCCCTAACCGCTGGATGGAGGGGGTAAAGAAATGGGGAAGAAAGCCTCATGCTCCCAAATCTACTTGGAGAATTCTATGTGTTTCTACACCATTCTGTTGACTCCTAAACTGCTAATTGTAGATATGTCTGACTGACATGAGAATGTGAGTATCTCTGAAAGCTGTTGGCCTAACATTCAAACCAGAGAGACCACCAGTGAGGAGACCACCAGGCTAGCACACATGAAACTCTGGTTTTACACCCGGCTATGTCACAGGTCACTTGGAGATCTTAGGCAGGCCATTTAGTCCTTCTGTCCTTTAGTATGGGCTGTGGAATTGAAAAGGCATTAAAATAGATGAACATCATAATTTTTTGATGATACGAAATGATATGAGAAAATGCTCATGTCAGTATAATTTTAAGTGGAAAAAAAGGTTCCAGACTTGAGTAAGAAACTTGCCTCGTATCATTAGATGAGTAACTACCCAGCAGAGGCTCAACCCTGGATCTATCCGTTATCAAAACCCAAGGTCTTGACCTCTTAGCCTTAGCCTCTACATGGTGGAAACCAGAATGCTTTATTTTTTTTAAAGATCTTATTTATTTATTTATTTATTTATCTATTTATTTCAGTGAGAGAATGAGTGAGAGAGGGCAAGCATGAGCAGGGAGAGAAGCAGACTCCCAACTGAGCAGGAGTCCCATGCGGGAGTTGATCCCGGGACCCTGAGATCATGACCTGAGCCGAAGGCTCTAGGTGCTCCTAGATGCTTTATTTTAAATGACATTTCATTACTGATATTCTGACACCTGGTGTAATATTAAGCAAGGGGGAAGTTGCTTTGTTATAGTCCATCATTGTTACACAGCATATATCTTCAAGTACTCCATGCCCTCGAGTGTCTGATTTCACTGTCTCAATCAAATTAGTTCACAGGAAGGAAAGCTTAAGAAGGGGAAGGGGGGAAATATATATATATAGTTTAATGTTTGGCAAGAGGGAAGATGAAACTGCTAACCTAAAAGAAAAAAATGCATGTTGTTTCATCTTTATCCTGTTTGCAGTGTTTTCTTCCCTTTCCTGGAGAGTTTTGTCTTGGGTTAGAAAATTCATAACACATAACAGATTTCTTTCTTCCCAGACATAATCTAAATGCATGTGAGGTAGCCACATTAAGGCAGAGTTGTTTTGGGGAAGTCTGATTTCCAGGTGTGTGACAGCTAAAGATGGGTGTTTATTGGTAATTTGGCTCAAATGATCAGTCTTTAGAGGCTCTTGAGAGGTGAAAGTAAATAAATGGAAGTAAGTACTAAATTGTGATAGAATAATGGCCTCCCAAAATGTCTGTGTCCTTGTCTGAAACTTATAAATAGGTAACCTAACATAGGAAAAGGGACTTTGCAGATGTGATTAAGGGTTTTGAGGTGAGGAGATTATCCTGGATTATCTGAGCAGTCCAATGTACCCACAAGGGTCTTTAAAAAAAAAAATTAAGTAGGCTCCATGCTAAAATTTTTTAAGTAGGCTCCATGCCAACTCACAATTCTGAGATCAAGGCTTGAGCTGAGATCAAGAGTCAGACACTTAAATGACTGACTGAGCCACCCAGGCACCCCTCACGAGGGTCTTTATAAGAAGGAAGCAGGAGGGTTTACAATCCAAGGAGATGTGACAAAGGAATGAGGTGAGAATGATGCAGCCACAATCCAAGGAATGCTGGTGGCCCCCAGAAGCTGGAAAAGACAATGAACGGGTTTTCTGCACGTGTCCAGAAAGAGCACAGCCCTCTGACACCATTTAGTCCTGGAAGGTCCATTTCAGACTTCTGACCTCTAGAACTGTAAGATACATTTGTGTTTTTTTTAAGCCACTGGGTTTGTGGTAATCAATTATAGTATCAGTAGGAAACTAATCTTGTTACGATTCTTCTAGAGTTGTAGACCTTAGAGGGAGGATATTTTCTTCCAAACTTTATTATTGAGGCTGCACAGTTCTTCAACACGGAGAAGCTTCTAAAAGTTACCGTGACTGGGAAATGTAAAGGGATGGGCCAAGGACAGATAAATATCCTGTTTTGCTTTGTAATCCAAAGTTTAGACAAATCTGTTTATCTTGGGCACATTCAGTGCTTTACTGTAAAGTTGATCTGTGAGCAGCAGAAGTGAGAGGGGGACCAATGAGCTGAAAGAGACCTCAATCAATCTGCTTCCTCCGTCTTTGCTTCACTGCTTCATACAGGAAATCTATTGCTGTGTCAAGTTCCAGAGTAGAGTTTCTTCTGTTCAAACTTACGAATCAGCCGAAGACACAGAGTGGAAGGAGGAGGTTGGTAGAAAGGGAGTGTCCTGCTGTGGATGGGCTAAGAGGATCCCGCCCGGAGCCACTAACCAGAGAGAGCCCCATCATGTCCAGAGCTCCTTTCATACCTGTGTGGAGGCAAAGTACCAAGTAAAGGCAGAATACGAGAAATCGGAAATGCCCTGCACTAGGAGAACTCCTAAACCACGGCTTCTACTGATTTTGACTGTCTACTTAGTGCTCGGTAAGTCTTAATCCTCTGTGAGAGAGCGACAGGAGAATGGCCAGAAACGTGGCTCAGCTTTTGCTAAGTTTTCTTTGCCTTTCTTGTGGAGCGAGGCAAGATAATGTGGTCACAGAGATGGGGGCAGGGGTTACTCTCAGATTTATTTCACTTTATTCTCCTTACTCTGTGCTTCGTCTTACTTATTTTGCTTTGTATCCTATGGTACTATAGGTATCTATAATTTGCCTCACTGCCTACTTCCTTATTTCCCCGTTCTCCCCCTCCCCTTTTCTGAACGAGACAAAATAAATCAAGTATTTTCTAGTAACGATCCAAGTCATCTGGGTTCTCTCTGCCCTTCAAAAAAAGTAATCCCACCTCATTCAGGTCCATATTGTTCACAGTATAAATTAGGAGGGTTTATGGCTTTCAATCGCTTTCTATGGCCAGGTGCTTTTTAAAATAGAACACACTCATGGCGTGGTGGTGCATCGTGAGGTATGTCTGTATTTATCTTTAAGACGTGTAGGCTGTAAAAGACACTTTCTGGATGAGAGGACACTGCAACATCTAGGTTCTCGTAGGAGTTGTAGGACAATGGGGGCTCTTGGGGGGGTGTCCTGGTTTCACTACAGAGGGTTGGTAGGAGTTGATGTGGGAGGGAGTTTTCAGGTTTCACTTTTAGTAAATGGGAGCAGCTGCAAGGGAACAGTGTAGTTGGCATTACATTTCATAATTTGATCATTGAAAAAATAAAAGACTTATAAAATACTGCCTACCTTCCAGCAAAACTATCTGTTTTCCACATGACAGTCTTCCTGGTGAGCACAAATAAAATAACCATATTGTATTCCTGTGTCTTTCTTTGCAGAATTTTCATATACTTTTTGTCCTTTGATCTGCAAAGCAAACCAGTGAAGTAGGCATGGAAGACAGTTTTCCATTTTATGAAGGTAGAATCTGAGGCCTGGAGAGGTGAATTGATTTGTCCAACACCACTTGTCAGTGACAGAGTCACACCCAGTCCGGCCTGTAGCATCACCAGATATTTGAATAGGCTTATGCCTTTCACTAAAAAGCACCACTATTTTTAACACCACGGAAAAAAATTATGCCCATGCTTGGTTATAGGCTTAATGGACTACTTACTCACTTAAGAAAAATCAAGTGATCTAAATATTTCAGTAGTTGAGATCTGTTGTGGAAAGCAAAGACCCAACTTGGCAGGGAAGCCAGCCAGGCAAGAGGTTATTTTTCATGTCAAATCACATTATGACTTTTGGGTAAAGGAGAAAAAAATCAAGATGAAAACGTAATGGATAATTTTGAATTGTAATGTTTTAAAGGTTTGCATTTTAAAACTGTTTCTGAATGCAACCAGAAGATACTACGTAAGTCAAATCTCTGAAAACTGTGCTTATATAATTGTAAAGTTATCGAAATATTTAGGATCAGGATAAAAAAAGCAAATTACATTACATGCAGAGATTTACATGATAAATTCACCATGAAATAATTTAGAATAATAGAAGCAAACTATTTGGGGTATGACTTTATGTCTTTATTACTAATACTGCTTTGTTATTAATACTGCCAAACAGAAATAACTCAATTTGTTGTACAAGATAAATTCACAAAGGCGCCTAAGAACTAATGACTTCAGAACTAGGCCTGGGTGGCTCATCGGCCTTTGGCTCAGGTCATGATTCCAAGTTTTGGGATGGAGCCCCGTGTTGGGCTCCCTGCTTAGCAGGGAGGCTGTTTCTCCTTCTTCCTCTGACTGCTACTTCCCCTGCTTGTGTTCTCTCTATCAAATAAATAAATAAAAATCTTAAAAAAAGAACTAATGACTTCCATGTAAAACACAGAATTTAAAAAATCTTTTTACTTTTATGTTGATTTATTTGCCTGTGAATTCAAGCAATGTGGTAGTTGGTAGGCAAGGTTTATTAAAAAAATGCCTGCAGGGAAAAATTAAAACAATGTAAATGGTCCACTGTCAAGCAAGGCTCTCCAACTCTGTGTCTGGTCTTCTTCCCTCACAATCTCCTTACTGTAGCCTATCTGTATTCTAGATTTTTTTCTTGTGTTCACATTATATTTTGCTATCCTAATCAACTTGATTCTACCTTTTATCAAAGTCACTGATACTAAGATCCTGATTACTAAGAAGGACTCCTCCACTTTTTTCCTTCTTTGGGCTTATTTGGTTTGTTCGTCATTGTCTTCCACTAGAGGGCAGGAAGTAACAAGAAGAGGAACTAAAAATCAAAACAGGACTGTTGGTAGCTTCAACATGTTTGCAAAAGATGAAAAACAGTTGCAAAAGAGAAGGGGTTTGTTTTCATTAATTTCAGTCCTGTCTCCTTTTTCTAGTTTGAGAGTTATGAATTTGCATAGTGGTTTCCTCTCAACATCTATGCTTAAGCAATTAATAAAGTAATAGAAAGTATTGGAAACACTGAATTATTTATGATGTGTTTGTGAATAGTGGCGAAAAGTTATTAGCAATATAAATTAGGGAGATCAAGGTAAGACAAAATAATTGGAGAATATTTTAAATTGATCCCAAAGATGGTAGGTATTACAGTGGATTGGAGCTGTTGAAGTCTTAATGGAGAAAATGGATCTTGAATGATAAGTTTGGATAGATGGGGAAAGGTAGATATTTACATTGAAATTGAATGTATTGTATTATTTAATGCCCCTTTACTTCCAAATTTCATCCATGCATTGAATATTTTGGTGCTTTGCATTTTCTCAGTAAAATCTCAACCTCCGGGCGCCTGGGTGGCTCAGCTGATTAAGCATCTGCTTTCCACTCAGGTCATGATCCTAGGGTCCTGGGATAGAGCCCAGAATTGGGCTTCTGGCTCAGCGGGGAGCCTGCTTCTTCCCCTCCCTCTGTGGCTCCCCCTGCTTGTGTTTTTTTCCTCTTTCTCTCAAATAAATAAATAAAATCTTCAAAAAAAAATTCTCAATCTCTTTTCCCTTACTTTCTTGATTTTTATATATCTCTGTGTTACGTTTAAAGGTTTGTCATGAGGTATACTTTTAACCACTAACTGTGTCATCTTTAAGAAATTGTTTACCCTCTTTGACAATAATTTCCTCATTCGTGAAATGAAGGAGATGTATGAGACTTTTGAGAAATATAAAGTTTTCGAACAGGAAGGGCTTTAGAAACCTTCAAATTAAATCCTTTCATTTCATACGTGGGCAAATAAAGCCCAGCATTTATTCAAGGAATTACTAAAGATACCACCCAATTTTTTAGTAAATGAACTGAGCTTGAAACTCATCCATAGTATCAAACATACAGGGTAAAAGAGATGTGGCAAGTATGTGTGGGATAATAGGAGATTGCTGTCTAGGAAAAAGAAGGCAAAGCTAAAATGTGGGTTAGTTATTCTGTTAGTTAATAAGAAAGGGTGTGTGTGTCATGTGTGAGGAACTGTGCTTCATGCTGGCGATACTTGAACAAGACAGACATAAATCATGCTGTCATGAAGCTCAGACTCTCAGAGGAGAGGTAAGCATTAATAAACTATTGCACGTAAGTAATGTGTAAGGAGAAATAGAGGGTGACATGGAAATGTGTAATTGGTGAGTCTAGTCTCGTCTGTGAGGGTCAGGGAAGGCTTCCCTTTGGAAGTGATGTTTGAGATGAAGAGAAGCCGAAAAGAGCGAGGCAGGAAGCGTGGAGGGACTCACATTCCAGGCAGGTCAAGCACCTGTATGAAGGGCAGAGGGAACTGAACTATGACTGCAGTGGTAAACAAAACAAAACAAAACAAAAACAAAAAACGAAAGAGAAATCAACTGTATCGAGGCTCCGCTGGGGTTCTGGGACTGAGGGAGAATGATGAGAAAAGGTGCAGAGAGAAAGCTGGGCGGATGAGACGTGGGGAAATGTCTGCATTAACATGCCTAAAGAGAAAGACCGGCTTGCAGAGAAAGCGAAGGAGACAGGGCGAAGTACAGGGGTAGTAGTAGGGGGTAAGAAAAGGGATTTACAAGGAAAGGGAAGTGGTTAATAGCATCAGAATCTTCCAACAACCCAGGGGTACCAGCCCTGAAGAAAGGCCAAAGGAGCTGGTGACCTTCAAAACTGGGTTCTGAATGGAAGGGTATAGGAGCCACAAGATTGCTGGTGTTGAGGAGAGGGTGGGTGTGGAGGAAATTGAGGCTGTGGTCACAGACCATTCATTCCAGACATTTGGCAGTAACAACAGGAGAAAGGATCACAGTTAGAAGGAGAAAGCAGAATCTAATTTCTTTCAACCAACATAGGGGAAACCTGAGTGTGTTCAAAGGGTGTCATCTGAGAACATTCAGTGATTTGGTCAAGGTTCTTTTCCAAACTGGGTGTGTGTATATGCAGCTGTTAGTTGTTTAGTGACTTATTTTCTTTTTCCTTGCCATTTTGTTAGTTTGCCACGAAATACTACCTCTCCCTGAAGGTGAACTATTACATAATATGAGAGTATCTGGTTATACGATCCTGTTTGGTGGTACTGACAATTTTTCAGAAAAAATGTCCAAGTCAAAATGATGAAATCATGTTACTTTTATTTTCTAAAAAATCATCCCATCTCTTGTTCATTGGATCCTTCCTAGATGTTCCCCAAGGGTTATTCTAAACCAGTAAATAAACTAGTTGAGAGTCACCTATAGAACCTAAATCATTAAAGATACTGTGATGCCAATTCAAATCTACTTAATCAGACTAATCAGGGTGCAGAGTCTGAGATCTGGGCTTTCATAAATCTTTGCAGATGGTTCTGATGGGAGCTTGGATTTAAATACCGTCTTAGGTCTTTATCACCCAAACTATCCCTCTTATCCTGCATACTCAGCAGATGGCTGCTCACTTTTGATTTACCTGTCATCCAGTGTGGATTTCTTAAACGAAATGATGACCTTTCTGAGGGTAGAGACCTTACTTCATGCATCCTATCACCCCCCAGAGCTCTGCACAGGTACGAACGCTAAGTAAGGACACTCCGAAAATGTTTGTCAACATGAGCTTCCTCCAAATGTCTCTGTGTCTGTAACTTCTCTTGCCCTTTCTGCTTCTCTCTTGAGACAACATATTTTCCCCTTCTTCTTCTTTTTCTCCTCCTGCGCCGCCTTCTTCTTCTTCGATTTATCTATTTACTTGAGAGAGAGAGAGAGAGAGAGAAAGCTCAAGCTGGGGTACGGGCAGAGGGAGAGAGGTAAGGAGAGAGAATCCTCAAGCAGATTCCCCACTGAGCAGGGAGCACAAAGCAGGGCTCAATCCCAGGACCCCGAGATCATGACCTGAGATGAAATCAAGAGTCTGTCACTTAACCAACTGACCCACCCAAGAGTCCCAGTATCAGTCTTTTCAAAAGCAAACTTCCACTTTGCTTTGGCCTCATTTCCTGCCAGTACCGCTAGGATCCTGCTTTACCATCACTGGTGTAAATTCTAGCTCCCTCTCTTTCTGTCTACAAATAGGCTGTGCTCTCCTCTGTCTGTTAGATACCTTCTTTCTCCTCATAGTTCCAAATATCTTCCCATTCCTCTCTTTCAGGTTTGACATGAAAGGATAAAGCCCCTTGTCGTTCTCCCATACTTTCAGGGTCTTGAAGGAATAAGTCTCCATGTGTTGACAGTTGCTTCTGCTTGGCTCCTTTCAATCTTGTGCTCGTACCTCTGTCTTAACACTACTCTCTTACAGATGCTACAGCTCTCTGACCACTTTCTTGTTAGTAAATCATAAAGCCTCTTAGTCCTTAACTTAAGGCTTTTCCCATGTTTTTTTTTTTTTTTTTTTTTTAATTTTATTTATTTGGCTGGGAGCGACGCAGTTAAAGAGGAACAGCAGCAGGGGGAGTGAGAGAGGGAAAAGCAGGCTCTCTGCTGAGCAGGGAGCCCGATAAGGAGCTCGAACCCAGGACCCTGGGATCATGACCTGAGCCGAAGGCAGACGCTTACTGACTGAGCCACTCAGGTGCCCCTTCCCATGTGATTTGATTTTGGTGACTCCTCTGTCTTGAAATCTCCTCCCTGGTTTATGGCATTGCCTTTACTTTCTTCATCATTTTTGCTAACTCTGCTTCTTCCAACAGATATCTAATTATAAATGTTTTTGAGACTTTGATTTTGGCCTCTTCTCTAATTTCCACATCAGAGACAGCAATTTGGCAGCCTATGGACTAGATCTGGCTTGCAGACACTTTTCATTGGCTCATGTAATATTTTCAAAAATCTGAATTAGTTGCCAATACTTTAAAATTGGGAGATTTTTTTACCCCAAACCCCTGACCTAAAATCCAGGGTTTCTGAGAGGGTAAAGTTAAATTATGTATATCAAGCACATAACACCATCTGAATTTTACATTCAAAAGGTGGTATCTTAGTTATATTTTGCAGTTTTCAAATATCTTTCATAGATATTATTTCAAAATTTATTTAATTAACCCTTAGAGGTCAACTTCCTTGTTGTTTTGTTTTCTGGAATTAAAAACTATGCTGAAATTAATATTCTAGTACATATAGCTTTGCATATTGATATGTATGGATATTCACTATCCATTCAACACACTGTCCCTTGTGGTAACTGTTACACATTTGTACAACATCTGTCCTGGGGTAGGGAACAAATCTATCCCTACTCACTAGTTTCAGACTATGTGATGGTAATTGCCTGAAAAAAAAAATTAACCCAGCAATATGAGTTTTATTAGCACAGTGTCCTGACCAACTGATACAGCCTTTTTGATGATATCATTTTGGAAACTAGGGTCAAATTTGTTATTTACCATAATTCTTTTGGCTTTCCAACTTTTATTCATCCGTGGAATTCGTTATTGGATTCTTATGTTTTGGAGCTTGATACTTAAACTTTTCTCACTCTTCCTTTTTATAAACAATTTGGGTGTTTTATTTTTCTCTCTGTGTTGGATCTGAAGAATATAATTATAGTTGCCATCTAAGTCACCTTTCAACATATTACTTAACCTTATCTTTTGTTGGCCTGTTCGTATCTTTTGCCCATTTTTTCCACTGGGTTGTCAATCTCTCTCTCTCTCTTTTTTTGGTTTATGTGTTTTCTGTATATTTTTTGGAGGAAATTAGTCTTTTGTTTATCATAAATGTTCAAAATGTTCCACAGGTTTTGCTTGTCAACATTAGTTTACACATTTTCTTTTCTTTTTTGCCATACAGATATGTAAGATTCTTTCTATAGTCATCTTTCTCAATGTTTTCTTTTGTGGTTTCTGTTTTGTACCAGGGTTAGAAGATTTTTTTACTCACAGTGACAATTGTCCCAGTTGGCCTCGGACTTTCCTGGTTTTATTTTTATTTTTTAAATTTATTTTTATTTTTTTTAATATTTTACTTATTTATTTGAGAGAGAGAGAGCATAAGCAGGGTGAGCAGGGAGAGAGAGAAGCAGGCTCCCCACTGAGCACAGAGTCAGACGGGTGTGGGGGGTTGATTCCAGAACCCGGGATCATGACCTGAGCAGGAAGGCAGACACTTAACTGACTGAGTCACCCAGGCACCCTGACTTTCCTGGTTTTAGCATTAAACATCTTATGTCCCAGGAAACCCCACATTCCCTGGCAAACCACGGTGTTACTCACTCCATGTCCCATTTAAGATTAAAAAAAAAAAAATCACCTATGCTTTCTTTCAGTCTATCTATCTATCATCTATCAGTGATTTCTGTCTTTGGTTCATTTTATTTTATTTTTGTGTGAGAAGTGAGGTAGGAATCTGTTGTTGTTGTTGTTTCCTAAATGACTAGATAAGTTTCCCAATACCATTTATCAAGGATATAAGTAATTATCTTTCCCCTTATGAGTTTGAATGACCACTGTTATGAGATACTAAATTCTTACATGTATAGATTAAGCAACTGAGGTTCAGAGAGTAATTTGTGCACGACTGCAGAAGTAATAAATGGAAGAGCCAAAATATTGGTCAATTTTCTTTACTCTAATTTTGTTGTTTTTCTGAATTTGTTCTGCTGGAACTTTGGGTTCCCATTCAATATTTTGCTTATTGAACACCTAATTAGGTGTTGTCTGCTACTAAGTAAGTACCTTTGAAAATGCAAATCACATTTATAAATTAAAACATAAGAACGCAACATCATTGATGCTATGATACAGGGATGAATTGCTCTCATTGTTATGTTAAAACGTGTATATACTAATTGTAGTTTTTGTGTTTCTTTGAACTTACTATTTTAATTTTCTTTTATATTAACATATATATTGCTGAGTGTATTACATATGTGCATTTCAAAGAACAATTGCACAGTGAATGTTTATGAAAGTTTATGTAAGTTCTACTGCCCAACCTTTGCTGTAAGCTGTTATCTTTTGGGATAATCATTCCCTGACTTTTTTTTACATTTTACCATGTATGTATCCAGTCCTAAACAGTAAGAGTTATTTTGCCTTTTTTTTTTTGATGGTATGCAGATGAAATCATACTCTGTATATTATTTTATCATTGCTTTCATTTGCTGAATAGTATGTGTGAGATTTACTCATGCTTAAATTTGTAGTTATAGTACATTAATATAAATAATTTTTATCCTAAAATTACAAATGCTTGCAAAACAGTTTTTTTCCTTGAAAAAGTTCTGGTACAGAAATAACAAATATGATTTAAGATAAGAAATCTCGGGGTGCCTGGGTGGCTCAGTGGGTTAAGCCTCTGCCTTCAGCTCAGGTCATGATCTCAGGGTCCTGGGATCAAGCCCCACATCATGGGATCAAGCCCCACATCAGGCTCTCTGCTCAGCAGGGAGCCTGCTTCCCCCCACACTCTGTCTGCCTGCCTCTCTGCCTACTTGTGATCTCTCTCTCTGTCAAATAAAATAAAATCTTAAAAAAGTCTTAAAAAAAAAAGAAATCTCCTATTTTGTATTTCAGTTTCTTTCTTTTTCAGACACAAGGATTCATGATAATGGAGATATTAAGCTGTAATACATATGAACATATAAAGGAGAAAGTTTTCATTTTAAAAATGTTATATTTCATATAGCTAAAATGGCAAATGTTTATTTTTCTCTTCTGTTCCCCTTCCATAGAAAGATACGTTTGTCTTAGGAAAAAAAAAATTCTGAAATCATTATGTGAGACTAGAATAATAGGAAAAAATGAGATTGTCTCTTTTTGGCCATGGTGTGTTTCCCCTTCCTTCCTTCGTTCCTTCCTTCCTTCTTCCTTCCTTACTTTTTTTTTTTTTAACATTTATTTGTTTTTTTGAGAGAAAGCATGGAGGGGGGTGCGAGGAGCAGAGGGAGAGGGAGAGAGAGAGAGAGAAACCTAAGTAGACTCCTCACTGAGTACAGAGCCCAATGATCCCACGACCCAGAGATCATGACCCTGAGACCATGACCTGAACTGAAACCAAGAGTCCAGTGCTTAGCTAACTATACCACCCAGGTGGCCCAGCCCTGGGTCTTCAGATTTTAGTTTTCTATAATCCCTTCAGGCACGTGTCACCTGCACATAATAGTATTTTTATTTAGAATATTCTTTCCTCTCTCTCTCTCACTCTTATTATTGGCTTCTTGTCTATTGGATCTTGTATTAATTACTTATTGTTACATAATAAATTATCCCCAAACAAGTATTTATTTTCTTGCAGTGACCCAAGGGGGAGAGAAAGAGAGAGAGAGAGCGAGCACAAGTGAGCACACACTGGAAACCGCAGTCTTTTTATAATTGACTCTCAGCACTGATATCCATCACTTTTACTATTTTGTAGTTATTAAGTGTATGAGTGATTCCAACCCACAGTCAAGAAGAGGGAATTTTACAGACATGAATATCAGGAGGAGAGAACATTGGGAACCACCTCAGGGGCTGTCCACCACCTCGAGACTAGGATAAGTTGCTCAGGGTACATTTTTATACTTTCCATCTGCTGCTATTGCAATTTTACATAATTATTTGATTATTTGGTTAATGTTTATTGTTCCCAGTAGATTGACACTCCAGGATAAATAGGCATTTATTAAGTGCCTAGCTACCATAGTTTAATAAAGGAATATTAATATAGCTTCAAGTTGCCCTCCATCAGTCCAAAAGTTCTAAAATACCTGATTTGGGATCACTCTGCCCTTTGAATGAAAACTACTATTGATCATAATCTGATCATAATCTTAGAAGGCAGAAAATGTTTCCTTTATTTCCAAAATTTATGATAAAATTAATGTATTAGGCTTCAGGCAGCTTTAGTAGAAAAAAGATTCAGATAAGTCTTTTAGTTCAAACATTCCTAATTGGTAATATAAATAACAAAATTTGGGGAAGAATTAGTGGTGTTTTCAATTATTCCTACAGGGTGATACTGTTTTTTAATTATATATCAAAATAAAATTATGATTTAGGGTTCCTCCTCCAAAGGTTACGAAGTTCATAGATTTTTTATTTGGCTACCATGAACTTTCATAATTCCTAGATCCTGATGTGAACTAAAATGTTAAGTTTGGTATTTAAAGCTTTCTGGAGCCAGAAGTAAAGGTTGAAAGTAAAGGTTTCTGTATTGTATTGACTTTACCATACTATTGACTAGAAAAAGTTATGTACTTAGTGTAGCTAAATAAAGATTGTTCCAGCAGTGTAATTTGAGTTTCCAGACCTTTGTGTGATTAAGATCTCAGCCTCAAAGTTGCATTTATTTTAAATGAAACCTTGAATCTTTAGGTGAGGTGTACTGCTTCTTTATGACTAGGTTTAATAACGCAGTCTGTCATGTGCTTTGAATACTTTTCATGAGTTACTCCTCACTCATTAATTTAAGAATGAGAGTCTGTGTTTTGCAGAGGGGGAACCTAGAGCATATGAATTCATTTAATTATCTAAAATGAAACAGAGTGTGAAAACTCATATCTTTCATATTTTGTAGCCATTGCTAATCCATGATGGTCCAGCACTATATTTGTTATAATAACCTGTAGAGTTTTGAAGTTTGAAAGCTTGAAACATCAAATGTAGAATGAGATAATTCTGTTACTTGGTTTTCCTTATGAAAAATATCAGGATATTTCCATATATCTCAATGTGTTGAAATGTATTTCAGTGTATTCTGTATTTTTCAAAGTAGTAAATTCATTCAATGTTAAATAACAATAAAGATGACAAGTGAAGACGGAAAGACCATAATAAGCAGTAAGAATGACTTCTTGTTGGTGAGTACTAGCTTAGAGGCTCCAGGTTCTGTAAAGAAATGTCAAAAGAAACTTAAAAATGGAACTATGCCACATGATTCTCTTTTGAAGACACATGGGCATCTTATTAGAGCATAAGAAATAGTTTAGGCTCCAATTTTGTCCCCACTTAAGCATTATTTTAACTTAAAATTCATTGTTTTAGCGTCCTTACTGTTTTGTTTGCCTTCTCCTCAAAGAACCTGCAAATGAATGAAAGGGCAAGAAATCTTTATCTTTTCCCTTTCCCATCCCCATACGCTGGAAATATATGAATCTTAGCAACCCTATAACTATTGGAGGATGGCATAATCCACATTCTAATTAGGTTACTAGCAGTTACTTGACCAGGGGTTTTTATTGGGAGTGGTGAAGTATGAACAATGCCTATCTCTCCCTTTTTTAGTCAGGACAGTGCAGCAGACCACAGGATTTTAGAAGAGATAAAAACTGTTTAACCTCACAAAAAAACTATGTGTTCTTTCTGAGGGCCTTTTCCCCCCTTCACTGGAGGAAGCCTTTGGAGTATGGCTTTGCACAGTCATGCCCATACAATGTCTGCTGTGTGGGTGGTGTATGCTTGCTCAGGCATATGACAATGACGATTTGGGAAAGGAAACTTCTGGTGCTCAAAGTGAGTAAGAGGTTTCATTTGTACTAAAATCACAAAACAATCTTATTTCTACTGATACTTTTGACTTAGATGGAAAAGCTTTTTTTTTTAACCATTATTTTCAGTGTCAAGGGTTTTTCCATTTGTATTTTGTTTTGTGTTTGTGTGGATGCGTGTTCTAAAGTTACATGTGTTAAAACCTGATGTTTCTGATACTGTATTTAGTTCAATTGAGGGACAATTTATGTACAATTAACCGTATCCATTTAAAAGGTACAGTATGATGAGTTTTGACCTATTCCTGTGAATCATCACAAACAAGACACAGGACATTTCCATCATTCCCCATATATTCTTTCATGTATATTTGCAGTCCATCCTTGCCTTGGTCGCTATCTGTAGGCAACCACTGATCTGCTGTTAGGCACCACAGACAGATGAGTTAGCATTTCATCTCAGCAGCATTCTTTTGTGCAGTGTATAGTGTATACTCTTTGTGTCTGCTTGTTTCACGCAACAGAATGAGTTTGAGAATCATCAAGGTTGCTGTGCGCTCCTTTTGTTGCTGAGTCATATTCCTCACACAGACAATTTACCCATGTATCCATTAATTGATGTTTAGGTTGTGTCCAGCTTTTGGCCATGGCGAACAAAGCTGCTATGAGCATTCATGCACAAGTCTTTGTGTGGACATATATTTTCATTTCTCTTGAGTAAATACCAAGATTGGAATTTAGGTTAGGTTGTATGGTGGACCCATGTTTGACTTTTTTAGTGTAGTTTCCACTAACAGTAACAATATGATTATCGAAAATAGGTAAAGATGTTTTTGCAATTATTTTTGTCATTAACTTACATTCCACTAAGAGGCATAGAGTCAAATTGCTGTGTTTTGAAAGTCGGTTGGAATAGCTGCTCTGTATGTGGTTATGCAACCAATTCTACCTGCACTTAGGTTCATTTGTTTCACTTTGCTTCATAATTTTAGTGTTTACAAGTAATTTGGTTATGCTTTATAATTACGGAAAATGGTTACATGGTTCCAAAGTCAAATCTATAAAATCGGAGACATATTATTTCTATTCCTGTTCCTATTTCATCCATTTAGTTTTGAAATTATAAGCAAGGAAAGAAAGAACACACACACACACACACACACACACACACACATCCCATGTAGCTTAGATGAACAGTAGTGTACTATATACAATTTAGTGTATCCTGCTTTTTCTACTTAACAATATATTTTGGCGATCCCTCCATAATAGTTTATAGAACTATCCCTCATTCTTTTTAAGAGTTTCATTATATTTCGTTTGGTGGATGTACCATAGTATAGAAAACTAACCCCCTATGAGAGGTCATTGGGTTATTTCTCAAAGTCTTGCTATGACAATGTTGTAATGAATAGTCCTTGCATATATTCTTTTCATACTGTTGTCTGTGTTTCTTTAGGATAGATTCTGAGATTTGGTATTGCTGGGGAAGAGAAATGCATATGTAATTTTGCTATATATTGCCAAATTTCCTTCTGTTGACGTTGTAACGCTCTACATTCCTGCCAGCCTGATATCGACTGGCCTATCACGCCATAGCTCCAAAATACATTGTCAAATTTTTGGCCTTTGGCAGTCTAATAGGTGAGAAATGGTATTTCTGCATAGTTTTAATTTGCATTTATTTTACCATGAATGATGTACGAGCATCTTCCTATATGACTAAAAGACTTTTGTACTGCTTCTGTAAACTAAATCTCCATATCTTTAGTACAGTTTACTGTGAGGTTGTGTTGACCTTTATATTTTTAGCACAGTTTGAGTCACCTACATGACAGGCAGCTGTGCAAACCACTCTTCTAAGCACTGAAGATGTGGAATGAAAAATATAAATGAAAATCCCTGCATTTATGGATTTTATAATCTAGTATATAATCTAGTTTACAATCTAGTGAGGGAGTGATGAGTTTGGCCCACGAATTTTGGCAATTGTCTCCCACCCTCCTCCTTAGCTTAACTATTTCTGTTCAGATTTGGAATTCATACTGCCTGTGTCCATACACCACTGTAGTCTTGATTCTATTGACTTGCCGTTTGATGTACTCTTTCAGACCTTTGTCTCTGTGTTTTCCCCAAAACATGGGTTGGATTTGCTTCATTGACTCTCTTAATTTAGATTAATTTGGGTAGTGCATTTATCCTGGTGTATTCTTTAGATCCAACCCTTGATTTCTATTCAGTAGTAGGACCTCCTTGCACAAGAACAGTTGGGCAATTAGAGCAGCTTACAAGCTGGGCAGCCTTGGACAAATTGCTTCATCATCATGAGTCTGCATTTCTTTATCTGTAAATGATGTTAAAATACTTGTCAGTGTGGGGAGGCTGAAATAAATAGCATATGCTAGTTACCCAAAATTTGTTCCTAGGAAACTTTTGAGCAAGTGCTCAAAAACTGTTATTTTAAAGACAGTGTTTTATTAAAGTAAATGGTAGCTTGGAGGAGCAGTGGGTTCAAAATTTCTCCAGAAAAACACTGCATTAAATCTTATGCTAAAATGTTTCTCTTTGCTAGTCAGGTGCACCCACTCTAGATGTATTGGAAATGTATCATTTTCTTGTGAACACTTTCTAGGAGTGTTGCGCCTTCCACAGTGAGAACCTGCCAATATCCAGCCTCAACTCTAATTGCACATCTGGTTTTTCTCACTTAATGACAACACTGAACTATTCGTAATTCTTTGAAAGTCCCATCTAGCTTCCTATCTTCTAAATAACTTTTCTTTTTGTATGCAAAAAGATTTCCTTCTTTCTCCCTGCAGAGCTCATCTACTGAGATCCAGCTCAAATATCACCTGTTATAGAGAATCTTCCCTTTACCTTTGCTCTTTTAGAATTAAACATTTTTTTCTTTTTAACTTCTGGACATTATTTTACTTCTATCATCACTCTGAAAACTTTATCTTCTGATCATATACATAGCTGTTTCCTTGTCTGGACCTTTAGCTCTTGGAGAGAAGAGGGCATTGTTTATTATGATGTGTCTATGCTTGGTGAGTACTTTGCCAGAAGTTGCTGCTCAAAATTAAAAAAAAAAAAAGTTTATTAGCAATTCCCACTTAGAGTTTGCCTTACAAAATTTGAACTTAATAGACCATTGTCCATATGATATGATTTCAACAATGCTTAGGAAAATCCTTTTTTGTTCCATACCAGCCCCCAATGAACACATCACTACTAAACTTTCTTGACCTACTCACTAGTGGCCCCAAAGCCTATAATGGATGGTAAAACCCTTTCTTTCATGATTGGAGGTAAAGTAAATGCATATAAGCCAGGAATAAGAAATACTTTGACTTGAATATAAAGACAGCAGGGTGGTGACAGACACTTTGGATCTAAAGTAGGGGTATGCCAAAAAGGTAGGAAGTTAAAGTCAAAAATTCATCCTGGGGCAAATTGTCCTGAGACATCTTGACTGTCATAACTTATGTTTTTCTTGGCAACTGCAATCCAAAAATGGCCTGTAGAATGTGAAAAAAATTGTGACTTTAACTAGGAGTCAGAAATACTAATGTTATTCTTCTGATCACCCCATATGTCTTTTCAGAGTGCATACGTGCAGGAGTGGGGAGTTCTGGGACACCAGGGAACTCAACGAAGCAGCAAACAGATAAGGGCAATTACAGTTTGGGTAATGGTCATCTTTTAATGATAGTTCTATTAGAAGTGTGCTTGATGCTGGTACAGTTTGTATGTTAAGAACTTGAATCGTCTTAAAAAAAAAAAGAACTTGAATCGTCTTCTGTGTAGTCATAGGCTCTTATTTAAAAGTATCTAAATATAATATTGTCTGTTTTATGAAGAGTTCATAATTTTTTCATTCTAAAATTATTTCTGTGCTTATTTAGTAACTTTTTCAAGAATGGTGATCACTGGGGCACCTGGGTGGCTCAGTAGGTTAAAGCCTCTGCCTTCGGCTCAGGTCATGATCCCGGGGTCCTGGGATCGAGTCCTGCATCGGGCTCTCTGCTCAGCGGGGAGCCTGCTTCCCTTCCTCTCTCTGCTGCCTCTCTGTCTACTTGTGGTCTCTGTCTGTCAAATAAATAAATAAAATCTTAAAAAAAAAAAAGAAAAGAAAGAATAAAAAAGAATGGTGATCACTAAGCAAACCAATGGCATGTTAAAAATTTTTCACTGGGTGTTATACACAAATATGAGTCATGGCAACATCAAAAACTAAAGAAGTACTCTATGTTGATTAACATAACTTAATAAAAAAAAGAAAAAAATTTTCATTCAGTTTTTGAAACATGGGTTTAAAAAATAGGTCTTAGCAGATATTAGTAATTCATTGTCTCTGTTCCCCACTCAGCCCTACTGTCTTCCAAAGTTGCCATTATACTTAGCTTCTTCTTTATATTTTAAATTTTTATTTTTGTTGTATACCTCACTTCACTGAAAAATAATTCCAGTGACTCCAAAATGCATTCCTGGTCTTATAAATATACTTTCTAATTTCACTCAATTATTTCATCATCTAGAAAAATTAGATTCCAGGTAAATAATTAAAATAATTATATAATTATAATTATAGGTAAATAAGTAAAATAATTATATAAACTATAAATCCAAAGGTTAGAAACAATGCATCAGTGGTGCCCCCCCAAGAATGGTGGGTTGAATGGTGTTGCCCCCAACAAAAAGTCCAGCTGGATCTTGTGAATGTGGCTGCATTTAGGAAAAGGGTCTTTGAAGATGTAATTAAGTTAAAGCTCTTGAGAAGAGATCATCCTGGATCAGAGTGGGCCTAAATCCAATGATAAGAGTCTTTAGAAGTGAAGAGAAAAGAAAAGGACACAGGGAGAGGCAATATGAAGATGGAGACAGTGATTGAAATGACATGTCTACAAGCTGAGGAACACCAAGGATTGCTAGTTGCCACCACAAGCTGGAAGAAGTAAGAAAGATTCTTCCCTTGTGCTGTTGGAAGGAACACAGCCCTACTGACACGTTAGTTTCAGACTCCTGGATTCCAGAAAGATAAACAAATACATTTCTGTCTTTTTTTAATCTGACCAAGTTGGTCATTTTATATTAAGGCAGCCCTAGGTGGCTAATCTAATGAGTCATTAAATTACTTTTCTACTATAAATATGTTTTAAAAAACACAATTCACATTTGTTTCTGTCTATATATATATATGTACATTGTGCAAGTGTTAAATTAGACTTCTGATGTTAACAATGTAAAAATATAATCTTTATAAACTTTAAAGAAAATTTGGTTTCAGATAAATAAAGTAAAGAAAGAAATCACAGGACCACTGACCAGAAGGCTGACACATTTGTTTTACTACTTTGGTGTACATGAAGCTTCAAGCAAGACTGGATAAGGAATTTTCAGTGAAGATACTTAATATGAAATCAAAATTTCATGGCAACTAGCTTCAGTTGAGATAATAAAACTAAAGGACTCATATATCAACAGTTAATAAAGTTTAAAAGTAATTTCCAATATCGTAAAAGTAGTTAGAGGAATATTTGTGAAAAGAAGCATTTTCTTCTCTTCTGAAAACAATCCTTTTGTACATTTAAGAATACATTCCAACTTGTGGGTTTTATCTCTGGCATGAGAAGTCATAGTCATCTTGTCTGGAAATATCAGCAATTTAGTTCTTATCAGATATAACTAAATCTGTGTCTGGATAGTATAGGATTCTGTTAGAAGAGCCTAGTCTGGCATTAAGTGATGTCTTTGTAACTGATTTGAATGAAGTTTTCAAATATTATATTTTTTTAATTTAATTTAATTTTTTCAGTGTTCCAAGATTCATTGTTTATGTACCATACCCAGTGCTCCCTGCAGTACATGCCCTCCTTAATACCCACCATCAGGCTTGCCCATTCCCCCCAACCCCCTCCCTTCCAAAACCCTCAGTTTGTTTCTCAGAGTCCACAGTCTCTCATATTCATCCTTTCTGATGGAGGCGTAATATTCCATTGTATTTATGGACCACATCTTTTTTATCCATTCGTCGTTGAAGGGCATCTCGGTTCTTTCCATAGTTCGGTGATTGTGGACATTGCTGCTATGAATTGGGGTGCATATGGCTCTTCTTTTCACTACATCTGTATCTTTGGGGTAAATACCCAGTAGTGCAATTGCAGGGTCATAGGGAAGCTCTATTTTTAATTTCTTAAGGAATCTTCACACTGTTGTCCAAAGTGGCCAGATCAACTTGCATTCCCACCAACAGTGTAAGAGGGTACTTTAAATCAAGAGTCAGTAAACTATGGCCCATGGGCAAAATCCAGCCAGCTCATTTTTGTAATTAAAGTTTTATTGGAAAAAAAGCCATGCCCATTTATTTATGTATTATACATGGTTGCTTTCTTGCTGCAATCATAAGATTGAATACTTTCAATGGAGACCATATGGACTGCAAAACCTCAAATGTTTACTCTTTGTTCTTTTATGGAAAAAGCTGGCAGTTTTTGATTTTTCTCTTCTAGCACCCCCAGCCCACCTCACTTATACCCTTTAGTTCTAATACAACTTAGAAATTTCCTTTTGATGACTGTTTCTTTTGCTGTGCAGAAGCTTTTGATCTTGATGAAGTCCCAAAATTTCATTTTTGCTTTTGTTTCCCTTGCCTTTGGAGACGTGTCTTGAAAGAAGTTGCTGTGGCCGATGTCAAAGAGATTACTGCCTATGTTCTCCTCTTGGATTTTGACGGAGCCCTGTCTCACATTGATAAAGAACTTCTCAAATTCAATACCCAAAAAACAAATAATCAAGTCAAAAAATGGGCAGAAGACATGAACTGACAGTTCTCCAAAGAAGACTTAAGAATGGTTAACAAACACATGAAAAAATGTTTAACATCATTAGCCATCACGGAAATGCAAATCAAACCACAATGAGATACCATCCTATACCAGTTAGAATGGCCAAAATTGACAAGGCAGGAAACAACAAATGTTGGAGGGGATATGGAGAAAGGGGAACCCTCTTACACTGTGGTAGGAATGCAAGCTGGTATAACCTCTTTGGAAAACAGTATGGAGTTTCCTCAAAAAGTTAAAAATAGAGCTACCTTATGACCCAGCAATACAGATATAGTGAAAAGAAGGGGCACATGCACACCAATGTTCATAGCAGCAATGTCCACAATAGCCAAACTATAGAAGGAGCCAAGATGCCCTTCAACAGATAAATGGATAAAGATGTCCATATATACAGTGGAGTATTACTCAACCATCAGAAAGGATGAATACCTACCATATGCATTGACAGGGATGGAACTGGAGGAGATTATGCTAAGTGAAATAAGTCAAGCAGAGAAAGACAATTATCATAAAGTTTCACTTATATGTGGAACATAAAGAATGGCATGGAGACATTAGGAGAAGGAAGGGAAAAAGGAAGGAGGGGAAATCAGAGGGGGAGATGAACCTTAAGAGAGTATGGACTACAGGAAACAAACTGAGGGGTTTGGGGGGGGGGATGGGTTAGCCCGGTGACAGGTATTAAGGAGGGCATGTATTGCATGGAGCACTTGGTGTTACATGCAAACAATGAATCATGGAGCACTACATCAAAAACTAATGATGTACTGTGTGGTGACTAACATAACATAATAGAATAAAACAAAATAAAAAAGAAATTTCCTTTTGACACTTCCAAATGGAAACCGCAGTACCATCATCAAAACTACCCACATCCTAAATTTTATCTCATTATAAACCCTCAGTCTTGGTTGCTGGTGAATTTGACAAAGGAAGAAACTGTCAGACCTTAGGCTTCCGAGAAGCCAGATATGATAGCATAGGAGAGGTCTGGAAAGACTAAGCTATATTAAGTTATAATTGAGCTTTAAAATCTAGAATATCTAAGTTATAGCTCGATTTCAGTAAGCCCTCTGAGGTCAACTCTGACTCATTTGTTTCTGGAATCGATTCTTGAGCCCAATATGAGCTAAATTTAATCGTTCAACTTCATTAAAAAAAAAAGGGTTTTATTTATTTATTTGAAAGAGAGAGAGAGAGAGTGCACATGAGCAGGGTGAGGGGCAGAGGGAGGGGCAGAGGGAGGGGCAGGCTCTCCACTGAGCAGGAAGCCAGATGCAGGACTTGATCCTGCAACTCCAGAAGCAAGACCTGAGATAAAGGCAGACACTTAACCAACTGAGCCACCCAGGTGCCCCACAACTTCATTATTTGCCTTCCTTCCAGACCAAGCTAATAAAACTTACTTGCCTAAAAAAGCCTAATTATTTTAGAGGTCTGACTATGTTTATTTCGAAGACCTTTACTGAATTTTTTTGTTTATTTTTTAATGTGGTAGAATTGGTTATATAATTAGAATGGGGAGCAAAAAGTATATTTTCATAAGCAGAGAGCTCATAAAATGCTTATTAAATGGTAGTCTTATAAACCCAGAGGAAGAACTTTGTTAGGCTCTTAAGTCACAGGAATATTTTTTTCATTGTTGTTGTTTTTAAAAAACAATACTTAAATGGGAATTATCAGAAACCAAGTTGAAGTAGATGAGCACTATTTTGATTGTCAGTAACTCTACAGAACACAAGGAAAGAGTACATGTGGATCTCAGGAACTATACATATTTAGAAACCCAAGCTAGGTGAAGGATGTCATTTCTCTCTCTGTTTCTGCTTCATTCTTTAGAAGGTAAGTGTATTAGTCAGGGTTCCTAAGAGAAACAGAACAATGAGACACTTATCATCCATCTATCATCTATCTATCAATCTATCTATCTATCATCTATCATCTATCATCTATCATCAGCTATCTTCATCTCTATATCCACCTACCTAACAGTGTATCTAGAGAAATATTTATTTTAAAGAATTGGCTCATATGATTGTGGATGCTTGGCGAATGCAAAATCTTCAAAGTGGGCAAGCATCCTGGAGACCCAGGGAAAAGTTGTAGTTTGAATCTGCAGGCAGTGTACTGGCAGAATTCCTTTTTCAAGGTCAGCCTTTTTCTACTAAAGTCTTCAACTGATTGCATAAGGCCCACCCACAATTTGGAGAGTACTTTGTTTTACTCAAAGTCTACTGATTTAAATGTAAATCTCATATAAAAAGCACTTTCACAGACACATCTAGAATCATGTTTAATTAAATACTTAGGAGCCATGGCCTAACCAAGTTGACACATAAAATTAGCCATCACAGTAGGAAAAATGAAGGAGAAAGGGGGATGAACTACTCCTCTAAATTTGGTTCCAAAATTCTTTTTTCTTTTTTTTTTAAAAGATTTTATTTATTTATTTGAAAGACAGAGATCACAAGTAGGCAGAGAGGCAGGCAGAGAGAGAGGAAGGGAAGGAGGCTTCCCCGTTGAGCAGAGAGCCCGACATGGGGCTGGATCCCAGGACCCCAAGATCATGACCTGAGCTGAAGGCAAAGGCTTTAACCACAGAGCCACCCAGATTTGTGAATACATAGTGGCTTGTACTCCTTTTAGGCACCTAAAATTGACTTTTCTACTTTTCTCTGAATATTTTCTAGCTTCAACACATAGTTCATCTGTGAAAAGAAAGGAGAAAAGCCTCACACTTCCTGCAGAAGGTAAAGTGATTTTTTTTTAATTTATTTATTTGTTAGAGAGAGAGAGCGAGCGAGCACAGGCAGACAGAGTGGTAGGCAGAGGCAGAGGGAGAAGCAGGCTCCCCGCCGAGCAAGGAGCCCGATGTGGGACTCGATCTCAGGACGCTGAGATCATGACCTAAGCCGAAGGCAGCTGCTTAACCAACTGAGCCACCCAGGCATCCTGGTAAAGTGATTTTTTAATTTTTTTCTAGAATCCAGTACTAAAGGGAGTAAGTGTAGAATTGCCTTAGAAACATAGTTGATGGACTGGTCAGGAAGCCAGCCTTGAGCCCAGTTGAAGAGTATGGTGATCTGAATGCTGCGGTCTGGGGGACCTGGTCCTCCTCCCCCAAAGCAGTTCAAATCCATGTGAAGATTCTGGAGTTCTCTCTATCAGGCCCTGTGCCAGGCTTTGTGGGGAACACAGGGTTGAGCAAGGTGAGCTAGACTACCAGAGCACCCTAAGGGGATCCATTTGATGGGGGAGCCCAGAAATAAACACAGATGCGATATAAAGTAGGGGAGATAAGCCCTCACATCAAGTGTGCTGGGAATGTAGAGGAGGGAGCATGAGCACCAAGGCTCTGGGAAGGCTTCAGGGAGGAAGCAGCATGTGAATTGGCTCTTAAAGGAAGAGGAACATTTTCATAGACTGAAGTGCTGTGCAGGCATCCCAGACTGCAAGGACCAGAGGGAAGACCTAGATATGCAGTCATGCTTGCTGTTGCCTTTCTCAAGTGTGGGGGCGCCAGAGGGGTGATAAGATTGCCAAGGTGAGTCAATTTGAAAAAGAGGGCTTTCAAAGCCAGCACAAAGATGTGCCAGTGTTGTCTTCAGGCAGTGAGAGATCTCTGAAGGGTGTCAGAGTGGAGGGGATCACCCCTGTGTTACAGAATCCTGGACGTGGCTGCAAGGTAAGGTGAGAGCTGAGGAGAGGAGAGTTTTGAGACAGAGACAGATGGTAGGAGTCTTCTGTAGTAACCCAGGTGTGGTGATGGGGTCTGAAAGTAGGGTATGGCAGTGAGAAGAAAAAGGAAAAGGGATTGTCTGTGCGTAGAAGGCTGCGGGAGACTGGAGGGGAGTCAGAGACACAGATGCAGCAACGCTGGGACATCGCTGCCGTTCTGGGGCAAATATGAGAATCTGCCTGCTACCCCTCTGTGAAGGGGGAGGGGAAGTCACCATAGCTGATCACAGGGCTGTGTGGAGATTATATTGGTTGGACAAGGGCCAACCCACTGAGTGTGGGGGAGGGACTGGGCATTGGCAAATTATCACAACAGGTATGAAAAGAGGAAGAAGAGGATTAGGAAAAGGTGAATAACAGCAATCAGGTAAGAAGTCTCATGAGAGTGAAGGAGGAATGCTGGAGGGTCACGGAGCAGAGTAAGGAGAAAGAACAGAGACTACGCATGGTGCGCGGGATCCTCACTGATGGAGCTGCTTCACAGGAGACGGTGCCGTTGTTAAAATGCACATGTTTGATCGATCAGCTCGTAGATTCCTTTAAAATAGTAGAGCCAGATCTTGAGAATAAGCATCGGGCAAAATATGAAAGCCTAAGACTGCTCACAAGCTGAAGTGCAAACAGAGAACACTCTCCACATGCTTCTCACCAGCGTCTTCTCTTTCTGGGTTCATCTTAAGCATCCTGCCCTTGGGCACCTGTGTGGTCACCCACATCCACCTCTAGCTGATCTCCAAGCCCCTGAGTTGCTGCTCACCTCTAAGCCTTGGCCAAACTGCAGGGTCCCTGTGCACGGAGTAGGGACACACTTGCAGTGGGGGAAGGAGCATGGATTTAACTGCCTCTCAGATCTGCCCTAAAATCCACCCACTTGCTTCTTATAGCTATGGGATCTTGATTTGGCTGTGAAATGCAAGGGCTTGAGTCCATCACAGAAGAGGCAAATGAACCAAAGGAGGAGAGGAAAGGAGAGAGAGACCACACATGCACAGTTTAGCATTAGGAATTTCATCCACATCACAACTTTGCTTCACCTCAGCTGGCTCTGCTCCTATTAAGGTGATGAGCTCGCTGCCACTCACCTGGGTTGAAGGTATGTCATACCAGATGCCCCTAATCCTCTCTCAGCAAAGCCAGTCATGGATGCATTATGAGTGTTTATGGGAGAGCTGGAGCTTCTAGATTGGAGAATAATTGTAGGTTTCAGGGTTAACTGTTTACACTGAAGATGGGCAAAGGCAGTAACTTTCTTCATTTAATCCTCATAATTAGGTAAAACAAAAACAAGATTTGTAAACAAAGTTCACAGTTGGACTGTTTGGCAGTATATGTGTGACTGAATAGGAAGGAAGGAAGGAAGGTTGGTTGGTTTATTTTACTGACTTTGTGAATCTCCAAATAAAGAATAGCTTAAGAAAAGTCCAGTTTGTTCAACCTGAATGCCATCTGATACTTTTTATTTGTGTTTGTCCAAAGGGGTACACTTTGGTATAGGCATTTCATTCTTTTTTTTTTTTTTTAGGAAGAATTCTATTATTTATTAAATAGAGTGGTATGATATGGGTATACAACTAGAAAAGTATATATTGAATAAATATTAAACATTTAGTGTATATTTTTTTAAATTTTTTTATTTTAATAAACATATAATGTATTTTTATCCCCAGGGGTACAGGTCTGTGAATCGCCAGGTTTACACATTTCACAGCACTCACCATAGCACATACCCTCCCCAATGTCCATTTCCCCACCATCCTCTCCCTAGGCATTTCATTCTGATACTACTGATTTATGTCTCTGATCAAAACTTAGGAGGAGAAAAGCACATCACCAATTTTTCCACTTTCTGTGGAAGGAGCATGAGTTATAAGATAAGTCTAATAGTTTCTTAGACTGAAGGATTAGACTTAGGTGACTTTGTCCTTTAATTTACATTGTGTTTTCTTGTTTGTTTTCAATAAAACTTCTGAGGCAATTTTAAGCCCTTAAAATATTTTCACACATATAATAAATGTAGCTTATCTAATAATACACATATAGGAGAAAAACGGGTTCATCTTTGGATTAGGTTTAATGTGTTATACACATTTTGTGCATGTTTAATTTTTTTATGTAAGCCTAGTATTTTGGACTAGGATGCCCAGCAAAGTCATGCTTTAGTACACTTTACGCAGTATGTTGTGGAAAATGCAACACTTGAAGTGTTTTTAACCAAGCTTTTCTTTCATCATTCTTCTTCTGTGTGTGTCCAGCTAACACTTCTCTGTCCGTACCTGTGGATACAAAGGCTGTGCTCCTTTGTCCTCCTGACAACTCCACAGCTTTGCTGGTAACATGGACAATAAGCCCCAGAGACCAGCCTCCCTGCACTAGAGCCTATAGGACAGACAACAATGAGACCAGTGAAAGAAACTGTACCGACGAGAGAATATCCTGGGAGTCCAGACCTGATCAGAATCCTGCCCTTCGGATTGATCCCGTGGCCATCACTCATGATGGATATTACAGGTGTGAAGTGGCTGCACCTGATGGGCATTTTGGTCATACATATTGCCTCCGCGTGTTAGGTAAGGAGCATGACATATCGTGGTACGTCACATAACCAGATCTGGGATTGAATCAAATGTGTCTCTGTATTCCATACCCCATGTGTTAAGCCTGAAGCATTTTCCCCTGCATCTCTGCAGTGGCCCCCAAGGTGACCCTGTTTCGAGACAGCAATGGAACTATCGTGTGCAGGGCAGCTGCGGGGAAGCCATCTGCACAGATCTTCTGGACCCCAGGGGGGGATTGTCACACTGAGGAAGAACCGCTGGGCAATGGTACAGTGACGGTCCAGAGTACATGCCACTGGGAGAGCCGCCAGGTGTCTAATGTGTCCTGCTCTGTCTCCCATGTGACTGGCAACAAGAGTCTGTTCTTAGAGCTGAAAACAGGTTAGTAATTCCAGTGTTTGCTTGTATGTTTATTCTTTCAGGGAAGTTATAGAAGAATGAAAAAGGAGAGTGTGAAGAATTTCACTCTAGCATAGTCTCCCCACCCTCTTTCTTATGTCCTTCTCCTCCATCATTAAGAGTTATATCCAAAAGAATGACACAGAAATTTGATTTTCAAGAAGCCAGATTTTAGAATGAAGCTCATTACTTAATAATGTAAAATGAAAAATAATTTAATAATTTAATATCCACTCTATACAAGCAGTAAATTGGCTTGGGTAGTGTACTTTTAAATTAATACCTAAGGTTTTAGGAGAAGAATAAATTGTGTTTAAAAAAATCTTTGTGCTTTTAGAAGAAGGATCAAGTCACTCATAAGTTTTCTTTACATATTTCTAGTTCGGTGGGATTTCTACTCTAGGTTCTTCCTAGAATTTCTTGGATATATTATAGTAACCTCTATGATTGATTTAAACTTTACTCTTTAGTTTCCTTAAAAATATATGTGTACTTATCATTAATTATCACTATGCTCAGTGACAAAATTAGAAAACTCCTATTAATCTTAATTTCCACATGATCAAATTTATTGGGTAATCCATCAGTTCTATTTTTTTTTCTTTCCTTGCCGACTTCCCTTCTTGAGTTTTACATACCCTTGTTCTAATCTGGCCTGGGTAGTCACTAGACCTGCTGCACAACTATTGTCCTGGGCACTGTCTTTCCCACAGTGCTCTGCTTGATTCCATGTCTGTTTAATCTGAGTTCCTTCTCCTTCCAGACATTTGCTAGTTTTAATCTCTTTGTGTTATGCATGAAGCTTTCCTTTACTCTCTGGTAATCCTTGGCTATCCATTAATTTCAAAGTGAACATTCAAAGATGAACTTATTGGCAGCTATGTCCTCTGTGGGTGGTTCTGCCAACTTGTTAGCTTCAATAGGCTAAAAGGAGGTAAATGAAAAAAAGTTTTTAAAATATGGATTCTTTAGTTATCTGAAATTCTTTTCTCTGAGATTGTCCAGTTTCTGCAGAATATAACTCTCCAGTCTATTGTCTTAGAGAGATAAAGCTATTAGTGTTATGAGAGCAGGAAATAGGAGGGGAACATCTGTGTGTGTGTGTGTGTGTGTGAGAGAGAGAGAGAGAGAGAGAGACAGAGAGAGACAGAGGGGGAGAGAGAGAGAGACTCTTCACAACTCAGTCTTTTTTTTAATATCTCTCTTCAGTCTGGTCTTCCTCTCCACCCTCCACTAAGTTTGGATCCTTGACCCTGGAATCTCTCCAGTTCACCTTTTCTGGGCAAACTTCCTGTTTCTTGCTGTTTAGGAAGGTGTGGTGACATGGTGTCCTGGCTGCTCAGGGTGGGAGTGGACTTGGCCGCCTATCTCTTCTTAAAATAGACCTTCAAAGAAGTTTCCAACTTTTAATTCATGCTTCACCACTGATTTGCCCTTTTTTCATATATTTAGCCCTTCCTATTCTAACGTCTTCTTGGTGTTCTATGGGCAATAAGATTCTTACTTAGTCTACCCTAAATTATTTGCCTTCTTCTCTTCATTTTTCACCCAAAAACAAGTTGAATTTTTTCATCCTCTTACCTTCATCCATGTTCATTGTCTATATTTAAATAGTCTAGACTTAGAAAATTTTCCTACTGATGATTTAGCAAAGTTTAAGAAGAGAGAAGAGAAAAACCTGTGTCTTTAAACCACCATTTTCCAATACCCATTATTAAAGTGATTTTTAAAAAGGTTTTTAGCAGTATTTACTGAGGAGAGTAATGCTTATGTATGCAGTCTGACCACCTGGTATTAGAAGATGATGTCATGTTTATGGATGCTCAGACTTGAAGGGACTCTCACTCACTCTCAGCCAGTGCTGGGGTCTCCTCCCTGTCTCCTTGCAGGGTTGATCTTCATTGTCTGTGGCCATACTTCCAACAAAAGAGCATGCATTAGTTTGCAAGAGAGGGTTTCAAGACAATGATGTTGATTTTAACTGTAAAAAATTTTTTTTCTTTTTCAAATAAAAGATAGAAAAATGCAATGTTTAGAACCAAACTGTTGAAGGAATGTGGAGGAAAAGGACACCAGTCTGCTTAGCCTCCATTCACCTCTGTCTGCTCCCCTCAGCCCCATTCATGATACAGCCCCAGTGAGGTCTTAGAACCCCTGCCTCCCAGAGCTGGCAATTCCTTTGTTGACTTTTCTTGTCAAACTGAGCCTTATATTGTTGCCAGAGTTAATAAATAATTGAAAGTTGCTGCCATGCATTCATGTCAGTTTCGAGGACCTGGAAGAAAGGTGAGTTCAGGATTAGATTGTTTTTCCAATTACCTTCTTTACAATTCCTTATTTACTTCTGAATATTGGAGATGAGAAACACCCTGCTATTACTGTAACTGAGAAATCTAGTCTTCAGCCCCGTTGCCTCCACCAACGAAGTCACCATTCATGAATCCTGAAAGCCACAAAATATTGATTTAGGATTAATGTCTTGCTAAACACTCAAGAATCAGAAATACATCAATTTATTATAATGATGATTTGAGCTATTAATGAGTCAGAACTGTTTAAAATCACAGAAGTGAATTTCATGAACCATGAAACATTCTTGAACTATGTGCGTGTGTGTGTGTGTGTGTGTGTACACACACACACACACACACACATATATATAAAATTTGTGTGTGCTTGTGTGTGTGTGTGTATGTGACTTTAGTTTTTAGAGCAGTTTTAGGTTCAGAGCAGAGAGTTCCCATATTTCCATTGCCCCAACAGACACACGGTCTTCCCCTCTCTCTACATCAACCATGTCACACTTGTACATTTGTGAGAATCGATGAACCTACATTAACACAATATTATCACTCGAATTTTATAGTTTACATTATGGTTCACTCTAGGCGTACATTCTATGAGTTTTAGCAAATGTGGAACTAGTATCTCTCCACCATTGTAGTTTCATACAGAGCAGTTTCACTGTCCCAAAAGTTCTCTGTTCTCCACTTACTCATACCTCCCTCCACCCCAACCTCTAGCAACCCCTGATCTTTATACTATCTCCATAGTTTTGTCTTTTCCAAAATGTCATATGCTTGTAATCATACAGAATGTAGCAGTGTCAGATTGGTTTCTTTTACTGAGTGCTATGCATTTAAATTTCCTCCATGTCTTTTTTTTTAATTTAATTTTATTTTTTCAGTGTTCTAAGATTCATTGTTTATGCACCACACACAGTGGTCCATGTAATACGTGCCCTCCTTAATACCCACCACCAGGTTTTCCCAACCCCCCGCTCTCCTCCCCTTCAAAACCCTCAGTTTGTTCCTTCATGTCTTTTCATGGCTTGATAGCTCATTTCTTTATAGTGCTAAATAATATTTCATTGTCTGGATGCTCCACAGATAAACCATATGCTTTTGTGTCTATGTTTACAGGTGGCCAGTTACCACTAAACTCAACTACTTTTTATATAACCTCCTTTTTTTGGTTTGCCTTGGTTTTGGTTGCCTTGGTCATTGTGGGATCCATTTGGCTTTGGAAAACCCGTTGTTGCAGGTATTGAGTAATGCTTTTTCTTCAGCTTTATTGGGCTAGAAGGGATAAGGTATATGGAATTGATGGGGTAAAATTAATATGTTAACATTAACTTTCCCATAATCAAGAAGCGTGTCCTAAAGGTGTTATGTTTGGACTACTACTCTAAATGACAAGAGGGAGTTTACTTGGTTACTTAGGTATGCAAGCAGAGTGAATTAAACTGTTTAAGGCAATATCTTGGTAGAGACAGATGTTAATTCTCTATTTGGGTAAAGAATTACAATAATTCATTTTATGTAACAAAAAGGGTGTGTCACATTTATCCCATATATCAGGATTCTTTTGCATAAGTTCACTCCTCTTCCCATATGAGAATTATCTCATTTAGGTGTATTAGCTACCAGTAGCATTCTTATTTCTGGTAATTCCTTTCTATATTATTATAACTTCTATAAAAAAAATGAACCACACTTGTCAATAGTATACTGTTTTGTTTTCCCATTTTTAATTAAATAACGATGTTTTCTGAATTCACTCCAGCTTATTTTTATTTTTGCAGAAAATGCAAATTAAAAAAAACAGAAGCTACTTCAGTTGTTGAGGAGGTAAGATAATATTAAAAAAGTATTTTTGCAAATTTTAAGCTTCAATGTCAAAATATAGCCAATTTGTAATTTGCCTCAATATTAGTATTTTAATTAAAAAGCAAAAATTCTAATTTTATAATGCTAATACTCAGGTGTGCTTATTTTGTCAATTATCTATCTTATACTATTCATACACATTCTGAACAACATTTTCATTTCAAGAACTGTATCCTATATAGCACATAATATTTGCCAAATTTTGATTCTAATGTTTGGAGAAACTGAATTGGTCTTTCCTCCCTCATAAAACTCTCTAATTCTTGACTTCTCTTTCTCCATACCATCATCATTTCCTTCTTAATTGGTCTTAAATCTTTCCTGCTCCATAATCTCATAACCAGTAGCTTGCCAAGTCTTTGACCCTCTCCTTTGAAATACCTCTCATGTTACTTCATTCTTTTCTATTCCTACCATCACACAACATTACCATCTCACACTGAGACTTAAATAATCAATAATTTTTTTGGCTAAATAATAGAAAACAGTCCTTCTTTTATATCCATATAAGCCCAGAGACACAAATATAAGCACTCTTGTAGATTACTGAATCTGGGGGCACCTGTGAGCAAAACATAGGTGTAGTTGATGATTTCAGGCTTTTTTGAGTTGCTTTTGACTTTGAGTTCTTTCTTAGGAAGAAATGCAGCCTTATGCCAGCTACACAGAGAAGAACAATCCACTCTATGATACTGTGAGCAAGTGAAGTGTTCTCAAGTGTTACAAAGTAAAATTGATAGACTGTATCTCCATACTTCATAAGTTACTGGATTCTAGCTGCAGAAAAAATGAATAAATATAGGGCAAAGCTACTATTTTGATTCTCTTAGAGCTCTAGTCTATGGAAAATCTATCTTGGAATTAGCTTTTCAAGGATTCTGAGAAGATTTTTAGAGAGTTTGCCTACATATTCTTATGTAATTGAAATTTTAGGATATTAGCTGCTATTAGCTAGTTCTCTGAAGAACTAATATTATTACAAAGAAAGCAAATGCTCATGATAAAATATTCAAATTGTTTAGTATAATAGATAATGAAAACTGAGTTTCCTCTAGAAAGAACTCTGTAGAAGGAACAATCAACATATTTTATGTATTATTCCAGAAAATTTTATGTACATACATCTGTACACTAGAGGTATGGGTATATATTCATAGACATATTTACACATATACACATATCCTTGCTAAGACACAAATGGGAACATATCATGATGCTCTTCTGCACTTATAGAAAGCTAATAATATGATAGGTCTTGGAGATATTTTATATCAAAGAAGCAGAGCTACCTCATTCTTTTTAATGGTTATAAAATTCCATTGTATGGTTATGTCATAATTTAATTAACTTCAGTCCTAGTGATAGACATTTAGATTCCTTTAAGTTTTATTTGTTTGTTTCAGTATTATAAACAATACCACATAGAATGTTTCTTGTAGAAAGATCTCTTTGTATTTGTTTAAGTATATTTATAGAATAAATATAGTGGAATTTCAGGTCAAAAGGGTTTGTGCATTTTTTTTTATTGAATTGATATGTCAAATTGTATCAATTTACATTCCCTTCAAATGAGTTTGAATGTGCCTTTCCATATACTGTTATTTTAGTATCTACAAATTCCCACTTCTTGTTTTTAATCAGTTAACTAATGTAATATAAGATTATAATAAAAATTACACTGTTTGACAAAACTGGATTTATGTTTTTCTGTCATGAAAGAAAGCAGGAATAAGATAGAGGGAACACATGTGAGGAATTACTTTCTGAACTCATATCTCAATAGAGATTGATGGCTAATGCCTAATAGTTTTTAAAGATGAGGAAATTGAAATTGTGTATTTTCATGATGTACATTTTATTGTGAGGTGTTTAGCAAATAACCAATATTCATGGAGTATATAAGCAGCTAAATATGCATTACGAAGAACTTGAATATCCATAGAATTCGGTCTCTGTGCTAAGAGAATGGCCAAGGGATGACATGACCCTTGCCTTCAATTTTTCTGTGGAATACAGTATTAACAATGTGGTGGTGGGTATTAAGGAGGGCATGTATTACATGGAGCACTGGGTGTGGTGCATAAACAATGAATCTTGGAACACTGAAAAAAGAAAAGAAAAGAAAAGAAAAAAGAAAAAAAAGTACATATTGTTTTTAAGTTTATGAAAGATATATTTTATTTATAAAAATTTACAAAAAGAGGGAGGAGTCAAGATGGCAGAGAAGTAGCAGGCTGAGACTACATCAGGTAGCAGATCAGCTAGATAGCTTATCTAACCATTGCAAACACCTACAAATCCAATGGGAAATCAAAGAGAAGAAGAGCAGCAATTCTAGAAACAGAAAATCGACCACTTTCTGAAAGGTAGGACTGGCGGAGAAGTGAATCCAAAGCGACGGGAAGACGGACCGCAGGGGTAGGGGCCAGCTCCCGGCAAGCGGCAGAGCAATGGAGCACAAAATCAGGACTTTTAAAAGTCAGCTCCACTGAGGGACATCACTCCAGAGGCTAAACCGGGGGGAAGCCCACGCAGGGTCAGTGTAACCCCAAGTCCTGCGGGGTCACAGAAGGACCGGGGGTGTCTGAGTGTCACAGAGCTCGCAGGTATTAAAGCAGGGAAGCCAGCTACAATGACAAAGCCAAGAAGTGAGCTCTCAACTCGGGGTTACCTTGAACTGGGCACAGGCTGGGTGAGCTCAGAGTGCGGCCAGAAGCCAGGGAGATGGAGTGACTGAGCACTTTTCTCCAAGCGTGCGGCTGGAGGTCAGGGAGACGGAAGAGACTGAGTGCTTTTCTCCAAGCGCGACCAGAGTCCAGGGAGGCAGAAGCGACTGAGCACTTTTCTCTAAGCACGACCAGAGGCCAGGGAGATGGGAGCGATTGGGCACTTTTCTCTGAGGGCACACTGAGGAGCGGGACCCCGAGCTCTCGGCTCCTCTGGGCCGGAGATTGGGAGGCTGCCATTTTTTTTTAAAAGATTATATTTATTTATTTGACAGAGAGATAGAGAGTACAAGTAGACAGAGTGGCAGGAAGAAGGAGAGGGAGAAGCAGGTTCTCACCGAGCAGGGAGCCCGATGCGGGGCTTGATCCCAGGACCTTGAGACCATGACCTGAGCTAAAGGCAGCCATGCAACTGACTGAGCCACCCAGGTGCCCCAGAGGAGGCCACCATTTTCATTCCCATCCTCTGGAACTCTACAGAAAGCGTTCAGGGAACAAAAGCTCCCAAAAGCAAACCGAAGCAGATTACTTAGCCTGGCCCCTGATGGGGGGGGGGGCAATTCCGCCTCCAGCAAAGACACTTGAGAACCACTACAACAGGCCCCTCCCCCAGAAGATCAACAAGAAACCCAGCCAAGACCAACTTCACTTACCAAGGAGAACAGCGGAATTCCAGAGGAGGAGAAAGCAAATCTTATCTGGACAAAATGACAAGGCGGAAAAACTCACCACAAAAAAAAAAAAAAGAACAAGAGGCAGTACTGAAGGCTGGGGACCTAATCAACATGGACATTGGTAATATGACAGATCTAGAGTTCAGAATGACGATTCTCAAGGTTCTAGCCAGGTTTGAAAAAGGAATAGAAGATATTAGAGAAACCCTCTCTGGAGAGATAAAAGCCCTTTCTGGAGAAATAAAAGAACTAAAGTCTAACCAAGTTGAAATTAAAAAAAAGCTATTAATGAGGTGCAATAAAAAGAAGCTCTTCCTGCTAGGATAAATGAGGCAGAAGAAAGAATTTGTGACATAGAAGACCAAATGACAGAGAATAAAGAAGCTGAGCAAAAGAGAGACAAACAAATACTGGACCATGAGGAGAGAATTTGAGAGATAAGTGACACCATAAGACTACACAACATTAGAATAATTGGGATTCTGGAAGAAGAAGAAAGAGAGAGGGGAGCAGAAGGTATATTGAAGAGAATTATTGTAGAGAATTTCCCTAACATGGCAAAGGGAACAAACATCAAAATCCAGGAGATGCAAAGAATGCCCCTCAAAATCAATAAAAATAAGTCCCCACCCCATCACCTGATAGTAACATGTACAAGTCTTAGCGACAAAGACAAAATCCTGAAAGCAGCCCGGGAAAAGAAGTCTGTAACATACAAGGATAAAAATATTAGATTGGCAGTGGACTTATCCACAGAGACCTGGCAGGCCAGAACTGGTATGATATATTCAGAGCACTAAATGAGAAAAACATGCAGCCAAGAATACTATATCCAGCTGGGGTATCATTGAAAATGGAGAGATAAAAAGCTTCCAGGACAAACAAAAACTGAAAGAATTTGCAAACACCAAACCAGCTCTACAGGAAATATCGAAAGGGGTCCTCTAAGCAAAGAGAGACCCTAAAAGGAGTAGATCAGAAAGAAACAGAGACAATATACAGTAACAGTCACCTTACAGGCAATACAATGGCACTAAATTCATATCTCTCAATAGTTACCCTGAATGTTAATGGGCTAGATGCCCCAATCAAAAGACACAGGGTATCAGAATGGATTAAAAAACAAAACCCATCAATATGCTGCCTACAAGAAACTCATTTTAGACCCGAAGACACTCTAGATTTAAAGTGAGGGGGTGGAAAACAATGTACCATGCTAATGGACATCAGAAGAAAGCTGGGGTGGCAATCCTTATATCAGATCAATTAGATTTTAAGCCAAAGACTATAATAAGAGATGAGAAAGGATAGTATATCATACTCAAAGGGTCTGTCCAACAAGAAGACCTAACAATCTTAAATATCTATGCCCCTAACATGGGAGCAGCCAACTATATAAACTAATTAATAACAAAATCAAAGAAATACATCGACAATAATACATTAATAGTAGTGAACTTTAACACTCCCCTCACTGAAATGGACAGATCATCTAAGCAAAAGATCAACAAGGAAATAAAGGCTTTAAATGACACACTGGACCAGACGGACATCACAGATATATTCAGAACATTCCATCCCAAAATAACAGAATACACATTCTTCTCTAGCACACATAGAACATTCTCCAGAATAGATCACATCCTGGGTCATAGATCAGGTCTCAACCGGTATCAAAAGATTGGGATCATTCCCTGCATATTTTCAGACCACGATGCTCTGAAGCTAGAACTCAATCACAAGAGGGAATTTGGAAAGAATGCAAATACATGGAGACTAAAGAGCACCCTTCTAAAGAATGAATGGGTCAACCAGGAAATTAAAGAAGAATTGAAAAAATTCATGGAAACAAATGATAATGAAAACACAATGGTTCAAAATCTGTGGGACACAACAAAGGCAGTCCTGAGAGGAAAATATATAGCGGTGCAAGCCTTTCTCAAGAAACAAGAAAGGTCTCAAATACACAACCTAATCCTACACTTAAAGGAGCTGGAGAAAGAACAACAAAGAAAGCCTAAACCCAGCAGGAGAAGAAAAATCATAAAGATCAGAGCAGAAATCAATGAAATAGAAACCAAACCAAACCAAAACAAAACAATAGAACAAATCAACAAAACTAGGAGCTGGTTCTTTGAAAGAATTAATAAGATTGACAAATCCCTGGCCAGACTTATCAAAAACAAAAGAGAAAGGACTCAAATAAATAAAATCATGAATGAAAGAGGAGAGATCACAACCAACACCAAAGAAATACGAACAATTATAAGAACACACTATGAGCAACTCTATGCCAACAAATTCGACAATCTGGAAGAAATGGATACATTTCTAGAGACACACAAACTACCACAACTGAACCAGGAAGAAATAGAAAACTTGAACAGACCCATAACCAGTAAGAAGATTGAAACAGTCATCAAAAATCTCCAAACAAACAAAAGTCCAGGGCCAGACGGCTTCCCAGGGGAATTCTACCAAATATTTAAAGAAGAACTAATTCCTATTCTCCTGAAACTGTTCCAAAAAATAGAAATGGAAGGAGAACTTCCAAACTCATTTTATGAGGCCAGCATCACCTTGATCCCCAAACCAGACAAGGATCCCATCAAGAAAGAGAATTACAGACCAATATCCTTGATGAACACAGATGCGAAAATTCTCACCAAAATACTGATCAATAGGATCCAACAGTACATTAAAAGGATTATTCACCACAACCAAGTGGGATTTATTCCAGGGCTGCAAGTTTGGTTCAACATCCACAAATCAATCAATGTGGTACAATACATTAATAAAAGAAAGAGTAAGAACCATATGATACTCTCAATAGATGCTGAAAAAGCATTTGACAAAGTGCAGCATCCCTTCCTGATCAAAACTCTTCAAAGTGTAGGGATAGAGGGCACATACCTCAATATTATCAAAGCCATCTATGAAAAACCCACCGCAAATATCATTCTCAATGGAGAAAAACTGAGAGCTTTTCTGCTAAGGTCAGGAATATGGCAAGGATGTCCATTATCACCACTGCTATTGAACATATTCCTAGAAGTCCTAGCCTCAGCAATCAGACAACAAAAAGAAATTAAAGGCATCCAAATCAGCAAAGAAGAAGTCAAACTCTCACTCTTTGCAGATGATATGATACTATATGTGGAAAACACAAAAGACTCCACTCCAAAACTGCTAGAACTTGCACAGGAATTCAGTAAAGTGTCAGGATATAATGTCAATGCACAGAAATCAGTTGCATTTCTTTACACTAACAACAAGACAGAAGAAAGAGAAATTAAGGAGTCAATCCCATTTACAATTGCACCCAAAACCATAAGATACCTAGGAATAAACCTAACCAAGAATCTATACTCATATATAGAATCTATACTCATATATATATATATATATATATATATATATACAGAATCTATACTCAGAAAACTATAAAGTACTCATGAAAGAAATTGAGGAAGACACAAAGAAATGGAAAAATGTTCCATGCTCATGGATTGGAAGAACTAATATTGTGAAAATGTCTATTTTACCTAAAGCAATCTACACATTTAATGCAATCCCTATCAAAATCCCATCCATTTTTTTTCAAAGAAATAGAACAAACAATCCTAAAATTTATATGGAACCAGAAAGGACCTCAAATAGCCAACAGAATATTGAAAAAGAAAGCCAAAGTTGGTGGCATCACAATTCCAGACTTCAAGCTCTGTTACAAAGCTGTCATCATCAAGACAGTATGGTACTGGCGCAAAAACAGACACATAGATCAATGGAATAGAATAGAGAGCCCAGAAATAGATCCTCAACTCTATGGTCAACTAATCTTCAACAAAGCAGGAAGGAATGTCCAATGGAAAAAAGACAGCCTCTTCAACAAATGGTGTTGGGAAAATTGGACAGCCACATGCAGAAAAATGAAATTGGACTATTTCCTTACACCACACATGAAAATAGACTCAAAATGGATGAAGGACCTCAATGTGATAAAGGAATCTATCAAAATCCTTGAGGAGAACGCAGGCAGCAACCTCTTTGACCTCAACCACAGTAACTTCTTCCTAGGAACATCGCCAAAGGCAACAGAAGCAAGGGCAAAAATGAACTATTGGGATTTCATCAAGATCAAAAGCTTTTGCACAGCAAAGGAAACAGTTAACAAAACCAAAAGACAACTGACAGAATGGGAGAAGATATTTGGAAACGACATATCAGATAAAGGGCTAGTATCCAAAATCTATAAAGAGCTTAGCAAACTCAATACCCAACGAACAAATAATCCAGTCAAGAAATGGGCAGAGGACATGAACAGACATTTCTGCAAAGAAGACATCCAGATGGCCAACAGATACATGAAAAAGTGCTCCACATCACTCAGCATCAGGGAAATACAAATGAAAACCACAATGAGATACCACCTCACACCAGTCAGAATGGCTAAAATTAACAAGTCAAGAAATGACAGATGTTGGCGAGGATGCGAAGAGAGGGGAACCTTCCTACACTGTTGTTGGGAATGCAAGCTGGTGCAACCACTCTGGAGAACAGTGTGGACGTTCCTCAAAAAACTGAAAATAGAGCTACCCTATGACCCAGCAATTGCACTAATGAGTATATATTCTAAAGATAGAAACGTGGTGCTCTGAAGGGGCACGTGCACCCGAATGTTTATAGTAGCAATGTCCACAATAGCCAAACTTTGGAAAGAACCTAGATGTCCATCAACACATGAATGGATAAAGAAGAAGTGGTATATATATACAATGGAATACTATGCAGCCATCAAAAGACATGAAATCTTGCCATTTGCAATGATGTGGATGGAACTAGAGGATATTATGCTTAGCAAAATAAGTCAATCAGAGAAAGACAACTATCATATGATCTCCCTGATATGAGGAAGTGGAGATGCAATGTGGGGGGTTTGGGGGGTAGGAAAAGAATAAATAAACAAGATGGGATTGGGAGGGAGACAAACCATAAAAGACTCAATCTCAAAAAACAGACTGAGGGTTGCTGGGGGGAGGGGGGACAGGAGAGGGTGGTGGGGATATGGACATTGAGGAGGGTATGTGCTATGCTGAGTGCTGTGAAATGTGTAAACCTGGCGATTCACAGACCTGTACCCCTGGGGATAAAAATACATTATGTGTTTATTAAAAAAAATAAAGAAAAAAAAGAAAAATACTATAATTATGTCAGGATTATATAGAGATTAAATCTAAAAAAAAAATTACGAAAAAAAGTCTGGCTCTCCATAGCAGGAAAAATATTAAAAATTTTCATTATGGTAGAAATTAAAACAAGGGTTGCCTGGGTGGCTCAGTGGGTTAAGCCTCTGCCTTCGGCTCAGGTCATGGTCTCAGGGTCCTGGGATCGATCCCCGCATCGGGCTCTCTGCTCAGCAGGGAGCCTGCTTCCCCCCTCTGCCTGCCTCTCTGCCTACTTGTGATCTCTTTCAAATAAATAAATAAAATCTTAAAAAAAAAAGAAAGAAATTAAAACAAAATCCATTCATTCTTTCATTTTGCCGCATGAAACTTTTAAGACAGTTCTTTTGTTACTGTTTTCCTCCCTCAAGACATTTGGTTACACTAGGCTTTATCATTAAAAAGATTCTTAGTTTCTTTTTCTTTTCCTACCTTCCCCCAACCCCCCCGCATTGCATCTCCACTTCCTCATATCAAAGAGATCATATGATAGTTGTCTTTCTCCGATTGACTTATTTCGCTAAGCATGATACTCTCTAGTTCCATCCACGCCATCGCAAATGGCAAGATTTCATGTCTTTTGATGGACGCATAGTATTCCATTGTGTATATATACCACTTCTTCTTTATCCATTCATCTGTTGTTGGACATCTAGGCTCTTTCCACAGTTTGGCTATTGTGGACATTGCTGCTATAAACATTCGGGTGCACGTGCGCCTTCAGAGCACCACGTTTGTATCTTTAGGATATCTACCCAGTAGTGCGATTGCTGGGTCATAGGGTAGCTCTATTTTCAGTTTTTTGAGGAACCTCCACACTGTTTTCCAGAGTGGTTGCACCAGCTTGCATTCCCACCAGCAGTGTAGGAGGGTTCCCCTCTCTCCGCATCCTCACCAGCATCTGTCATTTCTTGACTTGTTAATTTTAGCCATTCTGACTGGTGTGAGGTGGTAACTCAATGTGGTTTTGATTTGTATTTCCCTGATGCCGAGTGACGTGGAGCATTTTTTCATGTGTCTGTTGGACATCTGGATGTCTTCTTTGCAGAAATGTCTGTTCATGTCCTCTGCCCATTTCTTGACTGGATTATTTGTTCGTTGGGTATTGAGTTTGCTAAGTTCTTTATAGATTTTGGATACTAGCCCTTTATCTGATATGTCGTTTCCAAATATCTTCTCCCATTCTGTCAGTTGTCTTTTGGTTTTGTTAACTGTTTCCTTTGCTGTGCAAAAGCTTTTGATCTTGATGAAATCCCAATAGTTCATTTTTGCCCTTGCTTCTGTTGCCTTTGGCGATGTTCCTAGGAAGAAGTTACTGTGGTTGAGGTCAAAGAGGTTGCTGCCTGCGTTCTCCTCAAGGATTTTGATAGATTCCTTTATCACATTGAGGTCCTTCATCCATTTTGAGTCTATTTTCATGTGTGGTGTAAGGAAATAGTCCAATTTCATTTTTCTGCATGTGGCTGTCCAATTTTCCCAACACCATTTGTTGAAGAGGCTGTCTTTTTTCCATTGGATATTCTTTCCTGCTTTGTCAAAGATTAGTTGACCATAGAGTTGAGGGTCTATTTCTGGGCTCTCTATTCTGTTCCGTTGATCTATATGTCTGTTTTTGCGCCAGTACCATACTGTCTTGATGATGACAGCTTTGTAACAGAGCTTGAAGTCTGGAATTGTGATGCCACCGACTTTGGCTTTCTTTTTCAATATTCCTTTGGCTATTCGAGGTCTTTTCTGGTTCCATATAAATTTTAGGATTGTTTGTTCTATTTCTTTAAAAAAAATGGATGGGATTTTGATAGGGATTGCATTAAATGTGTAGATTGCTTTAGGTAGAATAGACATTTTCACAATATTTGTTCTTCCAATCCATGAGCATGGGATATTTTTCCATTTCTTTGTGTCTTCCTCAATTTCTTTCATGAGTACTTTATAGTTTTCTGAGTATAGATTCTTTGCCTCTTTGGTTAGATTTATTCCTAGGTATCTTATGGTTTTGGGTGCGATTGTAAAGATGGGTTTGGGAGGGAGACAAACCATAAAAGACTCAATCTCAAAAAACAGACTGAGGGTTGCTGGGGGGAGGGGGGATGGGAAAGGGTGGTGGGGAAGTGGACATTGGGGAGGGTATGTGCTATGATGAGTGCTGTGAAATGTGTAAACCTGGCGATTTACAGACCTGTACCCCTGGGGATAAAAATACATTATATGTTTATTAAAATTTAAAAAAAAAAAGAAAAGAAAAAAAAAGATTCTTAGTTTCTTTTGGAGGTAAACTAATCTCATCACATTGAGCACATAATTTTGACCAAACCATTTTGACACCATTTAGGTATGCCCCCAAACCAGTCCATTAATTTTCCCCATATAAATATTACCAAGCAGTACACAATAGACATCAAACCCTGTCCTTGACCTTTTCTTAATTCTTCATCCATTCCTGGGTGAGATGCGGTTCACAAACAACTGGGTTCAAAGATATCTGCTTAAATATTACTGAAAAACAAAAAAGCAAAATTGTGTTTACACCTAAACTTGATAATATATGTCAAAACAGCCCTGTAGGGAATTAAAAAAAATATATAATTTCAAGCATATAATTTACTACATTTTGACCTTGTTTTATACGTGTGAATCATCAGCATAATCAAGATAATGAACTTATCCATCATCCCCATTTTCTTATTCTTCTTTATAATCCTACCCCAAAACTCTTGCTCTCCTTCCATCCCCAGGCAACCACTGATCTGCTTTCTATAACTATATCTCAGTTTGCATATTCTAGATATTTATATAAATGTGATTATACAATATGTACTCCCTTTTTTTTGGTGGTGGGGATTCCCGAGGGTTCACTGAGTATAATTACTTGAGATAAGTTCACACATTAATAGTTCATTCTTTTTATTGCTAAATAATATTTCTTTGTATGAATATACCAGTTTGTTTATCTGTTTACCTGTTGATGGACATTTGGGTTGTTTCCAATTTTATGCCTTTATAAATAAAGCTGTAAACATTCTTGTGCAAATATTTTTGTGGACCTGTGCTTCTATTTTCCTGGGTAAAAACCTGTGAAGGCTATAGCTGTATCACACGGTATGTAGTTGTCTAACTTTTAAAGAAATTGCAAAAGTGTTTTTTCTAAGTGGTCACACTATTTTACATTCCTCCCACCAATGTCTGAGATTTCCGTTCTCCTGCATTTTTATCAATATATGGTATGGTCAGTCTTTTTAATTTTAGATATCATGGTATATGTGTATTTTCTCTTATGGTTTTAAAAAAATTATTATTGAAGTATAGTTGGCATACAGTGTTATGTATTAATTCTCTCATCGTGATTTTAATATAATCTCCATAAAGACTGATGACTGTCTTATTATAAACTCACTTAACACTCATATATTTTCTTTGGTAAGTGCTGAAATGTTTTTCTCCTTTAGAAAAACTGGGTAGTCAATATAATTCGTAGGCTCTGATAACAAATATCTTTTAATCAGAAAAAAACGGGGTACAGTTTCTCTTTATTGAAAATTCTTTGTATATTCTGAATACAAGTTCTTTCTTTCTCTTTAAAGTGTTCAGTGTCTTTTGAAGAGATGTTTTTTGTTTTGGTTGTTTTGTTTTTAAAAGAGGACTTTTTTTATTTTGATGAATAATTTATTGACATTTTTCTTTTATGGATGATAATTTTGGTATTGCAACTAAGAAAATTTTTTGGTATCACAAAATCTTAGAGTGTTTTATTCTAGAAGTTTCATAGTTTAGGTTACACATTTAGGTCTAGAATCCCTTTTGATGGAATTTTGTATGACATATGACATTTATGTGACATATAGACTGAAGTTCTTTTTTTTTCTTTTATTTTTATTTTTTATTTTTTTTGCATTTTGATACTCATGTGCATATCCCAGCACCACTAAATTACCTTCTATCTTTGTTGAAACTAATTTGTGCCCATCTGTATGGGCCTACTTATGGGCGCTCTGTTCTGTTTTATTGAACTATTTGTCTATTGTTACACAAATATCATACTGTCTTGTAGCTTTATAAATCTTGAAGTCAGATAGTTTTAGCTCTCTGACTTTGTTCTCTTTCAAAGTATTTTTGGCTATCCTAGGTACCTTCCATTTCCATATGAATTTTAGACTCAGTTTATCAATTTCTGCAAAGAAGACTTTAAGGATTGTGACTTTATTATGTTGAAGTTTGTGTCAGTTTGAGGAGAACTGATATCTTAACAATAATAATTCTTCCAGTCCATGAGCATAGTAGATTTCCCATTTATTCAGGCCTTTTCCCATTTCTCTCTGCAGTGTTTTGTAATTTTTTTGTGTATAGTTTTTATACATCTTGTTCAGGCTTAACCCTAAGTACTATATTTCATACTTTTTAATGCTATTGCAAATGATATTATTTTTTAAATTTCAATTTCTATTTTTCCTTGATATTATATAAAAACTCACTTGAATTGATGGAGCACCTGGGTAGCTCTACCTTCAACTCTGTCTTCAGCTCAGGTCTTGATCTCAGGGTCCTGGGATTAAGTCCTGCATTGGCTCCCTGCTCGGCGAGGAGTCTGTTTCTCCCTCTCCCTTTGCCCATCCTTCCCTCGTTCTCTCTCTCTCTTTACCTCTCAAATAAATAAATAAAACTTTAAAAAAATTCACTTGAATTGTGTATGTTAACCTTATATATTCTGTAAATTTGATAAATGTACTTGGTGATTCTAATAATTTTTGATGTTTCTGTCAGATTTACTACATAGATGATCATGATGCATGTGAATGCAGACGATTTCATTTCTTCCTCTCCAATATGGATGGCTTTTTTTTGTTTTACTTAATAAATGACTGCTTCTCTACTCACAACATTTCTAATACGTGTGGATTTTCAACACCAAGCAATTCTCCAATTTTCTCTGGATACCAACTGGATGACCAATTTCATTCAATTTTGACCTGAATTACCCAGAATTAACTTAGACCCCATAGATTAAGGGATGAGTACCAAAGGACAGCCCTTACTTCAGAGGCCAATTATAAGTGGTGGGTCTCTACATTACTCACACTTTTCATTCAAGCTGGCTACAAATTGGGGGTTCCTATAAGACCTCTTTCCCCAGGTTTGATAATTTGCTATGATGTCTCACAGTACTCAAGGAAACACCCTTATTATTTCTGGTTTATTATACTGAACAGCCAGGTGAAGATGTATATAGACCAGGTGTGAATAGTTCCCAAGAATAGGAACTCTGTCCCCATGGAATTTGGAGTGTGCCACCTTCCTGGCACATGGATGTATACACCAAAGCAAAAGTCTTCTGAACCCCTTTGTTTAGGACTTTTATACAGGTTACATTGTGTAGGCATGATGACTAAATCATTGGTCCTGGAGATCATGGGGTAGGCCTGAAGTTTTCAACTCTGTAACCATGTGGTTTGTTCCTCTGGCAAGAAGTCCCCTTTCCTGAAGGTATTCAGAGGCTTATCAAGGTCACTCACTAGCATAAACCCAGGTGTGATTGAAAGGGGTTTGTTATGAATAATAAAGGACATTCCTCTCATCTCTATCACTCAGGAAATTACAAGAGTTTTAAGACCTGTGTGGGAACAATAAAATATGTATTTATTTTAACCCAAAATCAAGCTTACTTATTACACTGGCTAAATCCTTTAGTACAATGTTGATGAGAAGTAGTGAAAGTGGACATTCTTGTCTTATTCCTGGTCTTGGGGCGGAGCATGCAGACTTTCACTATGAAAGACAATGTTAGTTGCTGGGTTCTGTTTGTTTTCTTTGTTTAATTTTCAGATGCCCTTTATTGGGTAGAAGAGTGTTTCTTATAGTCCTCATTTCTCAAAGTTTTAAACAGGAACAGATCTTTGATATTGCAAGGTTTTTTTGTGCCAACTGAGATGATCAAAAATTTTTCTTTTTAGTTTTTAATATGGTAATATTGATTTTTGCAAAATATTAAATCAGCTGGCATTCTAGGTTTAATTCCACTTGGATATATGTATCATCCTTATTTTATATATTGTTATATTTTATTTGCTAAAATTTTCCTTTGAATTTTTGCATCTATGGTCACTTCTTATCTGTAGTTTTCCAGTAATATTTTCCCTTGTTTTATCTGGTGTCAACTTAATGCTGGCTTTATAGAAGGAGTTGTCACAAGGTTATGGACTGATGTTTGTGTCCCTTCAAAATTCAATCCAGTCCCCAATGTGATGTGTCAGGAGGCCACAGTTTTGGGTGATAATTTAGATAAGATTATGAGGGATCTATGATGGGATTAGTGTCCTTATAAAAAGAGGAAGAGAGGCAAGATCTTTCTCTCTACCACTAAGGACACAATGAAAAAGCAGATGTCTACAAGCCATAAAAAAGATCTAATCAGGAACCAAATTGGTCAGCACCTTGATCTCGGGCCTCCCAGCCTCTCCAACTGTAAGAAAAAAATGTCTGTTGCTTAAAGCCATCCAGTCTATGTTATTCTGTTATAATAGCCTGAGCTGACTGAGATAGAAAGTAATCCCTCCTTTTAGTTACTTTAGAAGAATTTGTGTATAACTGGGAATATCTTTTAAAATGGCTTAAGAGAGTCATGTGTACTTGGGATCTTCTTTTGTGAAGGTTTTAATTTCCATTTAGCTCAAAATACATCATAATTTTTTTTTTAGATTGCTTCTTGACCTGTGGATTATTTAAAAATGTGCTGTTCAATTTCCAAATATTTGAGGATTTTCCAGGTATCTTTCTATAATTGATTTCTAATTTCATTCCTTTGTGATCAGAGAACATATTTTGTATAGATGGGTTGAGATCTTTCAAATTTATTGAGACGTGGTATGTGATTGTGATAGAGTACTAATTTGGTAAATGTTCCATGTGTACTTGAAAATAGTGTGTTTTCTTCTATTTTTTGGAGTGTTCAACAAATGTCAATGGGTTGATAGTGTTGTTCAGATATTCTATGTATGTGTTGATTGTCTGTGTACTTCTGTTATTGAGGAGATCTAGTAAAATCTCTGATTATGATTGTAAATTTGTTTCATTTTCCTTGTAGTTCTATCTGATTTTGCTTCACACATTTTGAAGCTCTGGTATAAGGGTAAAAAGTTTTAGGAATGCTACACCCTCTTTATGAATTCACTCCTTTATCATTTTGAAATAAAGTTCTTATCTTTGGTAATATTTTTTTCTCTCAAATTTACCATGTTTTATATTCATACAGTCTCTCTAGATTTCTTTCAATTAGTGTTAATACCATGTATCTTTTTCCATTATGTTCCTGTTAAATTATTTATCTTTATATTTAAAGTATGTTTCTTTTTTTTTTAAAGATTTTATTTATTTATTTGACACACAGAGATCACAAGTAGGCAGAGAGGCAAATGGAGAGAGAGGAAGGGAAGCAGGCACCCTACTGAGCAGAGAGCCCAAAGTGGGGCTTGATCCCAGGACCCCGGGATTGAGACCTGAGCTGAAGGCAGAGGCTTTAACCCACTGAGCCACCCAGGTGCCCCTAAAGTATGTTTCTTATAAGTAACATATAATTGTATTGTCTTTTTTCTCCAGTTTGAACATCTTTTTTTTAAATTTCAGTTTGAGACCATTGACATTTGCTTATTGATATGCTTAGGTTGAAATCTACCAATATGCTATTTGTTTTCTACTTTTCTTCATATTTTATTTCTTCTATATTTCCCTTTTCCTCCTTTTACCACTTTGAGAATTTACTAATTTTTATGATACTATGTTATATCCCCATTAGTTACTACACTTTTTGTTGTTGTTATTCACGTGGTTGTTATAGGATCTATAGTATATCTCTTTAACTGATTGCATTCTACCTTCAAGTGATATTATGATGCTTCATATATAATATAATTGCAATAGTAAACTTGCAATAGTAAACTTCCATTTCTTCCTTCCAGCATTTGTGTTTTGTGTCATGCTATAACTTTACCTATGGTATTAATGTTATGTTACATAGTAAACATACCTAACTGAATTTAACTAACCTAATTTTGTGGATTAAACAGTTTTAAAATATTTCTTTATTTTAATTCTGTATTTATTTTTAGATATTAAACATTGAAAAGATGTAAATATTTTATCAGTTATCTTTTTTAATTTTAAATTTCTTTCTAGTTTCAGTGTTCCAGAATTCATTGTTTATGCACCACACCCAGTGCTCCATGCAATACATGTTCTCCATAATACCCACCACCAGGCTCACCCAACACCCCCCCAAAACCCTCAGTTTCTCAGAATCCACAGTCTCTCATGGTTCATCACCCCCTCCAGGTTCCCCCAACTCCCTTCTCCATTTCCCCATGTCCTCCATGTTATTCTTTATGCTCCACAAATAAGCAAAACCATATGAGAATTGACTCTCTCTGCTTGACTTATTTCACTCAGCATAGTCTCTTCTAGTCCTGTCCATGTTGATACAAAAGTTGGGTATTCATCCTTTCTGATGGAGGCATAATACTCCATTGTATATATGGACAATATCTTCTTTATCCATTTGACTGTTGAAGGGCATCTTGGTTCTTTCCACAGTTTGGCGACCGTGGCCATTGCTGCTAGGAACACTGGGGTATAGGTGGCCCTTCTTTTCACTACATCTGTATCTTGGGGCAAATAGCCTATAGTGCAATTGCAGGATCATAGGGTAGCTCTATTTTTAATTTCTTAAGGAATCTCCACACTGTTTTCCAAAGTGGCTGCACCAACTTGCATTCCCACCAACAGTGTAAGAGCGTTCCCCTTTCTCCACATCCTCTCCAACACATGTTGTTTACTGTCTTGTTAATTTTGGCCATTAGAACTGGTGTAAGGTAGTATCCCAATGTGGTTTTGATTTGAATCTCCCTGATGGCTAGTGATGATGAACATTTTTTCATGTGTTTGTTAGCCATTTGTATGTCTTCATTGGAGAAATGTCTGTTCATGTCTTCTGCCCATTTTTTTTATATGATTATCTGTTTTGTGTGTGTTGAGTTTGAGGAGTTCTTTATACATCTTGGATATCAGCACTTTGTCTGTAGTGTCATTTGCGAATACCTTCTCCCATTCCGTGGGTTACCTCTTTGTTTTGTTGTTTTGTTGACTGTATCCTTTGCTGTGCAGAAGCTTTTGATCTTGATGAAGTCCCAAAAGTTCATTTTCGCTTTTGTTTCCTTTGCCTTTGGAGACGTATCTTGAAAGAAGTTGCTGTGGTCAATGTCCAAGTGGTTACTGCCTATGTTCTCCTCTAGGATTCTGATGGATTCCTGCCTCATGTTGAAGTCTTTTATCCATTTTGAGTTTATGTTTGTGTATGGTGTAAGACAATGGTCAAGTTTCATTCTTCTACACATAGCTGTCCAATTTTCCCAGCACTATTTATTGAAGAGACTGTCTTTTTTCCACTGGATATTTTTTCCTGCTTTGTCAAAGATTATTTGACCATACAGTTGAGGGTACATATCTGGGCTCTCTACTCTGTTCCACTGGTCTATGTGTCTGTTTTTGTGCCAATACCATGCTGTCTTGGTGATCACAGCTTTGTAGTAAAGCTTGAAATCAGGCAACGTGATGCCCCCAGTTTTGTTTTTTCTTTTTCAACATTTCCTTAGCAATTCAGGGTCTCTTCTGATTCCATACAAATTTTAGGATTGTTTGCTCCAGCTCTTTGAAAAATGCCCGTGGAATTTTGATCGGGATGGCATTGAAAGTATAGATTGCTCTAGGCAGTATAGACATTTTAACAATGTTTATTTTTCCTATCCATGAGCATGGAATGGTCTTCCATCTTTTTGTGTCTCCTTCAATTTCTTTCATGAGTGTTATGTAGTTCCTCGAGTACAGATCCTTTACCTCTTTGGTTAGGTTTATTCCCAGGTACCTTATGGTTCTTGGTGCTATAGTTAATAGAATTGATTCTCTAATTTCCCTTTCTGCATTTTCATTGTTAGTGTATAAGAAAGCAACTGATTTCTGTACATTGACTTTGTATCCTGCCACGTTACTGAATTGCTGTATGAGTTCTAGTAGTTTGGGGGTGGAGTCTTTTGGGTTTTCCATATAAAGTATTATGTCGTCTGCAAAAAGAGAGAGTTTGACTTCTTCATTGCCAATTTGAATACCTTTTATTTATTTTTGTTGTCTGATTGCTGTTGCTAGGACTTCTAATACTATGTTGAACAAGAGTGGTGAGAATGGGCATCCTTGTCATGTTCCTGATCTCAATGGGAAGGCTGTCAGTTTTTTCCCATTGAAGATGATATTTGCTATGGGTCTTTCATAGATAGATTTGATGAAGTTCAGGAATGTTCCCTCTATCCCTATACTTTGAAGCTTTTTAATCAGGAACAGATGCTGGATTTTGTCAAATGCTTTTTCTGCATCAATTGAGAGGACCATGTGGTTCTTCTCTCTTCTCTTATTGATTTGTTCTATCACATTGTTTGATTTGCGAATGTTGAACCATACTTGGAACCCAGGGATGAATCCCACCTGGTCATGGTGGATAATTTTTTAATGTGCTGTTGGATCCTATTAGCTAAGGATCTTGTTGAGAATCTTAGCATCCATATTTATCAGGGTTATTGGTCTGAAATTCTCCTTTTTGGTGAGGTCTTTGCCTGGTTTGGGGATCAGGGTAATGCTGGCTTCATAAAGAGTCTGGAAGTTTTCCTTCTGCTTAAATTTTTTGAAATAGCTTCAGGAGAGTAGGTGTTATTTCTTCTTTGAAAGTTTGGTAGAATTCCCCAGGGAATCCGTCAGGTCCTGGGCTCTAGTTTTTTGGGAGGTTTTTGATCACTGCTTCAATGTCGTTACTAGATATTGGTCTATTCAGGTTGTCAATTTCTTCCTGGTTCAATTTTGGAAGTTTATAGCTTTCCAGGAATGCATCCACTTCATCTAGGTTGCTTAACTTATTGGCATATAACTGTTGATAATAATTTCTGATGATTGTTTCTATTTCTTTGGTGTTAGTTGTGATCTCTCCATTTTCATTCATAATTATATTAATTTGAGCCTTCTCTCTGTTCTTTTGGATTAGTTTGGCCAATGGTATATTGATCTTATTGATTCTTTCAAAAAATCAGCTTCTATTTTCGTTGATGCATTCTGCTGCATCTCTAGTTTCTATCTCATTGATCTCTGCTCTAATTTTGATTATTTCCCATCTTGTGTGTGGAGTAGGCTTAATTTGTTGTTGATTCTCCAGTTATTTGAGGTGTAGGGACAGCTGGTGTATTCTGGATTTTTCAATTTTTTTGAGGGAGACTTGGATGGCTATGTATTTCCCCCTTAGGACCACCTTTGCTGTTTCTCATAGGTTTTGGACAGAAGTGTCTTCATTCTCATTGAATTCCATGAATTTTTTAAGTTCTTCTTTGATTTCCTGGTTGATCCAAGCATTCTTAAGCAAGGTGGTTTTAGCTCCCAGGTGTTTGAATTCCTTCCAAACTTTTCCTTGTGGTTGAGCTCCAGTTTCAAAGCATTGTAATCTGAGAATATGCAGGGAATAATCTTAATCTTCTGGTATTGGTTGAGCCCTGATTTGAGACCTAGTATGTGGTCTATTCTGGAGAGGGTTTCATGTGCACTGGAGAAGAATGAGTATTCTGTTGTTTTAGGGTGGAATGTTCTGTATATATCTATGAGGTCCATCTGGTCCAATGTGTCCTTCAATGCTCTTGTTTCTTTATTGATTTTCTGCTTGGATGATCTGTCTATTACTGAGAGTGGCATGTTAAGGTCTCCTACTATTAATGTATTCATATCAACTTTACTCTTTATCTTGATTAACAGTTTTCTTATGTAATTGGCTGCTCCCATATTGGGGTCATAAATATTTACAATTGTTAGATCTTCTTGGTGGATAGTCCCTTTAAGAATTATGTAGTGTCCTTCTGTATCTCTGACTACAGTCTTTAGTTTAAAATCTAATTTATCTGATATGAGAATCGCTACCTCAGCCTTCTTTTGAGGTCCATTAGCATGAAAGATGCTTCTCCAGCCCTTCACTTTCAGTCTGGATGTATCTTTAGGTTCAAAATGGGTCTCTTGTAGACAACATATGGATGGATCCTGTCATTTTATCCAATCTGCAACCCTGTGTCATTTTATGGGCGCATTTAGGCCATTCACATTGAGAGTGATTATTGAGAGATACGTTTTTATTGACATTGTGTTACCTGTGAAGTCTTTGTTTCTATAGATTGTCTCCATATATTTCTGTTCAATGATATTCTTGGTTTTTTTCCTCTTTTATAGAACCCCCCTTAATATTTCTTGCAGTGCTGGCTTTGTGGTCACATACTCTTTTAAACCTTGCTGGTCTTGGAAGCTCTAAAGAGCTTCCATCTTCCATCTAAAGAGCTCTCCATCCGTTTTGAATGTCATTCTTGCTGGATAAAGTATTCTTGGCTGCATGTTCTTCTCATTTAGTGCCCTGAATACATCTTGCCAGCTCTTTCTGGCTTGCCAGGCTTCTGTGGACAGGTCTGATGTTATTCTGATGGACCTTCCTCTGTACATAAGGAATCTCTTCCCCTTAGCTTCTTTCAAGAGCTCTTGTCTAAAATTATGATTCATCATTTTCACAATCAGGTGTCTCGAGGTCTCTCTAGATTCTATGATCTTAGGGGGAGGCCTTTCTGCCTCCAGTACACGAACGCTGGTTCCATTCATGAGATTGGGAAAATTTTCATGGAGAATTTGTTCAACTACATCTTCTAGTTTTCTTTCTTTCTCCTCCCCCTCAGGGATTCCAATAATTCTGATGTTGGAACATTTCATGGCATCATTTATTTCCCTAATTCTGTTTTCATGGCTTCTAAGCTGTTTGTTCCAGGCTTCCTCCTGATCCCTTTTCTCTATCTGCTTGTCCTCCAGATCATTAATTCTATCTTCTGCCTCAGTTAACCTAGCTTTTAGAGAATTAAGATTAGATTGGAACTCATTGATAGCATTGTTAACATCTTCTCTGGTGACTTTCACTTCTGCCCTAATCAATTCCATTTTGTCATCAAAACTTTCTCCAACCTACCTATTGCCTGGATATTTGTTACCCTGAATTCCCTTTCCAACATATTCTTTATGTCCATATCCAAAAGCTCTGATGGAGAAGGACCAGTCTCTGAATTTTTCTTCTGTTGGGTATTCCTCCTCCTAGTCATTTTGGTGAGAGATGGCTGAATGGATGTGTAGCTGAATGTATCAACTGTGGTGCGGGCCAGGTGCACCCTGGAATGCTTCTGAGCAATTGGAAGTCACCACCAAAAAGAAAGAAAAAAGAAAAAAAGAGAGAAAGAGAGAGACAGGAAAGAAAAAGAGAAGACCCAGCCAGAATGGGCCCCAAAGGTAAGATTTATGAAGTATACAGGAAAGACAGACAAACAAAAAGACCAACAAAAGTAGATAACAAGAGAAAAAATAAATAAATAAAAAGAGAACCCTGTCAAAATGAACCCCAAGTATAAGATTTATATACTACCAGAACAAAAACAAATACACAGAAACACTGACAGAAGAGAAAGATGGGAGGGTGGCTATAAATTCTCAGTGCAGGTGAGGAAGTGTATTTTGATTCTTACTGGACGTATATTGATATCTTTGTTAAAGGACTCAACTCTTCTGAGATAAAGGGGGATTGAAACTGGTTTACATATAGGGGTAGCATTGATTGGGGAAAGGGGATTACCTTGAAGCTTATCTCTATATAAATATTAAAAAATAAAATAAAGTTAATTAAAAAATAGAAAAGCAAAAGAAAAACACAGGTATATATATCAAAAAAGTTCAGGTTAAAAGGTTATTATGGAATTTAATATACTGAACATCTCATTGTGATGGTAAATAGGTTAAAGAGTTATATAAAAAATAAGAATGAAAAGAACCAGAATAGTGGGAATGAATTAAAAATAAGTTGTATCTATGAAGTAGTGTAGTTGTTCTTTTGTTTGTTTGTTTGTTTTGGCTGGCTTTCTGGGGGAGGGGCCTGCTGCGTGGATTTTTAGGGGGTCTTGCTATAGTTGAGTCCTCCTGCCTCCATCAAGGGGCTGGGCTCCAAGGAAACCGGTTTTTCAGGCCTTTGTTCTCTGGAGGTTTTTGTTTGTTTGTTAGTTTTCTCTCTCCTTGGTAGGTTTTGGCTGTTCTTTGGAGGTTTAGAGGAAAGCAAACTGGACCCAGACCTCCCTCTCAGAGAGAAGCCTCAGTCTGTTCCCCTCCGGGTGCTCCAGAGCACATAAATTCCCCCTCTGCTGCTGGCAGAGCAAGTCCCCAGTCATGGTCTCTGGGGTCACAGGAACTCTCACTTGTACCCAAAACCATGAGAAATACTAGCTGTGGCTGTCTGGGGAGGTCCAGACCACCAGAGAGGTCCCACGCAGACAGCACACTGAGATTTTCACGTGGCCTGGGCTGGGAGTGTTTGACTCTCCAGATCTTAGAGAGCACCAGCTAGTGCCCACCCGGATCTCTCAGGGGAGGGTGTGGGGTGTGACTCAGACTCCGGTCATGCAGCGGGCATGCAGAGTGCAAAAGGCTGTGGTTCTGCTGGCCAGCATCCACCCCAGACCTCACAGGCGCTGCCACCCAGATGCTTTCAGGCACGCTGGTGTCTCAGGGACCAAGACCTGGCTTCACTGCACTCTCTGAGGGTTCCCTGCCAGTGGTGGCCATCCTGGGTCTGTGGGCTTAAGTCCCTGTCCCTAACTGCCCAATTCCACCAATTTCCCCTTAAGATCTTTTGCTCTTTTTGAGTGCTTTCAAACAGACTCCAAGTTATTGCTGGTCCCCGATCACAGGGCACTCTCGTATTGGGGTATTACTTTCCAATGGGTCACTTTCCAATGGGTCTGGTGGCTCCCTCCCCCTTTTGTTTATCTTCTGATATCAGTACGATGTTTCCACTCTACTTTACCTGTCCACTGGCATCTTCTGTCCCCATAGAGATCCAGAAGTGTATAATTCTAATCTCAGGCTGATTTCTGGGTGATCAGAGTTCTTTGGTAGGTAATCAGCTCACTTTAGGGGACAGGTTGAAACAGTGCCTCCTATATCTCTGCCATCTTGTCTCCTCCCCACTTTACCAGTGGTTTTGAGCAATTTGATTACTGTATGCTTTGGTGTAGTTTTCTTCATATTTTTTGTGCCTGGAATTTTTTACAGTTTTCGGAGCTGTAGTTTTGTACCATTTATCAAACTAGGAAAATTTGTTTTGCTATTCTTTCCTCAAAAGTTTTTTTTTCTTTTTTTTTCTGTCTTTTCTCTCTTTCATCCTTTGGTGACTCCAAATTTATATATGTAGTCAAGCCTCTTGAAATTGGCCCACAGTTCACTGATATTCCATTCTTTTTTTCTGTCTATCTTTAGCATAATTTCTATTTTCAAAGTCAATAATTTATTTCTTTTGCAATGTGTAGTCTCCTGTTAATTATATTCAGTGTACTTTTCATTTCATATATTGTAGCATTCATCCTTAGAAATCTGATTTGGGTCTCAGATAATGTCTTCCATATGTTGAATTAACCTTTGGAACATATGGATGATAGTAATATTGTAATGACTTTTAGTGTCTTTGTCCACTATATCATTCATCCGTGTCAGTTTTGAGTTAGTTTTAATTGAATGTATTCTTTCCTCATTGTGCATTGCATTTTCCTGTTTCTTTGTGTACTTTATATTTTTTGTAAATATTCATAACATAAAATGACCATTTTAACTACTTTTAAGTGTGCAGTTTAGTGGTATTAAGTACATTCTCACTATTGTGTGAATTTTAGGTAGGTCTTTTATTACATATCATACTATCTAGGTTCAAAAATTATGACAATTTTAATATTTATTGTTATTTTTATGTTTATTTGATATATTTAAATATTAATATATTATATCTTATATTTTCCTGATTTTTCTGTGCTTATCCTTTCCCCCTTCCCTTTAGACTTTACACAGCATTCAAAGTTCTATTTTTATTGTACTGGAAATCGCATACTGCATACCTATTCTTTGAGATTCCCCTTCAGTACATATATGCTTAAAATCTAGAGTTAATCAATATTATCTTACTTAAAGAATTAAAATATCTTAGGACATTTTTACTCCAATTACTTAATCTTCCATCTAGGAATTATATTATCTAATTTTGAAATTTTACATGTTTAAAAAAAATTCTCCAAACTAGATATTATTATAATGGTTTATAAAAGTTTATTTATGTATTTAACAATTTTGTTTGTTCAGCATTTCTTCCTAAAAGTTAGACCTTTTTGATATCACTTTCTTTCTTCCCTTCCTAAATTTAAAGTTTCTTCCAGAGTCTTGGTAGTGAGGTCTGTATTTGTTGGTAATAAGAACTCAGTTTTTGTTTGTCTCCGGAAGAGGTCTTTATTTTCTCCTCATTTGTGAAAAATACGTTTTTCTGGAGAGGTAATTCTGAACAGTTATTTTCCTTCAGCACTTTGAAGATATTCCATGTATTTTGGCCTTCTTCATTGCTAATTTCTGCAATAAATCTAAATAAATTAAGCCAATAGTAAGAGATCTGAAATACAGCAATACAATGATTGTGAGGGGCTTTAATACCCTACTTCAGAAATTAAAAGGAAACACTGAAACTGAATTGTACTTTAGACCAAATAGACCTTACAGAATATACAGAACACTTCATTCAGCAACAAAATACACATTCTTTTCACAACTGTACTGGAATATTATACAAGATAGATCACAAGTTAAAAGCAAGTCTTATCAAATTTAAGAGATTTGTTTATATCAACTACCTTTTCCAAACACAGTGGTATGAAACTAGAAATTGATAACAAGAGGAAAATTGGGAAGCTCACATATATCTAGAAATTAAACAGCACATTTCAGAACCACTAATGGGTAAAAAAAGAATCAAAAGGGAAATCAAAAAGCATCTGGAAGCAAGTGAAAATGGAAATACAATACAGGTTTTCACCAGCGAATATGATGATTATTGATTTTTTTTCTTCTCTCTTGGAACTCACAACATGTAGCAAAATAAGTTCCAAGAGAGAAGAAAAAAAAAATCAATAACCATTGAATTCACTGGTGAAAATCTGCAAGCTTTCCCCCTAAGATCATCAAGACAAGAATGTCTGCTTATGCTACTTCTATTCAGCATCATACCAGAAGTTCTAGCCAGAGCAATTACACAAGGAAAACAAATGAATGGTATCCAAATTACAGAGGAAGACCTAGTACTATCTCTTCACATATGACATGATCTTATATATAGAAAATCCTAAACATACCACCAACCCCTCCCCCCCAATACAATTAGGGCTAATAAACAAATTCAACAAAGTTCCAGGATACAAAATCAAAATCAACATGTAGAAAGTAGCAATGAATAACCTGAAAAGGAAACTGTTCCATTTACAATAGCATCAAAAAAGAATAAGATACTGAGGAATAAATTTAACCAAGGAGTTTAAGACATGCGTGGAAATCTGGAAAACATTGCTAAAAGAATATAAAAATATATAAATAAATGGAAAGACATCCTATATTCATGGGTTAAAGACAGTATTGATAAAATGACAATATTCCTCAAAGAGATCTCCATATTCAATACAATGTCTATCAAAAAAACCCAATGGTGGGTGCCTGGGTGGCTCAGTTGGTTAAGTGACTGACTTTAGCTCAGGTCATGATCCTGGAGTCCTGGGATTGAGTCCCACATCAGGCTCCCTGCTCAGCAGGGAGTCTGCTTCTCCTTCTGACTTTCCCCCTTCTCATGCTTGCTCTCTCTCTCTTTCAAATAAGTAAATAAATAAATATTAAAAAATATTAAAAAAAAATCCCAATGACTTTTTTGGGCCAAAATAGAAAATCCTCAAACTCATGTGGAATTTTAAGACACCCTGAATAATCAAAACAATACTGAAAAATAAGTATAAAGTTGGGGGCACCTGGGTGGCTCAGTGGGTTAAGCCTCTGCCTTCGGCTCAGGTCATGATCTCAGGGTCCTGGGATCGAGCCCCGCATCAGGCTTTCTGCTCAGCAGAGAGCCTGCTTCCTCCTCTCTCTCTCTCTGCCTGCCTCTCTGCCTACTTGTGATCTCTCTCTGTCAAATAAATAAATAAAATCTTTAAAAAAAAATAAGTATAAAGTTGGAGAATTAACATTCCCAATTTTAAAACTTCTTACAAAGCTGTAACAACCAAACGTATTGGTACTGGCCAAAGCACAGATGTGCAGACCAATGGAAAAGAATTTGGAGTTCCACAAATAAAACAACCCTTTTATGGATCATTAATTTTCAGCAAAAGTGTCAAGACCATTCACTGGGGTAAGACTAGTCTCTCCAGCAAGTGACAAAACTGGATCATCACCTGCAAAAGAATGAAGGTGGGTCTTTATCTGACAACATACTCAATAAAATAGATCAGTCCTAAGTAGAATTGGTAAAATGTTCAGACTCTTAGAAGAGAAATGTCTCCAATACCTTTAGATTTGGCAATTATTTTTAGATATGACATCAAGAACACAAGCTCCAAAGAAAACCCAGGGGAGTTTAGAGTTCATCAAAATTAACAAATTTTGTACAAAGTTTTGTGTATCAGACTACACTATCAAGGGTGAGAAACAATCCATAGAATGTGAAAAAAAAATAATTGCAAATGATCTATATGGTAAGATTCAAGTACCTAAAATATACTAAAAAAAATTTTACTACTCAAAATACAACAACTCAATTAAAAAATGCATGAAAGACTTGAATAGACATTTTTGCAAGGAGGATTTACAAATACCCAATAAACATGGTAAGATGGTCAATGTTATTTATTATTAGAAAAATGCAAATCAAAACTACAATGAGATACCACTTCACACTAACTAGAGTGGCTAATAATAATGAAAATAACAACCGTGGACAAAGATGTGGAGGAATTAGGACTTTCATGTATTGTTAGTAGAAATGTACAATGGCGTAGTCATGATAAACAACAATTTGACAAGTACATAATAAGTTAAATGTAGAATTACACATAGTTCAACAATTTCACTTATAGGTTCATAGCCAAGAGAATTGAAGATGGATGTTCAAACAAAAACTTGTGCTTAATGTTCATAGAAGCACTATTCACAATAGCCAAAGTAGGACCCAATCTAAAAGCTCATCAGTTGTTGGATGTATACACAAAGGTGGTAGATCCATACAATGGACTATTATTCAGCCACAATAAGAAAAGAAGTACTGATACATGCCATAACAGGGATAAACCTTTAAAACACCATGGAAGATGAACAAAGCCAGATACAAAATGTCACATATTGTATGATTCCATTTATCTGAAGTATTTAGAATAGGCATTTATGTACATAAAGACAGAAAGCAGATTAGTGATTGTCAGTGGCTATGGTTGAGTACTAATGAGTACGGAGTTTCCTTTTAGAATGATGAAAATCCCCTGGAACTTGGTAGTGGTGATGGTTTCTTTACATTGAGAATGTACCAAACATGCAAATATGAATTGTACACTTTAAAATGGGTAAACTGGTGAAATTTAAGTTATGCATATTCACCATAATTTAAAAAAGTACATTTCAGTTACTTGTAACACCTGAGAGGAAATTATTTAGGCAATCTTACAAATAAGAGAATGGATTTTTTTGGGAAAGATTTTGTTTATTTATTTGACAGAGAGAGAAATCACAAGTAGGTAGAGAGGCAGGCAGAGAGAGAGAGAGGAAGCAGGCTCCCTGCTGAGCAGAGAGCCTGACATGCGGCTGGATCCCAGGACCCTGAGATCATGACCTGAGCTGAAAGCAGAGGCTGTAACCCACTAAGCCACCCAGGCACCCCAAGAATGGGATTTTCACTTTATATTATTATTATTTTTTTAAATTTTGAGATGATTGGAGATACACAAACAGTTGTAAGAAATAAGCTAGAGATGGGGCACTTAGGTCACTCAATTGGTTAAATGGTCTGACTCTTGATCTTAGCTCAGGTGTTGATCTCAGGGTTTTGAGTTCAAGCCCTTCCTTGGCCTCCATCCTGGACATGGAGCCTCTTAAAAAAAGAAGAAATAATCTAGAGATCCTATGCACCTTAACTCTGTTTTTTCTAATAGTAACATTTTGTAAAACTATACTATAATAATTGCTATTTTAATTTTTTTTTAACATCTTAATTTAATTTTATTTTTTTCAGTGTTCCAAGATTCATTGTTTATGCACCACACCCAGTGCTCCATGCAATACATGCTCTCCTTCATACCCACCACCAGGCTCACCCATCCCTTCACCCCCCTCCCTTCCAAAACCCTCATTTTGTTTCTCAGAGTCCCCAGTCTCTTATAATCACTATTATATTGACATTGACATTGATCAAGATATAAAGAAGTTCACTCATGTTCTTTTCAAATAGGAACAGATAACAGATTTCTTTTTTTCCTTTCTCATCTGTAGTTTTTTCCTGCCTTTTTGCACTGGCTAGAACTTTCAACACTGTGAATAAGGGGGCATCCTTGCCTTGTTCACTACTTAAGGTGGAAAACATCCAGTCTTCAACAATTAATTATAAGGTGAGATGTAGGTTTTTATAGATGCCCTTTATCAAAATGGGGTAGTTTCCTTTATTGCTATTTTTCTGAAAGTTTTCATCACAAGTTTGTGTTATGGCAGTAGGTGTGTTGAAGTCCTATCACTGGTGTGACTGTGTTAAGAAGTAGGTCTTTAATGTGGTTTTAAAGATGGGATCCTAATCTAATTTAACTGTTATTCTTAAAGGAAGAAGAGACACCAGAAGCATATTTCACTCAAGCACATACACAGAAGAAAGCCATCTGAAAACATGATGAGAAGGCAGCTGTCTGCCAGGAAGAAAAGCCTCACCAGAACCCTGATGGTACTAAGTTTGTGATATTTTCCTATAGTAGCCCTAGTGGACTAAGACAACTGATTGTAAAAGTGATTGATAAATGCACTTTAGTTACCTGTAGCATATGGAAGAGAGAGAGAAAAAAAAAGAGAAACTTTAAGGAAACTTAAAGAGAAGGGAATTTTCTTTCCCTTCCTTCTCCTCCCCCTCCTTATTCTCCTCCCCACCTCAGCTCCCCTCCTCCTCCTCCCCCCTCCTCCTCCTCCCTCCTCCTCCTCCTTCCCCTTCTTCCTCCTCCCCCTCCTCCTCCCCTTCCTCCTCCTCCTCCTCCTCCTTCTTCTTCATTCCATTGTTACCAAAGTCATGTATAAACTCCTTTAGGTTCTATTGCAAATTTTGAGTAAATAATTACATAAGAATTCAGAATTAATGTATATTTTGATGGCTGTTTTATGAACTGCATCTCTACCATTTAAAATTTTATGTTGAAAGATATCAGAATAACTTTTTTGCAATATTCTCGGGTTCTGAGGAAGGATTAAGTATATTTGTTCCTTTGTCAAAAAATTTTAGAGCATCATAATGACCATAACAACAAATAATGCTCTTGAATGATGATGTCCTATATGTTAGCTGGCAGCACACGGCTGTTGACCACTTGAATTGTAGCTAATCTCAGTTGAGATGTAAGAAGCAGCAAATTGTCCTGGAAGATGTGGTGAGGATGTGTGTAACTGGCTCTCTGCAACGGTAGGAATGAAAATGGCACTATTAGCTTGGAAGTGTATTAGTTTTCTAGGGCTGCCTTAACAAAGTACCACAACTAAGTGGCTGAATCAACAGAAAATACTCTGTCACAGTTCTGAAAGCTAGAAGTCCAAAATCATGGTATCAGTAGGGTTGCTTCTTTCTGAGATCTATTTGACAGAGTTTTCTTAATGCTGTTTTTATTTAGTTTTGAGGCCTTGGCTAGAAGCCAGTTAGTTCCCCTTCTTAAACACGATTAAATCCACCTCTCAACAACTTCCTTGTTAGAATTCCTACACTGGGACACCATGCACCTGCCTTAATTGTCCCAGGACCAATACCAGATAACTAGGAACAGCCCTTGTGCCCGGGAGCCCATGAAATTATTCAAATTAGCCAATTCATCAAGATAAAAATCTTTTGCACAGCAAAGGAAACAGTCAGCAAAACCAAAAGACAACCTACAGAATGGGAGAAGATATTTGCAAATGTCTTATTAGATAATGGGGTAGTACCCAGGTCTATAAAGAACTTATCAAACTCGACACCCAAAAAACAAATAATCCAGTCAAGAAATGGGCAGAAGACATGAACAGACATTTCTCTAAGGAAGACATACAAACGGCCAAAGGATACATGAGAAAATGCTCTACATCACTTGGTATCAAGGAAATACAAATCAAAACCACAGTTAGATAGCACCTCACACCAGTCAGAATGACTAAAATTAACAAGTCAGGAAATGACAAATGTTGGTAAGGATGTGGCTAAAAGAAAACCCTCTTACAGTGTTGGCGGGGAATGCAAACTAGTACAGCCACTGTGGAAAACAATATAGAGGTTCCTCAAAAAGTTAAAAATAGAGTCACCCTATGACCCAGCAACTGCATTACTAGGTATTTACCCTAAAGATACAGTGAACTGAAGGGGCACTATAAACATTGGTGTGCAATATAAACATTGCACACCAATGTTTATAGCAACAATGTCCATATAGCTAGAATATGGAAAAAGCCCTGATGTCCATTGACAGATGATTGGATAAAGTAAGTGTGAGATACATATATCTATCTATATATATAGATAGATATAAATATTACTCAGCACTCAAAGAAAATGAAATCTTACATTCGTAATGACCTGGATGGAACTAGGGGATATTATGCTAAGTGAAATAAATCAATCAGAGAAAGAAATTTATCACATGATTTCACTCATATGTGGAGTTTAAAACAGATGAACATAAGGGAAGGGAGAAAAAAAATAAGATGAAATCAGAGAGAGAGACAAACCATAATTGCTCTTAACTATAGCAACTGAGGGTTGCTGAGGGGGAGGGGGTGGATATTGAGGTAACTAGGTGATGGGCATTAAGGAGGGTACCTGATGTAATGGGCATTGGGTGTTATATGCAATGGATAAATAACTGAACTCTACCTCTGAAACAAATGATATGATAATTGAATTTAAATATAATAATTTTTTTAAAAGAACAAAGTAGCCAATGTGTGAGAAACCAGGAAATCTAGTTAACTCTGCTCTACTTGCCATACACAAACTTCTCCCTACAGTTCTCACTGTTACCCTGAACCTAGTTCATCCTCTGTGTGACCCTGTATGTCAGCCTTCTTTTATATGGGATTGTCACAGAGAGTCTGCCTTTCATCTATGCTGAGTATCATTTGTTGTGTCCCACCATCAAAATAAAACATTTTTCAATCTTATAAAACTTTTGTCACTGTGAACGAGAAAGCATCACCATGATTCTTGCATAGCTTCTTGGAGTCTGTTCTTGGCTTACTAATTAACTCCAAACCACCAGGAGAAGAGCTTGAGAAGGAACTGTTGCCTGTTGGTAAGTGGGAGCTTTAACCCTACAGCTTGCTGCTGTGTCTGCAGGTGGTTTCCATGTCTCTCCTTACTCAGATTTTCTTGGTTTTGGAAGGTTAATAAAAAACAAACAACAGTCCTCAATGGCTAAACTCCACTGGCTTGATACTAGCCCAAGTGGCAGCCACCTTGGAGCAGTGGGAGTGATAGGCCACTTGAGCCACACTTTCCAGGGTCCACCCTGAAGTTGTGTTTTCAGTCTACTGGAGACTGAATATTTGTGTCCCCCTCATCCAAATTTATATATTGAAACCAGTTTTTCCAAAAGGCAGTATTTGGAGGTGTGGCCTTTGGGGTCTGATTAGATCATAATGACAGAGACTTCATGAATGAGATGAATGTCCTTAGAAAAGAAGTCCTAGAAAGCTAGCTCTTCCCTTCTACCATGTGAGGATGCAATGTAAAATTGGTCTATGAACTAGAAAGTGGGTCTTCAGCAGTACTGAATGTACTGGTGACTTGTTTTTAGACTTCCCAGCATACACAAGTATGAGGAAGAAATTTCTATTGTTTATATGTCACCCAGCCTATATTGTTTTGGTGTGGTAGCCCAAACAGACTAAAATAGCAGCCATACACACTCTGATACAATAAGTAATAATTAATTAATTAACTATGTCATCAATTAAATTTGACAAAATGGGACCTGGTGACCTTCAGTGAAAATAGTTTATATGGCTCAATGCAAGTTAAAACAGTCCCCTGATAGATTGAAACATTTTGTAAGACCTAATCAATAAATAGGTGATTATTCCCACTGCTTCTGCATTGGACAGCTCAATTTTCCTGGTTCTTAAATCTGCAAAGAATGAATGGTTCCTCATGGTAGATTATTGCAAACTTAATACCATTGCTACATCCATTAAAGGCCACATGTCCAATATCCAACATTATTAAAATTAGTAATATCATCTAGTATGTTTCATTCAGTGCTTATTTCAACAGCTCTCAGTTTGCCTTCTTCTCCAAAGGGACACAATACACCCTTACTTGACTACCCATGGAGTACTTCAGCAGACCTGCCATCACACACAGGCTTTGCAGACAGGATTCTAAGTGCATCCACCTTTCTCCATGAACACACGTAGTGCATTACAGTAATAACATTCTCATCCAAAGAATTTTGTTTAATGTACTCATTAAATGCATAAGCAGACCGAAAGGTACGTACAAAACAGAAATGTTCATAGAAGTTTTATTTGTGTTGTTTTTGAACCGAAAAATCCAAGTCCACAGCAAAATGGATTAATAAATTATGGCATGGTCAGACCAAAAAAACACTATACAGTGTTACAAAAAAGAACTATGGGAACAGTTTCATTTATATTTAGGCAAAATGGTGACAGATGTCAGGGCAGTGTTTCTCTCTGGAGAAGGGCTATTGACAGAGGAGCAAGAAAGAAAATTTTGAATAGTGTAATGGTCTTACCTTGGTTTTGGAGGTCATTATCTAAATTCATACATATGTAAAAATTCATCAAGCTTTGCACTAAATATTTTTGTATTTTTCCATATGTAATTTATGTTTCCTGAAATGCTACTTTCTAAATAAATTGCATGTCACTTCAGCACTGTGGAAGAACCAATGAATCACAAGTATTGGCTTTTTTGGTTTATCACTCAACAAAACTCAGTGAGATTTCCTGTCCTTGGCCAGTCGGCAGCTAACCACTCCAAATGCATACTCTAGAGACTTCAGCTTTGAGGGTACTGATGTCCATCAACATCCTAGTATCTGGTAAGTCTGATACTGTGATATTTTTTAACAAAATGTAAAGCTGTATTTCAGTAGTGCCAAGATTGCTCTTTAGCCACTCATGAAATGTGTTCTAATTTGTTCTAGTAGCAGTGATAAATTTGTATATTATCTGGCAAACCTTCATATTTACTTTACGTCATTCATGCACTGACTAGTTGTCTAGCTGAGCCCAGGGAAATACTGGGGATCCTGGAATGGAGTGAAACTGAACTTGTGTGACTAAACAAAATGTAGTGTTTCCTCCAGTTTCTTGGTTTGTATTTTTTTGTCTCCTTGAAATCTTGGTTTTTGAACCTTATATTTATTAATGTGTAATTTTTTTTCTCCTTTGATATTTCTAATATTTCTAGCACACAGGTTAAGAAGGAAATCCTGTTTCTTTTTGGGGTTGTTAAATTTTAAAATAGGGACAAAAAGTTAATGGGTAATTTTGTTTTAGAAAATGAGGGTCAGAGAATATAAGAATATATAAATGATTATTCAAAGTCAATAATTTCAAGCTCACACCAGAACACTTTATATGATGGATCTTATCCTGACACATGAACGGGTAGAAGAAATGAGTAGAGCGACTAAATTCAGAGCAGTCATAGGCAGGTGAAAATAAAGTTGAATCCATTCTGTGTTTCCTTGCCATCATTTCAAAGAATTTCCAAAACATTCTGAGAAACACTGGCTTCCACATTTCCATATTATGTCTAGTTATGAGAGAAGAGAACCAGTTCTTAGGAGAAAGAAAATTGGGAATCTAAGGTGAGGAAAAGGTGAAAGAAATTGGGAGGGAGGGGGGAACATTTGAGGAGAACTCAAAAGACAGTGAATAACAGATTTGACTCATGGCAAATGCTAGAGAAATATTTAGACATGGTAGGAAACAGAAGGCAACAAAGGGATGTAATTGAAAGAGTGTAATTAAAACCTGTTAATGTCTATTTCTGGGCTCTCTATTGTTTCATCAATCAATGTGTCTGTTTTTGTGCCAGTACCATACTGTCTTGATGATTACAGCTTTGTAATAGAGCTTGAAATCAGGCAATGTGATGCCCCCAGATTTGTTTTTCTTTCTCAATATTTCTTTAGCGATTTGAGGTCTTTTCTGGTTCCATACAAATTTTAGGGTTGTTTGTTCCACCACTTTGACAAATGCCAATGGTATTTTGATTGGGATGGCATTGAAAGTATAGATTGTTCTGGGCAACATAGACATTTTAACCATGTTTATTCTTCTGATTCATGAGCATGGAATGTTTTCCTATCTTTTTGTGTCTTCTTCAGTTTCTTTCATGAGTGTTCTGTAGTTCCTTGAGTATAGATCTTTTACCTCTTTGGTTAGGTTTATTCTAGGGCATCTTATGGGTTTTGGTGCTATTGCAAATGCAATTAATTCTCTAATTTCCCTTTCTACAGTTTCATTGTTAGTGTATAAGAAAGCAACTGATTTCTGTGCACTGATTTTGTATCCTGCCATATTACTGAATTGCTGTACAAGTTCTAGTAATTTGGGGGTGGAGTCTCTTTCCACATCATGTCATCTGGGAAGAGAGTTTGACTTCTTTGCCAATTTGAATACCTTTTATTTCTTTTTGTTATCTGATTGCTGTTGCTAGCACTTCTGTACTATGTTGAACAACAGTGGTGAGAGTGGACATCCTTGTAGTGTTCCTGAAGCCAACATTTCTTGCAAGTCAGGTCCACTGGAATCAACTGACCTCAATTTTTGTTTGTTTGAGAAAGACTTTCATTTTTCCATCCCTTTAGAAGGGAAGGTAATTTTCTAGGGTACAGAATTCTAGTGTGGTGAGTTCTTTTCCTATTAACATTTTTAAAAATTAATTTTTTTAGTGAAAAACAGTGTCCCTGTTGCTACAGAGAACTTTAAAGTATTTAGTTTACATTTTTCTTTTTTCTTTATCTTTTCTTAAAAGTAGAGTTGACACACAATGTTAAATATTTTATTTTATTCTTTTTTCTTGCCTGATTTCCTAGGAGAAGTTGGATATAATTCTCATCTTTGTTCCTCTATAAGATCTTTTGTTTTTCTGGCTTTTTTCACAATTTTTTCTTTATCTTTGATTTCCTGTAGTTTCAATTAATATGACAGGTCTAAGGTTTTCTTGGCATTTATTCTGCTTGGTATTCTCGAACCTTCCTAGAACTTTGGTTTGGTATCTGAGTAACGTGAGGAAATTCTCAGTCATTTCTTCAGATATTTCTAGTCTTCCTTTCTCTCTTTCTTTTCCTTCTGATTTTTCCATTACATGTGTTTATATGTTTTCATAGTGGTCCCATAGTCCTTGGATATGCTGTGTTTTTTGTTGTTGTTGTTGTTTGTTTGTTTTGCTCTGTGTGTGTATGTGTGTGTCTTCTTTGCTTTTCAGTTTTGGTGGTTTCTATTGATATACTCTCTAGCTTAGAGATTCTTTCCTCAGCCATATCCCATCTATAAATAAGCTCATCAAAGACATTCTTCATTTCTGCTACAGTATTTTTGATTTAATTCTGTCAACTTTGCCTCGTGTATTTTGAAGCTCTTGTTAGGTATATGGGCATATCTTGTTTTATTGTGTTTCACTTTATTGCACTTCACAGACATTGTGGTTTTAGTAAATGAAGGTTTGTGGCAACCCTGCATAGAGGGTATTAGCATCATTTTTCCAACAGCCTTTGTTCATTTTGCCTCATTGTGTTACATTTTGGCAATTCTTGCAATATTTGAAACTTTATTATTATATTCCTTTTTTTGTGGTGATCAGTGGTTTTTAATATTGCTATTGTAATTGTTTCACCATGTCACTAACCATGCCCATAGAAGTTGGTGAACTTAAGTGATATCTGTGTGTGTTATGGTTCTTCCACTGACTGGCCATTCCCTCCCTCTCTCTCCCTTTCCTTGGGCCTCCCTCTTCCCTAGGACACAACAATGTTGAAATTAGGCCAACTGATAACCTCACAATGACTCTTAAATATTCAAGTGAAAGGACGAGTCATATATTTCTCACTAAATCAAAAGTTAGAAGTGATTAAGCTTTGTGAGGAAGACATGTTGAAAATCAAGATAGATCAAAAGCTATTTGTGCTTCTTGTGCCAAGTATTTAGCCAGGTTGTGGATGTGAAGGAAAAATTCTTGAAGGAAATCAAAAGCACTACTCTAGTGAATACACTAATGATAATAAAGTGAAAGAGCCTTATTGCTGATAAGGAGTTTTCAGTGGCCTGGAAAGAAGACCTACATTTCCCTAAACCAAAGCCTAATATAGACCAAGGAACTAATTTTCTTTGATTCTGTGGAGGTGGAGAGAGCTGAGGAAGCTGCAAAAGAAAAGTGGGAAACTAGCAGGTGTTATAGTTCATGAGGTTTAAGGAAAGAAGCTATTTCCATAACATAGAAGTACATGGTAAAGCAGGATATGTCAATGTAGAAGTTATAACAAGTTTATCCAGAAGATCTAGCTGAGATAATTTATAAAGGCAACTACACTAAAAAACAGATTTTTTTTTTTTTTTATGGAGATGAAACTGCTTTGTATTGGAAGAAGATGTCATCTAGGACTTTCTGAAATTCTCCCTTTCTCATATCCTTTATGTTTGTTCTTCATCCTAGTTTTCCAGTTTAAGAAAGTAGACAATGAGTAAATTGAACTCTGTTGTGTTCTCTTAATCTGCCTAGGGCTTTTGGGAGGACAGGTGGGACATATATATTTGTTCTTTTATTTCTTTACACATTCTCAACACATTTAATTTATATCCTATATTCAATAATTCCAAACTCTGAAGTTCTGAATCTTATTCATCTCCTTAGGAAAAAGAGAGGGTAGCCAATAAAAAGTACATTATCCAGGAGCACCTGGGTCACATAGTCAGTTAAGCATCTGACTCTTGGTTCTGGCTCAGGTCATGATCTCTCTGTGGTGGGATCGAGCCCGATGTTGGGCTATGTACTCAGTATGGGGTCTGTTTCAGATTCTTTCTCTCTCCCCCTCTGTCCTTCCCCCCCAACAAAAAAAAATTAAAAATCTTTTAGAAAGTACATTATCTGATTTTATGGTTGCTTGTTTTTTCCTGGTTTTTAAATTTTGGAATGTGAGCTCATAATTGTGTTGGTTTGAGTCTGAGAACTGGTTTGAGTATAAAAACGTGGTGAAAGATCATCATTTTCCGTTATGGCAACTAACATAAGTCTTTACTCACTGCTATGGACTGAATGCCAAAATTCATATGTTGGAACCTAATCTCCATGATGCTATTTGGAGATGGAAGTTTTAGGAAGTAATTAGGTCATAATGGTGAAGCTTCCAGATTAGGACACTTATAAGAAGAGACCCAGGTGAGCTTTCTTTTTCTCTCTCTCCCTTTGACCCTCCCATGTGAGAATACAGTGAGAAGGTTGTTGTCTACAAGCCAGGAAGTGGGCTATCACTGGACAACATATCTGCCACTGCTTTCATCTTCGACTTTCCAGCCTCTAGAACTGTGAGAAAAAAATGTTTGTTATCTAAGCCACTCTGTGGTGTTTTTGTTGCAGCAGGCAAAACTAAGATACTCATTTACCCCTGATTCTATAGGGCAAACCATACCCATAAATGGCAAGATTTCAGAATTCTGTCTGTTTTTGTGGGATTGAGAGAAGACACATAATCCTAAGACTTCCACCTGAAGGATCCAGGGGGAATGGAGAAGGCGTGCCTCTTTAGGAATGGTCTGAGAGACCCCCCCCAGAATCTCCAGTTGGGCTGACAGGTGAAGATCTTTTTCTGAAGCAGCCAATCTGTAAAGACTGGGCGGGGGGATGGGGAATGACAGCTTCTACAAAAACAATGCAAATCTTCCAAAAGATCAAGGAAACATGATACCACTCAAGGAACAAAATAAAGCTCCAGTGCCTGATCTGAAGTGGAGATCTGTATGTCTGACAAAGAATTACAAAATAGTCTACTTAAAGAAGCTCAGTGAGCTACAAGAAAACACAGATAGACAATTTTAAACAAAATCTAGAAAATAACACATGAACAAAGGGAAAGTTCAAGGAAGAGATAGAAATCATGACAAAGAACCAAACACAAATTCTGGAGCTGAATAATACAATGATTGCACTGAAAAATTCAACAGAGAACTTCAACAACAGATCTGTCAAGTAGAAGAGAGAATTGGTGAACATAAACACATAATTTGAGGGTGCCTGGGTGGCTCAGCTGGTTGGGCATCTACCTTTGGCTCAGGTAATGATCCCAGGATCTTGGGACCAAGTCCTGTGGCAGGGTCCCTGCTCCCTGGGGGAGCCTGCTTCTCCCTCTGCCTCTGCCTTTCTCTCCCCACTCTGTCTTGCATGAATAAATAAATAAAGTGTTTAAAAAAGGACATAATTTGAAACCATCTACTAAGAGATGAAAAGCAAACAAACTAAAAGAATGAAAGTGAGTGAAGAAAGTCTGTAGGTCTTATGAAATACCAACAAACAAAATAATATAGGCATGGGAGCCCCAGATAAGCATAAAAGAGAAAGGAGCAGAAAACTAATTTAAAGTGATAACAAGAGACAACTTCCCTGTGGGGAATGAACATCCAGATCATGAAGCCCAAAGAACTTCACTGACCTAAAGAAATCTTCGCTGAGGGGTGCCTGAGTGGCTCAGTCAGTTAAGTGTCTGGCTTCAGCTCAGGTCATGATCTCAGGGTCCTGGGAGCCTGCTTCTCCTTCTCCCTCTGCTACTCCCTGTGCTTGTGCTCTCTCTCTCTCTCAAATAAATTAAAAAATCTTACATTACCCCTAACAACAACAACAACAACAACAACAACAACAAATCTTCACTGATACACATTATATATACTCAAATGGAAATGAGAGACTTGAATGAGGGAGGGGAAAGGTGACTGGTCACATATAAAGGAGCCCCATAAAACTAGTATCTTTCTCAGCAGAAACTTTGCAGACCAGGAGAGTGGGATGATAAATCAAAGTACTCAAAAAAAAAAAAAAATCCTGTCATGGAAGAATACTTTACTTGGCAAACCAGACATAAAGATGAGATGAAGACTTTCCTAGAAAAAAACAAAGTAAATGGACTTCATCAGTACTAGACTTGCTTAAAATTAATTCTAAACAGAGCTTTTCAAATTCTTATGAGAGGATGCTAATCAGCATAGTGAAGACATATAGACAATAAAACACACTAATAAAATCAAATTTATAATTGAATTCAGAATAGTCTAATTTTGTAATGGGCAAATATATAACTGAATTCAGAATGGTCTAATACTGTAATGGTGGTACGTACATCACTTTTTACTCTAGTACAAATGCTAAAAAGAAAAGCATTAAAATAATTATGGCTATAATAATCTGTTAGTGATTACACAAATTAAAAATATGTAAATTGTTACATTAATAAAAATTGGGGAGAGAAGTAAAAGCATTCAGTATTATATGCAAGGCACTAAGTTATAATTGGCTTAAAATAAGTTCAAGGTAGTTTTATAAAAAAATTATTTATTAAAGAGAGAGAGAGAAAACATGAGCTGGGTGAGGGGCAGAGGGATAACGAGAGAGAATATCAAGCAAATTTCCCTCTGATTGTGGAACTAGACGCAGGGCTCAATCTCAGGATCCCAAGATCATGACCTAGGCCAAATCTAGATTTGGATGCTTAACTGACTAAACCACTCAGGCATCCTTATTCCAAGATGTTTTATGTAAGTCTCACAGTAACTATGAAGAAAAACATCTGGTAAATACGCAAAAGATATAGAAAAAGAAATCAAAGCATACCACTACAAAAAACCAGCAAATTGCAAAGGAACAGAAAGAGAGGAAGAAAATAATAAAGGGACTTCAAAGCAGTGAGAAAACAAAGAACAAAATGGCAATGTTAAGTACATATCTACTAGTTATCTTAATAAAAACAGACTAAGTTCTCTAATCAAAAGGTACATAGTGTCTGAACAGATGAAATGAGTCAACAATATGCTACCTGTAAGAGACTTTAGCTCTATGGATACACTAGGCTGAAAGTGAAGGGATGCAAAAGGTGTTCAATGCAAATGAAATGAAAATGAAAACCAAAAGAGAGTAGAGGTAGCCATATATACATAAAAGAAAAGAGACTTTAAGTCAAAAACTGTAACTAATGGCAAAGAATGTTATTTTCTAATGGTAAAGGAGTCAATTCATCAAGGGGATATAACACTTGTAAATATTTATGCATCCAACATTGGAGCACCTAAATATGTAGAGCAGATAGTAACAGAACTGAAAGAGAAATAGACAATACAGGGTTGTAGGGAATTGTAATACCCCATACTGAAAAATGGATAGATCATTCTGACATAAAATCACTAAGGAAGTAGTGCACTTGAACAACACTGTAGACCCAATGGCCCAACAGACATGTACAGAACATTCCTTCCAACAATAGCAGAACACATTCTTCTCATGCACACACAGATTATTCCACAGAATAAATCATAGTTTCAAAAAAAAGTTTCTACAAAAATTACTTCAATACAGAATTTTTCAGGACCTGGATTTGAAGTACATTAGGAGTACTTTGATTCTCAGAAAACTTTATAGAACCTAAGTGAAAGAATGCTTGTGGATCTCAGAAACTATGGAATTAGAAACAAGTGAGGTGAGGAGTATAATTCTCTTTCTGCTTCTGGTTCATTCTTCCCAAGATGAGTGTATTAATCAGTTCCTCAGAGAAACAGAATAGCAGAGAGAGAGATGGGAGGAGAGAGAGGAAGGAGGATGGAGGAGGAATTGAGGGTGAGAAAAAAGAGATTGATTTTAAAGAATTGACTCACATGATTGCAGAGCCTTGGAAAGTCCAGAATCTGCAGGGTGGGCCAGAGCTAGAGACCCAGAGAGCACAGAAGTTTGAGTCTGAGGCAAATGCTATAGAACTCACTTTCCCAGGAGGTCACTCTCTTTTCACTAGAGGCCTTCGACTGATTGGACAAGGCCCACTCACAAATGGAGGGTAATTTACTTTACTGAAAGTCTACTCATTTAAATGTTAATCTTATTTAAAAAATTACTTTCACAGAAACATCTAGAATATTGTTTAACTGAATACCTGGGAACCATGTCCAAGCCAGGTTGACACATAAAATTAGCAGTCACAGTAGGAAAAATGGGGTAAAAAGGAATGAACTATTCTTCTCAATCTGGTTCCAAATTTTCCTGAAAGCAATCTCATTTGTGAAGCTAGGTGAGGCCCACCACTGGATTAAAAAACTTTAATCCTGGGGATGGCACCTGGAGAAAGCACTACTCAACCTGGCTCATAATGGGTCAAACCAGTGGCTAGGAAAGAAGTGGAAGCAGGGTTACCCTGGAGAAAATGGTGGTCAAGTATACAGCATAGTGTCCCATAAATGGGAAATTACTGATTAACAAATTATAATTTTAAAGTGTTAACATGTTTTTTCCCTTAATGATGGAATAACTTCTAATTTCTGTTTTGCAATGCTTTTTATGGAATTATTTACAGTTAACTGATGTTCTATCATGATGTCTGTAAGATTTGTGGATACATAATGGCTTGTACTCCTTTTAGGTACCAAAAATTGATTTTTTTACTTTTCTCTGAATATTTTCTAGTTTCAACATTTAGTTCATCTGTGAAAGGAAAGCAAAGAAATCTCACACTTCCTGCAGAAGGTAAAGTGATTTTTAATTTTTTCTAGAGACCAGTACTAAAGGGGAGAAGAGTGGAACTTCTTTAGAAATATATCTGTTGGGGGCACCTGGATGGCTCAGCTGAAGCCTCTGCCTTCAGCTCAGGTAATGGTCTCAGGGTCCTGGGATCTAGCCCTGAGTTGGGCTCTCTGCTCGGCAGGGAGCCTCCTTCCCCCTTTCACTCTGCCTGCCTCTCTGCCTACTTGTAATCTCTGTGAAATAAATAAAACCTTAAAAAAAAAAAAGAAATATATCTGATGGTCTGGTCATGAGGCCAGCCCTGAGCCCAGTTGAAGAGTGTGGTGATCTAAATGATGCAGTGTGGGGGACCCGGTCGTCCTCCCCCAAGGCAGTTCAATTCCATGTGAAGATTCTGGAGTTCTCTCTATCAGGCCCTGTGCCAGGCTTTGTGGGGAACACAGGGTTGAGCAAGGTGAGCTAGACTGCCAGAGCGCCCTAAGGGGCTCAGTTTTATGGGGGAACTCAGAAATAAACCCAGATGCCATATAAAGTAGGGGAGATAAGCCCTCACATCAAGTGTGCTGGGAATGTAGAGGAGGGAGCATGAGCACCAAGGCTCTGGGAAGGCTTCAGGGAGGAAGCAGCATGTGAATTGGCTCTTAAAGGAAGAGGAACGTTTTCATAGACTGAAGTGCTGTGCAGGCATCCCAGACTGCAAGGACCAGAGGGAAGACCTAGATATGCAGTCATGCTTGCTGTTGCCTTTCTCAAGGGTGGGGGCGCCAGAGGGGTGATGAGATTGCCAAGGTGAGTCAATTTGAAAAAGAGGGCTTTCAAAGCCAGCACAAAGACATGTCAGTGTTGTCTTCAGGCAGTGAGAGATCTCTGAAGGGTGTCAGAGTGGAGGGGATCACCCCTGTGTTACAGAATCCTGGACATGGCTGCAAGGAAGAAGAAAAAGGAAGAGGGATTGTCTGTGTGCAGAAGGCTTCGGGAGACTGGAGGGGAGTCAGAGACACAGATGCAGCAACGCTGGGACATCGCTGCCGTTCTGGGGCAAATATGAGAATCTGCCTGCTACCCCTCTGTGAAGGGGGAGGGGAAGTCACCATAGCTGATCACAGGGCTGTGTGGAGATTATATTTGTTGGACAAGGGCCAACCCACTGAGTGTGGGGGAGGGACTGGGCATTGGCAAATTATCACAACAGGTATGAAAAGAGGAAGAAGAGGATTAGGAAAAGGTGAATAACAGCAATCAGGTAAGAAGTCTCATTGAGAGTGAAGGAGGAATGCTGGAGGGTCACTGAGCGGAGCAAGGAGAAAGAACAGAGACTACGCATGGTGTACGGGATCCTCACTGATGGAGCTGCTTCACAGGAGAGGGTGCTCTTGTTAAAATGCACATGTTTGATTGATCAGCTCGTAAGTCCCTTTAAAATAATAGAGCCAGATCTTGAGAATAAGTATCGGGCAAAATATGAAAGCCTAAGACTGCTCACAAGCTGAAGTGCAAACAGAGAACACTCTCCACATGCTTCTCACCAGCCTCTTCTCTTTCTGGGTTCATCTTAAGCATCGTGCCCTTGGGCACCTGTGTGGTCACCCACACCCACCTCTAGCTGATCTCCAAGCCCCTGAGTTGCTGCTCACCTCTAAGCCTTGGCCAAACTGCAGGGTCCCTGTGCACGGAGTAGGGACACACTTGCAGTGGGGGAAGGAGCATGGATTTAACTGCCTCTCAGATCTGCCCTAAAATCCACCCACTTGCTTCTTATAGCTATGGGATCTTGATTTGGCTGTGAAATGCAAGGGCTTGAGTCCATCACAGAAGAGGCAAATGAACCAAAGGAGGAGAGGAGAGGAGAGAGAGACCACACATGCACAGTTTAGCATTAGGAATTTCATCCACATCACAACTTTGCTTCACCTCAGCTGGCTCTGCTCCTATTAAGGTGATGAGCTCGCTGCCACTCACCTGGGTTGAAGGTATGTCATACCAGATGCCCCTAATCCTCTCTCAGCAAAGCCAGTCATGGATGCATTATGAGTGTTTATGGGAGAGCTGGAGCTTCTAGATTGGAGAATAATTGTAGGTTTCAGGGTTAACTTTTTATACTGAAGATGGGCAAAGGCAGTAACTTTCTTCGTTTAATCCTCATAATTAGGTAAAACAAAAACAAGATTTGTAAACAAAGTTCACAGTTGGACTGTTTGGCAGTATATGTGTGACTGAATAGGAAGGAAGGAAGGAAGGTTGGTTTGTTGATTTTACTGACTTTGTGAATCTCCAAATAAAGAATAGCTTAAGAAAGTCCAGTTTGTTCAACCTGAATGCCATCTGATACTTTTTATTTGTGTTCGTCCAAAGGGGTACCCTTTGGTATAAGCATTGCATTCTTTTTTTTTTTTTTAGGAAGAATTCTATTATTTATTAAATAGAGTGGTATGATATGGGTATACAACTAGAAAAGTATATATTGAATAAATATTAAACATTTAGTGTATATTTTTTTAAATTTTTTTATTTTAATAAACATATAATGTATTTTTATCCCCAGGGGTACAGGTCTGTGAATCGCCAGGTTTACACATTTCACAGCACTCACCATAGCACATACCCTCCCCAATGTCCATTTCCCCACCATCCTCTCCCTAGGCATTTCATTCTGATACTACTGATTTATGTCTCTGATCAAAACTTAGGAGGAGAAAAGCACATCACCAATTTCTCCACTTTCTGTGGAAGGAGCATGAGTTATAAGATAAGTCTAATAGTTTCTTAGACTGAAGGATTAGACTTAGGTGACTTTGTCCTTTAATTTATATTGTGTTTTCTTGTTTGTTTTCAATAAAACTTCTGAGGCAATTTTAAGCCCTTAAAATATTTTCACACATATAATAAATGTAGCTTATCTAATAATACAAATATAGGAGAAAAACGGGTTCATCTTTGGATTAGGTTTAATGTGTTATACACATTTTGTGCATGTTTAATTTTTTTATGTAAGCCTAGTATTTTGGACTAGGATGCCCAGCAAAGTCATGCTTTAGTATACTTTGTGCAGTATGTTGTGGAAAATGCAACACTTGAAGTGTTTTTAACCAAGCTTTTCTTTCATCATTCTTCTTCTGTGTGTGTCCAGCTAACACTACTCTGTCTGTACCTGTGGATACAAAGGCTGTGCTCCTTTGTCCTCTTGACAACTCCACAGCTTTGCTGGTAACATGGACAATAAGCCCCAGAGACCAGCCTCCCTGCACTAGAGCCTATAGGAGAGACAACAATGAGACCAGTGAAAGAAACTGTACCGACGAGAGAATATCCTGGGAGTCCAGACCTGATCAGAATCCTGCCCTTCGGATTGATCCCGTGGCCATCACTCATGATGGATATTACAGGTGTGAAGTGGCTGCACCTGATGGGCATTTTGGTCATACATATTGCCTCCGCGTGTTAGGTAAGGAGCATGACATATCGTGGTACGTCACATAACCAGATCTGGGATTGAATCAAATGTGTCTCTGTATTCCATACCCCATGTGTTAAGCCTGAAGCATTTTCCCCTGCATCTCTGCAGTGGCCCCCAAGGTGACCCTGTTTCGAGACAGCAATGGAACTATCGTGTGCAGGGCAGCTGCGGGGAAGCCATCTGCACAGATCTTCTGGACCCCAGGGGGGGATTGTCACACTGAGGAAGAACCGCTGGGCAATGGTACAGTGACGGTCCAGAGTACATGCCACTGGGAGAGCCGCCAGGTGTCTAATGTGTCCTGCTCTGTCTCCCATGTGACTGGCAACAAGAGTCTGTTCTTAGAGCTGAAAACAGGTTAGTAATTCCAGTGTTTGCTTGTATGTTTATTCTTTCAGGGAAGTTATAGAAGAATGAAAAAGGAGAGTGTGAAGAATTTCATTCTAGCATAGTCTCCCCACCCTCTTTCTTATGTCCTTCTCCTCCATCATTAAGAGTTATATCCAAAAGAATGACACAGAAATTTGATTTTCAGGAAGCCAGATTTTAGAATGAAGCTCATTACTTAATAATGTAAAATGAAAAATAATTTAATAATTTAATATCCACTCTATACAAGCAGTAAGTTGGCTTGGGTAGTGTACTTTTAAATTAATACCTAAGGTTTTAGGAGAAGAATTAAACTGTATTAAAAAAAAATCTTTATGCTTCTAGAAGAAGGATCAAGTCACTCCTAAGTTTTCTTTACATATTTCTAGTTTGGTGGGATTTCTACTCTAGGTTCTTCCTAGAATTTCTTGGATATATTATAATAACCTCTATGATTGATTTAAACTTTACTCTTTAGTTTCCTTAAAAATATATGTGTACTTATCATTAATTATCACTATGCTCAGTGACAAAATTAGAAAACTCCTATTAATCTTAATTTCCACATGATCAAATTTATTGGGTAATCCATCAGTTTTATTTATTTTTTTTTCTTTCCTTGCCGACTTCCCTTCTTGAGTTTTACATACCCTTGTTCTAATCTGGCCTGGGTAGTCACTAGACCTGCTGCACAACTATTGTCCTGGGCACTCTCTTTCCCACAGTGCTCTGCTTGATTCCATGTCTGTTTAATCTGAGTTCCTTCTCCTTCCAGACATTTGCTAGTTTTAATCTCTTTGTGTTGCGCATGAAGCTTTCCTTTACTCTCTGGTAATCCTTGGCTATCCATTAATTTCAAAGTGAACATTCAAAGATGAACTTATTGGCAGCTATGTCCTCTGTGGGTGGTTCTGCCAACTTGTTAGCTTCAGTAGGCTAAAAGGAGGTAAATGAAAAAAAGTTTTTAAAATATGGATTCTTTAGTTATCTGAAATTCTTTTCTCTGAGATTGTCCAGTTTCTGCAGAATATAACTCTCCAGTCTATTGTCTTAGAGGGATAAAGCTATTAGTGTTATGAGAGCAGGAAATAAGAGGGGAACATCTCTGTGTGTGTGTGTGTGTGTGTGTGAGAGAGAGAGAGAGAGAGAGAGAGAGAGACTCTTCACAACTCAGTCTTTTTTTTTTTAATATCTCTCTTCAGTCTGGTCTTCCTCTCCACCCTCCACTAAGTTTGGATCCTTGACCCTGGAATCTCTCCAGTTCACCTTTTCTGGGCAAACTTCCTGTTTCTTGCTGTTTAGGAAGGTGTGGTGACATGGTGTCCTGGCTGCTCAGGGTGGGAGTGGACTTGGCCGCCTATCTCTTCTTAAAATAGACCTTCAAAGAAGTTTCCAACTTTTAATTCATGCTTCACCACTGATTTGCCCTTTTTTCATATATTTAGCCCTTCCTATTCTAACGTCTTCTTGGTGTTCTATGGGCAATAAGATTCTTACTTAGTCTACGCTAAATTATTTGCCTTCTTCTCTTCATTTTTCACCTAAACGCAAGTTGAAAATTTTTATCTGCTCATCTCATCCATATTCTTTGTCTTTGCAAGTTTTATGGAAAAAATTTTTCTACCGATAATTTAGGAAAGTTTAAGAAGGGAGAAGAGAAAAAACCCATATCTTTAAACCACCGTTTTCTAATATCCATTATTAAAGTGATTTTAAAAAAAGATTTTAGCAGTATTAACTGAAGAGAGTAATGCTTATGTATGCAATCTGACCACCTGGTATTGGAATATGTTGTCATGTTTATGGATGCTTAGACTTGAAGGGACTGTCTCACTCACTCTCAGTGCTGGGATCTCCTCCCTGCCTTCTCACATGGCAGATCCTCAGACTGTATGGCTATACTTCCAATGAAAGAGAATGCATTAATTTGCAAGACAGGGTTTCAAAACAATATTGTTGATTTTAAGTTAAAAGAAATTTTTTTCAAATAAAAGAGAGAGAAATGCCATGTTTAAAAAACAAACTGTTGAAAGGATGTGGAGGGAGAGGACATCAGCCAACTTAGCCTCCACTTACCTCCGTCTGCTGCCCTTAGCCCCATTCAGGGGACAGCAGGAGCAAGGTCCTAAAACCACTGCCTCTTAAAATGGATGAAAGATCTAAATGTGAGACAGGAATCCATCAAAATCTTACAGGAGAAAACAGATAGCCCCCTCTTTGACCTTGGCCACAGCAACTTCTTGCTGGACACATCTCCAAGGCAAGGAAAACAAAAGAAAAAATGAACTACTGGGACTTAATCAGGATAAAACGCTTTTGCACAACAAAGGAAATGGTCAACAAAACTGGAAGACAACTGCCAGAATGGCAGATGACATTTGCAAATGACTTATCAGATGAAGGACTAGTATATAAAGTCTATAAAGAACTTACGAAACTCAACACTCAAAAAATTTAAAAAATCCAGTGAAGAAATGGGCAGAAGACATGAACAGATGTTTCTCCAAAAAAGGCAAAGAAATGGCCAACGGACACACGAAAAAGTACTCAACATCACTCCACATCAGGGAAATACAAATCAAAACCACAATGAGACACCACCTTATATCAGTCAGAATGGCTAAAGTTAACAACACAGGAACCAAGAGATGTTGGTGAGGATGCAGAGAAAGGGTGACCCTCTTATACTGTTGGTGGGAATGCAAACTGCTGCATCCACTCTGGAAAACAGTATGGATGTTCTTCAAAAAGTTAAAAATAGAGCTACCCTACAACCCCACAATTATATTACTAGGTATTTATCTAAAGGATACAAACATAGCGATTCAAATGGGCACCTGCACCCCAAAGTTTATAGCAGCAATGCTCATAATGGCTCAAGTATGGAAAGAATCCAGATGTCCATCGACAGGTGAATGGATAAAGAAGGTGTGGCATATATAGAGAGAGAGACGGGGGTGGGGGTGGATTACTCAGCCATCATAGAGAATGAAATCTTGCCCGTTGCAACAATGTAGATGGAACTAGAGGGTATTATGTTAAGATAAATAAGTCAGTCAGAAAAAGACAAATACCATATATGATTGCAGTTATATGTGGAATTTAAGAAACAAAACAGATGAACATAGAGGAAGGGAAGGAAAAATAAACCAAGACGAAAACAGCAAGAGGCAAACTACAAGAGACTCAATGCTAGGAAACAAACTGAGGGTTGCTGGAGGGGAGATAGTTGGGGGAAATGGTGTAACTGGGTTATAGGCGTTAAAGAAGGTACATTATGTAATGAGCACTGGGTGTTATAAGCAACTGATGAATCATTAAATTCTATGCCTGGAACTAATAATACAGTAGACGTTAACTAAATTGAATTTAAACACACAAGCTGTGCCTCTCAAAGCTGACAATTCCTTTGTTGACATCTCCTTTTATCAGACTGAGCTTGATATTGCCGCCAGAGTTTATAAATGATTGAAAGTTGCTGCCATGCGCTCATGTCAGTTTCAAGGACCTGGAAGAAAGCTGATTTCAGGATTAGGTTGTTTTCCAATTACCTCCTTTACAACTCCTCATTTACTTCTGAATGATGGAGATGAGAAACACCCTGCTATTAACTGACAAATCTAGCCTGCTTGTCTCTTCTATATGAATTCACCATTCATGAATCCTTAAAGCCACAAAAACTTTACTTAGGATGATGTCTTGCTAAACACCCTAGAATTAGAATTAATAAAGCAATTTGATTATAACAGTGATTTGAACTATTAATGAATCAAACTCTTTAAAATAAAATGACAAAAGTGAACTTCATGAATTCTGAGACATCCTTGAACATATTTTATTTTGCAGTTATATATATATAATAGAATTTATATGATTTATATTTATATTATATGTTTAAATATTCATTTAATATTTAATATAAAATATATATTTTAAAATATATACTTAGATATACATATCTATGTATATATATTAGAATTTAGTTTTCAGAGCAGTTTTAGGATCATAGTAAAATTGAGTGGAAAGTGCATAGAGTTCCCTTATTACCCCTGTCCCAACACATGCATGGTCTCCCTCTCTCTCTACATCACCAATGCCACACTGTACATTTGTGAGAATTGATGAACCTACATTAACACAACATTACTACTCAAAGTTTCTGGTTTACATTATGGTTCACTCTAGGTGTGCTTTCTATGAGTTTTAACAAATGTGCAAGTGGCATCTATCCATCATAGTAGTTTCACACAGAGCAGTTGCACCTTTCTATACGTTCTTTATGCTCCACTTACTCATCCCTCCCTCCACCCTAACCTCTAGAAACCCCTGATCTTTACACTGTCTCCACAGTTTTGCCTTTTCCAGAATGTCATATACTTGGAATCATATAGAATGTAGCATTGCTAGATTGGTTTCTTTCACTGAGTGATATGCATTTAAATTTCCTCCATGTCTTTTCATGGCTTGATAGCTCATTTCTTTTTAGTGCTAAATAATATTTCATTGTCTGAATGTACCACAGATAAACTATACACTTTTGTGTCTATGTTTACAGGGGACCAATTATCACTAAACTTAAATATTTTATATATCACCTCCTCTATTTCGGTTGCCTTGGTCATTGTGGGATCCATTTGGCTTTGGAAAACCCGTTGCTGCAGGTATTGAGTAATGCTTTTTCTTCAGCTTTATTGGGCTAGAAGGGGTAAGGTATATGGAATTGATGGGTTAGAATTAATGTGTTAACATCAACTCTCCCATAATCAAGAAGCGTGTCCTAAAGGTGTCATATTTGGACTACTCTAAATGACAAGAGGGATTTTACTTGGTTACTTAGACATACAAGCATAGTGAAATAGGACATTTAGGGCAAGATCTTGGTAGAGACATTGTATGCTAATCTATATTTGAGAAAAGAATTACAATAATTCATTTTATGTACCAAAAATGATGTGCCACATTTATTTCATGTATTAGGCTTCTGTTGCATAATTCCACTTCCTTTCCCCATATCCAGAATTATCTTGTTTAGGTATATTAACTGCAGGCAACATTCTATTTCTTGTAGTCTATTTCCGATTTATAATGATTTCTATATAAAATAAACCACACATCAATAGTATACTTTTTTGTTTTCCCACTTTTCAAAAATGATGTTTTTTACATTCGCTCCAGCTTATTTTTATTTTTGCAGAAAATGCTAATTAAAAAACAGAAGCTACTTCAGATGTTGAGGAGGTAAGATAACATTAAAAAGTATTTTTGCGAACTTTTAAGACACAAAGTCAAAATATAGCCATGAAATTTATAACATATCAATATTAGTATTTTAATTAAAAAGCAAAAATTCTAATTTATAATACTGATACTCAGGTGTACTTATTTTGTTAATTATATACCATGTACTACTTCTACAAACTCTGAACAATATTGTAATTTCAAGAACTGTATCCTATATAGTACATAATATTTGTCAAATTTGGATTGTAACATTTGGAGAAACTGAATTGGTCTTTTCTCTGCCATGAAACCATCTCTAATCCTTGACTTCCTTTTCTCCATACCATCATCATTTCCCTCTTGTGCTTAAATCCTCTCCTGTTCCATTATCTTTTATAACCAGTAACTTACCAAGTCTCTGACCTTCTCCTTTGAAATATTTCGCATATTACTTCATTTTTCTCCATTCCTACCATCAAGCAAATGTTATCATCTCACACTGAGACTTAAGTAATCAGTAAATTTTTTGACAAAATAATAGAAAACAGTCTTTCTCTTATATCCATGTAAGCCCAGAGACACAAATATAAGCACTCTTATAAATACAAAAGCTATGTGTACCTTTGAGAAAAACATAGGTAGTTGATGACTTCTGGTTTTTTTGAATTTGATTTTGACTTTGAGTTCTTTCTTAGGGTGAAATGCAGTCTTATGTCAGCTATACAGAGAAGAATAATCCACTCCATGATGCTGTGAGCAAGTGAAGAGGTCTCAGGTGTTACAAAGTGAAGTTGAAAGGCTGTGTCTCTACAGTTCTTCATAAGTTACTGGACTCTAACAGCAGGACAAATGAATAAAGATACAGCACAGCTACTACTTTGATTTTCTTAGAGTTCTAGGATGGAAAACCCATTTTGAAATTAGCTTTTCAAAGATTCTTTTTTTTTTTTCAAAGATTCTGAGGATACAGACATATTTTCAAGGCGTTTAATTCATATCCTTATACAACTGAAAAATTTTAGAATGTTAGCTGCTTTTAGCTAGATATTGAAGAATTGATATTCATACAAAGAAAGCAAATGCTCATGATAAAATACTCAAATTGTTCAGTATGGTAAATAATGAAAACTGAGTTTCCTCACGAAAGAACTCTGCAGAAGGAACAATCAATAGCTTTCATATAATCTTCCAGAAAATTTTAGGGTACATATGTCTATACACCCCAGGTATGTATGTACATTTGTGAGTTTATTTACATATGCTTGTCAAGACACAAATGGAAACATACCATGATACTGTTCTGTACTTACTAATAATATGATAAGTCTTAGAGATCTATATCAACACAAGCAAAGCAGTTTTATTCATTTTAATGGTTATAAAGATTCCATTGTATGGTTATGTAATAATTAGTTAACCATAGACCTATTGATGGACATTTAGATTATTTGTTTTGCTATTATAAACAATAATACACAGAATGTTTCTTGTGGGTAGATCTCTTTGTATTTATTTGAGTATATTTGTAAAAAAATTCCTGAGTGGAATTACCTGGTCAAAGGGGTGCATTTTTATTTTGACTGATATTTCAAATTGTATCAGTTTTCATTCCCATCAACTGTGTTTGAATGTGTCTTTCCATATACTGTTATTTTATTTTCTGCAATTTGACACTTCTTTTTTTAATCAACAAACTAACTAATGTGATGTAACATTATAATAAGAATTGTACCAATAAAACCAGATTTATGATTTTCTGTCATGTTTATGAGAAAGAACAGGACTAAGACAGAGGGAACACATGAGGAGTTAGCTTTCTGAACTTGTTATATTGCTATAGAGGTATTGATTGCTACAGCCTAACAGTTTTGCAGATGTGATAAATTGAAATTGTGTGTTTTTATGATGTACATTTTACTGTGAGGTATTTAACAAATAACAGATGTTCATTGACTGTATAAGCAGATGAATGAATACGCATTGTAAAGAACTTGGACATCCATAAAATAAGGTCTCTGTGTTAAGATAATTGTGAAGGGATGACATGATTTTCTGTCAATTTTTCTGTGGAATACAGTGTTAAGAATGTGTATATTAGTTGGTTTTTTTTATATTTTTTTTAATTTTCAGCATAACAGTATTCATTGTTTTTTCACCACACCCAGTGCTCCATGCAATCTGTGCCCTCCCTAATACCCACCACCTGGTTCCCCCAACCTCCCACCCCCTGCCCCTTCAAAACCCTCAGGTTGTTTTTCAGAGTCCATAGTCTCTCATGGTTCACCTCCCCTTCCAATTTCCCTCAACTCCCTTCTCCTCTCCATCTCCCCATGTCCTCCATGTTATTTGTTATGCTCCACAAATAAGTGAAACCATATGATACTTGACTCTCTCTGCTTGACTTATTTCACTCAGCATAATCTCTTCCAGTCCCGTCCATGTTGCTACAAAAGTTGGGTATTTGTCCTTTCTGATGGAGGCATAATACTCCATAGTGTATATGGACCACATCTTCCTTATCCATTCATCCGTTGAAGGGCATCTTGGTTCTTTCCACAGTTTGGCGACTGTGGCCATTGCTACTATAAACATTGGGGTACAGATGGCTCTTCTTTTCACTACATCTGTATCTTTGGGGTAAATACCCAGTAGTGCAATTGCAGGGTCATAGAGAAGTTAAAAATAGAGCTTCCCTATATTAGTTGTTTTTAATCTTATGAAAAATATATCTTATTTATGGAAGTTTATGAAAAGAACCAGTCTGCTTCTCCACTGTAGGAAAAACATTAATTTTTTTATCATGGTAGAAATTAAAACAATATCCATTCATTCTTCCATTTTGCCATGTGAAACATTTAAGACAGATGTTTTGTCACTGTTTTCCTCCCTCCAGACATTTTGGTTACACTAGGCTTTATCATTAAAAAGATTCTTAGTTTCTTTTGGAGGTAAACTAGTCTCATCACATTGAGCACATAATTTTGACCAAACCATTTTGACACCATCTGGCTATGCCCCCAAACCAGTCCATTAACCTCCCCCCATATAAATATTACCAAGCAGTGCACAACAATAAACATCAAACCATGTCCTTGTCTTTTTATTAATTCTTCATCCATCTCTGGGTGGGATGAGGCTCACAGTTAACTGGGTTCAAAAATATATGCTTAACTATTGCTGAAAAACAAAAAAAAACAAAATTGTGTTTACCCCTTTCCTTGATAATATATGTCAAAATAGCCATGTAAATAAAGACTTCAAGATAGTTAAATACTAAATTATGATGTACAGGAGACAAATGTATTACAATCTTCCACTACAAGGGTGCTAAATGTGGTTGAACATGAGAATTATGTGGGGAAATAAAAAATTACATAGATTACCCAAATCCACTTTAGACCTGCTGAACCAGGAGAAATCTAGAAACTAAAACAGGTGTTTCAGGTCAGGAAGTGGAGGCTGAAATGGAGTTAGGAGTAGTAAAGGTTATTTGGGAGAAAGGGGTTCTCTGTGTGTAAGATTAAAGGGGCAGGAAGTAAGATAGGGAAGGGAGAGGCTTCAGACCATGACACTGATCTGAATGAGACCTGTGAAAGGAAAGGGGAAGAAGCAGGATACAAGAGCCTCAGATCCAGACATAGAAGTGCCAAAGTGTTAGCCAAACCAATGAGAAACCCTGGAGCAAAGACTGCTTCTAAGAAGAATCTTTCATGAACAGAAGTGCAAAACGTTTAGTCATTGGCTGGGAAGTGTATGACCTCAGCTCAAAGCGGAAATGGATCCTGAAGGCCTTAGCAACTGAAGGGCGTCAGCTGATTGCACTCCTTGCATGTGAGTGGTAAATTCTCTCTCGATGGGAAATCTGAACCCCTTACCTCCATGGATGCCCAGTCCATCCTTTCACTAGTTAGTATTTGCTGGGTATGTCATCATCTGTCTCTCCTCAACTTCTATGTGACGCTTTATTTTATTTTTTTATTATTTTTTTATTGTGTTATGTTAGTCACCATACAATACATCATTGGTTGTTGACGTGGTGTTCCATGATTCGTTGTGTATAACACCCAGTGCTCCATGCAATCCACACCCTCCTTAATACCCATCACCAGGGTCACCCATTCCCCCAACCCCCCTCCTTTCTAGGTATACCTTTAACAAAGAAACTATAGCTTTTTAATAGACAAGGTAAAGCTGATTTTTATTAACTCTTTGAGAATTTAAACTTTTAATAAGAGAATTTAAACCATCCACACTTGTTGTGGATACTTACATGTATTTGGTCATATTTTTACAATTTTAATTTGTATGTCTTGTTTTCTATGTTTACGCTCCATGTTCTGTGTCACCTATTTCTTTCACTCTGCTTTGCTAGAGTGGCTAATATTTTTCCTCTTTTCTTTATTTTACCTCTTCTAGTTTAAAAAATATCCATTGTTGGGGCACCTGGGTGGCTCAGTGGGTTAAGCCTCTGCCTTCGGCTCAGGTCCTGATCTCGGGGTCCTGGGATTGAGCCCCGCATCGGGCTCTCTGCTCAGCAGGGAGACTGCTTCCCCCTCTCTCTCTGCTTGCCTCTCTGCCTACTTGTGATCTTTCTCTCTGTCAAATAAATGGATAAAATCTTTAAAAAAAAATCCATTGTAGTATACATGTATTAGTGGTTATGCTTTATTTCAGAACACCTAAAAACAGCTCGGTTTTGTTATTATTTTCTCAACAAATATTTCTGTCCCTTTTCTCTCTTCTGTCCTTTGGGTACTCCAAATTTAAATATGTAATCAGGGTACTCAAAAAATATATATGTAATCAGGCCTCTTGAAATTGGCCCATAGCTCACTGATACTCCTTTCATGTTATGTAATCTTTTCTCTCCTTTTATCTTTGCAGAATTTCTATTATGAAGGTCAATATTTTTTCTTTTGCAGTGTATAATCTGCTGTTAGTTCTATCCAGTGTATTTTTCACCTCACGTATTGTAGTACTCATCTTTAGAAATCTGATTTTGGTCTATTTAATTCCCTCTGTATGTTGAATAAACCTTTGGAATTTATGGAGGAGAGTAATATAATGACTTTCAGTGTCCTTGTCCACTTATCTTTCATCTGTGTCAGTTTTGAGTTGGTTTAATTGAATGTCTTGTTTCCTCATTGTGGATTGCATTTTCTTGTTTCTTTGAATACCTTGTAATTAAAAATATTTTTTGTAATAATTCATAATATCAAATTGACCATTTTAGCCATTTTTTAAGCATACAGTTCAGTGGTACATTACTACTGTTAAATATATAGGAGTTAGGTAAGTTTTTTATTATATATCATATATTTGGGTTAAGAAATTGTGATAATTTTAATATTTATTGTCCATATATTTGATATGATAATATTTACATATTAATATATTATAATTTCTATTTATCCTGATTTTTCTGTGGTTATGTTTTTCCCTTCCTCTTAGACTTACTGAGCTTGAAAAGTTCTATTTTTTATCGTACTGGAAATTACACACTCTATTTTTATTCTTTTGAGATTCCCCTTCAATATTTATGCTTGAAATCTAGAGCTAATCAATATTATTTTACTCAAAGTGTTAAAATATCTTAGTACATTTTAACTCATATTACTTCATCTTCCATGTAGAGGTTGAGACTTTATAATTGTTTTAAAAACCATTCTCCAAAATAGATATTACTATAATGGTTTATAAGAGTTTATCCCTACATTTACCAATTTTGTTTGTTCCATATTTCTTCCTGAAACTTAGACATTCCTCTTGAGATGTTTCCTTTTTCCATTCCTCATTTTTAAGTTTTGTTCAAGAGTTTATGTAGTGAGGTTCTATATTTATTGGTAATAAGCTGTCAGTTTTTGTTTGTCTAGAAGAAAGGTCTTTAGTTTCGCCTCATTTGTAAAAAGTATATATTTTATGGATAACTAAATTTAAAGAGTTATTTTCCTTGAGCAGTTTGAAGATATTCCATGTATTTTGGCCTTCATCTTTTTTGTTAAGAATTCTAATATCAGTACAAGTGTTATTCCCTGGTAAGTAATCTGTCTTTTCTTCCTCATTGCTTTTAAGATCATCTCTTTGTCATCAGTGTTTTGTAATTTCACTGCTGTGTACCTAAATATGCATTTCTTTTTAATATTCTGGCTTAGGATTGTCTGTGTATCTCAAATTTGGAAATTCTGGATTTTTAAAAATTAATTCAATACTGGAAAACTCTTAGTTATTATCTCTTTTGACATTAGGTTTCATTACTTTTAAAAAAGATTTTATTTATTTATTTGTCAGAGAGAGAAAGAGCAAAAGCTGGGGGAGCAGCAGGAAGAGCAGGCAGAGTAGGCAGAGGGAGACGCCGGTTCCCCACCGAGCAAGGAGTCCAGTGTGGGACTTAATCCCAGGACCCCAAGTTTCATTATTTGTATCTGTTCTCTTCTTCTGGAAATCTAATGAAGTCTTCTCTATCTTCCATGACTCAACATGTTTTATATTTTCTATCTTTGTCTAGCTATGTAGTAGTATCTGTGATTTTTTTCAGGTTTCTCTTAGAGACCACAATTTTTTCGTCACTTGTTTCTTATCTACTGTTTGGGCTGTTCTTAGCATTTTAACTTTTAACAACATTAAATTTCATTTGTCAGTTCTATTAAGTTCCTTTAAATCTCTTTTTTAGTTTGAGTATCATTTTGAATTTTTATAAACATGTTAAAAATAATCATTTTCTAAAAATTTTAAGTATATATTCTATACATCTATTTGAATGTTATAATACTTTTATCTTTTTGTAAGTCTGCTTACTTTATTTTTATTTGTCATCTCCTGCTATGAATATTTGCCTTAATGTTCTTTCTGTTGTAATTTTGGATCGTGTACTCATATTTCACTAATTTATATCTGGATCTTGGGACAGTGATTTCTTCCAAAGAGGATTTTCTGCTCTTAGGATCGCTACTAAGACGGGGATAGTGCATTTTAATTTCTGAGATTAAAGTTGCTTAGATATAAGCAATATAAATTCAACCCCTAGACCCATGTGAGGGCAGTGTGGTAACACATTCATGGTGGAAAACCTTCCATTGTTCTTATAAAAGTAAGAAATAAAGGTATGACAAGTAATTTCCTCTTCTTTCTGTTGGGGCCAATTCCTCATTAAAACCTGTTAAACCCCTAGGGCCTGCCTGGGCCTGCTTAGCCAGAGTGACTCCATGTTGCCTAGATAGCCATTTTGTTGTTGCCATGTTGCCTAGATAGCCATTTTGTTGTTTAATAAACACCTCAGCAGTTACTGATACCAGTTCCGGGTAACCGTTGCTAAAACACATACCTAAAACAAGGCCGTTTTGTTGTTTAATAAACGCCTCAGCAGTTACTAGTAACAGTTCCAGGTAACCGTTACTTAAACACACAGGTAGGAGACATCCAATCAGCCAAAGCCACATATGTAGATGTCTGTGATTGTGCCCTATAAAAACTAGCCTGTAAGACCAAGGGGCATTGCTCTCTTCGGAGGCGGCCTGGCTGGTCAGTCTGACTTCTAATGCTTGGCATAGAATAAGGCTTTGCTTAACTTTGTCTCTGTCTTGTTCCTTTGATAATGGACCCAACACTTTCTTTTCAAATAATAACTTATTTAAACTTTATTCTGGCCTTTATTCAGAGGAGGGGAATCTCAGTTTCTACTTTCTGCTTTGCCTGGGTCTGGTGTTCTTCTGTTTCCTAAATGGGTCTTAAAATCCTAGTGTCTATGTTCCTAATATCAGTTTTGATGGTTTTGGGGTTAAATCAATATTTATACTCCATGTTTGCTGCTTTTCACTTTTGATTCCAGAAGTTCTCCTTAATTACTTGTGAGCTTAGTTAAGCATTAAAAATTTATACATACTTAAGCTCTTATTTTTGGTGTTTTGAACTGTAGATTTTTTTCAGGGTATATGATGAACTGCATTTCCAGAAATAGAAGTCCTAAACAGAACTGAAATCAGATTCTACATTAGATCTAACTTTTCAACAATCAGTTGTTACTAATATGAAGATATATAAAAGTATAAAACACACTGACAATGATAAGTATATATTCAAATTCGGACTACCTTAACACTGTAATGCTGGTATGTAAATCACATAATTCTAGTACAAAGATGAATAGATGAAAACATTAAAAGTAAGTATAGCTATGACAATGTTAAAGAATACACAGTATAAAAAGATGTAAATTATGACATCAAAAACATAAAATGAGGAGCAGTAAAAGAGTATAGTTTTTATGTAACTGTAGTGAAGTTGTCATCAACTTAAAATAGCCTGGTATAACTATAAGATGTTTTATATAACCTCATGGTAACCGTAAAGGAAAAACCTCCAGTAGATTCACAAAAAATAAAGAGAAAGTAACTAAAGTGTACCAGTATGGAAAGTTATCAAGTCACAAAGAAATACTGCAAGAGACAAAGTACAAAGAATCCACAAAAGAGCTAGAAAACAATAAAAATACAGTACTCAGTCCTGATTTTTCAGTAATTACTTTAAATGTAAATGGATCAAATTCTCCAATCTATAGACAGAGAGTAGCCAAATGGACAAAAAACCAAGATCCAAATCTATGCTACCTATGAGACTCACTTCAGTTTTCAGGACACACATAGGCTGAATGTGATGAGAAGGAAAAAGATAATTCCACACAAATGGAAACCAAAGGAGAGCAGGGATAATTATGCTTATATCAAACAAAATAGATTTTAAATCAGAACCTGAACAAGAGACAAAGAAAGTCATTATATCACCATAAAGGGATCAGTTCCTCAAGAAGATGTAACAATTGTTGTTGTTGTTGTTTTGAAGACTTTACTTATTTATTTGAGAGAAAAAGCATGAGAGAGAGCACACACACAGGAGATAGAGACTGAGAGAAGGTAGGGGGAGAGGAAGAGGGAGAAGCAGGCTCCCTTGAGCAGGGAGCCAGATGCAAGGCTTGATCCCAGACCCTGAAATCATGACCTGAGCCAAAGTCAGCTGTTTAACTGACTGAGCCATGCAGGCACACACACCAAAGTTATGACAATTGTAAATATATATGTACCAGGATTGGAAAGCCTAAATATATTAAGGCACTAATAGACCTGAAATACAGGAATAAAATCAAGGTAAGAAACTTCAATACCCGACTTAGGAAATTAAAAGAAAACATTGAACCTGAACTATACTGTAGACTAAATGGACCTTATAAACATATACAGAACATTTCATTCAGCAGCAGCAAAATACACATTCTTTTCAAGTGTACACAGAATATTATCCAGGATAGATCACAAAGTTAAGGCAAAAACAAGTCTTATCAAATTTAAGAAGTTTGATTATAACAACTATCTTTTCTAAACCAGTGGTATGAAACTAGAAATTGATAACAAGAGAAAAATTAGAAAACTCACAAATATCTGGAAATTAAACACTCCAGAACCACTAATGGGTAAAAGAAGAAATCAAAAGGAAAATCAAAAAATATCTGGAAGGAAGTGAGAATGGAAATGCAATACACCAAAACTCATAAGTTGCCACAAAGTAAGTTCTAAGAGGGATGAAAGAGAATCAATAACCATCATATTTACTGGTGAAAAAATGGAAGCTTTCTTTCTAAGATCATGAGTAAGACAAGAATGTCCACACTTGCTACTCCTATTCAACATCATGCCAGAAATTTTAGCCAGAGCAATTACCCAAGGAAAAGAAGTGAAAAGTATCCAAATTGCAGAGGAAGACTTAGGACCAGCTCTTCACATATGGCATGACTTAGATATAGAAAATCTGAAGCATACTACCAATTCCCATCCCCGCATACATTTAGAGCTAATAAACAAATTCAACAAAGTTCCAGGATACTAAATCAAAATCAACATGCAGAAACATGTATTTCTATATATTAGCAATGAATAACCTGGAAAGGAAATTAAGAAAACTGTTCCACTTACAATAGCATCAAAAAGAAAAAAGATACTGAAGAGAAAATGTAACTAAGGAGTTGCAAGACTTGTAAATTGAAAACCATAAGACATGGCTAATCTAAACAATGGACATAATATAAACAAATGGACATACATTCCTATATTCATAGATTAGAAACAATATTGATAAAACAGCAATACTCCTCAAAGAGATCTAGATATTCAATGCAATTACTATCAAAATCTGAAATGGCCTTATTTGGCAGAAACAGAAAATCATCTAATTCATATGGAATTTCAAGAGATCCCAAATAATAGAAACAATATTGAAATATAAGAATAAGTTTGGACTTATTATATATAATAAGATATAAGAATAAGTTTGGAGAATGGACATTCGCAATTTTAAAACTTCTACAAAGCTATAATAAAACAGTTTGATACTGACCAAAGGCTAGACATGCAGACCAGTGGAAAAGAACTTGAGGAGTCCACAAATAAAACCACACTTTTATGGCTCATTAATTTTCAGCAAAGATGCCAAGACCATTCACAAGGGGGTAAGAATGGTCCTTTCAACAAATGAACAAACTAGATCATCACCTACAAAAGAATGAAGTTGGGTTTTTATCTGACACTCTATTAGGAAGCTAACCCCAACTATGTTAAAGTCAAAATATGATTGCTGAAATGATCAAATTCATAGAAGGAAAGGTCTTCATTACTTTAAGATTTGGCAACCATTTTTAGGTGTGGCATCAAAGGGACAGACATCCAAGGAAAACATAGAGAAATTAGAGTTCAACAATATTAAGAAGTTTTACATATGAAATTTTGTGTATCAGAGTACACTATCAAGAGTGGAAAACAACCCATAGAATGTGAAATATAATTGCAAATGATCTATCTGACAAGATTTGAATATCCAGAATACATAAAATTGTTTTACTACTAGAAGGCAAACAATCAAATTTTTAAAAACGGATGAAAGATCGAATAGGCATTTTTCCAAAAAAGATTAACAAATAGCCAATAAACACATGATAAGATGGTCAATGTTATTTGTTATTAGGAAAATGCAAATTGAAACTACAATGAGATAACACTTCACACTAACTAGGGTGGTTAATAATAATGAAAATAACAAGTGTGGGAAAGGATGTAGAGGAATTGGAACTCTCATGTATTGCTAGTAGAAATGTACAGTGGTGTAGCCATGATGAACAATAATTTGGCAAGCACATAAATAAGTTAAATGTAGAATTACATATAGTTCAGCAATTCGACCTATAGGTACATAGCCAAGAGAATTGAAAATGGATGTTCAAACAAAAACTTGTACCTAATATTCATAGCAGCACTATTCATAACAGTCAAAGTAGGACCCAATCTAAAAGCTCATCAGTTGTTGGATGTATACACAAAGGTGGTAGATCCATACAATGGACTATTATTGAGCCATGAAAAGAAAAGAAGTACTGATACATGCCACAACATGGATAAACCTTTAAAACACTATCATACATGAATGAAGCCAAACACAAAGTGCTACATATTAGGATTCCATTTATCTGAAATATCTACAATAGGCAAATCCATAGAAACAGAAAGAAGATTAGTGATTGCCAGGTGGTATGGGATTAGTACTGATGACTACAGTTTCCTTTAGGGTGACAAAAATCCTCTGGAACTTGGTAGTCGTGATGGCTTCTTTACATTGTGAATGGACTAAAGACTACTGAATTGTACAGTTTAAAATGGGTAAACTGGTAAAATATAAATTATGCATATTTGCTACAAAAATGTGCATTTTAGTTTCTTATAACAACTGAAGGGAAATTGTTTAGGCAATCTTACAAATATGAGAATGGAATCTTTTTAAAAGTTTCCACTTTTATCCATGTTGATGCAAAAGTTGAGTATTCATCCTTTCTGACGGCTGAGTAATATTCCATTGTATATATGGACCACATCTTTATCCATTTGTCTGTTGAAGGGCATCTCAGCACTTTCCATAGTTTGGTTATTGTGGAAATTGCTGCTATGAACATTATGCTAAGTGAAGTAAGTCAAACAGAGAAAGTTGATTATTACATGGTTTCAGTTATCTGTGGAACATAAGGAACAGCATGAAGGATGTTAGAAGCATGAAGGGAAAAATAAAGCAGAGGAATGAGAGAGAGAGATGTACCACGAAGGAATATGGACTCTGGGAAACAGGATTTTAGAGGGGAGAGGGGTAGGGGGATGGATTAGCCCAGTATGGGTATTAAGGAGGACACATATTGCATAGAACACTGGGTGTTATATACAAACAATGAATCATGGAACACTACATCAAAAACTAATGATGTACTGTACAATGACTAACATAACATTAAAAAAAAAAAAGAATTCCCCCCAAATAAAAAAAATAAAAATTTTCACTTTTAAATTTTTTATTTTGAGATGATTGTAGATTCACAAGTAGTTGTGAGAAATAATCTATAGATCTTATGTGTTTTTAATCCAGTTTTCTACAACAGTAACATTTTGCAAAACTATAGTTTTTACATCTAGGTATTTATAACAAAATATAATGTCAATAGGATATTGACATTGATTAAAATACAAAATACAAAAATACAAAATACAAAACAGTTCTCTCACATCATCTTCAAATAGGAACAGTTTTCCTTTTTTCTTTCTCATCTGTATTCCCTTTATTTAGTTTTCTTGCCGTATTGCACTGGCTAGAACTTTCAACACTGTTGAATAAGAATTGTGAGACTAAGCATCCTTCCCTCATTCACTCCTTTAGGTGGAAAACATTCAATCTTCCATAATTATTTATAGTGAGAGCTGTAGGCTTTTATAGATGCTCTATATCAAAATGGAAAACTTTCCCTTATTGCTATTTTTTTAGAGTTTTTATCACAAATCTGTGTTATGCCAATAGATATGTTGAAGTCCTATCTCCAATGTGACTGTATTAGGAAGTAGGGTCTTTAATGAAGTCTAAGGATGGGGCCCTAACCTAATGTGCCTGTTATTCTTTATTTTTTAAAAGATTTTATTTATTTGTTTGAGAGAGAGAGAGAGTAAGAGAGAGAGAGCGTGAGTGGGGGGAAGGGGCAGAGAGAGAGGGATAAGCAGGGATAAGCAGAATCCCCACTGAACAGGAAGCCTGATGTGGGGTTCTATCCCAGGACCCTGGGATCATAACCTGAACTGAAGACAGTTACTTAACTGCCCCTATAACTGTTATTCTTAAAGGAAGAAGGAGAGAGTGAGAAGTATCTCTCACACATACACAGAAGAAAGCCATCTGAAAACATGACGAGAAGGCAGATTTCTTTCGGCCAGGAAGAGATGCCCCAATCAGATCCTTGCTGGTTCTTTGATCTTGGACATCTATCCTCCAGAGTACTGAGATTATAAATTCCTCTGAAGTCACTAAGGTTGTGATATTTTGCCTAGCAGCCCTACTGGACAAAGACAATTGGTTGAATATTGTCAAGTTCTTCTAAATACACTTTAGTTACCTGTACTAAAACCAAACCAAACCAAACAAAAATCCAAACCAAACCAAACCAAAACCAAAACAAAAACAAAAACTTTAAGGAAACTAAAAGAGAATGGAATTTTCTTTCTTCCTTCCTCCCCCCTTCCTCTTTATTCTTCTTCTGAATTTTTTTTCCTATGTTTCTACCAAAATCATGTATCAACTCATTGAAGTTCTACTGCAAAACTTGAGTAAATAATTTCAGGAGAATTCAAAATTTATGTATGTTTTTATGGCTGTGTTATAAACTATATCTCTACCATTTATAATTGTATGTTGAAAAATAGTTCAAAATCAACTCATTTAAGTTCTACTGCAAAACTTGAGTAAATAATTTCAGGAGAATTCAAAATTTATGTATGTTTTTACAGTTGTGTTATAAACTGTATCTCTACCACTTAAAATTGTATGTTGAAAAATAGTTCAAAATAATTTTTTTGGCAATATTTTCTAGTTCTGAGAAAGGATTAAACATATTTGTTTCTTTAAGAAATAATTTTATCAGAAAACTTTAGAGCATTGTATTGACCATAAAAACAATTAATGCTCTAGAATGATGGTGTCCAATATGTTAGTTGGCAGCCACAAATGCTGTTAACCACTTGAATTGTGGCTAATCTGAGCTGAGATGTAAGATGTGGCAAATTATCTTGGGAGATGGTGAGTATATGTGTAACTGGCTCTCTGCAATGTAGGAATGAAAATGGCACTATTAAGTTTGGAAGGGTATTAGTTTTCTAGGGTTGCCTTAAGAAAGTACCACAAACTAAGTGGCTGAAGCAACAAAAAATTCTGTGTCACAGTTCTGAGGGCTAGAAGTCCAAGATCATGGGATTAGCAGGGTTGGTTCTTTCTAAGAAGTATTTGATACAGTTTTTTTTTAATGCTATTTTTATTTGGTTTGAGCCCCTAGTTAGAGGTCTGTTGGTTCTTCTTCTTGAACACTTGATTAAGTCCACCTCTCAACCACTTCCTTATTAGAGCTCCCATTCTGGGACACCATGCACCTGCCCTGATTGCCAGGACCAACTCCAGACAACTAGGGACCACCCTTGTGCCCTGATCCCATGAAATTATTCAAACTGACCAATGCATGGGAACTCAGGGGATCTAGTGAATTCTGCTCTACTGCCATACATAAGCTTCTCCCTACAGTTCTCACTGTTACTCAACCCAGTTTATTTTTTGTATGGTCCTATATGGCAGCCTTATTTCACAGACTCTGGAATTGTCACAGAGTCTGCCTTTCATTTATTGTCATTTGTTGAGTCCCACCATCAAAAAACAAAAACAAAAAAAAAAACCCCAAAAAACAAAACTTCCAATTTTATAAAACATTTGTCACTGTGAGCAAGAAAGCATCGCTATGACTCCTTACTCTTGCATAGCTTCTTGGGGCTCTGTTTTTGGCTTACCAATTTACTCCAAACTTGGGAAGGAACTGTTGCCTGTTGGTAAGTGGGAGATTTAACCTTGCAGTTTGCTGCTGTGTCTGCTGGTAGTATCCATGTCTCTCCTTACCCAGATTTTCTTGGTTTTGGAAGGTTAATAAAAAACAAACAACAGTCCTCAATGGCTAAACTCCACTGGCTAGATACTAGCCCAGGTGGCAGCCACCTTGGAGCAGTGGGAGTGATAGGCCACTTGAGCCACACTTTCCAGGGAATACCCTTAAGTTGTGTTTTCAGTCTACTGGAGACTAAATATTTGTGTCCCCCTCATCCAAATTTATACATTGAAACCAGTTTTTCTAAAAGGCAGTATTTGAAGTTGTAGTCTTTTGGAGCTGATTAGGTCATAACGACAGAACCTTCAAGAAAGGGATGAATGCCCTTATAAAAGAAATCCTAGAGAGCTAGCTCTTCCCTTCTACCATGTTTGGATGCAATGTAAAATTGCCCCATGAACTAGAAAGCGCTCTTCAGCAGTACCAAATGTGCTGGTGCCTTGTTCTTAGACTTCCGGGCCTCCAAAACTGTGAGAAATAAATTTCTTTTTTTGTATGTCACCCATTTTGTGGTGTTCTGTGGTAGTAACTTGAACAAGCTAAAATAGTAGACATATGCATTTGTAACACATTAATTATTAAATTAAAATTAAATTTCAACAGATGAATGGATAAAGAAGAAGTGGTATATATATATATATATATATATATATATATATATATATAATCAAAAAGAATGAAATCTTACCATTTGGAAGATGGACCAAAAGGGTGTTATGGTAAGTGAAATAGTCAGAGAAAGACAAATATCATATGATTTCACTCATATGTGGAATTTAAAAAATGAAACAGATGACCATAAGGGAAGGGAAGGAAAAAATAGAATGAAAACAAAGTGGGATACAAACCATTAGAGACTCTTTAACTATAGGAAACAAACTGAAGGTTGCTGGAGGAGAAGTGGGTGGGGGATGGGGTAACTGGGCAATGCACATTAAAGAGGGCACTTGATGTAATGAGCAGTGGGTGTTATATGCAACTGATGAATCATTAAATTCCACCTCTGAAACTAATAATGCATATATTAATAATATATATAATATATAAGTATTATATTATATATATTATATTTAATATATATTATATAATATAATAATATAATATATAATAATATAATATATATTAATTAAATTGTATTTAAATTAAATAAAAACAAATATTAAAATTAAATAAATAAATAAATTAGTTCTGTCATAAATTTGACAAAATAGGACCCTGTGACCTTCAGTTAGAATAGTTAATATGGATCAATATAAGTTAAAACAGGTCTCTGAACAATTGAAACACTCTGTAAGACCTAATCAGTAAATAGGTTATTATTCCCACTTCCCCATCAGACAATTTTACCTGTTCTTAAACCTGGAAAGACTGCATTGTGTCTCATGGTAGATTATTGCAAACTTAATGCAATTACTGCATCCATTAGAGCCCACATGCCCAATATCCAACATTATTAAAATTAGTAACATCATCTAATATGTTTCAGGCAGTGCCTCTCAACAGCCTCTCAGTTTGCCTTCTTCTCCATAGAAACACAATACACATTTACTGGACTAAGCATGGAACACCTCAGCAGCCCTGCCGTCACACACAGGATTTGCAAGCAGGATTTTAAGTGCATCTACCTTTCCCCATAAACACAAGTAGGGCATTATAGTAACATTCTCATCCAAAGAATTTTGTTTAATGTAAATATTAAGGACATATAAGTCTAACATCTTTCAATCACTTTTGGGTTCTAGAGGCAACATATTCCTCATTTACTAATTTTACTAATTCTTCCTGATGCTGCTACCTACAAAGGAGCTCATGTTAAATGACACCCATCCCCAACAAAAGGCTCTACAATCTATCCAGTTAAAATCAATAGGCCCTCCTACTAAAACTAACAGAGACTCATTCACTGTACAGGCTTTAGCAAAATCCTCTTGTACCTGGGATCTCTGGACTATATATAATGGTCATAAATAGTCTATGAGTTTCTGATACAAAAACCTGCCCTTCACTGTTTAGTCCATAATCTTAATATACTTTGTTCTCTGCCAAAATGTACATCCCTACACTCCCATGTCTAAAGGGAAATCTCGTGGAGGTAACTACCATCTGTGTCATTCTAAAAAGTAGTGGATATTGTTACTCTCTGCAGGAGACAACTGCCTTATATAGGTCCACACCCAGCCCCCTGGGTGGAGGGCCTCCCAATCCCCTTAGCTGTCTCCTTGCTTCACACCTCCAGTTAGTCACCACAACCTCCCACCCTGCATCTCTGACCATAACCACCATAACTTACCCTTCCCCTTGGTTACAAATGTTATATTCCTTACTGATCTATAGTTAGTACCAATGTAAGGGCTGGACTTGCCACCTTGAACCAAGAAACGCACCAAGATACTATTGTCATAAAAAATACAACTCATACTTGTAACATGCTTTACAACTCAATCATTGTATTGTTACAGATCCTGGAAATTCCAGATCTGTGATCTAGGCTAATGCCATATAATGGTGAACTTGGCTATGGACTGACCTACACGGATTCTACTTATTTTCCTCTCATAATAAAATGATTTTTATGCTCTTTAGGGCAACATATGTACTAAGATACCTAAAATAATGAAGCTTAAAACTGATGAAATCAATGGGTCAATTTTAATATAGTGTTTAATTTTTACAAAATGCTATCTAGACCCATTTTTGAGGCCCTGACTAGCATGGTCAGTTCCCCTTCTTGAGACCTAATTAAATCCACACCCCACTTACTTCCCTTATCTGGGGCTTACACACTCTAGGCCTCTAGGCCAAGTACCAGACAACCAGAATAAACCCACACAAAATTACACAAAGGAGCCTGGGAAATTATTCAAATTATCCTGTCTGAGAGCCCTTCAAACCTAATCTCATCCCACTTGCCATACATACACCGCATTCTATAGTTCCAGCTTGGTATTACCCTGTCCATGGAGGCAAGCTCTGTGTGGCCCTATATGACAGCCTTCTCTTTTTTGGGGACTCTAAGTAACAAAGTTCTGCTTCTCATCTATTCAAATGTCTTGTATTGTGTCCCACCATCAAAGGAATCTTCAAATCTCCCAGAGCAGGAAGGAAGAATCTGTTCCTTGCTTTTCTCTTACCTTCTGGTGGTTTGCTGGAAATCTTTGGAGTTCACTAGGTTGCAGAGGGTCTGCCTTGATCTCTATCTTTATCTTTACATGGCATTCTCCCTTGCGTGTATCTATGTCCAATTTCCCTCTTTTTATAATGATACCAGTCATTGGTTTAGGGCCCACCCGACTCTAGTGTAGCCTCACAGTAACTAATTACATCTGCAATGACCCTGTTCCAAATAAGGTCACATTCTGTGGTATTGAGGGTTAGAATTTCAACATATGAATTTTGAGAGGACACAAGTCAACTCATAATGGGAAGTATTTATCAAAGCCACATATTATGCCTATCATGTGATCCTCTGATTTTATTCCTGGTATATATGCAAGAAACAAATGCATGAGTAGATCAAAAGATATGTACAAAACAGAAATGTTCATAGAAGATTTATTTGTGTTAATCTTAAAATAGAAAATCCAAGTACACAGCAAAATGGTTGAAAAAATTATGGCATGATCAGATTAGAAAACCACTACACAGTATTACAAAAATGAACTATGTAAATAATTTCATTTATATGGAATTAAAAAACTGACAAAATGGTGATAGATGTCAGAGTAGTGTTTCTCTCTGGAGAAGGGCTATTGACAGAGAAATAGCATGAAGGAAATTTCTTGAATAGTGGAAATGATCTTACCTTGGTTTTAGGTCATTATCTGAGTTCATAAATATGTAAAAATTCATCAATCTGTACACTAAATATTTTTGCATTTTACCATATGTAATTTATGCAACCTAAAATGCTGCTTTCTAAATAAATTGCTATATAGTTTATTGCATCACTTCAGTACTGTGGGAGAACCAATGATCTTAAGCATTGGCTTTTTTGCTTCATTGCTCAACAAAACTCAGTGACATTTCCTGTCCTTGGCTACTTGGTGGCTAACCACTCCAAATGCATACTCTGGGGAGGATTTCAACTTTGAGAGTAGTGATCTCTATCAATATCATCATATCTGGTAAGTATGATGCTGTAGCATTTTCAGCAAAATGTAAAGCTGTATTTCAATATTGGTAAGGAGGCTCTTTAGCCACTCATAAAATGTTTTCTAATTTGTCCTAGTAGCAGTGATAAGTTTGTATATTATCCGGCAAACCTTCATATTTACCTTAGGTCATTCATGTACTGACTGGTTGTCTAGCTGAGTCCAGGGTAATACTGGGGGCCCTGGAATGGAGTGAAACTAAACTTGTGTGACTAGACAAAATGCAGTGTTTCCTTCAGTTTGTAGGTTTGTATTTTTATTGTCTCCCTGAATTCTTATTTTTTGGGCCTTATATTTATTGATGTGTAATTATTTTTTCTCCTTTGATATTTCTAATGTTTCTAGCACACAGTCTAAGAAGTAAACCCTATGTTTCCATTTGAGGTTGTTAAATTTTAAAATAGAGGCAAAAATGAATGGGTAAAATTTGTTTCAGAAAATGAGGATCAGAGAACATAAGAATATATAAACGATAAATAATTACTTGAAGTCAAGGATATCATGTCCACACCAGAATACTTTAGATAAAGGGAATCTTATCCCACAGCATGAACAGGTAGAAGAAATGAGTAGAGTGACTAAAATTAGAGCAGTCTTAGACGGGTGGAAACAAACTTGAATCCATTCTGTGTTCCTTGCAATGATTGCAAAAAAGTTCCAAAGCATTCTGAGAAACACTGCTTTTCACATTTCCATATTATGTCTAGTTAAGGGAGAAGAGAACCAGTTCTTAGGAGAAAGAAAGGTGGGAATCTAAGGTGAGGAAAAGGTGAAAGAAATTGGAAGGGAGGGGGGAACACTTGGGAAGAACTCAAAAGACAGGGAATAACAGATCTGACTCATGACAAGTGCTAGAGAAGTATTGAGACATGGCAGGAAACGGATGGCAACAAAAGAGTGTAATTGAAAAGAGTGTAATTAAAACCGGTTAATGTAATTGACTCCATTCCCTGATTGAAGGAGAAAAAAACATAAGGTTGCACAATGTATGTGATAAAATTAAACATCCATTTATTATAAAAAGTTTTTTTTTTTTTAATTTTAAGACCCTTTTTTTAGGGCAGTTTTATGTTGACAGCAACCTTGAGAGGAAAGTAAAAGATTTCCCAAATCCCTCCTGACCCCACCTGTGCATAGCCTGTATCTCATTATCAACATCCCCACCAGACTTTTACATTTGTTATAAGTGATAAACCTGCACTGACACATAATTATCACCCAAAGTCCATAGTTTACACAGGGTTCATTCTTGGTGGTACATTCTATAACTTTGAACAAAAGTATAATAACACATATCCACAACTATAGTATTATATAGCATAGTTTCACTGCCCTCTGTGTTCTGTGTAGTCATCCTCGCTTGCCACTAAACCATGAAAACCACTAATCTTTTTAGTGTCTCCACAGTTTCTGCCTTTTGCATAATATCACAGTTAGAATTGCACAGTATGTAGCCTTCCAAAGGTTGTTTTTTTTTTTTTTTTTCACTTTGAAATATGTATTTCAGTTTCCTCTTAGTCTTTTCATGGCTTGATAGCTCATTGACTTTAGCTCGGAATAATATTCCAGTTGTCTGGATTTACCTCCGTTTATCTGGCCATTTACCTACTGAAGGGCATCTTGGTTGCTTCCAAGTGTTGACAATGTTGCCATTGCATTGAATAAACATGAATAAAGTTGTTACAAACATCTGGGTGCAGATTTTCATGAAGACATACATCTTCAATCCCACTGGGTAAATACCATGCACTGCTGTTGATTGATCATATTGTAAGAGTATGTTTAGTATATTAAGAAACTGCCAACCTATCTTCCAAAGTTGCTGTAGCATTTTTCAATTCCACTGGTAATCATTGAGTCCATGCTGCTTCACAACATTGCCAATATTTGGTTTTATTAGTGACCACTAATAGATTTTGGACATTTCTTGTATTATTGATGTCACTCAATTCAATTGTATTTAAATATACTCTATCTAATTAAACATATATAAATGTATTTCTATATTGTATATATTTATATTTAGGGTAAATATTTATATAATATATAAATATATCTGATATATTTATATAGTACATATATAATATAGAGAGAACATATAAGTATATACCTAAAGAATATGTCATTGTTTTGTTATTTTGAATAAACTGTTATCTGTTAGATCAATTAAGAAGAAAATAAAATCTATTATTTTTCCTTTACTTATTTATTCTCCAATACTCTTTCTTCCTTTATGTACATCCGAGTTTCTTGTTACATTATTTCCTTATTCCTGAAAAACTCTTAACATTTCTTGCAAGGCAAGTCCACTGGAATCAACTGACCTCAATTTTTGTTTGCTTGAGAAAGTCTTTTATTTCTCTTTCACTTTTAAAGGGGAAGTTCATAGGATACAGAATTCCAGGTTGGCAGGTTTTTTTCCTCTTAACATTTAAAACTGGATGTTATAAGCAACTAATTAATCATTGACCACTACATAAACAACTAATGATGTACTGTATGGTGATTAGAAACAAACTGAGAATTTTAGAGGGAAGGGATGATGGGTTAGCCCAGTGATGGGTATTAAGGAGGGCACATATTGTATGGAGCACTGGGTGTTATATGCAAACAATGAATCATGGGACATTACATCAAAAACTAATGATGTACTGTATGGTGACTAACTTAACATAAAAAAAAAAAAAAAGAACTGGGGCACCTGGATGACTCAGTGGGTTAAGCCACTGCCTTTGGCTCAGGTCATGGTCTCAGGGTCCCGGGATCAAGCCCCACATCGGGCTCTCTGCTCAGCAGGGAGCCTGTTTCCCCCTCTGTCTCTGCCTATCTCTCTGCCTACTTGTCATCCCTGTCAAATAAATAAATAAAATCTTTAAAAAAAGAAAAAAATAAATGAAAAAAAGAACTAATGATGTACTCTATGTTGGCTAATAGAACTTAATTAAAAAATAAAATTAAAGAAAAATTTTTACTTCATTCTCTTTTTCTTGCCTGGCTTCCTAGGATAAGTTGGATATAATTCTCACCTTTGTTCCTCTATAAGATGTTTTGTTTTTCTAGCTTTGTTCAGAATTTGTTCTTTATCTTTGATTTTCTGTAGTTTGAATATAATATGTCAGGCCCTGTTTTTTTGTTTTGTTTTATTTTATGTTTTTGGACTTTTGTTGTTGTTGTTTGGCATTTTGCCTGCTTGGTGTCTCCAAGTTTCCTCGAACTTTGGTTTGGTATCTGATAGTAACTTGGGGAAATTCTCAATTATTGTTTCAAAGATTTCTTCTGTTCCTTTCTTTCTTCTCCTTCTAATTTTTCCATTACATGTGTTTTGCATTTTCCATTACATGTGTTTTGTTTTGTTTTGTTTTTCTTTTTTTTTTAAATTAACATATAATGTATTATTTCAGGGGTACAAGTCTGATTCTTCAGCCTTACACAATTCACAGCACTCCCCATAGCACATACCCTCCCCAATGTCCATGACGCTGCCCCCAACTTTCCCCACCCTCTCCACTCCAGCAATGCTCAGTTGGTTTTCTCAAACCAAGAGTCTCTTAAGGTTTGTCAGCCTCTCTGATTTTGTCCTGTTTCTTCCCTCCCTACCCCTATGATCCTCTGTCTTTTTTCTCAAATTCCTCATATTAGTGAGATCATATGATAATTGTCTTTCTCTGATTGACTTATTTCGCTTAGCATAATACCCTCTAGTTCCATCCACATCATTGCAAATGGCAAGATTTCATTTCTTTTTGATGGCTGCATTAGATATATATATATATATATATATATATATATATATATATAGCTATATATATCTCACACAGGTCTTTATCCATTCATCTGTTGATGGACATCTAGGCTCTTTTCATAGTTTGGCTGTTGTGAACATTGCTGCTATAAACATTAGGGTGCACATGCCCCTTCGGATCACTACATTTGTATCTTTAGGGTAAATACCCAGTAGTGCAATTGCTGGGTCATAGGGTAACTCTATTTTCAACTTTTTGAGGAACCTCCATACCGTTTTCCATAGTGAAAACCAAGCTGCATTCCCACCAACAGTGTAGGAGGGTTCCCCTTTCTCTGCATTCTTGCCAATACCTGTCGTTTCCTGATTTGTCAATTTTAACCATTCTGACTAGTGCAAGGTAGTATCTCACTGTGGTTTTGATTTGTATTTCCCTGGTGCTGAGTGCTGTCTAGCACTTTTTCATGTGTCTCTTGGACATTTGGATGTCTTCTTTGCAGAAATGTCTGTTCATGTCCTCTGCCCATTTCTGGATTGGATTATTTGTTCTTGGGGTATTGAATTTGATAAGTTCTTTATAGATTCTTCATTGATTTCTTCTCTGATCTTTATTATTTCTCTTCTCCTACTGGGTTTAGGCTTTATTTGCTGTTCTTTCTCCAGTTCCTTTAGGTGTCAGGTTAGATTGTATATTTCAGACCTTTCTGTTTCTTTTGAAAGGCTAGTATTGTTATATACTTTCCTCTTAGGACCACCTTTGCTGCATCCTGAAGATTTTGAACAGTTGTCTTTTTCATTTTCAATTTTTCCCATGAATTTTTTCAATTCTTCTTTAATTTCCTGTTTGACTCATTCATTCTTTAGTAGGATGCTCTTTAGCCTCCATGTATGAGTTCTTTTCAACTTTCCCTTTGTGATTGAGTTCTAGTTTCAAAGCACTGTGGTCTAAACATATGCAGGGAATGAACCCTTCTTTTGGTACTAGCTGAGACGTGATTTATGACCCAGGATGTGATCTTTTCTAGAGAATGTTCCATGTGTACTAGGGAAGAATGCGTATTCTGTTGCTTTGGGTTGGAATGTTCTGAATATATCTGTGATGTCCATCTTGTTCAGTGTGTTATTCAAAGCCTTTATTTCCTTGTTGATCTTCTGCTTAAATGATCTGTCCATTTTAGTGAGCAGGGTGTTAAAGTCCTGTACTATTATTGTATTATTGTTGATGTGTTTCTTTGATTTTGTTATTGATTGGCTTATATAATTGGCTGCTCCTGTGTTCGGGGCATAGATATTTAAATTTGTTAGAACTTGTTGGACAGACCCTTTTAGTATGATATAGTGTCCTTCTTCATCTCTTGTTACAGTCTTTGATTTTTAAAATCTAATTTATTTGATATAAGGATAGCCACCCCAGCTTTCTTTTGATGTCCATTAGCATGGTACATGGTTTCCACCCCCTCATTTTAACTCTGGAGATATCTTTGGGTCTAAAATGAGTCTCTTGCTGAGAGCATATTGATGGGTCTTGTTTTTTTTTTTTTTTTTTTTTTTATCCAGTTTGATGCCCTGTGTCTTTTGATTGGGGCTTTTAGCCCATTTACATTCAGGGTAACTACTGAAAGATATGAATTTAGTGCCAGTGTATTGTCTGTGAGGTGACTATTTATATTGTCTCTGTTCCTTTCTGGTCTATATTACTTTTAGTGTCTTTTTTTGCTTAGAGGACCCCTTTCAATATTTCCTATAGGGCTGTTTGGTTTTTGCAAATTCTTTTAGTTTTTGTTTGTCCTAGAAGGTTTTTTATTTCTCCTTTTATTTTCAATGACAGCCTAGCTAGATATAGTATTCTTGGTTGCTTATTTTCTCATATGAGTGCTTTGAATATATCATGCAGTCCTTTCTGGCCTTCCAGGTCTCTGTGGATAGGTCTTCTGCAATCTAATATTTCTATTATTGTAGGTTACTGGCCTCTTGTCCCAAGCCCCTTTGGGGATTTTCTCTTTGTCTCTGTGATTGTAAGTTTTACTATTAGATGATGGGGTGTTGACCTATTTTTATTGATTTTGAGGGGAGTTCTCTGTGCCTCCGGATTTTGATGCTTGTTCCCTTTTCCAAATTAGGGAAATTCTCTGGTATAATTTGCTCCAATATGCCTTCTGCCCTTCTCTTTCTTTCTTCATCTTCTGGGATCCCAAGTATTCTAATATAGTTTCATCTTATGGTATCATTTATCTCTTGAATTCTCCCTTCGTGGTCCAGTAGTTGTTTATCTCTCTTTTTCTCAGCTTCTTTATTCTCCATCATTTGGTCTTGGTGTTGCTATATACATTCCTCTCAGGACTGTCTTTGCTCTGTCCCAAAGATTTTGAACAGTTGTGTTTTCATTTTCATTTGTTTCCATGATTTTTTTCAATTCTTTAATTTCCTGGTTGACCCATTCATTCTGTAGTAGGATGCTCTTTAGCCTCCATGTATTTTACCTCTTTCCAACTTTCCTCTTGTGATTGAGTCCTAGTTTCAAAGCATTGTGGTCTGAACATATGCAGGGAATGATGCCAGTCTTTTGATACCAGTAAAGACCTGATTTGTGACCCAGGATGTGTTATATTCTGGAGAATGTTCCATATGCACTAGAGAAGAATGTGTATTCTGTTGCTTTGGGATGGAAGAAACTGTCTCCCAAATTTTAAGGAAAGGAAAAAAAAATGTGTGTGTGTATATATATATATATATATGGGTAAATATGATGAAGGGATGGAATATGACTGTAAAGATGAAAATTGAAAAATATTTTAAAAAAGGAATTGATAAAAAGTTGGTTGAAGAAAGAAAGAGAAACAATTTTTTTTTTTTTTAAAGGGAGAGTATATGATCAGGCAGGAACCTAGAATAAAGCCAGACACTAGATTTAGGGTATATTTCGGTCTGTTAGAAAAAACTGTATCCCCAAAATCTTAAAGAATGAAAAACTTACATATATATAAAAAATAAGGTTAAATACAATGGAGGGATATAACTTGACTGTAAAAATGAAAATTAAAAAACATTTTTAAAAAGAGTATTGATAAGTTGCTTCTTAAAATAGGAAAGAGGAAAAATTCAAAAAAAAAGAAAAAGAAAAAATAAAGAAAATTTAAAAATTTAACTTTGAAAGACTAAAAAATCATGGGATAAAAAGCCATGAATTCCATGTGCTGTATTTCCTTAGTGCTGGAGTTTTGCAGTTCTCATTGATCAGTAAATTTGGTGTCAGCTGAATGCTCTTTCTGATCTTCTGGGGGATGGGCCTGTTGCAGTGATTCTCAAATATCTTTGCCCAAGGTGGCATTGCACTGCCCTTGCCAGGGACCAGGCTAAGGAATCTGCTTGGTTTTGCTTTCAGTAGATTTTGTTCTCTGAAAGATCCATACAGCTTTGGAGGACAAAAATGAAAATGGTGGCCTCCCAATCTCTGGCCCAGAGATGCCAAGAGCTCAGGGCCCCACTCCTCAGTGCACCCTCAGAGAAAAGCAATCAATCACTCCTGTTTCCCTGGTCTCTGGCCACACTCTGAGTTCACCCAGCTTGTGACCAAGCATTTCTATCTGACACATGACCCCATTTGTTGTCTCCAAACCCTACAGATTCCTGAAGTGCACTCCTGTGCTACTCCTCCTGGTGCAGGAAGGAGGGTCTCCTTGGATCTGACACTTGTGGGGTCCCTGCTCAAAGAGCAGTGGTCTGACTGTGACTTGGATTATGGTTTATGGAAACCCTGAGCTGAGAGCCCACTCCTTGTCTCTGTCCTTGCAGCTGGTTTCTCCACTTTGAAACCTGGGAGCTCTGCCACAGTTAGGCACCCCTGGTCTTTCTGTGACTCCAAGGGTCCTGAGACCACACTGTCCCATCAAGGATTCCACCCCCCACTTATTCACTGGAGTGATGTTCCTCCATGGAACAGACTTCCAAAAGTTCCAACTTTGTGTTCTGCCGCTCTATCACTTGCCAGGAGCTGGCCCATCCCCCACGGTCTATCTTCAGTATATCACCTCTGATTCACTAATCTGCATGTCCTACCTTCCAGAAAGTGGTTTCTTTTCTGTTCATAGAATTGCTGATATTCTTTTCTTTGATCTCCTGTTGAGTTTGTGGGTATTCAGAATGGTTTGATAACCACCTAGCTGAATTCCTGGGACCAGATGAAATTTAGGTCTCCTACTCCTCTGCCATCATGCTCCTCCCCTGTTTTACATGTTTTCATAGTTATCCCGTAGTCCTTGGATATCCTTTGTGGGGGGGGGGGGGATTTGTTATTTGTTATTTGTTTGTTGTTGTTGTTGTTTTTAGTGTTCTCTTTGCTTTTCAGTTTTGGAGGTTTATATTGATATATTCTCTAGCTTAGAGATTTTTTCCCTCAGCCATAGTCTATTTATTAATAAGCTCATCAAAGACCTTCTTCATTTTTGTTACAGTGTTTTTTATTTAATTTTCTCAACTTGGCCTCATGTATTTTGAAACTCTTATTAGGTATATGGGCATATCTTGTCTTATTGTGCTTCACTTCATTGCACTTTGCAGATATTGTGGTTCTTAGAAATTCAAGGTTTGTGGCAATCCTGCATGGAGTAACACTATCAGCACCATTTTCCCAACAGCATTTGCACACTCTTCCTCTCTGTGTCTCATTTTGTTAATTCTAGCAATACTTGAAAATTTGTTATTACTTTAAATTTGTTGTAGTGATCTGTGGTCAATGATCTATCATGTTACTGTTTTAACTTTTTGTTGTATCACTAACCATGCCCATAGAAGATGGTGAACTCAAATGACACATATGTGTGTGTGTTCTAACTCTATCACCAACTGGCCATTCCCCATGTCTCTCTCCCTCTCCTCAAGTCTCTTTCTTTCCTAAGACACAACAATATTGAACATTAAGCTCACAATGACCTCTAAATACTCATGTAGAAGGAGAAGTAACATTTCTCACTTTAAATTAGAAGTTAAAAGGGATTAAGCTTAGTGAGGAAGGCATGTTGAAAGCTGAGACAGATCAAAATCTAATCTTCTTGTGCCAAGAAGTAGTCAAGTTGTGAATGTGAAGGGAAAATTCTTGAAGGAAATTAAAGGTGGTAATTTAATGAACACACTAATGATGAGAAAATTAAAGAGCTTTATTGTTAATTTGGAGAAAGCTTGAATGATCTGGATAGAGTATCAAACCAGCCACAACATTCCCTTAAACCAAAACCTAATCTAGAGCAAGGCCTTACTCTCTTCAATTCTGTGGAGGTTAAGAGAGGTGAAGAAGCTGAAGAAATAAAAGTGGGAAGCTAGAAGAGGTTGGTTCATGAGTTTTAAGGAAAAGAGCCATCTCCAAGCCATAAAAGTGCCAGGTAAAACAGCAAGTGCTGATGTAGAAGCTGCAGCAAGTTATCCAGAAGATCTGGCTCAGATAATTCATGAAGATAGCTACAGTAAACAATAGATTTTTAATGGAGATGAAACCACCTTATATTAAAAGAAGAGGTCCTAATGGACTTTGTGAAAGTCCTTTTCTTTTCATGTATATTTGTGTTGTTCTCTCTCATTTTTCAGTTTGGGTAAGTAGAGAATCAATGAGTAACAATGAGACCTCTGCTATGTTCTTGTAATCAGTATAGGTTTTTGGGGGTGAGAGTATGTGAGGAGAGCATATATTTCTTCTTCTTCTTCTTCTTCTTCTTCTTCTTCTTCTTCTTCGTCTTTTTTATTCTTCTTTTATTTCTTTAAACACTCTCCATACATTTATTTTATACCCTACATTTAATAATTCTAAACTCTGAAATTCTGAATCTTATTCTCCTGTTTAGGAAAGAGAGGGCAGCCAATAAAAAGTACATTATCTCATTTTGTGGTTGCATTTTCCCCCCCTGTGCTTTGTAATTTTGGAATATGAACTCATAATTATGAGACTTTGGGTCTGAGAACTGGGTTATAGAAACCTGGTGAAGGATCATCATTTTCCATTATGATAGCTAACCCAAGTCTTTACTCACTGCTATGGACTGAATATGTCCTCCAAAATTCATATGTTGGAATATAATCTCCAATGTGATGGTATTTGGAGATGGAAGCTTTGTGAGGGAATTTTGTCATGAGAGTGGTGCTTTTGATCAGTACCCTTACAAAAGGAGACCAGAGAGAGAGCTTGCTCTCTGTCTTTCTCTCTCCCTCTGGCCCTGCCATGTAAGAATACAGTAAGAAGGCAGCTGTCCACAAGCCAGGAAGTGGGCTTTCACCAGACACCATATCTGCTGGTGCTTTGATCTTATACTACCCAGCCTCTAGAACTGTGAGAAAAAAAAAAAAAAATGTTTGTTATCTAAGCCACTCTATGGTGGTTTTGTTGCAGGAGGCAAAACTAAGATGTTTGTTTACACTTGATTTAGTTATATAAGGCAAACCATACCCTCTTTGGTTGCCTTTTCACCTTATCCCAGGTTGAGGTTTACTTAACTTTTTTCACAAATCCTTTAGGTCAGAGCCTCTTCATTGTCATTCTGGCCTTGCTAGTGTTTATGGTTATCTACTTTCCTGTGACTGTTAAGTGCTGTCACCTTGTCTTGGTACTACAGAATCATATCACCCTCTCTATGGCCAGCACCACTATACCACAATATATGGTGTGCATCTCCTTAGTTAGTGTGCATGGATAAGAGTACTCATTTTATTCTGTGAATAGGGAGATGGCACACAACCCTGAACACTTCAGGGTACTTCCCTAGTGTAAATAAATGGAAGACTTTCAGAATTCTGTTTTTGTGGATTTAAAAGAAGACACACAATCTTAAGACTTGTACCCCGAGAAGGAGCCAGAAAGAATGGAGAAGGAATGCCTCTTTAGGAAAGGTCTTAGAGACCTACCAGAATCACTAGCTGGCCTGACAGGTGAAGACCTTTTTTTTTCCTGAAGCCATTCAGTGAAGATGGAAGGAAGTGACAGCTTCCACAAATGTGAAGACTCTAGCAGTGCAAAATTCCAAAAAATTAAAGAAAGGTGACATCACCAAAGGAAAGAAAATAAAACTCCAGTGGCTGATAATAAAGAAATGGATATCTGCATGTCTGACAAAGAAATCAAAACAGTCTATGTAAGGAAGCTCAGTGGGCTGTAAGAAAACACAGATAGACAACAAAACAAAATCTGGAAAACAGTACATGAACAAAACAAAGTTTCAAGAAAATGATAGAAGTCATGAAAAGAAATGAACACAAATTCTGGGGCTGAAAAATGCAATGACTTCATTGAAAAATTCAATATAGAGCTTCAACAGCAAATTCATCAAGCAGAAGAAAGAATCAGTGAACGTAAAGACATAATTTGAAATCATCTAGTCAGAGATAGAAAAGCAAAAACAAAATAATGAGTGGTGAAAGTCTATGGGTCTTGTGAAACAGCAATAAACAAAATAATGTGAGCATTATGGGAGCCCCAAATGGACATAAAAGAGAATGGAGCAGACATCTAATTTAAAGTAATAATGAGAGACAACTTCATAAAACTTTGGGGGCAATGGGTATGGAGAATTAACATCAAAATCCAGAAGCCCAAATACTTGACTGACCATAAAGGAATCTTCACTGAGATACATTATAATCAAATGGAAAAGAGAGACTTTTAAAGCAGGAGGGGATAGGTGACTCATCACATATAAAGCAGCCCCATAAAACTAGAAGATTTCTCAGCATAGACCTTACAGACTAGAGGAGTGGGATGATATATTCAAAGAGCTGAAAGAAAAAGCCTGGCATGGAAGAATACTTTACTTGACAAACCAGAAATAAAGATGAGATAATAACTTTCCTTGAAAAAATAAAAGCTGATAAAATTTGTCAGTACTAGACCTGTTTACAAGAAATTATAAAGGGAGGGCACCTAGGTGGCTCAGTTGGTTAAGTGTCCCAGGTTCCTGGGATCAAGCCGACATTGGGGGGTCTCAGCTCAGTGGGGAGTCTGCTTCTCCCTCTCCCTCTGCCTGCTGCTCCTCTTGTTTGTGCTCTGTCTCAGAAAAATAAATAAAATCTTAAGAAAAGAAGAAATCCTAAAGGGAGCTCTTCAAGTTTAATGACAGAATGCTAATGAAGACATATGAAAAATATGAAAAATAAAACACACTGGTAAAGGCAAATACATAGTTGAATTCAGAATAGTCTAATACTGTAACAGTGTTGTGTAAAGCACTTTTAACTCTAAAACAAATGTCAAAAAGAAAAGTATAAAAAATAATTATAGTTATAATAATCTGTTAGTGAATGCAAATTGGTATATCAATAAAATAAAAAGGGGAGAGAAGTAAAAGCATTGAATATTGCATGTAATGAAATTAAGTTGTAAGCAGCTTAAAATAACTATAAGGGGTTTGATATAAGCTTTAGTAACCACAAATAAAAAAATCTGGTAGATTTTTGGTAGACACACTAAAGATATAGAAAAAGGAATCGAAGCATACCACTACGAAAAACCGGCAAATCACAAAGGAACAAAAAGAGAGGAAGAAAGGAACAAAGGAACTTCAAAATAGTCAGAAAACAATGAACAAAATGACAATGGTATGTACTTACCTATCAGTTATCCTAATATAAATAGAATAAATTCTCTAATCATATGGTATAAAGTAACTGAATGGATAAAAAATCAAGATTCAACAATATGCTACCTGTAAGAGACTGACTTTAGCTCTATGGATACAATAGGCTGAAAGTGAAGGGGTGGAGAAAAGTGTTCCATGCTAATAAGAATAGCTATTCTTAAATTACAGAAAATAGACTTTAAGTAAAAAAAATGTAACTAATGGCAAAGAAGGTCACTATCTAATGGTAAAGGAGTCAATTCATCAAGATGATGTAACACTTGTAAATATTTATGCATCCAACATCGGAGCACCTAAATATGTAGAGCAGATAGGAACAGAACTGAAGGAAAAATGGGCAACAATACAGCGGTTGTAGGGAACTGTAATGCACCACACTGAAAAATGGATAGATCATTCTAACATTAAATCAGTAAAGAAACACTGCACTTGGGGCGCCTGGGTGGCTCAGTGGGTTAGAGCCTCTGCCTTCAGCTCGGGTCATGATCCCAAGGTCCTGGAACCGAGCCCCGTGTCGGGCTTTCTGCTCAGCAGGGAACCTGTTTCCTCCTGTCTCTCTGCCTGCCTCTCTGCCTACTTGTGATCTTTGTCTGTCAAATAAATAAATAAAATCTTTAAAAAAAGAAAAAAAAAAAAAAAAGAAACACTGCACTTGAACAACACTGTAGATCAAATGGCCTGACAGAAATGTACAGAACGTTCCTTCCAAACACAGCAGAACACTATCTTCTAAGCACACACAGAATATTCCAGAGGACATATCATAGTTTCAAAAGAAAGGTTTTTATAAAAATCACTTCAATAAATAATTTTTCAGAACCTGGATTTGAAGTACATTAGGAGTACTTTGTCAGAAATTTTGTAGAACCTAAGTGAAGGAATGCACGTGGATCTCAGGAACTATGGAATTAGAAATGAGTGAGGTGAAGAGTATCATTATCTATCTTTCTGCTTCTTGTTCATTTTTCCCAAGATGGGCATATTAATCAGTTCCTCAGAGAAACAGAATAATAGAAGGAGAAGGAGGAGGGAGGAAGAATTGAGGGGGAGAGAGAGAGAGATTTATTTTAAAGAATTGGCTCACATGATTGCAGAGCCTTGGCAAGTCCAGAATCTGCAGGGTGGGCCAGAGCTAGAGACCCAGAGAGCACAGAAGTTTGAGACTGAGGCAATATGCTATAGAATTCACTTTCCCAGGAGGTCACTCTTTTTTCACTAGAGGCCTTCGACTGATTGGACAAGGCCCACTCACATATGGAGGGTAATTTACTTTACTGAAAGTCTACTCATTTAAATGTTAATCTTATCTGTGCTCGCTTCGGCAGCACATATACTAAATGTTAATCTTATCTAAAAAATTACCTTCAGAGAAACATCTAGAATATTGTTTAACTGAATACTTCGGAACCATGTCCAAGCCAGACTGACACATAAAATTAGCAGTCACAGTAGGAAAAATGGGGAAAAAAGGGATGAATTTTTCCTCTGAATCTGGTTCCAAATTTTCCTGAAAGTAATCTCATTTGTGCAGCTAGGTGAGGCCCACCAGTAGATTAAACAACTTTAATCCTAGGGATGGCATCTGGAGAAAGCACTACTCAGCCCAGCTCATGTGAGGTACCCACGATGGGCCAAACCAGTGGCTAGGAAAGAGGTGGAAGCAGGGTTATCTTGGACAGAATGGTGATCAGGTGTGCAGCATAGTGTCCCATAGGCAGGAAATCATTGATTGAGAAGTTATAATGTAATTTTTAAGTGTTAACATGTTTTTCCACTTAATGATGGAATAACTTCTAATTTCTGTTTTGCAAAGCTTTTCATGGTATTCAGTTACAGTTAACTGATTTTTTATCATGGTGTCTGTAAGATTTGTGGATACATAGTGGTTTGTACTTTTAGGCACCTAAAATTGATTCCTTTTACTTTTCTCTGAATATTTCCTAGCTTCAACACATAGTTCATCTGTGAAAGGAAAGGAGAGAAGCCTCACACTTCCTGCAGAAGGTAAAGAGATTTTTAATTTTTTTCTAGAATCCAGTACCAAAAGGAGTAAGTGTGGAATTGCCTAAGAAACATAGTTGATGGACTGGTCAGGAGGCCAGCCTTGAGCGCAGTTAAAGAGTGTGGTGAACTGAGTGCTGCAATGTGGGGGACCCGGTCCTCCTCCCCCAAAGCAGTTCAATTCCATGTGAAGCTTCTGTAGCTCTCTCTATCAGGCCCTGTGCCAGGCTTTGTGGGGAACACAGGGTTGAGCAAGGTGAGCTAGACTGCCAGAGCGCCCTAAGGGGCTCAGTTTTATGGGGGAACTCAGAAATAAACACAGATGCCAGATAAAGTAGGGGAGATAAGCCCTCACATCAAGTGTGCTGGGAATGTAGAGGAGGGAGCATGAGCACCAAGGCTCTGGGAAGGCTTCAGGGAGGAAGCAGCATGTGAATTGGCTCTTAAAGGAAGAGGAACATTTTCGTAGACAGAAGTGCTGTGCAGGCATCCCAGACTGCAAGGACCAGAGGGAAGACCTAGATATGCAGTCATGCTTGCTGTTGCCTTTCTCAAGGGTGGGGGCGCCAGAGGGGTGATGAGATTGCCAAGGTGAGTCAATTTGAAAAAGAGGGCTTTCAAAGCCAGCACAAAGACATGTCAGTGTTGTCTTCAGGCAGTGAGAGATCTCTGAAGGGTGTCAGAGTGGAGGGGATCACCCCTGTGTTACAGAATCCTGGACATGGCTGCAAGGTAAGGTGAGAGCTGAGGAGAGGAGAGTTTTGAGACAGAGACAGATGGTAGGAGTCTTCTGTAGTAACCCAGGTGTGGTGATGGGGTCTTAAAGTAGGGTATGGCAGTGAGAAGAAAAAGGAAAAGGGATTGTCTGTGTGCAGAAGGCTGCGGGAGACTGGAGGGGAGTCAGAGACACAGATGCAGCAACGCTGGGACATCGCTGCCGTTCTGGGGCAAATATGAGAATCTGCCTGCTACCCCTCTGTGAAGGGGGAGGGGAAGTCACCATAGCTGATCACAGGGCTGTGTGGAGATTATATTGGTTGGAGAAGGGCCAACCCACTGAGTGTGGGGGAGGGACTGGGCATTGGCAAATTATCACAACAGGTATGAAAAGAGGAAGTAGAGGATTAGGAAAAGGTGAATAACAGCAATCAGGTAAGAAGTCTCATTGAGAGTGAAGGAGGAATGCTGGAGGGTCACGGAGCAGAGCAAGGAGAAAGAACAGAGACTACACATGGTGCGCGGGATCCTCACTGATGGAGCTGCTTCACAGGAGAGGGTGCTCTTGTTAAAATGCACATGTTTGATTGATCAGCTCGTAGGTCCCTTTAAAATAATAGAGCCAGATCTTGAGAATAAGTATCCGGCAAAATATGAAAGCCTAAGACTGCTCACAAGCTGAAGTGCAAACAGAGAACACTCTCCACATGCTTCTCACCAGCCTCTTCTCTTTCTGGGTTCATCTACAGCATCCTGCCCTTGGGCACCTGTGTGGTCACCCACACCCACCTCTAGCTGATCTCCAGGCCCCTGTGTTGCTGCTCACCTCTAAGCCTTGGCCAAACTGCAGGGTCCCTGTGCACGGAATAGGGACACACTTGCAGTGGGGGAAGGAGCATGGATTTAACTGCCTCTCAGATCTGCCCTAAAATCCACCCACTTGCTTCTTATAGCTATGGGATCTTGATTTGGCTGTGAAATGCAAGGGCTTGAGTCCATCACAGAAGAGGCAAATGAACCAAAGGAGGAGAGGAGAGACCTCACATGCACAGTTTAGCATTAGGAATTTCATCCACATCACAACTTTGCTTCACCTCAGCTGGCTCTGCTCCTATTAAGGTGATGAGCTCGCTGCCACTCACCTGGGTTGAAGGTATGTCATACCAGATGCCCCTAATCCTCTCTCAGCAAAGCCAGTCATGGATGCATTATGAGTGTTTATGGGAGAGCTGGAGCTTCTAGATTGGAGAATAATTGTAGGTTTCAGGGTTAACTGTTTACACTGAAGATGGGCAAAGGAAGTAACCTTCTTCATTTAATCCTCATAATTAGGTAAAACATAAACAAGATTTGTAAACAAAGTTCACAGTTGGACTGTTTGGCAGTATATGTGTGACTGAATAGGAAGGAAGGAAGGAAGGTTGGTTTGTTGATTTTACTGACTTTGTGAAACTCCAAATAAAGAATAGTTTAAGAAAGTCCAGTTTGTTCAACCTGAATGCCATCTGATACTTTTTATTTGTGTTTGTCCAAAGGGGTACCCTTTGGTATCGGCATTTCATTCTGATACTACTAATTTATGTCTCTGATCAAAACTTAGGAGGAGAAAAGGACATCACCAATTTTTCCACTTTCTGTGGAAGGAGCATGAGTTATAAGATAAGTCTAATAGTTTCTTAGACTGAAGGATTAGACTTTGATGACTTTGTCCTTTAATTTATATTGTGTTTTCTTGTTTGTTTTCAATAAAACTTCTGAGGCAATTTTAAGCCCTTAAAATATTTTTCACACATATAATAAATGTAGCTTATCTAATAATACAAATATAGGAGAAAAATGGGTTCATCTTTGGATTAGGTTTAATGCATTTTATACATTTTGTGCATGTTTAATTTTTTTGTGTAACCCTAGTATTTTGGAATAGGATGACCAGCAAAGTCATGCTTTAGTATACTTTATGCAATATGTTGTGAATATGCTACAGCATTGATGATGCTTGAAAACATTACCCCAAGTGAAAGAAGCCAGTAACAAAAGTCATATATTATAGGGTTCCATTTATGTTGGTTAAAAACACTTGAAGTGTTTTTAACCAAGCTTTGGTTAAAAGCTTTTCTTTCATCATTCTTCTTCTGTGTGTGTCCAGCTAACACTACTCTGTCTGTACCTGTGGATACAAAGGCTGTGCTCCTTTGTCCTCCTGACAACTCCACAGCTTTTCTGGTAACATGGACAATAAGCCTCAGAGACCAGCCTCCCTGCACTAGAGCCTATAGGAGAGACAACAATGAGACCAGTGAAAGAAACTGTACTGACGAGAGAATATCCTGGGAGTCCAGACCTGATCAGAATCCTGCCCTTCAGATTGATCCCGTGGTCATCACTCATGATGGATATTACAGGTGTGAAGTGGCTGCACCTGATGGGCATTTTGGTCATACATATTGCCTCCGTGTGTTAGGTAAGGAGCATGACATATTGTGGTATGTCACATAACCAGATCTGGGACTGAATCAAATGTGTCTCTGTATTCCATACCCCATGTGTTAAGCCTGAAGCATTTTCTCCTGCATCTCTACAGTGCCCCCCAAGGTGACCCTGTTTCAAGACAGCAGTGGAACTATCGTGTGCAGGGCAGCTGCAGGGAAGCCATCTGCACAGATCTTCTGGACCCCAGGGGGGGATTGTCACACTGAGGAAGAACCGCTGGGCAATGGTACAGTGACGGTCCAGAGTACATGCCACTGGGAGGGCCGCCAGGTATCTAATGTGTTCTGCTCTGTGTCCCATGTGACTGGCAACAAGAGTCTGTCCTTCAACTTGAATCAAGGTAATCACCTGGGTTTTTGTTTCTGTTTGTTTTTTTTTTTTTTTTTTTGTAGAGTAATGAACTTGATGCTTAGCATTTTCCTCCATAGATTATGCGTAACCAAGAACAAAGTAAGGAAACTTATACTACTCATTTGAAGATATTCTCTAAAACTTAACTGGGTAATTAATTCCTTAGTATGCTAGGGAAATAATTCCTATTGCTTTATCAAATAAAAGAAATAAATTTAATAACTTCTTATCTCTACATTCTCTAAGTACCTTTTATTCTGGAAGCCACAAAAATTTTGTTAACTTAGTATCTTTTGACTTTTACTTTGACATTAATATTCATATAAAATGGCAATAATTTTATATAATATAACAATATTGATTCTGTAGGTAGACAAGAACAATAATTATTCCCTTCTTGATTTTTATAGTTTATGTAGTATTCACCACTTTTTGTTACTCTGAGTAGGAGACAAGTTTTTGTCCTCCTCTCCCTTGCATTCTGAAACCTATATATTAATTCATTTGCCAAATATTTGTTTATTGTTATTATGTGTTTGAGGCAATCATGTAAAGATGAAAAGATAAGGTGCATGTCTTATATCATTCCAGGCTATATAACCTGGTGATTAGGAGCAAAATCTTTGGTATAATATGGCTTCTCCTTTACTAGCTATGTGACTTGGAACAATATTTAATCACTCTGTCTCATGGCTTTTTAAAAAATTGAAATATAACTGACATATAATAAATTAGTCTTAGATATACAACATAATGATTTGACATTTGTATATATTGCAAAATGATCACTACAATTAGTTTAGTGAATGTCTCATGATTTCTTCATTTGTTAAGGGGATGATAGAACCTACCTCACAGAGTTATCATAATAATTAAAAAGAAGAATACATTTCCTTAACATGGTAGCTATCACATAGTTGGTACTCAGTAAATTTTAGCTACTATATTTGCTCTACAGACAAATGTTAGCTTCTATATTAATAAATATTAGCTATTATGTTCATTATATTAATATATTAGCTATTATGTTCATTATCATATTATTAAGATCATCATATCCTATTAATTATTGTTCATAACATCTCTCATATTAAATTTTTTTGCAACAGCTTTATTGAGACCTAATTTATATACCTTATAATTCACCCATTTAAGTGTACCACTTAGTGGTCTTTGGCACATTCAGAGCTGTGCAACCATCACCACAATCAATTTTAGAACATATTCATTACTCCAAAAAGAAACGTCTATCCTTTAACCAGGACTCTATAATCCCAGAAATCCTCCAGCTTTAGGTAGCCACTAATCTACTTCCTGTATATAGATTTTCCTATTTTGGACATTTCACATAAATGGAACCCTATAATATATGACTTTTGTTACTTGCTTCTTTCACTTGGGGTAATGTTTTCAAGCATCATCAATGCTATAGCATGTACTAATACATTCACTTATAGTCATTATTTTCAATTATGAATTTCCCACCATCTCTATGTTCTTATTTTATACTTCTTGTCTCTAGACATATGCATTTACCTGCAGTCCCACCTGACTTTCCTTTCCATAGATCAAATATTCAACCTATACTCTATCCTTGTTTTTCCCTTCCCATATCCTGAGAAGCTTTGCTTCAGTAATTACCCTTGTTCTCCTTTGTTCAGTCTTTTTTATTCCATGGATCTTTTCCCTAAGGCTGATTGTATGAATCTGCCTCTTTTCCTTCTGAGTTTAAAAGTAGATGCTATGTAGTAATAAGTTATATGTTAATAAAGAATTTTTTTTTAAAGTAGATGCTATGAGTTCTTTAAACTCTTAGCTCTTGCCCTTCATTCATCCAAGATTTTTTAAAAAGAAGGAACTACCCTCATCGTCCCCTCTATGGCACCTCACATCCACTCCTTAACTCTCTTGCACCTCTCTGCACAGGGAATGTTCTAATGAAAAGCTAAAGATCTCTCAAATGCCAAGCAAAATATAAAATTTTAATTTGTAGTTACTAATTAGCCTTGTGATATTTGACGTGGTCTTTCCTCTCTTCTCACCTATTTTCCTCCCATAATCACTTGGTTCTCTTCTTAGCCTTTGGTAAACCCTTAGTCTTCTTAAATAGTTTTCCATCTCTTCGTTCCATGAAGGAAGGCATTTCTCTGAGTTCCATCTTAAATAGGAATTGAAAAGAAAATATTTTCTTTTCACATTTACCCCTATTCCTTGAAGGACCTCATCCATACATATGGTTGCAACCACTGCCTAATTCTTGATGCTCAAGTCTCTATTTTTAGTCCAGATTTCTCTCCTTGGCTATGCCATGATCAAAACCAATTTCCAACTGAATGGCTTCACATGCACTTGATTGTATCAAGGGCACCTCAACTTGCATATTCCTAAAAAGGAGTTCCTCTTCTCTATCCCTTCATAAGCTCCATACTTATATTTTGCTTTGATAAATGACTCAAGCCAGAAAATTAAAGATGTCATACAATATCACTCTCTCCTATTTCCCATATTCAAAATTGGTCACTATGTTCTGTTGATTTTATCTTAATTTTTTTTCTTAAATCTATACCTTTTTCTTTCCTTCATATTAGTTGAGCTTGTGGTCATCTCTCACCAGAATTATTACAATATTCTTGCAATAGGTCTCCTGACCCCTAACTTACCTCCTTTCACTTTATCACCTAAACTGTTACCACAGTTTTCCTAAAATGAAAAATATGCCCTTCCCTATTTAAATGCTTGATCTGTCGCTCTCCTTAGCCTCATGTCTTGCTAATCTTTAGCCTGTACCCCATGCATGTGGACCTCTTTGGACTCCTCAAAAGTGTTTATCTTTCTTATTCTTCTGTACATGCAATTGTACATTGTACATGCAATTTCTACCTCTTCCCAGGTACTTCTTTCCTCATCCTCTCTTCTTCCATTTGCTCAATTCTGATTTAAGTTTTTTTTTTTAAGATTTATTTATTTATTTGAGAGAGAGAGAGAGCTAGAATGAATAAGGTTGGGGGGAAGGCAGAGGGAGAGAGAGAATCCCTGCTGAGCACAGAGCCTGTTGTGGGACTTGATCTCACAACCCTGAGATCAGAACCTAAGCTGAAATCAAGAGTTGTACGCTTAACTGACAGCCACCCAGGTGCCCCTCCTATTGAAGTTTTAAGGCTTAGAAACTGGGATAATTTTTTTTTTCCCTGCAGTTCGGTTAGTTGTTCCTACTTTGTGCTCATGTAATGCCTCATGTATGCCTCAGAGTACTTCGTAGCACTATAACTGACTGGAACTTCTCTGACTCCCAGTGCAAGATAAACTCTTTGAGAGTCAGAACTATATTCTTTATTTCTATATCCAGGGTCTGACATAGTGCCTAACATACACAAATAGCTACAGAATTAGGTTCAGATCATCACAGACTTCATCTCTATATACACCACTCTATGCTCTACCACATTTGATTTAAGTTAATGAGTTTTTCAAATTTTTGTCCAAATTGTTTCTTTCCCTTGGGAAGTTCTTCCTTCTTTTCTTAACCTATTTAATCCTGCTATTGGCAAGGCTCAGTTCAAATCCCACTTCACCCAAACCTCCCAGTTGGAGTTGTTTCAGTGTTCTTACTCCTGAGATGATTTATAATCTGTAACGATCACTGAGCAATTTTTGTTCTCTCATAAGTGATCTTTTCATTTGTATGGCTCTGATGGCTCCAGTTGGATTGTGAGTCTTTTGAGCTCAGGCTGAGACCATGTCTTCTTCTTCCCTGACAGTGCATAAGAAGGAGATTGTCTGACATCCTTCTAGTTTAGTATTTAAGCAATTTATTTAATAGGGTGACATGACTTTTGGAGCCAAGAGTCAGAATAGTACTTAAAGTTTACTTGTGGTTGCCATTTTCATAGCAGAAATAAACTTCAGAATGATAGTCCTACTTAGTCTCATTTTACCTTTTCAACAATTCTTGGGGCCATCTTTTACAGATGAATAAATGAAAGTAAAAAGACATAAAATACTCAATTAAAGGGTGACAGCAACTCGATGACAAAATTACTTCACTGTGTGGAAAATAGCAGATAGTGCTAAAAAATATTAATAATAGCACCCTAAAAGACTAACATTTACACAGGAAGTTAGAAAGCATATTTTCTTTTTTCTTATAAAGTTGGGATGTATTAGCAACACTTACTGTGCATTTATTCATTTAGAAAATATTGAAAATCTACCAGGTTATAAAACACAGATATAGTTTCTAAACTCTGTCATGAAAGAATATCTTAGCAGTATTTGAATTATAGTCTAGAAGGTGGATTGATTATGATAGCCTGTGAACTTTTAAGAATATTTTAAATGCCTCTTTTAAACAATTGACCCTACTTTTTTCATTAGAAGAATCCTTGAAATGGCTCCTTACCTCTGCCTGTTTTGCCTGTATTTAAAGGTGTCATAACTCTGCAGTTTCCAGCATCGGACTTACTGATCATTCTCTATGTGAAATTCTCTCTGTTCTTGGTTATCCTGGTCACCGTGGGATTCATCTACTTCAAGAGAGCGAATGATTGCAGGTAGGAAAGGAAGTCTAAAAAAATATAGATTTATCAGAAAGAAATCATCATCGTAAGGCTTTAAGTTTACAATGACCTAGGAACAGCATGGTGCATTTTTTTTTTTTTTTTTTTTTTGCGCATTGTTTGTTCCCCTAGCCCTTTCTTTGGTATATAATCTTTGTTAACATATGGAAGCCCAGGAAGAGATGCCTGCACCAATGGGGCAAAAGCTTCTATTTCATTACAGTGCTTTCCTGAGAGATAGCCTGTCCTGGGGCACCCTTCAAGAATTCTGCGGGGGAAATGAAGTCCAACTGGTGCTTCTTAAGTGTTCACTCCCTAGTTTCTCTGCCTCTGAAGGCTTGTATTCATTGAGCTAATTATATATTTTCTGTTTTTTTCATAGAGCATGAAAATTGAAAAATCTGGACGTCAATTTAGATTTGATGAGACATCGTGAAGATCAGACCTTGGGTTTAGCATCTAACTCAGCTGCTCCTGTTACTATTTGCTACCTTAGTGTTTATGTGAATCACTATGATAGCTGTCAAATCCTGTTTCAAACTCTTAGCAAACATGTATTTATACATACTCCAAGGCTTGCTGCCTGCCATTATAAATGCTTGGGATGACTCATCTACATTCCCCTTTGCCTTACTGAGCTCTTATTTGCAAACAAGAAATAGCCCAGCTTCTTAGCCTAAAGAGGAAGATGGCTCAGGAAATGGTAAATTACAATGCTTTGCAGTTTTTCTACACCACTTTGGGTTCTTTGGATAGTGCTTTCATCCTTGTTTCTTGTTTCCTCTGCCCTTTTAAGATGCTAAATAATATTGCAGTGTCAGAAGCTCCTACAAACACTGTCTTCTGGTTGACCTGTAGCCAACCTCCCATCCCTTTCTTGCTTGCTAGCAATTAGTACATGTTTGGCCTGATTATTGAATAGATGGTCAGGAGTCATTTTTAGTAGTACCTTTATTGCTGAAGGAATTTTAAGTGGATCCTAAATAAAGAGCTCTTAGAGTCATTGGAGACTATGCTGAATGTCACCTCACCTTTTAGAGCTCCACTGTCTCAATTCTCTCAACTCCAGGTTGGAATGGATTAATGGTAGTAAGTGTAAGCGTTCTTGGTGAAACCCTAACATCTAGGGCCCCTGTAAACTGGAACCCTATCTTCATTGGTACACATGGTAATCCTATAGTAAAAAGTACCCTTTAATTTAAAGGAAAAAATTCTTGTGTAAGGTGGCAGATGATTCAAGCAATTACTTTTATTTTTAGCAAGTCTCAGAAGGAGAAAATGAATATACTACTGATGAGGGAGCAGGAGGCTGGCTGAGGACAAAGCAAAAGCTAGCACCTTGCACCCTCTCTCCATCCGCTCCCCTCGGTGATGTGTGTGGCATTCCTCAGGCACCCGTGACCACCATAGATGAGAAACAAATAGTTAACTTGCTGAGATCACAATCCCACAAGACAGGAGTCTCCCTTGGTTTACAAATGTCCTAGAGATCTATGAACAAAGAAGTTACATTATCAATAGCACAATTTCCAGAGGCAAATAACTCAGTTCCTCAAGCCTTAATGTCTCCCTCCCCTCCATAAACAAAACTGAAGGAGGCTGGGGTAGAAGGAAATGTAAGTGAAGTTAAGTTTCTTCTATACCTAAATCTCACTAACAAAGGTGCTTGATAGCAGGATTGTGTCATCCCACCAGGAATCTCCCAACTATCTTGATATTAATGGCTTGCCAAAAGACAACATTGATCAAGCCTCCAGTATCCGTGCACCTTGTAGACCTCCTTTAGCATATGAAAGCTCCGTTGAAACCTCCCTTTCCCTCACCTTCCCCCAACCACAGGGTACATAACCTGCCATCCCTCACAACCCGGGGCAGCAGCTCTTCCTGCCCACGGGTCCTGTCCCCATGCTTTAATAAACCACCATTTTGCACCAAAGATGTCTCAAGAATTTTTTCTTGGTCATCGGCTCCGGACCTCAGCCCACCGAACCTCACCTAGGTTCTAGAACTTCATCACTACTATCTAGAAGATAATATATAAGTAAGATAGTCTAATTGTTGAAACAAACAACATCCCAATCTCAGTGTATTCATACCATGAAAGTTTAATTTTGTCTTACTTCATATCATAGGGCAGGTTGGTGGATCTAGGGCAGGGAACAGGAGTTGTTCTGCTCTAAGGTAGCACTTTATCCTATAACTCTGCCCTTCTCAGAGTGTTCTCCATTCAGCTGGTGAATGGGAAAAAGAGAGAATGAGGGATTTTATATAGGAGGTTTTTATGAGCAGGGCCTGGGGTAGTAAGGACATTTGCTCATGTATTTGTCACATGGCCACACTAACTTCTGTGGAAGTTGGAGAATGTAGTGGAGCTGCCTCAGCAGAAACAGAGTCAGGGTTTGGATACAGATAGCTAGTAAATAGCTAGTTTCTGCCTATAAGAAAGGAAAGGACAAGTGCTAAGATTAATACCTACTTCATTAGTAACTGAACATGAGCCAAGAAATAAACTAGCAAATAATTTCATTGATAGCTTATATTAGCTCTTTTCCCTCTCTCTCTCTCTCTCTCTCTCTCTTATTATAACTCCTTCATGTTTAAAACAGGGCATAGAATGGAAAAAAGTCTAGTGCCATAGTTCCATCACAGACTCAAAAACACTGTGACACTGGTTGCTAGCTGCCTGAGCCAATGCTCATCTTCCCCTTTCTCTTTGTGGTAGAAGATTGCATTCTTGACTCCAGATCTTTCCACCTCCCTCTATCCATGTAATTTGTCATTGATTTTTGAGTTGGAAACATAAAGCAAGTACATGTTTCTCTAACTCATGTAATTTGCTTTAGCCAATCAAATGGGGCAGAAACGGCAGTGTACCAGTTTTGAGCTTACATCTCAAGAAGTCCTGTGTATTTCTGTTGCTAGTCCATGACAATATGCCTGGGCTAGTCTGCTGGAGGTTGAGAAACATGTAGAGCAGAGCTGGGTCATCCTCGTCCATTCACCACTTCACTGTGGAGGTCAGCCTAGATAATGCAACAGTTAGTCATCTCTTAAACAAGGGAGAAGCTCAATCAAGCTTAGAAGAGCTGCTGACCTGACCCTCAGATGATCCTAGACATTTAAGCAATTGTTGCTACAGAGGTTTTGTGATTGTTACAAAGCATTATTGTTGTAATAGATCTCTGATACAGTACTTAGTAACATGACTCCAGTTTTATTTTGTAAGGAGACCCACTTAACTGTAAGGCATTTCTCAGTTTCCATTGCAACTGAGTATGACTATGCATTAAAATTTTCACAAATAAGGTGTAAACATGTAACTTGTGTGATATTTTTAGGATATCTCTTTAAAGATAAAGAAGAGATCCTCTTTTGCTTTTCCTCCTAATCTTCTGGACTACAACAGTGGTGTAGTGCCTGGAGGTCCAGCAGCCAACTTGGGCCAAGGATGACATTGAGGATGGAAGCTACTCAATAAGATGATGGAAAAGAAAGAAGTTTCCTGGGTCCTAATGCATGGACTTGCCATACTAACCCAAGAATACCTACCATAAGATTATTATTATTATTTTTTTTTTAGATTTTATTTATTTGACAGAGAGAGATCACAAGCAGGCAGAGAAAGAGAGAGAGAGAGAGAGAGAGAAGCAGGCTCCTCGCCGACCAGAGTGCCCGATATGGGGCTCGATCCTAGGACCCTGAGATCATGACCAGAGCTGAAGGCAGAGGCTCAACCCACTGAGCCACCCAGGCTCCCCCTACCAGCTTCATGTGAGAGAAAATACTCTATTGTGTTCGTGCCACTGTTATTTTGAGTTTTACTCAATACAAAGTTGAACTTAATCCTGGTTAACACAAGTACTTACTTTGCCAATTTCAAAGTTTGCTACTAATCTTGCAACACATATTATATTCTATTCATGTGCATTTTTCATATTCTATTTTCATTCTTCCCATAGAGATTATGAAACAGATGTAACTTCGGAAGGTAGTAATCATAGGTATAAGAGCTATCTCTGTGATAGTTCCAGAAAAATTGCTGGTTGTATAAAACTGAAGGATACTGTGGGCTTGTTATAGGAAAGGCTTGGGAATCTGGAAATGTGCAAAGATCATCTAATAGTCAACCAATCCCTACACATGTGAGGACATGTCTACATTATAGGATTGGGAAGATAAAGACACTGTTCTGGACTCTTAGAGAGAACCTGATCAGAAGAAACAGAGGTACTGAAATCTATAGGGCTTTATTATGTTAATCCTTTTTACTCTCCATTATTCCTGGAAGAGATTTATCTGAATTCATGCTTCCTCACTGCCATGATTTTCTGTGTGATATCAGACTGGAAGAATAAAAAGCTATAGCTACTCTCTCTCAATCTCTTAGCCCTGCATAAAGATAAAAAAAAATTTTTTTCTTTCCTAAACACATATATGCATACATATATACATGCACAAAAAATTAATTGTGGTCCTAAACTGAGGAAAATTGGGAGCAACCTTTAGCAAAACATAATTGAGAACCACTAGATGGTGCTTCAACTTAATTCTTTCAACATTTTGAAGCAAGCTAAAATCTAGCCTCAGATAGTAATCCTGCGTTTTTTCTTTAATTTTTCCACTCAACTGCTTCTACATTTATTAATTCTTTAGGTTTTCTTGGGTAATTTTAGGACAATTACAGAAGGAAGAAAACTATTGTTAAAATTAAAGAGAAAATAAAATGTTTGGTTCCCAAACTTGAATTGTACTACTCCTGCCACTTAATTTTGGTAGAAATATTTTGTTTATCAAACAAGATAAGGATGGATATTAACAGTCTAGTTTCAGGGAAGGAGGAAATGTGAGAATCTGTTGGTGGATAAACCAAGATCAGTACTCACTTATTTCTTAAATGGAGTGTTGAGTTCTTCAATCACTAAAGAACAAATAGCTGCTTGTTAGTGTTAACAGCAGCAGACGGTTTTAGCTACAAATAAAAATTAGCTGGCCTTCTCTACTTCTTGGGTCCAGCCCCATTTCTCATGGCCCATGACTTTTAGAGGCCTATGTGGCATTTTAAAGCTGGAAGGAAGCTACAGATAAGTAGACCAACTTCCTCGTTTTACCAAAAAAGGAAACTAAGACATTCAGAGTTAACTGACTGTCAGGTGTTACTAAGAAGCCAGCTGGAGTGTGGACCTGCCTTGCTTGCTGATGAGAGCACTCACACAGTGAACTTTACAGTTTGTTTTGTTTGCAGTAAGAGTTGGGGTTCAAAGGGAATTTATGGGGGTCTTCAAAAGGGTGACCGAATGAAATAACACATGAAATATCATGAGACTAATTATTATCTTCAAGGAAGGATTAGATATTCTCATTAAAAACTGAGCATCACCACATGTCAAGGATATCACATTTAAGCTTGCTTTTTTTTTTTTTAAGATTTATTTATTTATTTGAGAGAGGGGGAAGGAGGAGAGAGAGAGAGGGAGAGAATCTCCAGCAGACTCCTGGCCAAGCACAGAGCCAGACGCAGGGGTCGATGACCCTGAGTCATGACCTGAGCTGAAAATGAAGTGTTGGACACTTAACCAATGAAGCCACATTTAAGGTATCCCCACATTTAAGCTTTGAGAATACAATTGCAATGGAGAGATTTTAAAAATTGCTTGTTTAAATTTTACTTCAGTCCTTCCTACAATTTGGAAGCAGGAGGAGACAGAAGAGGAAATTTTGTCTGTTTAGTGAAATACACCAACAGATTAGAGAGGAAAGGTAAAGCTCAGGTCATAGAATGCATTGGGAATTCCAAAATAAAGGGAACTAAAATGGTCAGCATAATTTTTTATTTTTTTTTATTTTTATTTTTTTTAGATTTTTTTTTTATTTATTTATTTGACAGACAGAGATCACAAGTAGGCAGAGAGGCAGGCAGAGAGAGAGGAGGAAGCAGGTTCCCTGCTGAGCAGAGAGCCTGATGCGGGGGTTCGATCCCAGGACCCTGGGATCATGACCTGAGCTGAAGGCAGAGGCTCAACCCACTGAGCCACCCAGGTGCCCCGGTCAGCATAATTTTTTAAAGAGAGTGTTGCTTCTCAGCTTCAATGATGGGAATCTGGGGACTCAAGGAATCAGGTAAACGAAATAGACCAGATCTTAGCTACAAAAAGAAAGTTGGGTGGTTGTAAATTCTCCATGACAGAGTGGCTAAAGAATTCTTGAATTAAGGATGCCTCTCTGTTGGCATTTAGTTAAAGTCTGTTATATACAACAGTCTTCATGTGATTAATGGTGATTTAGGAATGAAGGAAGAGGGAATCCTACCCACATCCTGGGGAAAAGAGGACACAGAAGGTGGAAGCTGGCAGCTCAGGTGATGAGAAACGAAGGGTGATCAAGAAACCGGTCTGGGATTTAAAGTTTATAGTAAGAGATAACAAGAAGCCAGCAAGGAAAGGCAGACCATGAAAACCTAGTAATGATGCTGTAATGCAGGTAGGTACACAGCGCCAGAGCAATCAAAGGAAGGAATACACAATTCTGGCTGAACGTGTGGGTTGAAGGTCAGGAAAAGCGTTGGATGAATTAGGGAGCTTCTAGCTGCAATAAACAGAAAGTAGGGTTTGGACTGAATAAAACATTTATTATCTTACATGAGAAGGTATCCAGAAGGGGAGCCTGGATGGCTCAGTTGGTTAAGCATCTGCCTTTGGTTCAGGTCCTAATCTCGGGGTCCTGGCATTGAGCCCCGTGTCGGGCTCCCTGCTCAGTAGGGAGTCTGCTTCTCCCTCTCCCTCTGCCCCCTCCCTTGCTCATGCTCTCTCTCTCTTTCTCTCTCTCTCGTTCTTTCTTTCTCAAATAAATAAAATCTTAAGAAGAAGAAGAAGAAGAAGAAGAAGAAGAAGAAGAAGAAGAAGAAGAAGAAGAAGAAGAAGAAGAAGAAGAGGAGGAGGAGGAAGGCATCCAGAAGTAGAACCAACTTCAAGTTTGGTTGTTTCGATGGCTCTATGAAATCTTGAAGGGCCTGGATTTTATCCTCATCTGTGCTCTGCCATTTTCAGTGTTTGTTTCATTCTCAGGCTGAAAGTGAGAAGGCAGCAGCCATCCTAAGACCATAAGGCATGTTCAGAGGGAGAGGGTTGACCATATCTTTCTCAAATTCCATCTTACTCGTGATGACCAACAGCCCCACATTAATTTCTTCTCTTACCTAATTGGCCAAGGCCACAGGACAATTCTTTATCTAATCTCTGGCAGAGACAGAGATTTTCTTTGTGTTGATTTGGACTTCTGTGGAGATGGGCTAAAGTCAGCACCTTTCACCAGGCACATATCCTAGTGGGAGAGGAATGGATAGAGACCTGAACAAAAACTGGAGCTTCAGAGAGAAAAATGCCTGAGAAGCCTTAGTGAAAAAGATGGTAACAGTCAAGCTGAGTTCTAAAAGATGCACGGGAATGCTACAGGTGGACAAGGGCAGGGATGAAAGGGGAGAGACATCATGGGTAAAGGCAGGGGGCTGTGACAGAGCATCTCTCTTTCCAGGCAATGGGGAAACTGTATCATCCCACACAAGTCCTGCATTTCAGAAAGTCATCTGGGGACACAAGACTGCTATTCTATTGAGAATGCCAGAAGAGTTTTGCAGATCGAGCAAATCTTGATGAATTTATAACATTTTCTGAACAGAATGTCCAAATCTTCTGACTGATTCACCCAACACTGATTTTAAGATCAAATAAGGAGCCAAGAACATTGGCTTATACACAGTGGACAACCAAAGAAAGGCAGGGGAACTCAACCTAGACAGGCAATGAGTTGGCGGGATGATGTCACTCATCTCCGAAGGGCGGGACTCAGTTTCTGAATCTGGTAAAGCTGGCAGAGTTGAGATGCTTCTCTTTATCCTCGTTTCCTCTAATGAAATATGAAAATAATTCTTGTTCTTAACCCAGGTGAAGAGAAAGTTTTGAGGATAATCTTTATAAACTTATAAATGTCCTTGGGGAAAATGCTATAGAAATACAATGTCTTGTTATTAATCCCTGCTTTCAAATGTCTTTTCATGCACACATAGGAAAGTAAAAAAAAAAAAAAAATGGCAATGTGCTCTGCCTTAAAACACCTCTCCTGGGGCCCCTGGGTGGCTCAGAGGGTTAAAGCCTCTGCCTTCGGCTCAGGTCATGATCCCAAGGTCCTGGGATCAAGCCCCGCATCGGGCTCTCTCCTTGGCAGGGAGCCTGCTTCCTCCTCTCTCTCTCTCTCTGCCTCTCTGCCTACTTGTGATCTCTCTCTGTTGAAAAAATAAATAAAATCTTTAAAAAAAAAACCCCACCTCTCCTACATAAAACACAGAGACCCCACACACAACCACAGACATAGATTTCCATTTCCAGTTGTGTCGTCTACCTTGAAGTTCCCACACATTGAGGAAAGAGATCTGTAGAGGTATGACAATCACTAGAGAGGGAAGAAGTGATCTTCTCTGCACAGGTAGGAGGAGGCCATGTGACTAATCAAGGCAATTTGAAAATTTAACAAGAGGGAGAGAAAAAACAAACACAAGCTCAAAATCAGGAAAAAAACCCAAATTTATATAAGATGCACTAAAAGAAAAAGATTTGTGAGGTTTCATCAAATGTTAAGACTTTTAGGAGAAATGAATCACCTTCCAAATTGCTGTCATGATTTGCCTATTAATAAGAATGTGCTTCTCCTGGGAAAGCAAGGTTGGCTATGAGATTAGGTATTTACTCTTGTGCCTTAACATGATGGAAGTGCTTGAGTTCGTCACATCCTGTTAGGTTCTCTTTTATCTCATTAGCTTTATGAAACTTATTGTCTTTATGAAAAGAGACAGCAGCAGATAGCAGAGTGTTTTGTGCTAACATATGAGTTTTACTGTTTCTGAAGGGCATTTCTGTCTACTGTGCAGCTTTCTGGGGTTCCATGGGGGTCACAGAACTCGGAGAGAAAGCAGTTCTCCTCCTTTGTGGGTACTGTGAAAATAGGTCATGCTAGTGGAAAGATGATTCTGTATATTGCTAATGACCCTTCAAATGGACACACGCATCTCTGTACACCTAGCTGATGTTCTGTAGGCGATGAGGCCAGTCCAGTTATGTATTTTGTGCCTGACTACAATAGCTTACAGGTTATTTACAATTTCTACACACCCAATTTAAGGCTTCTGGCCTGAGGACATCATCTATGACACAACACCTTTAAAAAAAATATCTGTCCCACAGATTTTCCTATATTCCATATAATGGAAAATTACAACACAACACCATTTACAAGACATTGAAAACCAAGGAGTGGCCCAAGATGTCAGCTCCAAGAAACTACAGTAACTGTCTTGGGACTAGAAAGAAAGATTAAACAACTCACATTCCAGCAAGAAACATCTGTCTTTTGTCATTCTCCCTAAAGCAACATAAAATGTGCAGAGAAAGGCAGCCATTTCAGTGAGGGCAAAGGAGGTCGCCTGTTTGTAACATTTTCCACCATTCCCTTGCAACTAAAACCCAAATCCCATTACTTTCCAACTGCCTATCAAAGGAGGGTGTTTGCTGATGCTGCCCAAGGAAGCCTAATCACTATCCATGGCAGCCCCTGTGTTCTGGAGGATGATTAAATGGCAGATCCTAGGGAGGAGCTGGATGTGAAACCTTACCCCTATGCCAAACTCCTCTCGGGTATTTCAAATTTTTATTTTTTTTTCTTTTTACTTTTTTTCAGATTCCTATCCAAAACATGCTTTCTTTGGCAGCCTCCCCTGAAGACTGTGAAGTCATAGTGCATAAGCTATCCAACTCCTACCTCTGCAGGATGGTAAAACAGACTCAAGACTTGCCAACTGCAGCTGTTCTCAGGCGAGGGCTGTCTCTGGCCGGTGGAAATCGGCAGACACTGGCAGCGCGCACACCCACGCTGGGGGGGCTGCAGAGCGTCCCTCCTCAGGAGGTTGTCAAGCTTGCATATGAGGCCATTCCTGCTCTCCCAGTCACTCCGAATCTTTGCTTAACATCTCACAGTCAACAGTGTTCTTCTTTTCGTGAATGACTACCTCTCAGGGAGACTATGAATTATAGAAGTTATCACTTATTTCTTATTTATGGATAAAAGATTAAGATATTTCCACCTGACCTTTTCAATCCGGTCTTCCACTGACTTGACTCCTCTGATTCCTATGTGGACAGCCACTCTCCAGCCTTCCCAGAAATTTCTCCCCAACCCTTCCTGGCCGCGCTTTCTGCCAGGCTTATGCTGTTCCTCCTGTGACGAAGACTTTTACCTATCCCTGCCTTTCAAAAGGCCTGTCTCTTCAATTCTACTGCATCTGTGAAAATTTTGCACATGATTTGTTCTGAGCGAGATATTACCCCACTTTTTATAGTACTTTGTGGATTATTAAGACCCTTGGCTTTATAGATATTTGTGTACGTGTGTCCCAACACTGAATTGTGAGATCAATGAGGGCAGATGTCAGGCCTCAACTATTTTTATATTTTTCAAAGCGCCTAGTGCAGTGTCTTATAGGTAGTGAGTACTCAATAAATGTATGCTGAATTTGAATTTAAAATTCAAAGTAATAAAAACTGATGAAGGTATGAATATTAAAGGGATGAATAAAATGGTAGAAAATATTTACAACATATGTAAGACAACCTTTATTAGCTTGAGTACATTAGCTCCAACAAATCAAAAGAGAAAGAAAAAAAAACCCATAGAAATATGGGAAAAGGTATAGGAAATATAGGAAATATAAATGTCTAATAAACATATGACAACATATTCAACCTGAGTAATAAAGGGAAGTGCCAATTACAAAAAAAAAAAAAAATCCAAGATACCATTTTTTGGATACACCCATTTGGTAAAATCAATAATTTTGATAGTATCAACTAAGAGATTTATGGGGAGCAGTTTCTGATGAGAGTAAAAATCAGTATAGCCACTTCAGAGGGCAGTTTGCAAGGATGATTCAACATTTCAGTTTTTCAACATCTGCTCAAAGTACTCTTGTTCATGTGCACAAGGAGGTAATACAACAACATGGTTTATAATTAGAAACAAATCTTGCTATCCTTCTGCAGGGCTATGTCATGCTAGGCTGTGTAGAAGCTATAAAGAATGAGGTTGACCCTATAGAGGGGTCCTCTCTACTCTCTGAAATACCACTTTTGTTTTTGCCCCTTTATCCCACTTTCTTTCTCTGTGTATATTTGACTATTATCTTTCTTCTTCTCTAACATGTAAACTGACAAGAATAGATACTTAGTCTATTTTTCCAGTGCTATATATGCAGCTCTGGCACATAATAGGGACTTAATAAGTGGATATTGAAAGACGAATGTGGAGCTATATGTACCATCATGAAAATTTCTTCAAGGCATATGAACAAGAAGAAAAAGCAAGTTACAGGATAATACAACTAGGATGATATAATTTATGCATAGTAAGTATAAAACCAACTTTTTTTCAGTGTCTTTTTAACAATTCCATTCTCTCCATAACCCCTTGCATTTCAAACTTGGCCATCTTAAGTTCATCACCTTAACAAAAAGACATATTTGGGCAGAGGGTAAGAATGTGACATATATGGTTCTTCCTAACTCTGGTTTTCAATAGGGTAAATTCCTTTAGGGAAACAGAATTCTGAATGTTTTCCCTCTTCCCTCTCCAGAACCCAAACAACAACAACAACCAACCTTGAGCTGAGCAGAGAAGGGAAAATGGGGTATGTGATGAGAATACAGATTCTTTTTGGGGGCTATCTCACCCAGACAGCACTCAGAAGCTGAAAGGCAGAGGGAGTTTTGGTGGAGGAAAACCTGGATGGCTTTGCAGGGATTCTCTTGTTTTAACAGGCAGTACCAGTAGACTGATTCCTACTCTTCAGTCTTGATGTGGCAAAGGCAGGCTCCATTTCTAAGGAGCCAGGCAGAGGGAAACAAGGGTTTTCTCCACAAATGCCTGTGAGACAGATGACTTAGAGGACCAGATGCTCCCCTAATTGCCAGCAAATGTACCTTATCTTTATCCTATTTTATTTTAATTAACTTTTTTATTTGAGTAGAGTTGACACATGACGTTACATTAGTTTCAGGTGCACAACATAGTGATTCCACAAGTGTAAACATTATGCTATGCTTCCCACAAGTGTAGCTACCATCTGTCACCATACAATGCTATTACAATGTCATTGACTATATTCCTTATGTGGTGCTTTTTATTTCTGTTACTTATTCATTCCATAACTGGGAGCCTCTACCTCCCACTCCCCTTTACCCATTTTGCCCCCCACCCCCCGCCACTTCTCTCTGGTAACCATCAGTTTGTTCTCTGTGTTTACAGGTCTGATTCTGCTTTTTGTTTGTTTATATTTTTTATTTTTTAAATTTTTTTAGATTCTATATAAGAGTGAAATCATGTAGTATATTTCTTTCTCAGTCTGATTCATTTCACTTAGCATAATACCCTCTAGGTTTACCCACATTGTCACAAATGGAATACTTGTATACTGTCAGTGGGAATGTGAATTGGTAAGTCAACTGTGGAAAACAGTATGGTGGTTTTTCAAAAAATTAAAGATAGGATTACCATATGATGTAATAATTCCACTACTAGGTATTTACCCAAAGAAAACAAAAACACAAATTCAGAAGGATATGTGCACCCCTATGTTTATATGTTTATTGCATTATTTACAAGAGCCAAGATACAGAGGAAATCTAAGAGTCCGTTGATGAATGGATAAGGAAGATGTGTTATTTATGTGTCTATATATATATATTATTTATATATCTATATATCTATATATTCATATATATGAATATAAGTATTCATATATATATGAAATATTATGGAATATATAAAAATGGAATATTATAATACATAATGGAGTATTATAATATTTTGTTATAATATTATAATGGAATACAATATATAATGGAATATATATAGATATATATATATATGAGAGAATATTATGCAGCCATAGCAGAAGAGAGGAGGGAAGTATCCAATGTACTAGGAACAATGCTTTTTATGCTACCAGAATAAGTACTCTAAATATTAATTATTTTCTTTGCAACTTAGAGTAGAGGTTGAGCTTTACACCTGTACCTATATAATCCAGTAGGCACATAGAAAAACATCTGGAAGTTTGCAAGCATGCACAGGGGACTTGAACTGTGGTTAGCAGTGAATAGAGGCTTTGGCTTGATCTGTAATGTTTGGATTTTGTACAAAGAATGTGTTCGCGTAGTCAGTGTAATTAAAAATAAAAATTTCCAAAGATAAAAGATAAAAAGACAGCCCAATGTACTTTCTTGCCAAAAGGTTGGGTAAGAGTTAGATTTGCTGAGTCCATGTAGAGGGATTGAGTTTAGAGCTGACAGGCTTCTAAAGGGAAACCTGATAAGGCTGGGGTAGAGCTGTCTAAATCTAACCTATAGAAAGCTGTGATTCTGCATTTTTACTCATTATTCATGTAGGTAATTCCTCTGGCCTCCCTACAGATTTGTCTACCATCCTAAAAATGCCAGAATTTGTAACTCAAGAATTAATCAAAGGCTTATGAGGAGAAAAATGAAACATTAAATCTAAGTTCTGTCATGGATATGGCTTTTTAATTACTTAGGAAAACAATATAACATTCTGATATTTATGACTATCTCATACTTTTATAGCTGGTTTCAATTATGTGCTTAAATTTCATTTTCTACGTGTCCTTGCTCTAACTAGTATGGTTTTAAAATTAATTTTGTTTTTCATTTCTTGATGCCCTTGTTTCTTGAAGTTAATGAATGGTTTGAAATAATTTTTAGTAAGTTAATAAACATGTAATTATAAAACTATTGAAGTAGAAAAACTCAGACTTTGGGAAGCATTTCATTTATAAATCATCATTGGCTGAGGGTCCCAAACTCTGGGTGCACTGATGCCTACCTATAATGATTTATCTTAAAGAAAATGTGTTCCCTTAACCTTTTTCTTTCTGTATTGTGATTTGGCTTTCTGCCAGTTAATTTGTGCCTTTGAAGACTAATTCAAGAGGCCAGAATCAAGTAATCCTCTCTCTCAGGGAGTTCCTATTGACCTTTGATGTATCCAACACCCTTGTGATTTCCAGTGGACCTACCACAATACAGTATGCATAATGCATCATGATGATTATGCACAAAAGAGAATTAGTAATACTGGGTAGCTCGTAGAATCTCTGTAGCTGGAAAACCAGCACTGGGAAAGGGGCAGGAGCAAACCAGTCTAATGAGGAGGAGCACTGCTGTCATAACTGCTGGACCACAGTGGATGCCATAGCACAATACAACCATCACTGTGAACAAGTGTGCCTGACTGGGCACTTGTCCAACAACTGCCAGACAGACTGGCAAAGTAAGTATTCTGCATTTTCTGGGTCTAGAGTTTAAGGAACATCTCACCAAGACTTGGAAGGTGGAAAATTCACAAACACAAGAAGGGAGTTCAAAGCCCAAGGAATTGCAAAAACCCATAAATATCTATCACAGGGATTAAAGTGGAGCCTTTTTTCTTTCCTGACCCTGAAAGACTTATGAACACTGGATCTCTGAATATTGGGTGTTAAACACCTGAGCGTATTAGTTTTCTGTTGCTATATAACAAATTACACCAAAAATTTAGTAGTTTAAAACCAAAAGAAGAATTTATTCTTTCACACAGTTTCTGTGGGCCAGGAATTCAGAGGCAACTTAGCTGGGCAGTTCCTGCTTGGGATCTCTTATGAGGTTGCAGTCAAGGTATCAGCTGGAACTGCATCCTCTGAAAGCTTGACTGGAGTTGAAGGATCTACTTCTAAGGGTTTACTTACAGGCTAACAGTTAATACCAACAGTTGGCAGGAGGCCTCTGTTTCTCCCCACATAACCTCCCTACAGGGTTTGAGTGCTTTCATGACACAGAAGCTGTAGTAGGCCAAGAAAGAGCAAAGCAGAAGTTGCAATGTTTTCTGCACAGTATTCTTGGGCTAATACAGGTTAGTCCCATTCAATACAGGAAAAAACTACACTGGGGGCATGAACACCAGGAGGAGAGGATCGCTGGAGGCTGGACATCACACTAAACACAATAGAAATTTGGGAACTATCTAGTTAATTTCATAATCAAAGGGGAAAATCAAATAGATTTGCTATTCATTTGACTCTGAGATATGTAGACACAAACTTGGAATGAGGGTATCATAATTATTTGGCTTGAAGGCAAAAAACTTTCCTTTTCTATTAAATCATGATGATTAAACAAAAGCCAGAAATTAAAAGTCTCTCACAAAATAGATTCAAGAATTTTTTTCAGTTGAATCCAGTTTAGAATTTCATCAAAAGATACTTCCTGTTACTCTTCCAAAGCTGTCAGAAAAAAATAAGAAATTAGAAAATTAAGGGGATTTGTTCTTCTTGGTGCACTGTTTGGCTGAAGTGCTAACTGATTGGTAAGTTCTTAAATTGTTTAAAATATTAGATTCTCTTTACCTAGAATTATGAGCAGTCGTGCAGTGTTGGACATGAATGGTAAAAGATAAAGACCATCATTTTTCATGCTAGGACATGTCTAAACCTTTCTCTTGTTTAACTCTCACAAAGTTGACTCACTCTTTTCTTATCCAACTGCTCCCACAAGATCAGTTGAGAAATGAAGAAAATCTAACAAGTTTTTCCTTCTTTGGTCCTAAGTGAAATTATTTGTATATATGTCCCTTTGGGTTTAAATAAATATCACTGCACTTGAAATGGAAAGAAAGAGAGAAAAAAAAGAAAGAAAGAAAGAGAGGAAGGAAGAAAGAAAGGAAGGAAGAAAGAAAAAGGAAAGACGAAAGAAAAGAAAGAAAGAAAGAAAGAGAAAAAAGAAAAGAAAAAGAGAAAGGGAGAAAGAGGAAGAGAGGGAAGGAAGGAAGGAGGAAGGAAGGAAAACTTCCAGATTACCAACTTCTCAAGTGTAGAGAGAATGAGTTACCATCCTCAGGACGTGAGTGAATTTATAATCTAATCCTGGAAGGGCTGGAGGACATATTGAGCTCAAGCGTATGTCAATAACTAGCACTGCAAATGGGCTAAAAATTAGAAGGGTCCCTCAGCTGAAAGAACGACATAGTAGAATGTCCTACGAAGTTTAATAGGGTATACAGAATACAGAGGAGACCCCCCCCCCCATCCCAACAAAAGAAGGAACATTTAGCCAGAATCTGTACTAGCCATGTGCTGGAGCCAGCTCTTACTAGCTTGTGAGATTGAATACCAAATGTTCAGGCAATTTGGCAATTGGTTGTCCAGGAAATTTTAGCAATTGGTTACCAAGCTATTATTGGTAGCTTGAAGTAGGCCATAGTAGGAATACTTACATCATGGTGCAACTCAGGGCTCCCTCTTTATTCCCCTGCACCTTGTGAAAGAACCAGTTGTTATGGGCTGAATTATCTCTTCCCAAAATTCCTATCTTTTTTTTCCACCAAAATTCATACCTTGAAACCTTAACCCTTGTACTTCAGAACATGTTTATATTGGTGATAGGGCCTTTAAAGAGGCAGTTAAGTTAAAATGAGGCCATTATGGTGGGCTCTAATCCAATTGGATTTGGTGTCTTTATAAGAAGAGGGAAATGGACACACAAAGAGACACCAGGGATGATGGATGCGCAGAAGAAAGACCATGTGAGGACACTGTGAGAAAGTGGATATTTGCAAGACAGGGAGAGAGGTTTGAGAAGAAGTCAAACCTGCCAATCTTGATCTTGGACCTCCAACCTCCAGAACTGTGAGCAAATACATTTCTGTTGTTTAAACCACTCAGTCTGTAATATTTTTGCTATGGCAGCCCTAGCAAACTAATTCACCAATTTCCTGGTACCTATAGGATATTTACAATGGAGACACCCTGAAAAGGTGGTACCATGATTTAGTTTACAACAGTAGGTAGTAGCGGTGGTGATAGTTATTTAAAAAAAAAAAAAAAAAAAAAAGCTGAGCTTCATCTGGAAATAAAGCCGGTTGGTCCAAGTGAGGCAATGCTCACAGGACAGAAAGAACTGGTTCAGGGATATATTTAGAATCTAGAACCCCAGAGGCTTTTTTGAGAAGTAAAGGTGGCTGCAGATCATCATGTGAAAGTCTACAGCCTAGAGGAAGAATTTAAGATTTCATTAGGAAAAGGAGACAGAAGCTCATACTTATAAAGGCACCAGCTTTGTGTGCTATAATCATTTCATCAATCTGCCCAGGAAGGCAGTTATTAATGATTTTATCTATTTTACAGTTGAGAACACTGATGTTCCAATTAGTAAGTGGTGGAGAGCCAAAGTTCTAACTCAGGGTTGTCCCACTGGACTGTTATCTCCCAGACCTTCCTCAAGCAAATTGTGAACAGGGAAAGGAAGAAGTAAAATGATTTAAGGACCAGAAATCTCCAGAAAGAGCAGGAAGGTATCTCCAAGTTAGTGAAGAAAGACAGGAAGTTAAAGGGAGAAATATCTGAGCAGACAAAACCTTCCTCACTGAAAGGAGCTATGCCGACCTATGAAATGGGTTTTCATCTAAGTTTCTGCTGTAGAGCCAGGGAACTATGTGCATGAATAGGAGAACTGCATTCTTGTAGGAGCCAAAGGAACGTTTTTATAAATTAGACCTGAGCCATCATACTCAGTTGACAGATCTATAGCCCTTATTAAAGGGCTCAAAGATAATAGGTGAGGATTTCTCTTTGGCTTGGAACTGACCTAAAAGGGACAATGCATCCCTCTTCAGGTTAACTTTATTCTGATTACCTTTTTTGAACCTCTAGTTCCTTAAACTGGTATTCACTATGCATGAAGAAGGGCATTGAGGAATGAGACTATTTTCTCTCCAAAATGATTATATGCTCCTGGAGAGCAGGAAGTTGGTCTTCTTCTTTGGTATGTTTCATGACAGCATGGCACATTGGATGAACAAAAATTACTTTTTAATAAATGTGTTGAACAGACATCTAAAATCTCTGCTGAAAACAAAATTGGTTTCAGGTTCTGTAGTTCTACCTCTGTGGTCTCACTGCGCAAACATATGTTTTAGATCTTAAGCTATTCAAGACATGTGTTCTGACTTATTATTTATAACAAGATGAAATAGAAAATGCAACCAAAGGGCTTAAAGAATTTGCCTGAGGACTACAAATGGAGTACATGCAGGTTGTAAGATGGAAATTTGGGGACCCCAAGAATAAGCAGGAATTATTCATTCAAACTATGTGGCTCACGACCCTGTAGTGGACTTTTCCGTTCCTGCTGTGTAACTTACCCTGCAGAGGTTCTGAGGCCTTTGATCCAAACTTAGTTAAAACCTCAAGCATTGTATTTTTGTTTTGTTTTGTTTTGTTTTCATTCTGGCTCAAAATCCAGAAGATATTGAGACAAGGACAGCCTTGTTTGTCACTCCACTCCACCCAGCACTACTGAGGTAAAACTGACAAATAAGGGACGCCTGGTGGCTCAGTGGGTTAAAGCCTCTGCCCTCGGCTTGGGTCATGATCCCGGCGTCCTGGGATCGAGCCCTGCGTCAGGCTCTCTGCTCAGCAGGGATCCTGTTTTCTCCTCTCTCTCTCTCTGCCTGCCCCTCTGCCTACTTGTCATCTCTATCTGTCGAATGAATAAAATCTTTAAAAAAAACCAAAACTGACAAATAAAACTATAACATTCAAATTATATGATGTGATGATTTGACATACATGTACATTATGAAAGGATCTCCCAAGTTAATTTATAATATATCACCTCACATATTAAGTTTGTGTGTTTGCAGAAAGTTCTACTCTCTTAGCAAATTTTAATTATGTGATACAGTGCTCTCTACTATGGTTAACCATGTTATACGTTAGATCCTCAGACCTTATCTTATATTTGAAATTTATATCCATTTACCTGCTTCTCTATATTTCCTCCAGCTTCTGATAACCACTTTTTTTTTGCTATTTCTATGAGAGTTCAACTTCTCTTCTCTTCTCTTTCCCTTCTTCCCTTCTTTCCTTCCTCCCGCCCTTCTTCCCTCCATTTCTTTCTTTCCTTCTCTTCCTTCCTGTTTTCCTTCCTTCCTTCCTTTTTTCCCCTTTCCTTTCCTTCTTTTTTTTCCTTTCTTTTCTTTTGTCTTTTCTTCCTCCCTCCCTCCCTCCCTCCCTTCTTTTCTTCCTGCCTTCATGACTCCATGACTTCTTGCCTTCCTTTCTTTCTTCCTGCCTTCCCACCTTCCTTCTTCCATCCCTCCCTCCCTCTCTCTCTTTCTTTCTAGATTCCACATACAAGTGATGACTCATTTCATTTAGTAGAATGCCCTTCAGTTGCATCCATGTTGTCACAAATGATAAGAATTCTTCTTCCTTTTTTAAAGGTTTATTTATTCATTTTGGAGAGAAAGAGAGAGAGAGAGCATGAGTAGAATGGAGGGCAGAGGGAGAGGGAAGGAATCCCAAGCAGACTCCCTGCTGAGTTTGGAGCCTGACACAGGGGTTGATCTCATGACCCTGAGATCATGACCTAAGCAAATTTAGACTCAGTGGCTTAGCCAGGTGGGCCACCCAGGTGCCCCAAGAATTCTTCTTTTTAAAGGCTGAATCATACTCCATTGCATGTATATACCACATTTTCTTGATCCATTCATCCACTGATGGGACACAGGTTATTTCTATACTCTGAATAATGAATAATGGTTGTATCCTTTGAGTTGTGAATAATGCTACAATGAACATGGGAATACATTATGTCTTAGATAATGATTTTGTTTCCTTTTTGTATATCCAGAAGTAGAATTGCTGGGTCATATGGTAGTTCTATTTTTAATTTCTTGAAGAATCTCCATACTGTTTTCTATAGTGACTACCAGTTTATATTCCCAATGACAGTGTACAAGCATTCTTTTTTCTCCACATCCTTGCCAGCATTATCTCTCTCTTGTCTTTTTGATAATAACCATCCTAATAGGTGAGAGGTGATATCTCATTATTGTTTTGATTTGCATTTCCCTGATGATTTGTGATGTGAGCACCTTTTTATGTATCTGTTGGCTGTTTGTATGTCTTCTTTGGAAAAAGGTCTATTCAGATCCTTTGCCTATTTTTAATTGGGTTATGTTTTTACTATTGAGTGGTATGACTTCCTTGTAAATTTTGGATAGTAATCCATGTGGTTTCCAATATTTTCTTCCATCTCAAAGTTTGCTTTTTTATTTCGTTTATGGTTTCTTTTGCTGAGCAGAAGCTTTTTAGTTTGATGTATTCCTATTTATTTTTGCTTTTGTTACTTTTGCTTTTGGTATCAAATCCAAAAAATCGTCACCAAGACCAATGTTAAGGAGCTTACTTTCTATGTTTTCTTCTAGGAGTTTCATAGTTTCAGGTTTTATGTTCAAGTCTTTAATTCATTTTGATTAGATTTTCCTGTACAGTGTAAAATTGGGATCCACTTTCATTCTTTTGCATGTGGCTATCCAGTTTTCCCAACACCATTCACTGAAAAAACTATCCTTTCCCATATGTATACTCGTGGCTCCTTTGTCATAAAGTAATTGTCCCTGGGTTTATTTCTGAGCTCTCTATTCTGTTTCATTGATTGATGTGTCTGTTCTTATGCAAATACCATACTGTTTCAATTGTTATAGCTGTGTAATATAGTTTAAAATCAAGAATTGTGATGTATCCAGCTTTGTTTTTCTCAAGATTGCTTTAGCTATTCAGAATATTTTGTTCATTGTTGTCTCTTGTGATCTTTTGTATTTCAGTGGTATCAGTTGTAATGTCTCCCCTTTCACTTCTAATTTTATTTACTTGAGTTTTCTTTTTTTTCTTGGTAGGTCTAGCTAAAGGTTTATCTATCTTGATTATCTTTTTCAAAAAGGCAGCTCTTAGTTTCATTGTTCTTTTCTATTGTCTTGTTTGTCTCTATTTCATTAATTTATCCTCTGATCTTTGTAGTTTTTCATCCTTCTACTAACATCAGACTTCATTTGTTCTTCTTTTTCTAGTTCTTTGATGTGTAAAGTTAAGTTGTTTGAGACCTCTCTTTTTTCTTAATACAGGCATTTATCACTATAAACTTCCCTCTTACAATCACTTTTGCTGAATCTCATGTTTTGGTATGCTGTGTTTCAGTTTTCATTTGTCTCAAGATATTTTTTTATTTTGACTTTGATTTTATCTTTGACACATCAGTTATTCAGCACATGCTGCTTAATTTCTACATACTTGTGAATTTCCTATTTTTTTCTTTTAATTGATTTCCAGTTTCAAACCACTGTCAGAAAAGATACTTGATATTATTTCAGTGCTCTTAGATTTATTAAGACTTGGTTTGTATCTTAACACATGGTCTTGAGAAGAATGTGTGTTCTGCTGCTATTGGATGGAATGTTCTATAAATGCCTGTTAGGTCCATCTGATCTAATGTGTAGTTTTGGTACAACTTTTCCCTGTTGATTTTCTGTCTGGATAATCTATCCAGTATTGAAAGTGTGTTATTGAAGTCACCTAGTATTATTTTGTTGCTCTCTTTCAGGGTAGTCTTAAATATCTGTTTTTCCAAGAATAGTTATAAAAATTTTGAAGTTTGTGACACAGGTCAATCTATTCTTGTCCTTTGTCCAGGCAAACAAAAGTGTTATCATGTAAAACCACAGAGCTATTGAAATCCAGTGTTCCTGTACTTCCCAGCTGAGAATACTGAAAACCAGTGTGTGATGGATCTTGATCAAGGGAAGAGCTTGAATCACCTTTTGTTCCAGGGGAGTCCTCATGAAACTCAAGACTGCTCATTCCAAACATGTTTGCCCATCTTTGCTTATAGATGCAACACTATTCATGAAATACTTGAAACATTCAGTAGGTGGACAGTAGATAAACAGAATATATTGTTGTAACTGAGGATGTCCCTATTCTCTTTGTCTTTTCACAGAGCCGGTGTGAAGATGTATGACTGTTGAGCTTTAACTTTTGTGTGTTGTTTTAACTTTAAAAATTTTATTTCCCTTTATTTTGTGAGTTAAGAGAATGGAAACAAAATTAAAAGTCTGGCAATGAGTCCTCAACTCTTTTCCCCTTCCAGGTGATTGGTAGGGCTAAAACACTAGAGTTTGCTTGTGAAATGTTTCCGTTATATAAATCTACATGGTTTAGTGGAAAGAATCCAAACTGAGAGCCTGTAGACCTGTGTTATAGTATCATGTCATAGGTATTTAGCTTTTCCATATCTTAGTTTGCTCATCTGTAAATGAGGAGTTTAAATAGATTATTCTACTTCCCCTCTGATGGCCTCTGGCATCTGGGTATAATTGCAGAACTTTAGAGGCAAAGGCACTAGACCCAAAAATCTGGGGTTTAGGTCTGATTTTGTACATTTTGTGGTTTTATTTCCTTATTTCTAAGAAATAAAGAGTAATAGCTATCTGTTGGTCACAGGTGCAATACATAATTAGCTATTACCTTGCATAAGAAGTTTGCAAGTAAAAACGTCCATGGAAAAAAGTCTCTCCCTTGAAGGTTTAAAACATATTAAAAATCTAGATTAAACACATGTTCCATCTCTGTAGAAAGATGAAAATGATTAAAAGAATAGAATAAAGTACAGAAAGAGCTTATGCATGCTCTTTATTTAAGAGAAAGTACAAACAACCCATACATTCATTAAAAATGCTCAGTATTGCTACTAAACAAAGAAATACAAATAAAGACAACAATGAGATAACATTTTCCTGCCATTAAGCAAGACATTGAAATATTGTTATCAAATGTTGGTGAAAGTATAAGGAAGTGGTTACCATGAAATACTGCTGCTCAGAGTATAAACTGGCATAAACATCTTGAAAGATAAGTTGACAGTCCTATAATTTTAAAAATATATATCTTATGATCAGAAATTACTTTTTTATATTTACTTATATGCCTAAGAATTGGTTATTGCAGTTATAAGAGCAAATCATTTGAAATGACTCCCTTGTAAGTCAATAGCTAAATAGTTAAACAAATGATTACACATTCACACTGTAGAGTACTATGTAACAGTTAAAAAGAATGAGGCAGATAACTGCATACTGACATGGGACTCTCTCTAACATACATTGCAGGTAAAAAGCTAGTTATAGGACAGTTTGTATATTTATGGGCAAATACACACCAAAAAACTATGTGTTTCTATAAATATGTTACATATTAAAGAAAAGGCAGAGAAAATATGTTAAAGGGATACACAGGGGCACTTACTGGCTCAGTCATTTAAGTGTCTGACTCTTGATCTCAGCTCAGATCTTGATCCCATGGTCATGAGTTTAAGCCCTGTATTGGGCTCCATAGAAGATACACAATGAGGGGTACCTGGGGTCAGTTAAGCATCCAACTCTTGATTTCAGTTCAGGTTCAGGGCTGTGAGACCAAGCCCCATGTCAGGCTCCATGCTCAATGTGGAGCCTGCTTGAGACTCTCTTTCTCTCTTTCCCTCTGCCTTTCCAACACGCCTCAAGATCTCTCTCTGTCTCTGTAAAATAAAGAAATAAATAAAAAATAAATCTACACAGTGCACTGATAATAGTGCACAATGCACTCAAACTTACATTTGAGAAGGGAAATGGTGATGCAAGAGACTGAAACTTTAAAGGATTTACTTTTTTTTTCAAGTAAATACATTCATGTACTGTTTAGCAATTAAAGAGAAGGTGTTTTTTTTCCCCCTCCACAATGAAAGAAGAGAACTTAACTCAAGCATTTTTCTATTCAACTAAATTAAACCAAACTCAAGTTATTGTCCTCTGGGCAATGTTATGTAACTTTCATGCATACCCTATTTTCTAGAATACCACCCAGTTCACTGGGTCTGAATCCTTGATGAACTCAGGCTTTCATTAGGCTTATTCTTTGATTTATCCAACAACACAGCCTATTGGCTCTAAAACTTGATTTGTAGAGTGTTCAGAAATGAATATTCAGACTTTTAGTAAAGGTAGTTCTGAGATTGAAATTATCATGAAATTACTCCTTCTTATTGAATTTGAAAGCATAATGTCACAGAAGGTGGTGGTATTTCTCCAGAGATGGGTAATTATCTTAACCACTGTGGTTAATAGTGTTCTGTGCAGTTACTATTCATCTATGCATATAAAGTTCTCCCTCAAAAAAGACTGTTAAATTCCAGAACTCAACTGTAATTCTACCACTAGATTTTTTTTTTTTTTTTGAAAGCTGTTCATTCCATTAGAAGTTAGTAATTTGAGAAAACACAAATACACACTTAACAATGGTTGTTACATTTAGGAATAGAAGGGAAGGAAGAATCTGAAGGTTGGGGATACAGAGAGACAAATTTTGCCCCCTCAGTAATCCTAGAAACTGCAGAGTGGAGATATTATTTATTATTATTATTATGTCCCATTTTTCACATAAAAAAATAAGATTCAGGGGGCACCTGAGTGGTTCAGTCAGTTAAACCTCTGACTCCTGGTTTTTGCTCAGGTCATGATCTCAGGGTCATGGGATCAATCCCCATGTTGGGCTCTGTTCTTGGTGCAGAGTCTGCTTGAGATTCTCTCTCCCCCATCCCCTCCCCTACCCATGCACACACACTCTCTCTCCCTCTCTCTTTAAAATAAATAAATCTTTAAAAAAAATAAGACTCAGAAAAGTTTAGCAATTTGCCCAAATCCACACAGTGAGTAGTTAAGTACAGTTTTTTTTTCTTGATTCAAAGTTTAACACTTTTTCCACTCCATTATTGTCTCTACCTTCATGAAACTAGGTTCTGAAATTTGAAGACACATATTCAAATTGATCTACTGAGTCAACTAATATTTCACCTAACATTTGTTGGATGTTTGCTGTAGATTCATCTCTGTTCCAAATTCTTACATAATAATCACTTAAATCTTACTAGAACACCTTGAGATATATATTATTATCTCTGCTTTACAAATGAAGAAATGGCAGTCTAGAAATTAAACAGTTTACTCATGCACATCACCAGGAAGTAGTAGAATAAAATTACAAATGCATAACTTCTGGCTCAAGCAAGTACTTTCCTCATTAGTGTTAAGATTTTATTATTTGCAAGAAAGAGCTCTCATCAGCAGACATGAACCTTGAACAAGGTTCTTCCTAATAGACACATGTTTTTCAGTCCAGTTAACTATTTTTGTTGTGGGACACTTGTCAAACAAATCAGTGTGGGTTAGAATTTTTTATATGGCTGGGAACCATCTGCTGATATTAGCAAAACAAGCTATGTCTAAATAATGCCATGTGTGAGCCAACAAGAGATCCATTCTTTCACTCCTTCTCAAGGGACCTCCCAGCCTCCTCTGTAAGAGTGGGTGTTAGGGCTCCCCTTATACTGATCCAGAGTAATTTGTTTTAATAATGTCTGAGATCTCTGAGGTAATGGTCTCATGATCTCAACTAGTGTTTTTAACGAAGAAAGAAATGTGAATAAATAGAACATTTCAATTTTAAGTTCAGAAATACCTAGAAAATTGACTATCCAAACAATGAATTGGGATGCATGTTACTATAAGCCTCAGGAAAGTGATTTGAATGAAAATAATTACTTACACGGCAAACTCCAAAATGGCAGACATCTGGGAGAAAGTGAGAGCATGAAAGAGAACCAGAACGACTTTCTAGCCTCGCAATTTCTGTAAATCATGATGACATTATTTATGAGTGTTTATTGCACCATGGGCACTTTGCATGTGGTAATTAATTCCATCCTTAACAAAAGTTCAATGAAGTGGTTTATTAGTTCCATTTTACAGGTGAAGAAACTAAGGCCAGAAAGTGGCAAGGGTGGAATTAAACCTAAATCTAGCTTCGTTTTGAAAGTCAGTGTCCTTGCTACACTGGCTCCAGGCAGAGGGCAAGGGCATGGAATCCATACTGAGTTTTTGAGTGTTGTTGAATAGGCCACGGATTGTAAATTTGAGACAGCTTCACATTCTTCCAGAATGGGATCTTCTGAGCTGTCTGCATTATTTCATCTGAAATGTAAGTTCTCAAAAACTCAATCACAGCCATGATCAAAAAAAGGTAACATTTTCCAAAGGAAATGAGCAGGACTTTGCTTTAATCATTTGGAGGGGAATGTTGGTCACTGAGGAACTTTTAAAAGTATGACTTTTTCAAAAAACCAAAAGATGTAAATAGTATAAGAGAAATATCTCAACCATCTCCCAGTTTAAGAAATAAAACCTGACAAACAAACCCACTTAAAGCCCTCCATGTACCCCACCCTGATTTCATTTCCTTCCCTCTCCTCCAGAGAAAAAATATCTATCCTAAATTAAGAGTGTATCATTGTCATGAAAATCTCGATAACTTTCACATTTGTTTGTATTCTTATAACATATATTTAATTTTACACATTTTAAATTTAATGGAAATGGATGCATATTTGTGTATTCTCATGAAATATCTTAATTCATGAAATATCGTAATTCTCATTATGTCCACAATATTAATCCATGTTAATGTGTTTAGCTCTAATTCATTCATTTTTACTGCTCAATAGTATCCTGTCATATGAATATATCACAATTATTTAGACATTCTACAATTGATATATTTCCCCACATTTTGACTATGACAAATTATGCTGCTAATTCTTCCATGTGTCTCATTATGTATATGTTGAGTGTTCTGGGGATAATCTTCAAAATGAAATTGTTAGGCAATAGGTTTATGTATTTAATTTTAGTAAAATACAACCAATTGTTCTAACTGTTTGTGTCAATTTACACACCAAGAGTTTTATTTTTCTAAATTATCTCCAGTGCTTGTAATTGTTGTTTTTACCTTCTGCTAATCTGAATGTTTAAGTAATATCTCGTGATTTTAAAATGCATATCTTTGATTATTAGTGAAGTTGAGTGGCTTTTCATATGTTCTTAAGCCATGTGTTTCTCTGCTTGTTCATATTCATGTCTATATTTCTATTGCATTATTGTTTTTTCTATTGATTTATAGGTATTTTTGTATATTATGGATATACATTATTTTTGTTTGTGTATGCACTGCAAAAAGTGATTTATCTACTTGACCTTAGCATTGGTAATATCAAGCAGACAAAACCAATCACAACTTCACAATTTTTGGTGCTACCATTTTTACTTTCCAAGAACATCCAAATGACATTAAATGTGTCTTTATATAGACACATTTAAATTTTCATGTAATTTTCCTTTTGGACAAAATAATCTTTATGTGATTATCTCAGAATTTTTTACATGTGAATTAATTTTGATCTAATTTTATGTGGCTGGGTTGTTCTTTTTAATGTCCCAGAAGTTGAAAAAAGTAGTGTTTCCTTCAAGGCAATTTATTTTAATATCTTTTCTTCCTCCAGTAGACCCAGCAGAAAACTGGAAAAATACAGACTGTGCTTATGGAAAGAAGTTCCCTTCAAAGTGAACATCAAGATTACAAACTTACTCTAATTTGGAAGGATGGATGCTCACAGATTAGTTCTTGGCTATCTAGAACCTACACCTACCTCTCCCATGTGCGTATCATTTCCCTTATATCAAATTAGGAGGCAATGTGCTCAATGGGTAAGACTTTGGGGTCAGAAAGACTTGAGCTGAGATCAGAAAGTTTCATCACTTTTTATAGCACCTTTGTAAGCAAATTATTTAAAACCTCTGAACCCCAGTTTCTGTATCTGAAAGTCTGACAAATGCTGCCTTTGTCCTGAGCCTTCTTCAAGATTAAATGAGATCATGTTGGTATGGTACTTTTGTGTAGTGAATGTTCAATTAATCTTTACTAATTAATGTTCAATTAAGTTACTATTACATGGTCCTAATGAAACCCTCATTCAATTGAAAAAAGTGTTTTCAAAATGTTATAATTTGTTAAAGAAAACATATCCCCCCCCCCCTTCTTTAGAGGATACTTTGAGGACTAAGATTCTTTCTGGAAAATATGCAGTTCTCTGTAGGGAACTGAACATTGGCTCCTCCTGTCTCAGCTCCCCAAATGCCACTGCTGGTCTTACTGAACAACCCAAGAACAGAACTTATTAGGCTGGCTTTGAAGGTCAATAGCACCTGAAAATATAACCTGTTCATACTGAAATGATAGAAAGCTAACCATGTTGCCCCTGGCAGAACATTTTGTTTGGCCACAATGTTTTTCAAAGCTACAGAACGCTCTAGTTGTTCTGTTGTCTACAATGTGCTTATTCTTTGGCTTTTTCCAGCTCTATATTAAAGCTTGTTTTTGTACCCACTGGATCCTTCTAACACACACACACACACACACACACACACACACACACACAATATATACACACTAATGCTTAAATTGAGCTAATGGTTCATAAACAGAAAGCAACTTTTTGTAAAGCAATTGACAGAACTGTTTAGACTTCCCTTGCCAACTGTGATCTACTGGTATCTGCCAGAGACAGACAATTTACTCAGAATTTTGTTAATACTTGTCTGATTTTCCTAACATGGATTCAACCCCTCTTAATGCTAGGAAGCTTCAGTCTTCTTCAAGCATCTATCTTAAAAGAACAGATAATCTTAAAAATGTTTTGGTGAAATATTCACCCAAAAAGACCACAAATGGGTAAATACAATCAGAAATCTTAGCTTGCAGTCCTGGACTATATTTTTTACTAGATATGGGATCTGAAATGAGTCATTTAATCCCTCTGAGCCTCAGTTTACCTGATTGTAAAGTGAGGCTGCTAAAAGAAATAAGAAACTGGAGAGAAGGTCTTCAGCTGATGGTTGCCTAATCAAAGTGAAAGGCAAAAAAAAAAAAAAAAAAAAGTCCTATGAAAAATATAACCTGTGATTTTCTAGAATACCTCTCTTAGTTTGGATACGAAGATCTATATCCCTTTAGACTTCTAAGTTTACCATTCTTGGATGACTAACAGGGGGTTTCAGTAGAACTTCTCTGAAGTCACAAGTCAGGTTTAACAGCTTCACTGACACCAAGCAGTGGATCAATGTATCTGCTACTGAAGATCATCTGCCCCCTCCCTCAGTAAAGAGGGAAATAGCAGCAGCTCCTTGACCTCATTTTCCCTTCTCTGTGCTGCCTGTAAACAAGTGGTGTGAGGGAAGTATGAGGACTGCTCAGTGCCAGGGTCCTATTCCTTCCTTCTGACACAGAAAGCTATTTTCAAAGGGAGCTGCTTCTGGCAGGAGTCAGGTAAGGCAGAGCCTGCCTTTTGGCTAACTAACCCAGAATTATTGCTGATGTTCTCCTGGAGGGTAGGGGCTGGGATAGGAAAATGTATTCCTAAGGACTGTGTCCTCATAGGCATGTCTCCTCTGCCAAGGGGCAACCTCAAGAACAACATCCCTAAACTAAGGATTTTCTCAAATGCATTGTGCTTTGAAATTTAGTGGACCCGTCTGGAGGGAGACCAGTGCCCAGCCCTGAGGAGTACTAAAGGACCCATTTAAAAAGTCCCCTTCCTTTGAGTAAAAATATTACTGCTCCTGCAGTGTCTCATTAAATACATATTGAAGTGTTTTGTTGAAACATCACTTTGTGTTTTCTTTTTGCAACATGTTTTCCTCTCCCTCTCCCAAGAAGGTAGCTTTACTCTCTGAGCCCCTCCCTTGCCTCTGAGGAGGTTTGTGTTATGGGTGCAGAAAGGAAAAATGACATATGGACAGTAGCAGAAGAGCTTCCTGACTTTTATGTTCCCAGAGACCAGTCCTTGAGAGGATTGTGCTAGGGAGATGGGAAAGAAGTGAATTTTGTTTGGGAAAGGGGACTTCCCAAGACTGGAGGGAATGAAACTCTCCATGGAGAATCTTGCCCCATGAAAGAGACTCAGGCTGGAGGCAGGACTAGGAATGCTGCACCTGAGGAGGCTGAATCCTAGTACAGGGATCCTGCCTTAGCTCTAATATCCATATATGGTAGAGGAAACTATGGGGTCACCAGACTGCAGAGAGCAACAGAACCTGAACAGTGTCTATCAGCAGGTTAAGAGGGACGGAAGGCTCACACTTTCCCCTCTATTTTGAGGAAGCACATCAAGCTCCTAATTTATAATTGGAGACTAAAAAGGAAAAGACTTCTCTCTACTAATAAAAATAATGACAGAAGTAGGATTTTTCTACAATTTCAGGAGGAAAGAGGCTCAAACTTGGATTTAATTTGAAAAAAGTAAAAAAAAAAAAAATGATACCCTTTCCTCCTGCCCAAGTTTGTGGGGCAAAGTTCAAATAGGCTACAAATGCAAATGACTCAGGGAACTAAACTGCATAAAATATACTCACTTATTGCCAGTTATTAATTATCAGTGCAGATTTGTTCATCAGAATAGAACACATTAGAACTTGTTCTCAAAAATGGGGCAGATAAGAAGAAAATTTTTAAAGGGTTGAAATTGATAGCAAGAGACAAAGCTTACTGTTAGCTGTTGGTAAAAGCATTGGGCCATTTTTATGTGACTCTGGTAAATGACCCTTTCTGTGTATCAACAGCTCAACTTTTCCCACAAATTTCTTCTTCAAAACTAAACTGTTATGCCCATTTTACGGGTCCATGATTAAAGGAGCGAGACTGATACAAAGCGAATGTCAAGCAAAGCTTTATTTCGCGCCAAGCATCAAGAATCAGACCGACCGTCAAACAGACCGGTCGGGGACGCCCCTACAGAGAGGACGACCCCTCCCTGCTTTCCAGACTAACTTTTATAGAGCAAAGGCCATGTGGTTGGGCCTGGCCACACACAGGTGGCTAATTGAATTACAATACACCCCATAGTAGCCATGGAAACTAGCCCATCACCTTGGTAGCTAGGAGACAGTATGCGCCCCCCACTGATCAGGTGTCTCCACCTGGCCTGACCCACCCTTGTACCTGGGCTTTGTTACCTGGGACTGGTTTCCAGGACTTGTTTTTAAGTCCCCTGGGGGAAGGGGAGCAAGGACAGTTTAAGGGTTAAACAACAAAGTTATTGTTTAACTTCAATGGAAGCCTCCGGCTAAAATAAAAATATAAAATAGGTCCTTACATAAACAACTGTTAGTATTGGGGAAAAAACAAAGCAAAACAAATAGTAAACAATGCTCGGGAATTCTTTTGTGTACCTGTCCTTTTTCTCAATTTGTAGGGAACAACAGTATGTGTAAAACTCTTCCTTTAAAATGGGCCTTCTGGGGCATCTGGATGGCTTAGTAGATTAAGTGTCTGCTTCTGGCTCAGGTCATGATTCCAGGGTCCCAGGGTCCAGGGATCAAACACCCTATCAAGCTCTCTGCTCTGTGGGGAGTCTGCTTCTTCCCCTCCCCCTGCTCCTACTAGCACTGTCTTTCTCTCAAATAAAAAATAAAAAATAAAAACCCTTTAAAAATTTAAATAAAATGGGCTTTCCATGACTGGGTGATAGGTAGGGTAAATTATTATTTTTTAATTAACATATAATGTATTATTAGCCCCAGGGGTACGGGTCTGTGAATTGTCAGGCTTACACACTTCACAGCACTCACCATATAGGGTAAATTATTTTTTGACAGTTTTCTTTCTCTTTTCAAAAAATAATTTTTCACTGCTACATCCTTACAAATATATGGGTACCCTAGGTACCAGCTCATGCTATATGGACTCTATTTTTCATCCTCTTGCTAACCTGAACATCTCTTTACTTCTCTAGATCACTAGCAACAAGAGAATTATTGAGCAACATATTATTTACAAAAATTCTCATAAGGTTGAAAAGGGATAAAATTTTTCTTATACATTCAATAGAAAACTCCTTTAACACACTGCTAAATATCTCTGTTCCCCAAATTTCTCATTTTGGTTACTCAGCAAGCAGGGTGTTCTCCTTTTCATTTTCCCAAACATGGTCCAGTTTCCTCTGTTTTGCTAAGCAATGCAGTTCTTTTCCTAAACTTGAAATGTCTTCTCAGCTAGGTGCTTAACAAAGCAAAAAGGTCTACTACACTGAATAGGGCTCCCCACCCCCCCATAAAATGAAGTTCAGCAACTACTTATTACTACTTGAACATGAACTTAAATGTCTCTTTCTGCCTTACTCTCATCTTATTCCCACAATTCAGTGATCAAAGTGTATTTTCCCAAATACAGAGAGCAATCTCTCTTAGAAGAGTTGTAATGAATAGAATTTTCTCTACCTGATTACATATTATAACTGCTTGTCAGAGCCATTAGCTATTAGAAAATTCTAAGAGCAGCAGGATGTTGGAAGATTCAGGGTCAAGTGTCTCAAAAAGATGCTCCTTTCTTGAAGGTGGTCAGAAATTTCTGATTTTCTTAAATTTTAAAATAGTTTGAATAGTAGGAAGTAAAAGTAACTCTGAAAAGATTCTGTTCTGGCTGCTATTGTTGCATAACAACTTACCCCCTAAACTTAGCAGCTTAAAACAGAAATTTTATTTTGCTCATTATTATTATTATTATTATTTTGAGTCAGGAATTTGGGAAGAGATTCACTAGGTGGTTTTGGCTTGGGGTCTCTCCAGCAGTTGGAATCAGATGTCATTGGAACTATTATCTGAAAGCTAGATGGGGCTGGATGTTCAAGATGACTCACTCAGAGGGTTGACAGTTGATAGTGACTATTTGCTGGGAGTGTCACAGGGACTGTTGGATGCAGCACGTACTTGTGGTTTTTCCATGTGGTTTGGCTTCCTGATAGCATGGTGACCTCATGGTAGTTGAACTTCTTACATGACAGTTCCAGGCTCCAAGTATAAGTATTCTAGCAAAGAAGACAAAGCTATATTACCTTTTATGACCCATCTTGGAACTCACACAGCATCACTTCTACCATGCTTTACTAGTAGAAGCAGCCACAAGCTCTGCCCAGATTCACACCAAGAGGAATCAGACTACCTTCTTGATGGGGGAGTGGCAAGGTCATATACCAGAAGAGCAAAAAGAATGGGGGATATTATGGCAGCCATTTTTGAAAGTTTAATCTCTCTGATTACATGAGGGCCACAGCCAGAGGCTCAACCAGGTTGCTTTTATAGCCACAATGTGAGTGGACAAAAATGCAGTGTGGAATTGAGTTATCATTGTCCTTTCAGAAGAGCCAATTCTACAGCCCTCTTCCATTGCCACCGTCTTGTACTAAATCACTCATCACTGCACTGTCAGAAATGCACCTGAGGAGATGTGGCTTGAGTTTCATCTGTCAGTAGAAAGATATGGCCATCTGAGGATATATAAGAGATTTTTTTCCTTGTAATTGAGGTTCATAATTTTACATATAATTGGAAATTATTTTGTTTTAAAGTGATTGATTGGACCTAGTCCTATGTGGGCATGGACCTTGTATTTCACTAGTTTGTCCTACTTACAACTAAGGCAGAATTAGATCTTTAGTCTATGGAAATTCACATAATACAGCCACCTCAGCCTATCTATAATATTTTTCTCAAGCTACCTATCACCAAGCTCACAAAACACCATATGCTCCTATTAGGCTAAAATAATTGCATCTCAGAATGGTTTAGGGCTCCTGGGTGACTCAGTTAGTTAAGCGTCTGCCTTTGGCTCAGGTCATGATCCTGGAGTTCCAGGAGAGTCCTGTGTTGGGGGATGGGGGTCCCTGCTCAGCGGGACTCTGTTTCTCCCTCTGACCCTCCCCTATCTCATGCTTTCTCTCTCTCACTCTCTCTCTCAAATAAGTAAATAACATCTTTAAAAAAAGAGAAAGGTTTAGACTTGATTTTACAAAGCTTTCTACCCAAATTGTCCCATATTCTTAATAGTTTTTAATAATTTATCCATTGAAAAACTTTAGGCATCATTAATAATCAAGTAGACTCCATGGTTAGGATACAGAAAATGGTAAAGTGTGTGTGTGTGTGTGTGTGTGTGTGTGTATGTGCATGCTTTGAATATGTATTGCCTTTTTTCCAGTGGAGAGACTAGAATTTCTCCTTCTATCATATCCAGGTTTCTGAGTTATGGAGGTCAACATTGTTTAGTATTTGGACAGTATTTTTTTCTAAATAAAAATATAATTCCAAATCACACTGAGCAGTCTGTTTTTATTTCTGCATAACTGAAGACCTCAACTTTATTTAACAGGATCTTTGAGCTCAACATAGTGGGAAAAACAGGATACTCTCTCTGGCAAAGCTATGTGGCAGTTCTGCAAAATAAGCTCCCGATAAGGCTATAATCCCTTTGTTGGCTTAACCATGATTAGATTCAAGACTCTGGAAAAGTCCACAAAGGACTTTCATGTAACATGGGTAATAAATTTATTACTCACATACTCTGAAGGGTATGTGAGTAATAAATGTTGAGAACACTGTTTTCAAGTTCTACATTCAATGCTGGAGAATCAGTATCCTCGATCTCCTAACCTGTGGCATGTGGGCTTTTTTGGAGGGCCCCAGTAAAGTCTGGGGTAATGTATTATACATAGAAGTTTGGGAGTTTAGGATAGGACTGATCTTCACTATAAATTCAATACAGCTGGAATCAGCTGATTTCACAAACTCCATCAATAGCTATCAGTTCACAGACATTAAAAAATTATTAAAAAGCCAGGCTCCCTGGAGTTGAGTGTTGCCATTTTTCTCCTCCCTTTCCATAATAGTGTTCTATATCCTTCCATTTGCTGCCCATCCCCAGACTGCTGTCTGTCTATGTTTTTATTTTTAACTAAGAAAAATAAATTTGTGGACTGTGCTGACCATTCTTTGCCCCTCTGATAAGGCAGTCAGCAGCTGTGTTCACAAAATGTGGAAGATAGACCTGTTCCAATAAGCAGTTGAGGACAATCATGCTTTGAGCTGTAAAGAGGTCACTGAGCGAGGGTGATAAAGTCTGTTGTATTTCCTTTTTGAAACTGGATGAAGGGATGTGAAGAAAGGGAGCAAGGGTGCTATAGGAAGTGATATACACAATTTTGTTGCTACTTATCTCCTAAATTGAAGATAAAGAGCTTTGAAAACAAGGGCCTTTAGAGTTGGAAGCTCTTTGGTGTTGTCTCTGACTAGTTCCTTGAGGCTGGCCCCTGATAAACTCAATAATGGGCAGAACTCCAGTCTTCAAGTGCCTTTGCTATAGGTCCTAGAACACATCTGTTATCTTCCCATCTATTTCACCCAGGAAGTCATCTTTTTCACTTACAGAGGAAGAAATAGTAAACAATTCAAGATCCAAAAAATTTATATACCACACATGATGAAAATCCTATGCTAAGCAGGCTAGGCAGAAGTTTCAAGATTTTTGCTAAGATTTTTGCCTCTCCTCAGAAGGTATTCTACTCTGTTTTTAACCTCTCCCAGTTATAGTGCTAAAAGCACAAAACTGTGATCCTGTTCTTGGAAAACTTACACACTTAGCTGTTTTTGCATATGGTTGTGGCCTTTGTGGGGTGTGATATCTGGGGAAACGATTTCTTGAGTTGTGCTTAGCTTTACAATTGTTTGCTCAAATTTATTTTTTGTATGTTTAGGAAAACAGTTTCTTATGTGAAATGATTTAATCACTTGATGAAAATGGATTATTATATATATCACAAGTATGAATTTTACCAAGGAGAGCAATATATGTTTATTAAGAAAAAAGACACAAAGCGTTTTTTGCTTGAAATTTCTTAGGGAAAATTATCAAAGTAAGCAGAGTTCAAGATTTTTCTTAGTCTTTTGTTCCTGTAACATCTGTTAGTCAATCTGATGCACTATCGGATAGTGAACTAGCTACAAAATTTGAACATTCCAATTCTGGCTCCATCATTTAACTGGCCAGGTGACTTTAAAGAGTTTATTCAGCTTTTCCACATCCCAATTTTCACATCTATAAATAGGATTTAAAATAGTACTTACCTGATAGGGTGTTTGTGAAAATTAAACCAGATCATAAAAGTTAAGTTAGTGTTGTTAGAATAATTTAAGAATCTCACTTCATTTTAATGCAGAAACTGCCTTTTACTTTTAGAAGGAATATTGATTCATTGTTTGTGTATAACACCCAGTGCTCCATGCAGTACATGCCCTTCTTAATACCCATCACTGGGTAATCTTGATTTTAAAGAACAGTGTGATTGGATTTTTCTGCATTAAAATTTACAACTGCTTTTGAAAATTGGGATTTAATTTGTATTTCTTTGTGAGCACTAATAAAAATACAGCACATCTTCTTAAGAAAAATTGAGTCTTATCAACTGCAATATAATCCAACTGATGAATTTTTTTTTATTAAATTTTTTATTTATTTTCAGGGTAACAGTATTCATTGTTTTTTCACCACACCCAGTGCTCCATGCAATCTGTGCCCTCCCTAATACCCACCACCTGGTTCGCCCAATCTCCCACCCCCCACCCCTTCAAAACCCTCAGGTTGTTTTTCAGAGTCCAACTGATGAATTTTTTAAAAAATTTTGCTCTAGATCTTAGAATCCTGGAGTATTAATGCTAAATTGAAACTTAAAAAGCATTTTTTTCAGGTGTAGGTACAGAGTCTGACATATTTAAGTGTTCAAAATGAATACCCATGAAGACATGATCTCTCTTGCCACACCCTCAATCTCTGTCTTTCTCTGTGTGTCTCTATCTCTCCTCTGAGAATTCTACTCTTCCAAAATAAGAGATTCTCTCTCCCTCCTCCCTCCACTTAAATCCTTTTTGCATTCTGCATGCTCTAGATGCCTCAGTCTGGACTGGTTGCTCATGAGGACTCTTCAACTTAGATGTTGCTGACTATGGTTGAGGGAAGGTTTGGATTCTAGTCAGTGAAAGAAAGCAAAAGTAGGGGCTCCATTTGATTTTGGTCCACCTATCATCTGGAGTTTTGGTTTATTTTCTTGCTGATTTGCCCTGAAAGCATACATACCTTGCCAGGATGAACATTCATTTTAGGAGAAGACAACAAACATAATCTAATCTCATAGGATGAAAATATTGATATTAAAGTTTTGACTCCGCTTTTTGTGAAAACATTACTTTAATAACCTTAAATAACATGATCTGCTGGCTTCAAGTGGCTCTCTTTACCATTCTGGAGAGTCAGAAATAACTTTTGGAGAACAGAGAGTAGGGACTTTTCTGTTGTGTTACCCGCTATATCACTTGCATATAGAATAGGGCTGAACACACAAAAAAACTCAATATATATTGGTTGAAATAATGAATTTATTTATACTCCAAACTCCCTATGCTTCCCACCACCCATTAGAAGAAGGGACTTCCAAATTCATCCTGTAGTACATATGCACACACATACACGCATGCATGCATACATGCACACACAGAGTGCAGAGTTTGGATCTTTCTTTGCAGGGATAGCAGGCCAGAAGTTTTTAGGTCCAGGCTGCTTTTGGTTCCCGAAGACCATTGGTTTCAGACAGAGCAGCACCTCATTTGCTTTATGGCTGATGGTGAGCATACCCAAGAAAATAACTGGGAAGGTCATACATGTACATATGTTATAAATCTTAAGAGTTTTGGTAGAGAGGGTGAATCAGGGTAGAGCCACTGGGATAGAGTGAGTTAGAGATCAAATAAGAAAGAGTGTTCCAAATATGGTGTGTGAAAGTCAAATTTCGGAATAATTCTCAGATTCCAGGCAGGGAGCAACCATGACTTTTACAAGGTGACTATTACCTCCGTGTTCATGAGGAAAGAGTAAAGACAATGATTTGGTATGGTAAGATATATTATAAAGGAGGTTGGTCTTCACTAAAATATACACATCCACAAGGTAAAGGAGCTTTAAGTATTTCTTAAGGTTTGAATCAATTCAGGAAGTGATTTTTCAGGTAAGGGAAAATCTAACTAAGGTTTTATATCAATCAGGATTCAGTCAGGAAAGCTCAGTCCATGCCAGGTAATCTAATATTAATAATTTATATGAATGGATAGAAGAGATGTGATACACACACACACACACACACACACACACACACACACAGGAATATTACTCAACCATGAAAATGAATGAAATCTAGCCATTTGCAACAACATGGGTAGACCTAAAGGGTATTATGCTAAGTGAGATAAGTCAGAAAGAGAAAGGCAACTACTGTATGATTTCACTTATAAATGTGGAATCTAAAAAAAAAAAAAGATCAAATAAAACAAAATAGAAACAGACTCATAACTACAAAGATCAAACTAGTGGTCTCCAGAGGGAAGGAGGGCGAGAGAATGGATGAAATTAGTGGATAAGATTAAGAAGAACAAACTTCCAGTTATAAGATAGCTAAGTCATGGGGATGTAATATACAGCATAGGGAATATAGTTAATAATATTATAATAACTTTGAATGGTGACAGATGGTAATTACACTTATCATAGTGAACATTTCATAACATGTATATAAGTGACAAATCATTGTGTTGTACACTCGAAACTAATAGGATATTGTATGTCAATTATACTTCGATTTAAAAAGGTAATACAGGGCGCCTGGGTGGCTCAGTGGGTTAAAGCCTCTGCCTTCAGCTCAGGTCATGATCTCAGGGTCCTGGGATCGAGCCCCACATCAGGCTCTCTGCTCAGCAGGGAACCTGCTTCCTCCTCTCTCTCTGCCTGCCTCTCTGCCTACTTGTGTTCTCTGTCTGTCAAATAAATAAATAAAATCTTTAAAAAAATAAAAAAATAAAAAATAAAAATAAAAAGGTAATACAATCATAATAATTTAATATAGAGAACTAGTTACAAAGGGGTTGGAAAAGCTAAGAAACCAAATAAGGTGTTTCAAAGAGTAATAGCTCAAATACTGGTAAAAGTGGGAAGACACCACCACTCACAGGGATTCAGGGACAAATGAAAGAGATGATGCTTACTATAGCTTAGGAGCCTTTGCCACCTGGAGCTGGATCTACAAGATGGATGTTTGATGGAAGATGGGACCATGGAAGAGGAATGATCATCAGGAGTTAAGATTATGGAGAAGATACAGCCAATGCTGGAAATGTAGCCTAAAGCAGAGGAACAGATGGAGAAATACTCTGGTTTCTCCTTTCTTCTCATTTTTCAATCCCCTGCTAGTCCGCCAATGGCCTATATTTAGTTGGACATCAGCTGACAAGAGAGTTTTGAAATAACACTTAGAGGAAAGGATGTAAAATAAATTTGAGAAAAAAAGGTAAGTAACTAGTACAGTAGATTAAATAAGGACAATTTATTGTTCCTATTTAATAAGAGATCCTGAAATAGGTACCTGTTAATGTTGGTTCAGTGTCAATGAGGTAAAAGCAGATGACCCTGAAATTCTCTTGATGTTTCCTTAGTCACTTGAAATGGCTGGTGCAGTTCCATTTCTTATGTCCTATGTGCAAGACAGGAAGGAGAGGGAAGGGCCATGCAATCATTTATGTCTCTACTTATCAGAAATTATTTTTAATTTTCTAGAATATGTCTGGTTGACTTCCACTTGAGTTCTCACTGATCAGACTGAAGGACTGAGAAACTGGGAAAAGGGTGGACACAATTGGCTTAGACCATCTATGGTTCCCCCTCTGAAGTTGTATAATGTCAGTATAAGCAGAGATAGATTTCAGATGGCAATTGGGAATGGAAAGTGGTTAGTTAGCTAACAGTGTGTGCCAGAGTCAAAGGTTTTCTGGATTCACACTTATTAACTGACTTGCTTCAGGCTTTAAAACTTCACACTGGGGGAGAGTCCAAGATGGCAGAGGACTAGGGAACCTTAATTTCATCTGGTCCCAGAAATTCAGCTAGATAACTATCAAATCATTCTGAATACCTGTGAACTCAACCAGAGATCAAATAAAAGAATAGCTGCACCTCTATGAATAGAAAAGTGACTACTTTCTGCAAGGTAGGAAATGTGGAGAAGTGAATCTGAAGTGATATATGAGAAGATGGACTCCAGGAGGAAGGGGGCCTCCATCAGGCAGCTAATGGCAAGTGATATAGTGGTGGAACACAAAATCAGAACTTTAAGAAGTTTGCTCCAGTGAGGGACGTCAGTCAGGTGGCCAAGCAGAGTGAGAACCCTAACTGGGAGAGTGTGGTCTCAGGACCCTGGGGTCACAGGAATACCAGGGGTGCCTGAGTGTGGCAGAGCTCTCAGGCACCAGATTGGGGAAAGCAACTGCAAGAGAACCCAGGAGTGGCCTCTCAACTAATGGTTACCATATACCATGAACCATGGCACGGTCAAATGATTGCTCTCCGCATGCAGGGGTCCAGCAAGTGGCAGAACTCATGAGACTCCCCCCTCCTCCCCAGAGAGTAGTGGGGCAGGAGCACACTTCAGGAGTCTGGAGGTTTTGGAAACTCAAAAGGGGGTCATGTTCTTGAGATAGAAACACTTGGTAATAGTCTGGGTGAGCACGGAGTGTGGCTGGAGACCTGGGAGAGTGGAGTGACTGACTGCCTGAGCTCTTGGCTCTAGAGCTGGAGATTGGGAGGCTGCCATTTTCATTCTCATCCTCTAAACCTGTGTGGAAAGCCTTCAGGGAACAAAAGCCACATAGAGCAACCAGGAGCAGCTTACTTAGCCTGGCCCTTGGCAAGAGCTGTACAATCCTGCCTGGGGCAAATACACTTGAGAATCAACACAACAGGCCCCTCCCCCAGAAGATCAGCAAGAAAAACCAGCCAAGACCAAATTTACCGATCAATGAGAACTGCAAAACTCCAGAGCTAGGGGAATGCAGAATGTAGAATTCAAAGCTTTTTCCCCATGATTCTTTAGTCTTTCAACTTTAATTTTTTTTTTTTTAAAGATTTTATTTATTTATTTGACAGAGAGAGATCAGAGTAGATAGAGAGGCAGGCAGAGAGAAAGGAAGAGAGGGAAGCAGGCTCCCTGCTGAGCAGAGAGCCCGATGTGGGACTCGATCCCAGGACCCTGAGATCATGACCTGAGCTGAAGGCAGCGGCTTAACCCACTGAGCCACCCAGGTGCCCCTCAACTTTAATTTTTTAAAAAAAATTTTATTTCCCTTTTCAACCAATTCTTATTTTATCAACTCTTTTTAAAGATCTTTTTTAATTTTCATTTTTATAGTTATATTCTACCCCTTTATTGTATTTAATCTTATTTTTTGTATATATATGTATGTTTTCCTTTCTTTACAATTTGGCAGTACAGTTTCTTCTAACAGACCAAAATACACCCAAAATCTAGTGTATGGCTCCATTCTATTTTTCTGTCTGATCATATTCTCTCTCTCTCTCTCTCTCTCTTTTTTTTTTTTTTTTTTTTGCTAAAGACTTTTTGGTCTTTACATCTTTCACCTTTACAGTTACATTCTATCCTTTCAATGTATTTAATTTTATTTTGTATATATAAGTTTTTCTTTCTTAATAATTTTGAGACATAGTTTCTTCTAACAAACTGGCCAAATTACACTCAGGAGATAGTATATTTCTCTGTTCTGTTCACCTACTGTTTATATCCCTTCCTTTATTTGTTGTTGTTAGTTTTTTTCTCTTTTGTCTTCTTCGCCTTTTAATTTCTATTTTAATAGTTACATTCTATCCTTTCATTGTATGTAATTATATTTTTGTACATATATTATTTTTTTCTTTATAATTTTGGGATCTACTTTTCTAAAAAAAAACAGACCAAAATACACAGAGAATCCATGTATTGCTCTATTCTGCTTATCTGTCTAATTATATATATATTTTTTTTCTTTCCCAGTTTCAGGTCTCACCTGATTTGTTTCATATATATTTCCCTGGGGTCATTGTTGACCTTTTAGTATTTTGTTCTCTTATTCATATTCTCTGGACAGAATGACAAGATGGAAAAACTCACCTCAAAAAAGAGAACAAGAAACAGTATTGACTGCCAGGGACCTAATCAGTATGGACCTAAGATGTCAGAACTAGAGTTCAGAATAACAATTATAAAGATGCTAGGTGGGCTTGAAAAAAGTATAAAAGACACTAGAGAATCCCTTTCTGAACAAGTCCAACCCCGTCTAGCAAGTCAAATTCAAAAAGGCTATTAATGAGATGCAATCATAAATGGAGGCTCTGGTGATATAGAAGACCAAATGATGGAGAATAAAGAAGCTGAGAAAAAGAGGTAAACAACTACTGGATCACAAGGGGAAAAATTGAGAAATAAGTGATATCATAAAGCAAAAATAATATTAGAATAATTGGGATCCCAGAAGAAGAAGAAAGAGAGAGGGGGGCATAAGGTATATTGAGACAAATTATAGCAGAGAAACTCCCTAATCTGGGGAAGGGAATAGACATCAAAGTCCAGGAGGCATATAGAACCTCCCTCAAAATAAATAAAACAGGGGGCCCCTGGGTGGCTCAGTGGGTTAAGCCTCTGCCTTTGGCTCAGGTCATGATCTCAGGGTCCTGGGATCGAGCCCCACATAGGGCCCTCTGCTCAGCAGGGAGCCTCATTCCCTCTCTCTCTCTCTGACTGTCTCTCTGCCTACTTGTGATCTTTCTATCTGTTAAATAAATAAAATCTAAAAAAAAATATATATCTATATGTATTTGTTTCTTTAAAAAAAAATAAATAAATAAATAAAACAGATCAACACCCCAACGTATGATCTGAAACTTAAAAATTTCAAAGACAAAGAGAAAATACTAGAAGTAGCTTGGGATAAGAAGACAGTAATGTACAGGGGTAGAAATATTAGACTGGCAGCAGACCTATCCATAGAGACCTAGCAGGCCAGAAAGGACTGGCATGATATAATCAGAGTGCTAAATGAGAAAAATATGCAGCCAAGAATATTTTATTCAGCTAGGATACCTTTCAAAATAGAAGGAGGAGAGATAAAAAGTTTCCAGAACAAACAGAAACTTAAAGACTTTGTGATCACCGAACCAGCCCAATAAGAAATATTAAAAGGAATCCTCTAAGTGAAAAGAGAGCCCAAAAGTAACAAAGACCAGAAAGGAATGGAGACAATATAAATCAATAGTCACTTTACAGGTAACACAATGGCACTAAATTCATATCTTTCGGTAGTTACTCTGAATGTAAATGGGCTAAATGCCCTAATCAAAGGACACAGAGTATCAGACTGGATTAAAAAAAAAAAAAAAAAGCAAGCCTCATTGATATGTTGTCTGTGAGAGATTCACTTTAGACCCAAATATATCTCTAGATTTAAAATGAGGTGGTTGAAAAACACTTTTCATGCTAATAGACATCAAAAGAAATCAAAACCACATTGAGATACCATATTACATAAGTTAGAATGGCCAAAATCAACAGGACAGGAAACAACAAGTACTGGAAAGGACATGGAGAAAGGGGAACCCTCTTACACTTTTTTAAAAAAATTAATTAATTAATTTATTTTAATAAACATATAATGTATTTTTATCCCCAGGGGTACAGGTCTGTGAATCGCCAGGTTTACACATTTCACAGCACTCAGCATAGCACATACCCTCGCCAATGTCCATATCCCCACCACCCTCTCCTGTCCCCTCTCCCCCCAGCAACCCTCAGTCTGTTTTTTGAGATCGAGTCTTTTGTGGTTTGTCTCCCTCCTGATCCCATCTTCTTTCATTTTTTCTTTTCCTAACCCCCAAACCCCCACATTGCATCTCCACTTTCTCACATCAGGGAGATCATATGATAGTTGTCTTTCTCCGATTGACATATTTCGCTAAGCATAATATCCTCTAGCTCCATCCACATCATTGCAATGGCAAGATTTCATTTCTTTTGATGGCTGCATGGTATTCCATTGTGTAAATATACCACTTCTTCTTTATCCATTGATCTGTTGATGGACATCTAGGTTCTTTCCATAGTTTGGCTATTGTGACATTGCTGCTATAAACATTTGGGTGCACGTGCCCCTTCGGAGCACCACGTTTCTATCTTTAGGATATATACCCAGTAGTGCAATCGCTGGGTCATAGGGTAGCTCTATTTTCAGTTTTTTGAGGAACCTCCACACTGTTTTCCAGAGTATTGCACCAGCTTGCATTCCCACCAACAGTGTAGGATGGTTCCCCTTCTCCGCATCCTCACCAGCATCTGTCATTTCTTGACTTGTTAATTTTAGCCACTCTGACTGGTGTGAGGTGGTATTTCATTGTGGCTTTGATTTGTATTTCCCTGATGCAGAGTGATGTGGAGCATTTTTTCATGTGTCTGTTGGCCATCTGGATGTCTTCTTTGCAGAAATGTCTGTTCACGTCCTCTGCCCATTTCTTGATTGGATTATTTGTTCTTTGGGTGTTGAGTTTGCTAAGTTCTTTATAGATTTTGGATACTAGCCCTTTATCCGATATGTCGCTTGCAAATATCTTCTCCCATTCTGTCAGCTGTCTTTTGGTTTTGTTTACTGTTTCCTTTGCTGTACAAAAGATATGATCTTGATGAAATCCCAATAGTTCATTTTTGCCCTTGCTTCTGTTGCCTTTGGCGATGTTCCTAGAAAGAAGTTGCTGTGGTTGAGGTCAAAGAGGTTGCTGCCTGCATTCTCCTCAAGGATTTTGATGGATTCCTTTCTCACATTGAGGTTCTTCATCCATTTTGAGTCTATTTTCGTGTGTGGTGTAAGAAAATGGTCCAATTTCATTTTTCTGCATGTGGCTGTCCAATTTTCCCAGCACCATTTGTTGAAGAGGCTGTCTTTTTTTCCATTGGACATTCGTTCCTCCTTTGTTGAAGATTAGTTGACCATAGAGTTGAGAGTCTATTTCTGGGCTCTCTATTCTATTCCATTGATCTATATGTCTGTTTCTGTGACCGTACCATACTGTCTTGATGATGACAGCTTTGTAATAGAGCTTGAAGTCTGGAATTGTGAAGCCACCAACTTTGGCTTTCTTTTTCAATATTCTGTGGGTTATTCAAGGTCTTTTCTGGTTCCATATAAATTTTAGGATTATTTGTTCTATTTCCTTGAATAAAATGGATGGGATTTTGATAGGGATTGCATTAAATGTGTAGATTGCTTTAGGTAGAATAGACATTTTCACAATATTTGTTCTTCCAATCCATGAGCATGGAACATTTTTCCATTTTTTTGTGTCTTCCTCAATTTCTTTCATGAGTACTTTATAGTTTTCTGAGTAAAGATTCTTTGCCTCTTTGGTTAGGTTTATTCCTAGGTATCTTATGGTTTGGGGTGCAATTGTAAATGGGATCGACTCCTCAATTTCTCTTTCTTCTGTCTTGTTGTTAGTGTAAGGAAATGCAACTGTTTTCTGTGCATTGACTTTATATACTGACACTTTACTGAATTCCTGTGCAAGTTCTAACAGATGTGGAGTGGAGCCTTTTGGGTTTTCCACATATAGTATCATATCATCTGCAAAGAGTGAGGGTTTGACTTCTTCTTTGCCGATTTGGATGGCTTTAATTTCTTTTTGTTGTCTGATTGCTGAGGCTAGGACTTCTAGTACTATGTTGAACAGCCGTGGTGATAACGGACATCCCTGCCGTGTTCCTGACCTTAGCGGAAAAGCTTTCAGTTTTTCTCCATAGAGAATGATATTTGCAGTGGGTTTTTCATAGATGGCTTTGATAATATTGAGGTATGTGCCCTTTATCCCTACACTTTGAAAAGTTTTGATCAGGAAGTGATGCTGTACTTTGTCAAATGCTTTTTCAGCATCTATTGAGAGTATCATATGGTTCTTGTTCTTTCTTTTATTAATGTATTGTATCACATTGATGGATTTGCGGATGTTGAGCCAACCTTGCAGCCCTGGAATAAATTCCACTTGGTCGTGGTGAATAATCCTCTTAATGTACTGTTGGATCCTATTGGCTAGTATTTTAGTGAGAATTTTCACATCTGTGTTCATCAAGGATATTGGTCTGTAATTCTCTTTTTTGATAGGATCCTTGTCTGGTTTGGGGATCAAGGTGATGCTGGCCTCATAAAATGAGTTTGGAAGTTTTCCTTCCATTTCTATGTTTTGGAACAGTTTCAGGAGAATAGGGATTAATTCTTCTTTAAATGTTTGGTAGAATTCCCCTGGGAAGCCGTCTGGCCCTGGACTTTTGTTTGTTTGGAGATTTTTGATGACTGTTTCAATCTCCTTACTGGTTATGGGTCTGTTCAGGTTTTCTATTTCTTCCTGGTTCAGTTGTGGTAGTTTATATGTCCCTAGGAATGCATCCATTTCTTCCAGATTGTCAAATTTGTTGGCGTAGAGTTGCTCATAGTGTGTTCTTACAATTGTTCGTATTTCTTTGGTGTTGGTTGTGATCTCTCCTCTTTTATTCATGATTTCATTTATTTGCGTCCTTTCTCTTTTCTTTTTGATAAGTCTGGCCAGGGGGTTGTCAATCTTATTAATTCTTTCAAAGAACCAGATCCTAGTTGTGTTGATTTGTTCTATTGTTTTTTTGTTTGTTTGTTTCTATTTCACTGATTTCTGCTCTGATCTTTATGATTTCTCTTCTCCTGCTGGGTTTAGGCTTTCTTTGTTATTCTTTTTCCAGCTCCTTTAGGTGTAGGGTTAGGTTGTGTATTTGAAACCTTTCTTGTTCCTTGAGAAAGGCTTGTATTGCTATATATTTTTCTCTCAGGACTGCCTTTGCTGTGTCCCACAGATTTTGAACCGCTGTGTTCTCATTTTCATTTATTTCCATGAATTTTTTCAATTCTTCTTTAATTTCCTGGTTAACCCATTCATTCTTTAGAAGGATGCTCTTTAGTCTCCATGTATTTGCGTTCTTTCCAAATTTCCTCTTGTGATTGAGTTCTAGTTTCAGAGCATTGTGGTCTGAAAATATGCAGGGAATGATCCCAATCTTTTGATACCGGTTGAGACCTGATCTATGACCCAGGATGTGGTCTATTCTGGAGAATGTTCCATGTGCACTAGAGAAGAATGTATATTCTGTTGCTTTGGGATGGAATGTTCTGAATATATCTGTGATATCCATCTGGTCCAGTGTGTCATTTAAGGCCTTTATTTCCTTGTTGGTCTTTTGCTTGGATGATCTGTCCATTTCAGTGAGGGGAGTGTTAAAGTCTCCTACTATGATTGTATTACTGTCAATGTGTTTCTTTGATTTTGTTATTAATTGGTTTATATAGTTGGCTGCTCCCATGTTAGGGGCATAGATATTTAAAATTGTTAGGTCTTCTTGTTGGACAGACCCTTTGAGTATGATATAGTATCCTTCCTCATCTCTTATTATAGTCTTTGACTTAAACTCTAATTGATCTGATATAAGGATTGCCACCCCAGCTTTCTTCTGATGTCCATTAGCATGGTACATTGTTTTCCACCCCCTCACTTTAAATCTGGAGGTGTCTTCGAGTCTAAAATGAGTTTCTTGTAGGCAGCATATTGATGGGTTTTGTTTTTTAATCCATTCTGATACCCTGTGGTTTTTTTTTTTAATTGGGTCATTTAGCCCATTAATATTCAGGGTAACTATTGAGAGATATGAATTTAGTACCATTGTATTGCCTGTAAGGTGACTGCTACTGTATAGTGTTTCTGTTCCTTTCTGGTCTACTACTTTTAGGGTGTCTCTTTGCTTAGAGGACCGCTTTCAATATTTCCTGTAGAGTTGTTTTGGTGTTTGCAAATTCTTTCAACTTTTGTTTGTCCTGGAAGCTTTTTATCTCTCCTTCTATTTTCAATGATAGCCTAGCTGGATATAGTATTCTTGGCTGCATGTTTTTCTCGTTTAGTGCTCTGAATATATCATGCCAGTTCTTTCTGGCCTGCCAGGTCCCTGTGGATAAGTCTCCTGCCAATCTAATATTTTTACCACTGTATGTTACAGACTTCTTGTCCCGGACTGCTTTCAGGATTTTCTCTTTGTTGCTAAGACTTGTAAATTTTACTATTAGATGATGGGTCGTGAACCTATTCTTATTGATTTTGAGGGGGGATTCTCTGCATCTCCTGGATTTTGATGCTTGTTCCCTTTGCCAAAATTTGGGGTAATGTATATTAATTATAATGGTGACTAGAACAGGATCACCCACTTAATTTTGGGAGTATTTTGGTCTCTTAGAATAAACTACCTCCCAAAATTTAAAGAATGAAAAACGTATATAAGTGTAAACACAATGAAGGGATGGAATATGACTACAAAGATGAAAAAAATTATTTTTTTAAACTTCTAATAAAAGGAGTTGATAAGGTAAGTTGTTTGGGAGAATAAAGAAAAAGAAGGTGGAGAGAATTTGCTCGGGCTAGAGACTAGAACAAGCCCAGTGCTAGATCTAGGGTGTATTTTGATCTATTAGAAGAAGTTGTATCCCAAATTTTTTAGAAGAAAAAGCCCTATGTGTATACAAAAAATACAGTTAGATACAATGAAGGATAAAATATGACTATAATAATGAAGGTTCAAAAAAGATTTTTTTTAAATGAAAGGTATTGTTAAAATAAACCAATTAAAAAACGTTAAAAGAGGAAAGGGTAAAAGTTAAAAAAAAATTTAGCAGAAGAAAAAAAGTTAAATTAAAAAAATTAATTAACTTTGCAAGACTAAAGAATCATAGGGAGAAAGTCATGAATTCCATGCTTTGCTTTCTCCTCCTCTGGAATTCCACCATTCTCCTTGGTAATCGAACTTGGTCTTGGTTGGATTTCTTGTTGATCTTCTGGGGGAGGGGCGTGTTGTAGTGATTCTCAAGTGTCTTTGCCCAAGGCAGAATCGCACCACCCTTACCAGGGGCCGGGCTAAGTAATCTGCTTGGGTTCGCTTTGGGGAGCTTTTGTTCCCTGAACACTTTCCACATAGTTCCAGAGGACGGGAATGAAAATGGTGGCCTCCCCGTCTCTGGCCTGGAGGAGCCAAGAGTTTGGGGGCCACTCCTCAGTGCGCTCTCAGAGAAAAGCTCTCAATCATTGCCATCTCCCTGGCCTCTGGCTGCGCTCTGAGGTCACCCAGCCTGTGACAAAGGTTCTCTGTCTCTGTCATACAGCTCTGCCTGGAATCTCCAAACCCCACAGATCCCTGAGCTCTTCTGGGGGGGGATCTCTCCGGTCTTGTGGGGACCCCACTCACAGAGCAGTGGCCTGTGCCACGGATTATGGTTCAAGGTGACCCTGAGCTGAGAGCTCACTCCTCAGCAGAGCTCACTCCTCAGCTCTGTCTCTGTAGCCAGCTTCCCCACTCTAATAACCTGCGAGCTCTGCGACACTCAGACACCCCTGATCCTTCTGTGACCCCGTGGGACCTGAGACCATAGTGTCGCTGCGTGGGCTTCACCCCAGTTTAGCCTCTGGAGTGATGTCCCTCAGTGGAGCAGGTTTTAAAAGTTCTGATTTTGTGCTCCATCGCTCTGGTGCTTGCCAGGAGCTGGCCCCTCCACCCGTGGTCTATCTTCCTGTGGTTTGGATTCACTTCTCCGCAGGTCCTACCTTTCAGAAAGTGGTGGATTTTCTGTTTCTAGAATTGTTGCTCTTCCTCTCTTTGATATCCTGTTGGATTTGTAGGTGTTTGGAATGGTTTGATAAGCTATCTAGCTGATCTCCTGCTACCTGATGTCATCTCAGCCTGCTACTTCTCTGCCATCTTGATTCCTCCCCCCAACAATATTTATTCTTTCAATCCATGAGCATGGAACATTTTTCCATTTCTTTGTGTCTTCTTCAATTTCTTTCATGAGTGTTCTATAGTTATCTGAGTACAGATCCTTTGTCTCTTTCGTTAGATTTATTCCTGGTATCTTTTGGTTTTGGGTGCAATTGTAAATGGGATAGACTCCTTAATTTCTCTTTCTTCTGTCTCATTGTTAGTGTATAGGAATGCAACCAATTTCTGTGCACTGATTGTATATCATGCTGAATTTTGCTGAATTCCTGTATGAATTCTAGCAATTTTGGAGTGGAGTCTTTTGGGTTTTCCACATAGAGTATCATGTCCTCTGAAAAGAGTGAGAGTTTAACTTCTTCTTTGCTGATTCTGATGCCTTTCATTTCTTCTTGTTTTCTGGTTGCTGAGGTTAGGACTTCCAATACTATATTGAACAGCAATGGTGAGAGAGGAAGGACATCCCTGCCATGTTTCTGATCTTAGAGGGAAAGCTCTTCTTTTCCCCATAGAGAATGATATTCACTGTCTATTCATATATGGCTTTTATGATATTGAGGTATGTTCTCTCTAGCCTTACACTGTGAAGAGTTTTAACTAAGAAAGAATGCTGTACTTTGTCAAATGCTTTTCTGCATCTATTGAGAGTATCATATGGTTCTTGTTCTTTCTTTTATTTATGTAGTGTATCACATTGGTTGATTTGTGGGTGTTGAATCAAACTTGCAGCCATGGAATAAATCCCATTTGGTTGTAGTGAATTATCCTTTTAATGTACTGTTGGATACTATTGGCTAGTATATTGGTGAGAAGTATTGCATCCATGCTCATCAGGGATATTGGTTGGTAATTCTTTTTGGTGGTGTCTTTGTCTGGTTTTGGGATCAAGGGGATGCTGGCCTCATAAAATTAGTTTGGAAGTTTTCTTTTCATTTCTATTTTTTGAAACAGCTTCAGAAGCATAGGTATTAATTCTTCTTTAAATGTTTGGTAGAATTCCCCTGGGAAGCTAACTGGCCCTGGGCTCTTTTGGGGGAAGCCCAAAAGCCCTGGGGTTTTGTTGGGAGATTTTTTATTACTGCTTCAATTTCCTTGCAGATTATGGGTTTGTTCGGGTTTTCTATTTCTTCAGGTTCAGTTTTGGTAGTTTACATGTCTCTAGGAATGGATACACTTTTTTCAGATTGCTTAATTTGTTGGCATATAGGTGCTTATAAAATGTTCTTACAATGTTTGTATTTCTTTGGTGTTGGTTGTTATCTCTCCTCTTTCATTATTTTATTTACTTAGGTCCTTTCTCCTTTCTTTTTGATAAGTCTGGCCAGGGGGTTATCAATCTTATTATTTCTTTCAAAGAACTAGCTCCTTGTTTCATTGATCTGTCCTACTTATCTTTTGGTTTCTATTTCATTGATTTCTCCTCTGATCTTTATTATTTCTCTTATTTAGAATTTATTTGCTGTTCGTCCTTCAGGTCCTTTAGGTATAAGGTTAGGTTGTGTATTTAAGAAATTTCTTGATTTTTGAGAAAAGCTTGTATTGCTTTTTAGTTCCCTTTTAGGACCACCTTTGTTGCATTCCAAAGATTTTGAACTGTTGTGTTTTCATTTCATTTTCATTTTGTTTCCATGAATTCTTCTTTAATTTCCTGGTTGACTAATTCATTCTTTAGTAGGATGCTCTCTAACCTCCATGCATTTGAGCTCTTTCCAAATTTCCTCTTCTTACTGAATTCTAGTTTCAAAGCATTGAGGTCGAAAAATATGCAGGGAATGATCCCAGTCTTTTGGTATCGGTTGAGACCTGATTTGTGACCTGGTGTGTGATCTATTCTGGGGAATGTTCCATGCACACTAATGAAGAATGTGCATTCTGTTGCTTTAGGATCGAACAATCTGAATATATCTATGAAGTCCATCTGGTCTAGTGTGTCACTGAAAGCCCTTTATCTTTGTTGATCTTCTGCTTAGATGATCTGTCCATTGCAGGGAGGGGTTGTTAAAGTCCCCTACCATTATTGTATTATTATGGATATGTTTCTTTGATTTTGTTAAAATTGGCTTATATATTTGGCTGCTCCCATGTTGGCGACATAAATATTTATAATTGTTAGAACTTCTTGTTGAAAAGACCCTTTAATTACGATATAGTGTCCTTCCCCAGCTCTTATTACAGTCTTTGATTTAAAATCTGATACGTCTGATATAAAGATTGCCACCCCAGCTTTCTTTTTTCATTTTAACGTCTTAATTTTATTTAATTTTTTCAATGTTCCAAAATTGTTTATGCACCACACCCAGTGCTCCATGCAATACATGCCCTCTTTAATACCCAACACCAGGCTCACACATCTCCCCACCCCTTCCTGTCCAAAACCTCAGTTTGTTTCTCAGAGTCCACCATTTCTCATGCTTCATCTCCCCCTCCAATTTCCCCCAATTCACTCTTCCTTTCCTTCTCCTAATGTCCTCTACATTATTCCTTATGTTCCACAAGTAAGTAAAGCCATATGATAATTGGCATCCTCTGCTTGACTTATTTCACTCAGCATAATCTCCTCTAGTCCCATCCATGTTAATATAAAAGTTGGGTATTCATCCTTTCTGATGGAGGCGTAATATTCCATTCTATATATGGACCACATCTTCTTTATCCATTCATCTGTTGAAAGGCATCTTGGCTGTTTCCATAGTTTGGTGATTGTGGACATTGCTGCTATGAACATTGGGGTAGAGATAGCCCTTCTTTTCACTTCTTTTCTGTATCTTTGGGGTAAATACCCTGTAGTGAAATTGCAGGGCCATAGAGTAGCTTTATTTTTAATTTTGTTGAGGAATCTCCACACTGTTTTCCAAAGTGTCTGCACCAATTTGCACTCCCACCAAAGTGTAAGAGGGTGAGGGAGGAGTCAAGATGGTGGAGAAGTACCAGGCTGAGACGACATTGGGTAACAGGAGATCAGCTAGATAGCTTATCTAACCATTGCAAACACCTACAAATCCAATAGGAAATCAAAGAGAAGAAGAGCAACAATTCTATAAACAGAAAATCAATCACTTTCTGAAAGGTAGGACCTGCGGAGAAGTGAATCCAAAGCGACGGGAAGACGGACCACGGTGGGAGGGGCTGGCTCCCGGCAAGCGGTGGAGCAAAGGAGCACAAAATCAGGACTTTTAAAAGTCTGCTCCATGGAGGGACATTGCTCCAGAGGCTAAACTGGGGGGAAGCCCACGTGGTGTCAGCGTAACCCCAGGTCCCGTGGGTCACAGAAGGACTGGGGGTGTCTGAGTGTCGCAGAGCTCGCAGGTATTAGAGCAGGGAAGCCGGCTACAGTGACAAAGCTGAGGAGTGAGCTCTCAGCTCAGGGTTACCTTGAGCCGGTCACAGGCTGGGTGGGTACGGAGCGCGGCCGGAGGCCACGGAGACGGAAGCGACCGGGTGCTTTTCTCCAAGTGTGAGCAATTGAGTGCTTTCCTCCAGTGCAACCGAGGACAGGGAGATGGGGACAGTTGGGCGCTTTTCTCTGAGGGTGCACTGAGGAGCGGGACCCCGAGCTCTCAGCTCCTCTGGGCCGGAGATTGGGAGGCCGCCATCTTCATTCCCATCCTCCGGAACTCTACAGAAAACATTCAGGGAACAAAAGCTCCCAAAAGTAAACCTGAGTGGATTACATAGCCTGGCCCCTGGTAAGGGTGGTACAATTCCACCTGTGGCAAAGACACTTGAGAATCACTACAACAGGCCCCTCCCCCAGAAGATCAACAAGAAACCCATCCAAAACCAACTTCACTCACCAAGAACATCGGAATTCCAGAGGAGGAGAAAGCAAATCTTATCTGGACAAAATGACAAGGTGGAAAAACTCACCACACACACAAAAAAAGAGCCAGGGGCAGTACCGAAGGCTGGGGACCTAAGCAATACAGACATTGGTAATATGACAGATCTAGAGTTCATAATGACGATTCTCAAGGTTCTAGCCGGGCTCAAAAAAGGCATAGAAGATATTAGAGAAACCCTCTCTGGAGAGATAAAAGCCCTTTCTGGAGAAATAAAAGAACTAAAATCTAACCAAGTTGAAATCAAAAAAGCTATTAATGAAATGCAATAAAAAATGGAAACTCGTACTGCTAGGATCTTTGTGGCAGAAGAAAGAATTAGTGACATAGAAGACCAAATGACAGAGAATAAAGAAGCTGAGCAAAAGAGAGACAAAAAAATACTGGGCCATGAAGAGAAAATTTGAGAGATAAGCGACACCATAAGACGACACAACATTAGAATAATTGTTATTCCAGAAGAAGAAGAAAGAGAGAGGGGAGCAGAAGGTATATTGAAGAGAATTACTGTAGAGAATTTCCCTAATGTGGCAAAGGGAACAAACATCAAAATCCAGGAGATGCTAAGAACGCCCCTCAAAATCAATAAAAATAGGTCCACACCTCGTCACCTGATAGTAAAATTTACAAGTCTTAGCGACAAAGAGAAAATCCTGAAAGCAGCCCAGGAAAAGAAGTCTGTAACATACAGGGGTAAAAACATTAGATTGGGAGCAGACCTATCCATGGAGACCTGGCAGGCCAGAAAGAACTGGCATGATATATTCAGAGCACTAAACGAGAAAAACATGCAGCCAAGAATACTATATCCAGCTAGGCTATCATTGAAAATAGAAGGAGAGATAAAGAGCTTCCAGGACAAACAAAAGTTGAAAGAATTTGCAAACACCAAACCAGCTCTACAGAAAATATTGAAAGCGGTCCTCTGAGCAACGAGAGACCATAAAAGTAGTAGATCAGAAAGAAACAGGGACAATATACAGTAACAGTCACCTAACAGGCAATACAATGGTACTAAATTCATATCTCTCAATAGTTACCCTGAATATTAATGGGCTAAATGACCCAATTAAAAAAAAAACACAGGGTATCAGAATGGATTAAAAAACAAAACCCATCAATATGCTGCCTACAAGAAACTCATTTTAGACTCGAAGACACCTCCAGATTTAAAGTGAGGGGGTGGAAAACAATGTACCATGCTAATGGACATCAGAAGAAAGCTGGGGTGGCAATCCTTATATCAGATCAATTAGAGTTTAAGTCAAAGACTATAATAAGAGATGAGGAAGGATACTATATCATACTCAAAGGGTCTGTCCAACAAGAAGACCTAACAATTTTAAATATCTATGCCCCTAACATGGGAGCAGCCAACTATATAAACCAATTAATAACAAAATCAAAGAAACACATTGACAGTAATACAATCATAGTAGGAGACTTTAACACTCCCCTCACTGAAATGGACAGATCATCCAAGCAAAAGACCAACAAGGAAATAAAGGCCTTAAATGACACACTGGACCAGATGGATATCACAGATATATTCAGAACATTCCATCCCAAAGCAACAGAATATACATTCTTCTCTAGTGCACATGGAACATTCTCCAGAATAGACCACATCCTGGGTCATAGATCAGGTCTCAACCGGTATCAAAAGATTGGGATCATTCCCTGCATATTTTCAGACCACAATGCTCTGAAACTAGAACTCAATCACAAGAGGAAATTTGGAAAGAACGCAAATACATGGAGACTAAAGAGCATCCTTCTAAAGAATGAATGGGTTAACCAGGAAATTAAAGAAGAATTGAAAAAATTCATGGAAATAAATGAAAATGAGAACACAGCGGTTCAAAATCTGTGGGACACAGCAAAGGCAGTCCTGAGAGAAAAATATATAGCAATACAAGCCTTTCTCAAGGAACAAGAAAGGTTTCAAATACACAACCTAACCCTACACCTAAAGGAGCTGGAAAAAGAATAACAAAGAAAGCCTAAACCCAGCAGGAGAAGAGAAATCATAAAGATCAGAGCAGAAATCAGTGAAATAGAAACAAACAAACAAAAAAACAATAGAACAAATCAACACAACTAGGATCTGGTTCTTTGAAAGAATTAATAAGATTGACAACCCCCTGGCCAGACTTATCAAAAAGAAAAGAGAAAGGACGCAAATAAATGAAATCATGAATAAAAGAGGAGAGATCACAACCAACACCAAAGAAATACGAACAATTGTAAGAACACACTATGAGCAACTCTACGCCAACAAATTTGACAATCTGGAAGAAATGGATGCATTCCTAGGGACATATAAACTACCACAACTGAACCAGGAAGAAATAGAAAACCTGAACAGACCCATAACCAGTAAGGAGATTGAAACAGTCATCAAAAATCTCCAAACAAACAAAAGTCCAGGGCCAGACGGCTTCCCAGGGGAATTCTACCAAACATTTAAAGAAGAATTAATCCCTATTCTCCTGAAACTGTTCCAAAACATAGAAATGGAAGGAAAACTTCCAAACTCATTTTATGAGGCCAGCATCACCTTGATCCCCAAACCAGACAAGGATCCTATCAAAAAAGAGAATTACAGACCAATATCCTTGATGAACACAGATGTGAAAATTCTCACTAAAATACTAGCCAATAGGATCCAACAGTACATTAAGAGGATTATTCACCACGACCAAGTGGAATTTATTCCAGGGCTGCAAGGTTGGCTCAACATCCGCAAATCCATCAATGTGATACAATACATTAATAAAAGAAAGAACAAGAACCATATGATACTCTCAATAGATGCTGAAAAAGCATTTGACAAAGTACAGCATCACTTCCTGATCAAAACTTTTCAAAGTGTAGGGATAAAGGGCACATACCTCAATATTATCAAAGCCATCTATGAAAAACCCACTGCAAATATCATTCTCTATGGAGAAAAACTGAAAGCTTTTCCGCTAAGGTCAGGAACACGGCAGGGATGTCCGTTATCACCACGGCTGTTCAACATAGTACTAGAAGTCCTAGCCTCAGCAATCAGACAACAAAAAGAAATTAAAGCCATCCAAATCGGCAAAGAAGAAGTCAAACCCTCACTCTTTGCAGATGATATGATACTATATGTGGAAAACCCAAAAGGCTCCACTCCACATCTGTTAGAACTTGCACAGGAATTCAGTAAAGTGTCAGTATATAAAGTCAATGCACAGAAAACAGTTGCATTTCCTTACACTAACAACAAGACAGAAGAAAGAGAAATTGAGGAGTCGATCCCATTTACAATTGCACCCCAAACCATAAGATACCTAGGAATAAACCTAACCAAAGAGGCAAAGAATCTTTACTCAGAAAACTATAAAGTACTCATGAAAGAAATTGAGGAAGACACAAAAAAATGGAAAAATGTTCCATGCTCATGGATTGGAAGAACAAATATTGTGAAAATGTCTATTCTACCTAAAGCAATCTACACATTTAATGCAATCCCTATCAAAATCCCATCCATTTTATTCAAGGAAATAGAACAAATAATCCTAAAATTTATATGGAACCAGAAAAGACCTTGAATAACCCACAGAATATTGAAAAAGAAAGCCAAAGTTGGTGGCTTCACAATTCCAGACTTCAAGCTCTATTACAAAGCTGTCATCATCAAGACAGTATGGTACTGGCACAAAAACAGACACATAGATCAATGGAATAGAATAGAGAGCCCGGAAATAGACCCTCAACTCTATGGTCAACTAATCTTCAACAAAGCAGGAAGGAATGTTCAATGGAAAAAAGACAGCCTCTTCAACAAATGGTGTTGGGAAAATTGGACAGCCACATGCAGAAAAATGAAATTGGACCATTTTCTTACACCACACACAAAAATAGACTCAAAATGGATGAAGAACCTCAATGTGAGAAAGGAATCCATCAAAGTCCTTGAGGAGAACACAGGCAGCAACCTCTTTGACCTCAGCCGCAGCAACTTCTTCCTAGGAACATCGCCAAAGACAAGGGATCAAGGGCAAAAATGAACTATTGGGACTTCATCAAGATCAAAAGCTTTTGCACAGCAAAGGAAACAGTTAACAAAACCAAAAGACAGCTGACAGAATGGGAGAAGATACTTGCAAATGACATATCAGATAAAGGGCTAGTATCCAAAATCCATAAAGAGCTTATCAAACTCAACACCCAAAGAAAAATAATCCAATCAAGAAATGGGCAGAGGCCATGAATAGACATTTCTGCAAAGAAGACATCCAGATGGCCAACAGACACATGAAAAAGTGTTCCACATCACTCAGCATCAGGGAAATACAAATCAAAACTACAATGAGATACCACCTCACACCAGTCAGAATGGCTAAAATTAACAAGTCAGTGAATGACAGATTCTGGTGAGGATGCAGAGAAGGGGAACCCTCCTACACTGTTGGTGGGAAGGCAAGTTGGTGCAACTACTCTGGAAAACAGCATGGAGTTTCCTCAAAAAGTTGAAAATAGAGCTACCTTACAACCCAGCACTACTGGGTATTTACCCTAAAGATACAAATGTAGTGATCCAAAGGGGCATGTGCACCTGAATGTTTATAGCAGCAATGTCCACAATAGCCAAACTATGGAAAGAACCTACATGTCCATCAACAGATGAATGGATAAAGAAGAACTGGTATACATATACAACGGAATACTATGCAGCCATCAAAAGGAATGGAATTTTGCCATTTGCAATGATATGGATGGAACTAGAGGGTATTATGCTGAGTGAAATAGTCAATGGGAGAAAGACAACTATCATATGATCTCCCTGATATGAGGAAGTGGAGATGCAACGTGGGGGTTTTGGCGGTTAGGAGAAGAATAAATGAAAGAAGATGGGTTTGGGAGGGAGACAAACCAGAAGAGACTCTTACTGTCACACACACAAAAAAATGAGGCTGACTGGTGGGAGGGGGGTAGGGAGAGGGTGGTGGGGTTATGGACATTGGGGAGGGTATGTGATATGGTGAGTGCTGTGAAGTGTGTAAACCTGCCGATTCACAGACCTTTAGCCCTGGGGCTAATAATACATTATATGTTTATAAAAAAAATTAAAAAAAGAATAAATATTGTTAAAATCTCTATGCTTCCTAGAGCAATCTACACTTTTAATACAATCCTTATCAAAATACCATCATCATTTTTCACAGAGTTGAAACAAATGATCCTAAAATTTGTATGGTACCAGAAAAGACTCCGACTAGTCAAAGGAAAGTTGAAAAAGGAAACCAAAACTGGTGGTATCACAATTCTGGACTTCAAGCTCTATTACAAAGTTGTAATCATAAAGATAGCTTGGTCATAGATCAATGGAACAGAATAGGAAACTCAGAAATGGAACCTCAACCCAATGAGCAACTAGTCTTTGACAAAGCATGAAAGCATATCCAATGGAAAAAAGACAGTCTCTTCAACAAATGGTGTTGGAAAAATTGGACAGCCACATGCAGAAGAATGACTCTGGATCATTTCTTACACTATATACAAAAATAGACTCAAATGGATGAAAGACCTCAATGTGAAACTGGAATCCATCAAAACCCTAGATAAGAACACAGGGAAAAACCTCTTTGACCTCAGCCACAGCAACTTCTTGCTAGACATATGTTCAAAGGCAAGGGGAAAAAAGGCAAAAATGAACTATTGGGACTTCATAAACTTTTGCAAAGGAAAAAAAAGCAAAGGAAACAGTTGACAAAAGGAAAAGACAACTGACAGAATGGGAAAAGATATTTGCAAATGACATGAGATAAAGGGGTAGTATCAAAAATCTATAGAGAATTTATCAAACTCAACATCCAAAGAACAAATAATTCAGTAAGGAAATGAGCAAAAGACATGAACAGACATTTCTCCAAAGACGTATAAATGACCAACAGACACATGAAAAGATGTTCAACATCACTCAGCATCAAAGAAATACAAATCAATGGGGCACCTGGGTGGCTCAGTGGGTTAAGCCTCTGCCTTCGGCTCGGGTCATGATCCTGGAGTCCTGGGATCGAGTCCCACATCAGGCTCTCTGCTCAGCGGGGAGCCTGCTTCCCCCCTCTGCCTGCCTCTCTGCCTACTTGTGATCTCTTTCAAATAAATAAATAAAATCTTAAAAAAAAAAAGAAATACAAATCAAAACCACAACGCAATACCACCTCACACCAGTCAGAATGGCTAAAATTAACAAGTCAGGAAATGACAGATGTTAGTGAGGATGAAGAGAAAGGAGATACCTCCTACATTTTTGGTGGGAATGCAAGCTGGTGCAGCCACTCTGGAAAACTGTATGGAGGCTCCTCAAAAGGTTGAAAATAGAATTACCCAGCAATAGAACTACTCAGCATTTCACTACTGGGTATTTACCTTATAGATACAAAGATAGTAATCCGGAGGGGCACCTGCACCCCAATGGTTATGGTAGCAATGTCCACAATAGCCAAACTATGGAAATAGCCAAGATGTCCATTGACAGATGAATGGATATAGAAGATGTGGAACATATATACAGTGGAATGTTATACAACAATAAAAAATGAAATCTTGTCATTTGCAAGGATGTGTATGGAACTAGAGGGTATTATGCTAAGTGAAATAAGTCAAGCGGAGAAACGCAATCATCATATGATCCCACTGATATGTGGAATTTAAGAAATGAAACAGAGGATCATAGGAGAGGAAAAAACAAAAGATGAAACCAGAGAGGGAGATAAACCACAGAGACTCTTAATCATAGGAAATAAACCGAGGGTTGCTGGAGGGGAGTGGTGTAGAGAGATTGGGTAACTGGGTGATGGACATTAAGGAAGACACATGATATAATGAGCTCCGGGTTTTATATAAGGCTGATGAATCACAGGTTTGTAACTCTGAAACCAATAATACATTATATGTTAATTAATTTAAATAAAAACATTTTTAAAAAGAGTAAAAAACAATACTATACATAAGATTCTTCTAGAAAATAAAAACTAAAAAAAAAATAATAAAGCTTCAGAACAGCTTGTAATCTTGGGGCTCACTAAATTTCAACTCTTGGTCCTTCTCTGTTAGATATTTCACTACTTGCTCATAAGTAAGTTTGAATCACTCATCCCCTTAACACACTGACCTTCCCTACTTGGTGTGCTGTCATCTAGTTCTGTTTACATAGGTCTCACTGAGAAAACATTCAACACGTATTTATTCAACATCTAACCTTTACCAGGCACTGTTCTAGGATGTTGAGATAGCTCAGTGAAAAAAACTGGCAAACAACATTAACCCTCATAGAGCTTACATTCTGCTGAGAAAAGACAGACAATAAAAAATAAAGTCATTTGAAGGAGATAAGCACTATGGGAAAAAAGCAAACAGAGCAAAGTCCAGGGATTGGAAGTTCCAGGGCAGTACTTTTTGCAATTTTAAGTAGGATGTCCTGGGGCAAGTCTCTTTCATGCTGTAACCTCATCTGACTTTACTAGCACGGTTCTATTTCTTCTTGAACAAATCAGGCTGGCCTTTGTTGTTCTTTGGGATCTTCACACTTCCCCTGGATCTAGGTAAAAGCCACTAGAGTGTTTGCTTCAGAGTTTCTCTGTCTTTCAAAGTAATAATTCTCTGTTCTTTGAAGCTAGAATTTGTGTTATTTTGTTCCAGATTGTGAAAGAGAGTATATTAAACAACTAAATCATTCAAGATTTAAAAAAATAAATCTGCTTCTACAAGCAGTTTTAGAGTTTGGTTAGTTTCCATCAACATGTTCCTTATTGAGACATTTCTGAATTAGTTTTTAAAAACAGATGCTAGTGTGAAATAGATATGTACCTTAAGAATTTCCAACCACTGACTTCACACTAATTTTATGCCTAATTACATAACTTTTCTGATCTAGAATTTTGATCTTTTTTTAAGATTTTGTTTATTTATTTGAGAGAGAGAGAGAGCACAGAAAGAGAGGGAAAAGGAGAAGAAGACTCCCCGCTGAACAGAGAGCCTGATGTGGGACTCAATCCCAGGACCCCAAGATCATGACCTGAGCTGAAGGCAGATACTTAACTGACTGAGCCACCCAGGTGTCCTAGAATTTTGATCTTTAGAGTACAGTTGTTTTCCCAAGAAGGTGGTATAAAGGTGACTACTCAGTTGCGAGACTGAGTTTTTATATGGTTATACATCCCTTACCTGTTTTTTCCACTTCCTTTCATCAACTCCAATTGGGCCAGCCCTCACCCGCCCTCCTGTTCCTATCCTACCTAGAACACAGAATTGGGTCTACAGCTAGGTTCCCAAATCTGGTCTACCTGTTCTATCTCGAATAAGTAACCAGCTGCCTGCCTCTGTTGGAGCAGGGTAGCTCAGACTAGCATGAATGCATTCTTCTCTTAGAACATCAAGGGCAACTTTTATATAAATCCAATGCCATGGTGTTATCACAATTGACTTTGTCCTCTATTTACTGAACACCATCTTATTTCTAAATACACTCTCTCTTATTAGGAATATTCTTCCTTCTATAACCCTAATAGTAAGTTAGGAAAACTTGCATGTTTTTAGTAATCTGGAATTTGTGTTTAGAGATAAAAACCAAAGTAATTCAAATTACTGTTCTATTATTCTGATGTTGGATAATTTTTTAAAAATTGGACTGTCCCCTGAATCTATGTGCTGATGACAGAAAAAGGCTTTGCCATTTCAATAGCTCATAGGGAAGACAGCTGAAGAATTCATTGGCAAGCTTTGGGTGCTGCTTTTTACAGTATTTAATTATGAAATGTAGACAATTCATTGCCAGATTATTGCTACAAAACGGCAATAATCTCAAAGAACTTTTACATAAGATTGTAAATGTGGTTGTAAAAAACAGACATCTGAGGAGAAAGATACACATAAATCAACAGAATGTTTATATGTGGTGCCATGTGGGGGAAGCCTGATATAGCATTAATCCCTCTTGGAATGCACTGAATTTATGGAATGTGGAGCATTTTGTTAGAGTATGAGTATGCATTCTTAATATACCACCACTACCTGTCTGAGACTAGAGTTTGCTTCAGTATTTACTGTGAGACTAAAATATTACCAATGCAATGAACCATCGAATGGATTTGTAGCAGAGAAAAGCTATTAACCAGCCAATGAAAAGTTTGAACACTTGAACAAATGTTTATTGACAAAACTACTATGTGTCAAATACTTTTCATACAGATATGAAAAACACACTCCCTATTTTGGGGGGAGATTTGCAATCCAGGCTAGGAATTGCATACATAGGCTTGTGCTCCACTACTCCTTCATGTAGCATCCAGGGCAGACATGACACACTTCCTTCCAAACCTAGCTGCTCAGTGGACACATTCTTCCACATAGCCCTCCAGGAAGCCATCACCAAATGATTTGTATTTGCATGTGAGAGAATATTAATACTATTTTATTACTAATAAGAGCTAATAATTATGGGTACTGACTTTATAGCCAGGGCTCTGTACCATGTCCATGTATTATATTAGCTCATGTTATTTCCACAACAGTTTCAATAGGTAGCTATTTTTATTCCCATTTTACAGATAAGGAAATTGAGGCTGAGGGAGACTCACTAATTCGGCACATTGACATGACTGGTAAACATCAAAGTCACCATATGAACCCAGGCAGTGGGAATCAACTGTTCATACTATCCAGTACTGCCTGTTATATTCCATCTCTGATTAAGTCCATCAACTGTTTTAATATTAAATCCTCTTACATTTTTTTCTTCTTGAAACAGAAGAAACTGTTATATTTAGCTTTTTAGATTTTATTTTTCAAATCTTTAAGTCTGTTAGATTTTTTTTTTTAAGATTTACTTATTTTAGAGAGAGAGAGAGAGAAAGCTCATGAGTGGGAGGAGTAGAGGAAGAGAATCTCAAGCAGACTCCTTCCTGAGTGTGGAGTCTGATGAGGGCTCAATTTCATGACCCTGAGATCATGACCTGAGCTGAAACTAAGAGTTGGTGTTTGACTGACTATACTACCAAGGTGTCCCTGTTAGATATTCTTTTTATTCATGCATGCAAAAATTGCTGAACAAACACTAAGTTCCAAACCCTGGGCTAGACATTAAAAAACAGCAGTGAATAAGGTGAAGGAGTTTCCGACAATGTGGACCTGCTATTCTTCCCTGTCTCAATGAGCATCCTGTTCTTTAACTCTAGAACTCTGTTCTGGAGACTTTATTCTGTGAATTTTAGGAACAGGTGTGTCCCAGGAACACTGCTTGCAGGGAACTTGCTGCAGTAGGATCCAGCTATGTGCCCACCACTCATTGTGCCAGGTGCCATGTCCCACAGCTTCAAAGAGAAGCTGGCTTTGGCCATTGTGACTGCGGATCAGGTTGTTCTTTAGGATGTCACAAAGACTGGTAAACATTGGAACTTCGAGACAAGACCACATCCTTAGAAGGATACACATACAAACTCTTGAGTCTGAAGATAGGAGATTTACACCACAACTATTGTTGTAGACCCAAACTGATTCCATGGTCCATGAAGTCACTGTGAACTTCAGTAAATAGAAAGGAAGTTTCTTAGACAGGTAGGCAGAGAGAGAGAGAGTGGGACATTGGATACAATAACTCAACCATGTGGCAAGGGGTTCTTTCTTAGGTTGGCAACTCCTGCCTCTTAGGGAAGTCGTTATAGATTTTTTCTTCTGGAGAAAAAGGTAAAAATCTGGTTACCTTTTGTGGTTCATCTTCCTGGGAGGATGTATATTGTAAAATTTGGAAAAGATCAACCAAAAGCATTGAATATGAAAAGGAAGCAATCTTTGTGTGAAAAGTTGACCTGCTTTATTAGAAGGTATATGACACAGGAAGATGCTTTTTGCAGATTCTATATATAATTTCTTCTGACACCTCCTGGTTGACTGCCCTGGGATAAGACTGACTAGACATGTGTAGGGCATATATAGAAGAAGTTCAGCAAGAGCAAGTCAGGGCCTCTATACAGGAGGGACTTACAGTTCAGGCAGACCACTGTGGTGAGGCTGGGTCTCTCTAATTGAGACCCAGATTCAATTAGAGCCAAATCGTTAACTTGGTTTATAAGTTTATAAAGCTGTAAACCTTTTTAAGTTTTACAATGGCCAAGTCCTCAATTCGGACAATAAATGCAGATAGTCACCCAGTCATTATATGGCTCTTACAACTGGAGTCATGTCTTTCATCCTTCTTTCATAGTCCACTGTAGCATCAGCCTTATTGAATCATGTTCAGATCCTGAAACCTGTTCTGCTTTCTTTAATCTCTAGGCCATTGAACTTACTGTTCCTTCACCCAGCATCACTGCCCCACTCACACCCATGGCCCTCTTCTTTGCTGGGAGCAGGGCTAGTTGTCTTTACATGAAGCTTCAGTTATCACTTCCCCTAGGAAGTCTTTCCTGCCCCACCCTTCCTCCCCCAGCTGGGATTAGCTGCCCTCCTACATGTTTCTATTTCCCCATACCAGTACTTATCACAGCTTGCAACTTCCTGTATACTGGACCCTGTCTCTCACTATCCTGTAGTCACCATGAAGCTAGGCTAGTAACTTATTTGCAACTTTATCCCTAGTGAAGGCCAGAGTGCCTGATTCATAGCAGGGGTTCCATAAGCATTTTTGAGCTAAGGTTGAGGCCCAGTTTTCAGAATTGAAGGTCAAAGTCAGGGAGAGTTTCAAGACCACAATAATTGGGGCCAGAATCCAGATGATGGCTGGGCAGGACTGGCTTAAATTTCTCCTCTTAGGTCAGGGCAAACCTTTCAATGGGGACTGTGGAACTTCACTTGGGAGCCCATGTGAGCTGGGACCCAGGAGGGCCTGATTCCAGAAAACAGAGACACTTACCAATATCAATTTGGCACCGAACTGGAAAGACAAAATCTCAGAAGATGCATCCCCTCCCTTGGATGTAATTCAGCCCTGATGTCTGTATATGGAAGTGGGGGGCGGGGGGTAGGATAGAGAAAGAATATGTTGTAGGGGAGAAAACACGGATAAAGGGAAATGAACAAAACCTCCCTCTCTGGTCTCTAGGTCCAGTTCTCAAGACATGACTTCTTTTATTCTTTGTTATTTTACTCATCCAAACCTCTCCCAACTTTGGACATCTGGTTCCTGCCCTTGCCCTCTGTGCCCAAACCCCACCCCTAATATCAGCTTCCAACCTGGCTCTTCTAACAGATGCTTCCTGTTTAATTCATCCTTGCCTTTGCAACATTAGTCCTTGCCTTTTAAGAGTTTATTATAAGCATGGTCATTACTCAGGCTGCTCCATTTCCTAATAGAGGACCCCACAGGGCCTAGGCCTCTCTTCCTTTGAACCAGCTGATGATCTGGCCTTCTGGTCACTCAATCCCCATCCAGGCGTGCTTCCTGCTAGCTCTTTGGCTGGAGCTAGACCAAACTTCACCTGGCATTTTTATATCATACTCTAGTATTTTTTTTTTTTATTTTAACCAATATGTGCCTTATAGTATCAAGAGATTATGTGGAAAGGTGAAGGTCTTCTCGGCCTGAGTGAGATCTGAACAGAAGAGCCATGCTGTGCAATGAGTAGCCACTCATAAAATAATATTTACTGAGAACCTACTGGGTGCCAGCTATTGATCCATACAAAAAAATTACTTAGAGCAAAAATTAATAAGAAAGATATGAACAATATTTAAAAATTAGTTACCTATTACTATGGCAATTTAAACATTATCTTCTCCAGCATCCAAAAATGTGCTTCCCCATTCATGCACACTGGCAGACACCGCCGAGAAGAGTGTGTGAGCTTCCAGCCAAAGGGCATCACTAACCACTGCCTGCCTTTCATCTGGTACAGAGCCTCCTTCTCTGCTTCTCTCATGAAATTGGAGCCTTGTGGTTTCTTTTCAGAAGGAGAAAGGAGCCCTGGGTAAGAAATAGCTCACCAGTGGGTGAGGCAATAGGTGAATTACCTGCTTTCTGCTCCTGAAGTTTAATAAACTCTCATTAGACACAGAGGGAACAAAACTTTACTGACTTGCCTCTCATAAAAAGGGGTATTTGGGGGGGGCCTTGGATTCCAGACCTAGATCTGGGATTGCTGGTAGCTAGCTATTAAGTGTGTACTCTTTAGCATCTTTATGATGGTGTAGGTGCCAAGGTGAATTTAAATGACACCCTTAAATGAGCCTCAGGATCTCCTCTGGAGCGGTACTTACTACCGCCGTGGAGCTGAATGCATCTCCTAAATTTATCAAACATTTCTCGCACCTGGCCTGCCAAACATCCAAGTCCCTCAGGGACTCCTGCTTAGATGCTTACACCTTCTGGTACTGGCAGGCATTGAGCCATAGGTAATAGAGGTCAGGTGATATAGAGCCCAAGTAATGTGTTGATAGTGCATGATCTTCCAGAGAAAATATGGGCTTAAGTTAAAAGCCTGAATTAAGTAGTATCATTTCCTTTATTATCCAGGCTAGAGAGAGATCTTTGGCAATAGGAGAACTTTCTGGACAAAGGGATCTTCCAACTCCATCAGGTTGTAATGACAGTCTCCAGCAGTTCCAGGGCCTAGGGCCACTGCAGGCTTACGCTTCTCCTAGTGGTTCTCCACCTTTTGTCCTGTGCTGAAAACATCTGTCCATCAGCAGCAGTGGCTCCCAGAGGCAGGCACTCTTACCTGGGGTTAGAGAAAGGGAGGTACATGCTCCCCTGGGGTATGTGGGCCAGAATCCCATAGGGAAGCACTTTGAACATCCCCCTCCAGGATGATTCTGATGTTCCCCAAGGTTGTGAGCCCACTATTTAATAGTCACTATAGGTCTTAGGACTCTGGAGTGTGGAATAGGACAGACTCCAAAATCAGCCACGTGTCTTAGAGCTGTTTCTCCACCCAACTTGGGCAGAAGTCTCCCAGACAGATGATGTCAGTGCAACCAGAGAAAAGACTTGTTAAAATCTGTGCTCTCACTGGCTGAGAAAACTTTTCCCGGAACCCTCAGGAACTGGTGGTGGGAACGTGGACTGGGGCAGTCATTCCGGACAGCAATTTGGCAGTAGTTGGTGAAAATAAGTGCACACCCTATGACCCATCTGTCTCTGGAGTCTACGCCCCAGAGAAACTCAGGCCTGGATCCAAGAGGGATGTGTAGGAGGGTGCTTTGTGCAGTAGTGGGTGCAGGAATAATAATCATGGCGGTGATGATAATGATGGTTAACACTTGCTGGGAGCTTATGTGTGCCTAGCACTTTACACGTTCTCAGCACTGTGCACAAGGTAGATACTACAACTCTCTGCTTTAGAAATGGGAAGCTGAAATATGGGAAATTGAGTGAATGGGCTCAGTTCATACTGTTGGCAAATTGGAATGATGCCAGCCAGTCTGGCTCCCAGACACCCCAATCATTGTGTGTTATGATCTACCTCTGTGTCATCACTGACAAACGAATAAGTCAATGTGGGATACTGAAAAACATAGAGCTGAGTTAAAAGAAGAAGTGAAGAAAGAAATGAGTTCCCCATCCACTACTTGCTCTCTCTTTCTCCATGTATGTTGATACACACATAGGTAGATATATATTTGAAATGCATACAAAGACAACATAACATCATAAAATTTCAAGTGTATAACTGTACACACACATCCAAGTACATATTAGTGAGTATCTGGAGTAAGGGCAAGTGGAGGAAATGTATAAGACAAAACCAAACAAAACAAGAAAAAACCTGGCCTGGATGGCAATGATTGGGTGCCATGAGTTAGGGAGGTTCCCTGGAGTTCCTATGACCCCCCTCCCCCACAATTCTCTTCATGAAACTAGATGCAAAGCTCCTTCCCAACTTTAGGAAGGGTCAAAGAAGACAAGATCATTCTCATTTTCTTCCTCATGTCTCCCTCCTGCGAGTAGCAGAACCCTGCAATATGTGTGTGTTCTAGCTGGTGTTTTACTTCACACTAAAAATCTAAGTCTACTTCCTTCCATTTTACAGATGAGAAGAAAAGCAGTTCAGAGAGGTAGTGACCTTGCAGATTATCAGTGGAACTGGCACTTGACCCAAGTTCCTAGTGTGGAGGTGTGGTCCTGTGGTTTATAACTCACCCATTGGTTTCCTTTGTAGAAATAGCCACTGTTTCCATGAATCAGAGGAATTTCCCTGGCATTGTTTGATGAAGGCCTCAAAGCAAGGTCTATACATTCAGGGATGATAATAAAATTATTTTTTAAAAATATTTTATTTATTTTAGGGAGGGAGAGAGAGAGAGAGAGCACATGAGCAGAGGGAGGGGATGAAGGAGAAGCAGGCTCCCGCTGAGCAGGGAGTCTGATGCGAGACTCTTGATCCCAGGACCCTGGGATCATGACCTGAGCCATAGGCAAACACTTAACTGACTGAGCCCCCCAGGAGCCCCAATATTAAAATTATTTTAATTAAATTTTTCCTAGGGTGACAGAAGGATAAGGTATTATTGTGAACCTTTTCTTTTGAGAAAATTATTTATTTATATTTCATGTGTCTCTGGAAGTGGCTGATCCTAACAGTTGGCATTGTTTAGGACCTGCCCACATGCCATGGCATGCTTGTCTATAAGTAGGCATCTCAGCCCATTCCTGCCAGAGCATCTAGAAATGTGAATTCCAGTATTTCCAAGGGAGTTAAATATGTTCATAGCTCACATTACCGCATATCATTATTTTCTATGCAGATGGAGAATTAATTCATAGTTAATGATGTAATCAGACAGACTTCAGGGAATGATTCAACAGGCTGTTATTTGGCAAATGTGCAATGACCATAAAGTGCAGTTATCTCATTCGTCCTGTTTGGAGAGTCGCATTGGCATGGGAATTCAGCCTCTTTGAACCTTGAATGTTTTATTCTCACAACACTTATTTATAGGTTGCCCATAGTCTATGTGACATTGACAGAAGACACAATTCTGATGGGGGACCAATGAGCTATGAAACTGACCAGACAAAGATACATGAGGAAGCACCTATAGGATTGTGCCGCCCAAACTAGGGTTGCTGGTTAGAGCAAGGCTCTTCATAAATTATGTAAGGAGGCTATATCAGGGTCCTAAGCAAAGGGTGGGTGGGGTTTGGAGAGGAAGAGAGAAGAGGCAAGAAGGCAGGGTAGCAGTGCCTGAGTTGTGAAGGCAGAAGTGAGGAAGGAGTGAGGTGGGTCGGGGAGACGAGGACAGTGGAGAATGAGCTCTGAAGGGGAGGGAGGGATAACTTAGGAGGTGAGGGTCCAGGCTTGGCCTGCACCATGTGACTGATGGTGACATGGCTGAATGTGCAACTCATGCTGGCTCATACTCACTACAGGTCTGAAAGCCTGAGTTCACGGATCTGTGCTTTCAACTCTCTTTAAACACTAGAGGCAGAGAGGGGTGCCAAGTGGCAGAGTAATTTCCCTGGGAGCAGCTGTCAGGATGCTCAGAATCAAACAATACAGAAAGATGCCCCAAATGCACAGAGCACTCCCATCTGTGAGCCTTTGCACAAATCATTCCGCTTACCCGGATGGTCCTCCAGGTCTCCTCCCAGACCTGGGCTGTCCAAAATGGGGCTCCTAGCCACATATGGACTTGAAGCGCAGATGTACCGTAAGTGTGAAATACATACAGGACTTCAGAGACTTAGTGTTAGAGAAATGGTATCATCCAGAATTATTTTTATATTTATTACATGTGAAAATGATAAGTTTTGGGTGTATCAATTTAAATAAAATCTAGTATTAAAATTAGTTCACCTTTTTCTTCTTTCTTTTTCACATGTGGCTCCCTTTGCATATCTGCTGACAGCCCTGTCTTAGATTTCATGGATGCTTCAAGAGGCTGCACAGCATAGGAGCCAAGTTTCCAAGTTCTGGAGCCAGGTTTTTGGAGTTCAAGGACTGGTTTCAGACCTGCCACTTCATGGCCGGTGCCTGGGGCTGAGTACTTAACCACTGCTGTGCCTGCCTCTTGGGGAAGTGCAAGGCTCAGATGCAGTCTCTGCTGCCTCCTTGAGGCCCTCCCCTGCACCCTGTTGCATAAACCTAGCAGGACACAGGGCCCTGGCTGGCTGGTAGTGCTGAGCATACTTGGGCTCAAGGTGTATAAGTCGTTTCATTAATTCACAGAGATTCTCATGGAGTTGTGCCCGATTCACACCTCATTGCCCTCCTGATCTTTCTGCCAATGCCCTGGCATCATGGAGGAGATGATGGGTCCCTTTCCCACCAGGGCTGCAGAGTTCCACATTGTCTGACAGAGTCTGATTGGACGCACAGTGCCACATCTCATAGGTCACAGTGATGCAGTTTTCTTTTAGGGGTTACATGGTGGGGTGATGGGCAGGTTCTCCTTGGGTTATAAGTAAACTTATTTTTTATTGACCTACATATAATACATTTGGAAAAATATAAAATTCACAAGTGAACAAATCAGTGAGTTTATTAAATTTTTATAACCTTCATAAAATCAACAAATAGATCATGAAAATCTTTCCGACAGCCCCCTTGTTGTCCCTCTCAGACATCTCCCCTCCCCTAAAGTTGATGACTGCTTTGCCGTTGGTCACCATTTTAGCTTTATGTAAATGCAGTTGCACCCTTGTGTTGGACTTCCTTCACTCAACATTCTGTTTGTGAGATTCATCCATGTTGTTATGTTAGCAGTCGTCTGCTCACTTTCAGTGTTGTATAATATTCCACTTCCATAAATGTATCACAATTGGCTTGTTCATTCTATTGTTAATGTGTATTCAGACTGTTTTAGTTTGGGACTATGTGAACTATGCTGTTCTGACTATCCCGCACACTAAGGAGTGGAATTTGGGATTATAGGAAATGTATGTGTACAGTGGCAGAATTTCCAAGGTGTTTACACCAAGTTCCAGTCCCAGTAGCAATGTATGAGAGTTCCAGATGTTCCATATCTTTGCGAATATCTTTTCCCCCCTTTATAGGACAAGGAATGGTTTTAATTGCATTTCCTAGGTGGCTATGCTCCTTTTCATATGCTTACTGGCCATTTGGATATCGTACTTATATAGTTCAAGTCTTTTGCCACTTGTCCCTTCCCCTTAAAATTGTATTTATTTGGGTTATACCTGGGTTGCAAACATCTTCTTCCAGTCCATAGCTTATCTTTTCATGCTCTTAATGGTGTCTCTTTAGGAGCAGTTCTTAAATTTAATGAAGTTTAATTAATCTTTTTCTATAAGAGTTAATTAATTTTGTAATCTGTTTAAAATATAGCCAGTTTAAAGTTAGGGAATGTCACCAACACATTCCACAGTGGGAGAGCCTGAAAGCTAACAAGGACTTGACCTCTAACAGTCCTGGAAACCATGTGACAAACCAAACCATCTGCGTTATCCTTCTTTCTACATGGCATAAGTTCTGTGCCTTGATTCAATTTCTCCACTCCCCCAAACCTCATACCCATATTTGCATGTTGGCTCTGTGGTCTTTTCCCCCTTATTTGTCCTTCCATCCGCCGGGGCTACCTTTGTGTTCTATTTCAAAATCTCACAGGGCTCTCCTTTGTATTTAATAGTAACAAGAATTAATACTACTTACTGAGAGCTTACTGTGTGCTAAGTCCATGTGTTTTCTTGTTTAATGTCATGAAAAATTCATCAGATACCTACTAACACATTTTCAGATGAAAAAAAAAAAAGTGTCGTTTAGGAAGGCTAAGGTCTCTGGCTGGAAAGCTACAGAGCCGAGCTTCAAACTGAGGTCCACTTGGCCACTGAAGTCCCTGAGCCTTCACATCATGCTGCGTCTCCCAGCCCTTAGGTAGCTTTTTAGGATCCAATGAGGCCCCACATCTTTAAGCCAGGATAGAAAGACCATTTAGAATTGCTTTTGACTAAAGAGTCAACTTCTGAGCAGTTCAATAGCCTCCAGTCCAAGGGAACCCCCCTTTCCACTTCAGCTCCAAGGTGGAAGTGAGCCAGCCCTTGTCTTTGCACGCTCCTTTTCCCTCTTACACACCCCATGTGCCTCCCTCCTGCCCCACCTCCTTTCACTTGTTCGGTCCACCGCAGCTGCTTCCTGCCCAGCCACAGCAGTATGCAGGGTGGGAAGCAAGCCAGTCCAGTGTGTGGCCCCAGGGGGAAAGGCAGAGGGGTCCTCATGAGTCACACCTCATGGAATATTGGAAACAGAAACTCGGAGAGAGCAGGGGAGGCTCTCAGAGGTGTCTTAGAAAGCCAGCCTGGGGGAAGTGGGGATATCCTTTTAAAATAATTCTTCATTATTGCTCCTGCATGAAAAGAGAATCAAAGGCCCCAGCCCTGGCTTCCTGCAATCCAGTCTGGACCAAGGAGCATGGATAAAAGCTGGAGGCTCCTGAGAAAACCGATCTCACATTTGTCCTGCATGTCTTACTTCTATATACTTTTATGCCATGACCTCATCCAATCCCTAGGGGGATGCTTGTGAGGTCAAGAAGGCAGGTGCATGGGGTCCATTTTATAGATGTACAAGATGACCTTTAGGGAGGCTAATATCTTGTCTACATTAGTTCAAGCAAATAACATCAGGCCCAGGACTATAATTCAAGTCTCCATATTTCTAGTCCAATGTTTTCCCACTGGACATTTCTACCTCTGTAGCAGGATGACTAACAATTTTTTTTAAGATTTATTTACTTATTTTCAAGAGATAGAGAAAGAGAGAGAGTGTGTGAACATGAGTTGAGGGGGAGACAGGGAGAGAGAATCTTAAGCAGACTTCCCACTGAGTGTAGAGCTTGACACAGGGCTCCATCTCACAACCCTGGAATCACAACCTGAGCCAAAAGCAAGAGTAGACCACTTAATTTACTGTGTGCAATCCAGGTGCCCCAAGGGTGACTAACATTTAAATCAATGCCTCCTGATAAGTCTTTTAGTGCCAGGCATTTTGCTTTGGGTTAAGAGATATGTAGGAACTAAGGTTCTCAGGGAATAGTCAAGATAGGAATAATCCTTTTATTGAAATATAACATATATACAGGAAAGCACACAAATCTCAAGTATTCAGCTTAATGGACCAACACAGACTGAACACAGGCATGAAATCACCACTTAGATCAAGAAATGGAAGAATACTGGCACCCCAGTAGCTCCCTTCATGACCTTGAGTTAGGAGCACTAACAATTAAATATCCTACAGGGCAGATAAAAATTAAGGTGAATAGTTGTAGAAATTAAATTTTCAGGTGCTAATAAATGAAGCCAAGATCACCGAAAGGAGGTTTCCTGGTGAGGTGATGTGAACAGCTGCCTAGTGCAGGTACCCACTACAGCAAAGTGTTACAGGGTCGGGGGTGGGAGTCATGGCAGGAAAGGAGCTCCAAGAACAGGGAGGAGGCTGCCTCTCAGCCCCATAGGAGGAGGAAGGGGGCTGGGGAGGGCTGAGCATTCCACGGCCCACACCCCACTGGGGGCTGGGGGGACCCTGCAGCCACAGCCCACAACCAAGGAGACCTGGGGAGCTGCTGAGTGCTTCTCAGTTATCTCTGTGGGACCCCCTCAACCTCATTCTCTCACTCTCTCTATGAGGTTTACATTTTGGAAAGAAAGGTGATGAAATGTCGGGGTCCCCAGATGAAGAGAGGTAAAGAGACTTGTGGCTTTAGCTCAACTGCCTGGACCGCAGCAGTCGAAGGTTCTGCCTGAGATCAAACACAGGATGAGTGAACCACATGAGCTCTCCTTGCCCAATTCAGAGAGAACCTAGGGTGCCTGTGGTTTAACTGGACACTTCCTCAGGAAAGACTCTTGCAACATTTGTAAAGCACGTGATACAGGTGACTAAGAACATAAAACTTAAGGCTTTTTCATGTTTCAGTGATAGCTGCTTATCATGTAACCTGACAGGGGGGCTGCGTCTATATATGTTATTAATATAAATATTCAAAAGCAGGGGCATCTGGCTGGCTGGGTCTCTGGATCATGTAGCTCTTGGTCTCGGGGTTATGGGTTGATCCCCATGTTGTGTGTAGAGGTTACTTAAAAATAAAATCTTAAAAATAATATTCTAGAGCAGAAACTCTAAAATAGGAAGTTATGTAAAACACAAGTGGGTTAGTCACCCCTTCATGACACCAAATCCAGGAAGGAAACAGAAGTCTCTGGTTGTTCTTGATCTCCTTCCTGTGGACATCCACCCAGACTGGTATTTTCCAAGAAGACTCCTTTGGGTTAAGGCAGGAGTCTATGGCATCTATGCCAGAGACAACAATTACAGGGGTAAGGCTTGGGAATTTAGGAGAGTGGTGTTATGGATGGGCAAATGTGTATGTAGGCTATGATATGGTGTGGTATGTGTGAGTTTGATAGAACTGTGAAGGGGGGACTGGCCTATTTTTGGTACCTGCCCAGGTGCCTGCCTAACCCCATCACTGTCCTCTTTTTCCCAACCTGCCTCTTTCAAGCCTCTGGAATCACTTCCACTCTACCCTAGACCACGTTATTATCACAGGTTTTTTGTTATTAATTACTTTTATTAACATATAATATATTATTGGCCCCAGGGGTACAGGTCTGTGAATCGCCAGGCTTACACACTTCACAGCACTCACCATATCACGTACCCCTGCCAATATCCATAACCCAACCATCATCTCCATAACCCCCCACCCCCAGCAACCCTCAGTTTGTTCTGTGAGATTAACAGTCACTTATGGCTTGTATCCCTCCCAATCCCAACTTGTTTCATTTTTCCCTTCCCTATCCCCCAAACCCCCCACTCATCCTCTCAAATTCTTCATATCAGGGAGATTATATGATATTTGTCTTTCTCTGATTGACTTATTTCACTCAGCATAATATCCTCTAGTTCCATCCACAAATGGTTACAAGATCTTGCAAATGGCAAGATTTCATTCTTTTGATGGCTGAATAGGATTCCATTGTGTATATATACCCCTTCTTCTTTATCCATTCATCTGTTGATGGACATCTAGGTCTTTTTTCCATAGTTTGGCTATTGTGGACATTACTTCTATAAACATTAGGGTGCATGTGCCCCTTCGGATCACTACATTTGTATCTTTAGGGTAAATATCCAGTAGTGGATTGCTGGGTAATAGGGTAGCTCTATTTTCAACTTTTTGAGGAACCTCCATGCTGTTTTCCAGAGTGGTTGCACAAACTTGCATTCCCACCAACAGTGTAGGAGGGTTCCCCTTTCTCTGCATCCTCACCAGCATCTGTCATTTCCTGACTTGTTAATTTTAGCCATTCTGACTGGTGTGAGGTGGTATCTCATTGTGGTTTTGATTTGTATTTCCCTGATGCTGAGTGATGTGGAGCACTTTTTCATGTGTCTGTTGGCCATCTGGATGTCTTCTTTGCAGAAATGTCTATTCATGTCCTCTGCCCATTTCTTGATTGGATTATTTGTTCTTTGGGTGTTGAGTTTGATAAATTCTTTATAGATTTTGGATACTAGCCCCTTATCTGATATGTCGTTTGTGAATATCTTCTCCCATTCTGTCAGTTGTCTTTTGATTTTGCTAACTGTTTCCTTTGCTGTGCAAAAGCTTTTGATCTTGATGAGGTCCCAATAGTTCATTTTTGCCCTTGCTTCCCTTGTCTTTGGTGATGTTTCTAGGAAGACGTTGCTGTGGCTGAGGTCAAAGAAGTTGCTGTCTGTGTTCTCCTCAAGGACTTTGATGGATTCCTGTCTCACATTGAGGTCTTTCATCCATTTTGAATCTATTTTTGTGTATCACAGGGCTTTTTAAAAACATTTCTGATTGTGACCATGGAAAAAATATTTTGCCTTACGAACACACACACACACACACATGCACTCACACTTTTTTTAAATAAAGTTCATGAAATAATATCTACATATACCATGTATTTTACACTTTGACATTTTCTGTTTTATTATGTTCTTTCACTTAAAAAAAATGCTGAACTCCACCCATCAAACTCATTTTCACAACCCATGGCTTTTCATAAAGTATTCCTTCGTCTCATGCCAAGAAACATATTGATAAGTAAGGTCAATTTTTGTCTGGTTTTGCTTTGGTCTTTGATAAGCATTAAGGTTTCACCACTGTGTGGGCCTTTTGAATTTTGCCCATGATTTCCAGAAGGCTCTCTCAGTGGCCAGAGTAAAGGAAAGAGGTTGTATGTAGACCCTCAATTTCCTCCTACCCAGGAGAGTGGTCTCTAGGACTCTTGGGTGCTGCTCTGCAAACAGTGTGAGGGAGAGTTACAGAGCAGTGGTTACTCTTCCACAGCACACAGAATCAGATGAGACAGTCCAGTAGGCATGAGATGGAGTAGATTTTTCCAACATTTGAATTCTGAATTACTTTATCAGGTTAATATATACCATAGTAAGTTCTCTGAAACACAGCATCAATATGGTTTATCACAGCCATTTTTATTTTAACCTCCATTTACTTTAAGAATGAAGAAGGAATTACAGACTCAAGTTCATGGGTTGCCCATCCTCATTCTGTGTGGAGAGCGAGATATTACTGGTATGGCTAAGGCTGGTAGAGGCTGAAAGTGTCTTGAAAAGGGTTAAAGCCAATTCATGGGAGGAAAGTGAGAGCTACAATGAGAGGAGTCATGGCAAAGCTTAAATAGGGGCATCTGGCTTGCTCAGTCAGAAAAGCATATGACTCTTCATTTTGGGGTTGTGAGTTCAAGCCCCACATTGATATAGAGATTACTTTAAAAAAAAGAAAAAAGCTAAAATAAGGCTGTAATGGGAGTGCCAAGTGAGAAAGCCAGGAATGCAGTTCAGCTCACAACAATGAAGAATAAACAAGTCCAAACAAGAATATTAAAGGTTGTTAAACACTGACACTAAAACAGTGTCATACATGAAAAAGAAAGGGGAGTATTCCTCTCTAATGACTCTGGAATGTAAAAATACTCAGGCTCTTTCTTTCTTTCTTTCTTTCTATTTTATTTTATTTCTTTTCAGTATTCTAAAATTCATTGTTTATGCGCCACACCCTGTACTCCATACAATACATGTCCTCCATAATACCCACCACCAGGCTCACCCAACTCCACAACCCCCTCCCCTCCAAAACCCTGTTTGTTTCTCAGAGTCCACCATCTCTCATGGTTCGTCTCCCCCTCCAATTTCCCCTAATTCACTCTTCCTTTCCTTCTGCTAATGTCCTCCATGTTATTTATTATGCTCCACAAGTAAGTGAAACCATATGATAATTGACTCTCTCTACTTGATTTATTTCACTCAGCATAATCTCTTCCCGTCCTGTCCATATTGATACAAAAGTTAGGTATTCATCCTTTCTGATGGAGGTATATTGTATATATGGACCATATCTTCTTATCCATTCATCTGTTGAAGGGCATCTTGGTTCTTTCCACAGTTTGGCAACTGTGGCCATTGCTGCTATGTGCATTGGGGGTACAGATGGCCCTTATTTTCACTACATCTGTATCTTTGGGGTAAATACCCAGTAGTGCAATCACAGGGTTATAGGGTAGCTCTATTTTTAATTTCTTAAGGAATCTCCACACTGTTTTCCAAAGTGTCTGCACCAACTTGCATTCCCACCAACAGTGTAAGAGGGTTCCCCTTTCTCCACATTCTCTCCAACACATGTTGTTTACTGTCTTGTTAATTTTGGCCATTCAAACTGGTATAAGGTGGTATCTCAATGTGGTTTTGATTTGAATCTCCCTGATGGCTCATGATGATGAACATTTTTTCATGTGTCTGTTAGCCATTTGTATGTCTTCTTTGGAGAAGTGTCTGTTCATGTCTTCTGCCCATTTTTTGACTTGATTATCTGTTTTGTGTGGGTTGAGTTTGAGGAGTTCTTTATAGATCTTGGATATCAGCCCTTGGTCTGTAGTGTCATTTGCGAATATCTTCTCCCATTCCGTGGGTTGCCTCTTTGTTTTGTTGACTGTTTCCTTTGCTGTGCAGAAGCTTTTGATCTTGATGAAGTCCCAAAAGTTCATTTTTGCTTTTGTTTCCTTTGCCTTTGGAGACATATCTTGAAAGAAGTTGCTGTGGTCAATGTCCAAGTGGTTACTGTCTATGTTCTCCTCTAGGATTCTGATGGATTCCTGCCTCATGTTGAAGTCTTTTATCCATTTTGAGTTTATGTTTGTGTATGGTGTAAGAGAATGGTTGAGTTTCATTCTTCTACACATAGCTGTCCAATTTTCCCAGCACTATTTATTGAAGAGACTGTCTTTTTTCCACTGCATATTTTTTCCTGCTTTGTTGAAGATTACTTTACCTTAGAATTGAGGGTCCATATCTGAGCTCTCTACTCTGTTCCACTGGTCTATGTGTCCGTTTTTGTGCCAATAACATGCTGTTTTGGTGATCACAGCTTTGTAGTAAAGCTTGAAATCAGGCAACATGATGTCCCCAGTTTTGTTTTTCTTTTTCAACATTTCCTTAACAATTTGGGGTCTCCTCTGGTTCCATACAAATTTTAGGATTGTTTGCTCCAGCTCTTTGAAAAATGCCCATGGAATTTTGATTGGGATGGCATTGAAAGTATAGATTGCTCTAGGCAGTATAGACATTTTAACAATGTTTATTCTTCTGATCCATGAACATGGAATGCTCTTCCCTCTTTTTGTGTCTTCTTCAATTTCTTTGATGAGTGTTCTGTAGTTCCTCGAGTACAGATCCTTTATCTCTTTGGTTAGGTTTACTCCCAGGTATTTTATGGTTCTTGGTGCTAAGTAAATGGAATTGATTCTCTAATTTCCCTTTCTGTATTTTCATTGTTAGTGTATAAGAAATCAACTGACTTCTGTACATTGATTTTGTATCCTGCCACATTACTGAATTGCTGTATGAGCTCTATAGTTTTGGGGTAGAGTCTTTTGGGTTTTTCATATAAAGTATCATGTCATCTGCGAAGAGAGAGAGTTTGACTTCTTCATTGCCAATTTGAATACCTTTTATTTCTTTTTGTTGTCTGATTGTTGTTGCTAGGACTTCTAGTACTATGTCAAACAACAGTGGCAAGAGTGGGCATCCTTGTGTTCCTGATCTCAAAGAGAAGGCTGTCAGTTTTTCCCATTGAGGATGATATTTGCTGTACATTATTCATAGATAGAATTTATGAAGTTGAAAAATGTTCCCTCTATCCCTATACTTTGAATCGTTTTAATCAAGTTTGGATTTTGTATCTTTTCAAATGCTTTTTCTGCATCAATTGAGAGGACCATGTGGTTCTTCTCTCTTCTCTTATTGATTTGTTCTATCACATTGATTGATTTGCAAATGTTGAACCACACTTGTATCATGGATAAATCCCATCTGGTCATGGGGGATAATCTTTTCAATGTAATGTTGGATCCTATTAGCTAGGATTTTGTTGAGAATCTTAGCATCCATATTCATCAGGGATAGGAAAAGGAAAAGGATTCGTCTCCTTTTTGGTGGGTTCTTTGCCTGGTTTGGGGATCAGGGTAATGCTGGCTTATTAAAAAGAGTCTGGAAGTTTTCCATCTGTTTCTATTTTTTGAAAAAGATTCAGGAAAATAGGTATAATTTCTTCTTTGACTGTTTGGTAGAATTCTCCAGGGAATTCATCAGGTCCTGGGCTCTTGTTTTTTGGGAGGTTTTTGATCACTGCTTCAATCTCATTACTAGATATTGGTCTATTCAGGTTGTCAATTTCATCCTGATTCTGTTTTGGAAGTTTATAGGTTTCCAGGAATGTATCCATTTCATCTAGGTTGCTTAACTTATTTGCATATAAGTGTTGATAATAATTTCTGATGATTTTTTCTATTTCCTTGGTGTTAGTCATGATCTCTCCCTTTTCATTCATAGTTTTATTGATTTGGGTCCTCTCTCTTTTCTTTTGGATTGTTTTGGCCAATGGTTTATCAATCTTATTGATTCTTTCTAAAACCCGATTCTAGTTTCATTGATGTGTTTTACTGTATCTCTAGTTTCTGTCTCATTGATCTCTGCTCTAATCTTGATTAAGTCCCTTCTTGTGTGTGGGATTGGCTTAATTTGTTGTTGATTGTCCAGTTCTTTAAGGTATAAAGAGAGCTGGTGTTTTCTGGATTTTTCAATTTTTTTTTGAGGGAGGCTTGGATGGCTATGTATTTCCCCCTTAGGACCGCCTTTGCTGTATCCCATAGGTTTTGGACTGAAGTGTCTTTATTCTCATTGATTTCCATGAATTGTTTAAGTTCTTCTTTGATTTCCTGGTTGATCCAAACATTCTTAGGCAGGGTGGTCTTTAGCTTCCAAGTGTTTGAATTCCTTCCAAACTTTTTCTTTTGGTTGAGTTCTAGTTCAAAGCACTGCAGTCCGAGAATATGCAGGGAATAATCTCAATCTCTTGGTATCAGTTGAGCCCTGATTTTTGACCCAGTATGTGGTCTAGTCTGGAGAAATGTCCGTGTGTGCTTGAGAAGAATGAGTATTCTGTTGTTTTAGGGTGGAATGTTCTGTATATATCTATGAGGTCCATCTGGTCCAATGTGTCATTCAATGCTCTTGTTTCTTTATTGATTTTCTGTTTGGATGATCTGTTTATTACTGAGAGTGGTGTGTTAAGATCCCCTACTATTAATGTATTCATATCAATATGACTCTTTACCTTGATTAAAATTTATCTTATGTAGTTGGCTACTCCCACATTGGGGGCATAAATATTCACAATTGTTAATCTTCTTGGTGGATAGACCCTTTAAGAATGATATAGTGTCCTTCTTTATCTCTGATTACAGTCTTTAGTTTAAACTATAATTTATCTGATATAAGAATAGCTATCCCAGCTCTCTTTTGAGGCCCATTGGCATGAAAGATGCTTCTCCATCCCTTCACTTTCAGTCTGGATGTATCCTTAGGTTCTAAATAGGTCTCTTGTAGACAACATATGGATGGGTCCTGTCGTTTTTATCCAATCTGCAACCCTGTGCCATTTTATGGGAGTGTTTAGGCCATTCACGTTGACAGTGATTATTGAAAGATACATTTTTATTGACATTATGTTGCCTGTGAAGTCCTTATTTCTATAGATTGTCTCTGTAAATTTCTGTTCTATGACACTCTTGCGTTCTTTTTTCTTTTATAGAACCCCCTTTAATATTTCTTGTAGTGCCAGCTTGGTGGTCACATACTCTTTTAAACCTTGCCAGTCTTGGAAGCTCTTTATCTCTCCATCCATTTTGAATGTCAGCCTTGCTGGATAAATTATTCTTGGCTGCATGTTCTTCTCATTTAGTGCCCTGAATATGTCTTGCCAGCCATATATGGCTTGCCAGGTTTCTGTGGGCAGGTCTGACATTATTCGATGGACCTTCCTCTGTACATAAGGAATCTCTTCCCCCTAGCTGCTCTTAAGAGCTCTTGATTCATCAGTCTCACAATCAAGTGTCTCGAGGTCTTTCTAGATTTGTTGATCTTGGGAGGTGATCTTTCTGCCTCTAGGACATGAATGCTGGTTCCATTCCCCAGATTGGGAAAATTTGTTCAACTATAACTTCCAGTATTCTTTCTTTCTCTTCCCCCTCAGGGATCCCAATTATTTTGATGTTGGAATGTTTCATGGCATCATTTATTTCCCTAATTCTGTTTTCATGGCTTCTAAACTGTTTGTTCCAGGCCTCCTCCTGCTCCTTTTTCTCAATCAGTTTGTCCTCTAGATCACTAATTCTATCTTCTGCCTTGGTTACCCTAGATGTTAGAGAATTTAGATTAGATTGGATGTCATTGATAGCATTTTTACCTTCTTCCCAGGTGGCTTTCACTTCTGCCCTAATCAATTCCATGTTGTCATTAATGGTTTTCTCCAACCTAGCCATTGCCTGGGTAATTGTTACTCTGAATTCCCTTTCTGACATACTGTTTGTGTCCATATCCAATAGTTCTGATGGAGAGGGCACAGTCTGAATTTTTCCTCCGTTGGGTGTTCCTCCTCCTAGTCATTTTGGTGAGAGGTGGTTGAGGGGATGTGTAGCTGAATATATCAACTTTGATCCAGGCAAAGTGCACCCTGGAAAGCTTCTGAGCAATCCGAAGTCACCACCAAAAAGAAAGAAAAAAGAAAAAAGAGAGAGAGAAAGAGAGAGACAGAAAAAAGAGAGAGAGAGAGAGAGAGAAGACCCAGCCAGAATGGGCCCCAAAGGTAAGATTTATAAGGTATACAAAAACAAAACAAAACAAAACAAAAAAACAGACAAGCAAAAAGACCAAGAAAAGTAAATGACAAGAAAAAAAAAAGAACCCAACCAAAATGAACCCCAAGTATAAGATTTATATAATACCAGAACAAAAACAAATACACAGAAACACTGACAGAAGAAAAAGATGGGAGGATGGTTATAAATCCTTGATGCGGGCAAAGAAGGTTATTTTGATTCTTCCTGGGTGTATCTTGATATCTTTGTTAAAGGACTCAACTTTCCAGAGATAAAGGGAGATTAAAACTGGTTTATAGGGGCGCCTGGGTGGCTCAGTGGGTTAAGCCGCTGACTTTGGCTCAGGTCATGGTCTCAGGGTCCTGGGATCGAGTCCTGCATCGGGCTTTCTGCTCAGCAGGGAGCCTGCTTTCCTCTCTCTCTCTCTGCCTGCCTCTCTGCCTACCTGTGATCTCTCTCTGTCGGATAAATAAATAAAATCTTTAAAAAAAAACTGGTTTATATATAACGGTAGCATTGATTAGGGAAAGAGGATTACCTTGAAGCTTATATCTATATGTATATTTAAAAAATAGAAAAGCAAAAGAAAAACACAGGTATCTGTATGAAAAAAGTTCAAGTTAAAAGGTTATTATGGAATATGTTGTATTGAACCTCTCATTGTAATAGTACATAGATTAAAAAAAATTAAAAAGAACAAGAATAGTGAGAACCAGTTAAAAAGAAATGTTGTATCTATGAAATATACAGGTTTTAGGGCAATACTGGGAGCTTAATATCTTGTTTTCCCCTGATATTGGGTTTTTATAGTTTTATGGGGACCCTGTGGTGGTTGCCCTCTCGTTCTTTTGGCTGGCTTTCTTGGGGAGGGACCTGCCCCATAGTTTTTCAGTCAGTCTTGCTTGGGTTGAGTCCTCCTGCCTCCTATCGAGGGGCTGGGCTCTGTGGAAACTGGTTTTTCAAGCTTTTGTTCTCTGGAGGTTTTTGTTCTTTGGTGACTTTTTGCAGCTTTTTGGAGGTTTAGTGGAAAGCAAACTACACCCAGACCTCCATCTCAGAGAGAAGCCTCGGTCTGCTCTCCTCTGGGTGGTCCAGAACACACAGACCACTGAGCCGTGCAACCTCCCACAGAAAGTGCATGTCCCCAGCCACCATCTCAGGAGTCGCCCAAAGCACCCACTTGTCTCTGCATGCCCGTGCCACTAAAACCGCTAGCGATATTGGTCCAAGGAGCCCACTTCCAGTGGCTGCCTTTGTCGGGACTGCTGTCTGGGGTCCAGACCTCAGGGTTTCACAGGTCCCCCATGGAGAGATCCCAACCAGAGAGAGTGTACTGAGTTTTTCAAGCCCAGGCTGGGAGTGTTCAGACTCTCGGCAGATCCTAGAGACCACTGGCCAGCACCCACACACACCTCTCTCAGGCGCGGGTGGGGAGCGTGATTCAGACCCTGGTCATGCAGTGTGTGCAGAGTGCAAAAGACTGTGGTTCTACAGAACATTGACTGGTGTCCACACCAGACTCTCTCATGCAGGACGGTGGGACACCTAGTCCAGCACAGGTACAAGCAGCAGAAAGCCGGGGTTCAGAGACCATGGCCTGGAGGCCTCATTGCACTCTCTCTGGCATGGGTGGTCACCAGCGGTGGCCATCCTGGGTCCATGGGCTTAGGCCCATGCCCATGACCGCCCAATTCCACCAGTTGCCCCTTAAGATCTTTTGCTCTTTTTGAGTGCTTTTTACCAGACTCCAAGTTAATGGTGGTCCCCAAGCACAGGGCACTTTCATATTGGGGTATTACTTTCCAATGGGTAGCTTCTGGTGTCTCCCTCCCCCTTCTGTTTATCCTCCGATATCAGTCCGATGATTCAAACTCTGCTGCTTTACCTCACCACTGGTGTCTTCTGTCCCTGTAGAGATCCAGAAGTGTATAATCCTACATCTCAGGCTGATTTCATGGGTGTTCAGAGTGTTTGGTAGACAACTAGCTCACTGTAGGGGACCAGTTGAAACAGGGTCTCCTACTTCTACATCATTTGCCCCTCCCTTCTCTCTCTCTCTCTCTTTCAGATCAACTTTTATTTATTAAGCATCTGCTCAAATTGAAGGAATTTGCTCAAGGTCACACAACTTAGAACTGCAATTATATCCAGATCTTTCTGATCCCAAAGGCTATGTCTTTTTCACAAAATCCTACTGACACCTCAGATGATTTCCAATCTAGTGGGAACTATAGGTAGGTTTTTTTCCTCCTTCCTTTTTTGTGTTTTTTCCCCATTTTTCCTGGTTTTATCATAAAAAGCAAACTCAGTAGACTCTATTTTTAGTACCTCCCAGTGAATTATTTCCAGTCTCAGATGAAAACAACATTCCAACTATCTCAAACTATTTTGCCATTGCTGGTTTATTCTACCTCGAAATATTTCTTCATATTGGAATGTATTTCATATCTAAGAACTGCCTTACTCTAATAACCACCTTCATCCTGTTGTAGTGGAGCCATCTTTATAGGCTCAATTCCATTTTCTTTCTTGTCCCTGGTAGGTAAAATACAGCTGAACTTTCTAGCTCTTTTCTTTTTTTTTTCTTGGATTTACATAAATTTCCCAGTGAAAGAAAGTGACCAGAGTAAAAGACTTAATCATAGAGGTTACCGAGTGGTCACTAGCAGTGACTGAAGAGTTCTGATCTTTGTAAGTTTGTGCCCATAGAGAAGTTTTCTCTTTGTCTTAAAAAGGCACTATAACAAAACAGACCTAAGTAAGTTCAGGAAGGGAGAAAACAGAGAAGCCAGGCTTGACCTCAAAACTTACCTTCTTCAGGAAAAAAGAGAGAGAGAGAAGCAAACCATTAAAGGCTCTTACTGATAAAGAAAAAACTGGGCTGATGGAAGGAGGGAGGTGGGGGATGGGCTAGATGGTGATGGGCATTTAGGAGGGCATTTGTGATGAGCACTGGGTGTTGTATGTAAGTGATGAGTCACTGAATTCTACTCCTGAACTAATATTACACTACATGTTAACTGACTAGAATTTTAAAAATTTGAAGAAAAAATAAAACTTACCTTTTTAAACTTTTCTTTTTAACTGTCATCAACTCTGGGTAATACTTCTTATTACAATCACCTTCACATTTGAATTAAGAAATCATGATTTCATGCTCTTGGGATCCACAGGTCCTCCAAGAAGACAGTGTGTGCCTGGACTTTTTAAATCTTGCACTCTGAGACAAATTCACTAAAGTGAACATACAGGAGGAACAAAAAACAAATGCACCTTAACCAAACATATGAGCATGATCATTTGGTCAAATGAAACCACTACCTTCTACCTCTCTCTAGTCCTCCTCCAATAGTGTTTGTACTTTATAGCTTGCTTTTTTTTTTTCCTTGTATGTGCTAGGTTCACCCTCAAGCACAACAGAGAGAGAAGTAGCACATCCTTATTCCAATCTTTTGCTGAATGATGTTCAGCATCATGAAGTGATAGGCAAAAGAGAGCATCCCTTGTGACCTATGGCTTTACTGGTTTTCCCATAGACAACAGAGACTGAAAGCAAAGGACCAGGCAGTCTAAGAAGCACAACTTTTGTGGACTGAATAACCATATCTGAAGGACCATAGCACCTGGAAAGTGTCCCAAGAAATCTCAGCATTTGGGAATACATATTGTCTATTTCATTAAATATCAAAGCTACAGGGTTACATACACAAGAAATGCTGCTGTAGCTGTAGCTATAATGAAGGTATCTAGAGTCCATCCTAAAGGGAAAAGTGGTCAGGGTCTGGGTAAATCTCCCATAGTCTTGTGGTCTTGAGGTTAAGCAATTCTAAGTAAAGAAATCTTCAGGAGGCAACTTAGAAGATTTCTGCAGTTTGCAGAATGCCAAAAAAAGAATCATAAGGGGGACTGGGAAGGGCATATGGGTACTTACTTTGGGGGGAAGAAATGCATTGCTGTAAAAGGACCAAAAGCCACGAGGCAGCTTCCCATCTGGTGTAATGCCAGACTGGAGTCCCCACAGTGAACCATTCTTAAATACTATCATCTTCTAGTGAGACTCATGGTCTCAGATCAATTGCAACCAACCAATTAAGCATGAATGTGGATCAGAAGAATTCTGGTCATGACAATAGCAAGGAGAATCAATCAGGACAGCATCCTTCTCTAGGCCTGAAAATGCAATTTTAAGTTAGAATCTGAAGCAAGTCCCTTGTTGACGGTGCTCCATCCTAATTCCTTTCTCTGAAATACCTGCTCTTGCCAGATGCTTTGGCAAGTAGGGCCTTTGATCAGGGAAGACATTTACCCAGTTCTACCAAATTCAAAAAGTATTCTTTTACTCTCTCTCCCTTCCCTCTCCCCCCACCCCAACCCACAAATTCTCTCTCTCTCTTCATAGGAAGCCCAATCCAAGGTGTCCTGGCCTTTGATCTCAATTATAACTCATGCCAACAGAATGGTGGTAAAATTCACTGCTTTGCTCAAGTCTTGCTTTTAAGTTTTACTCTCTTAGAATTATAGAGGGTTGAACTTTTTCTAATGTTTCTTGCAAAATTGAAGAATATGCATACGTAAAGGTATAAACTGTTATTTCTCCTCTTCTCTTTTCTTCTCTTCACAAAAACACTATCTTTCAGAAGTTGTTGCATTAAGAAAACATCGAAGAGCCTGTGCTTATAAAATGGCACATTCTTGCTGAGCTGAGGTTTCAGAATAATAGAGGAATAATCAACTGCCATATCTGGGGAATGGAATGGAATACCAGGTGGGATTAAAAGCACTTGGCACTTCTTAATTTTTAGATATAATTCCTTCAGTGGTCTTGATTCCTATAAATTCTGGTGGTTTAGGGTCTTGTTTAGTGAATTACTCCTGAAATCCACACTGACAGAAAATGTTAGTGAGATAGAACAGTCTCTTAACCAGGAGAAAGTGTGGAGCCATAGAGGAACTAGTACTTGTTTCTAGGGGCTCCTTTGTTAGCTTCATAGGAAAAAAGATCAGGAGCGGTAATTTTTCTATGTGGCTCATTTATTGAGTCCCATCTTTGGATTCTTCATTGCTTTGGGGAGTTATTCACAATGTTGATTACTTGATACAGTGATGGGTTTTTGTTTCTGTTTTTGTTTTTGAGTCCCACATTTATTTTAAAGTGTCTGGCCACAGGAAACAGAGAGAGATGAAATTGGCCCAAGTTCTGATACATATCACATAAAATCTTTTTATAGGGTCAAGTTTGACACACCTTAAGTCTGCTAACTTCCTGTAATGTCATCTCCGATATTAGAGTCCACACCAAGGGCAAAAGAAATGATGCCATTTCCTTTAACTATGGGTGAGATTTTAGGAGAGACTTTTGTTGTGGTGGTTATTGAAAATGCTCATATATTGGGGTATGTGGGTGGCTCAGTGGGTTAAGCCTCTGCCTTCGGCTCAGGACATGAACTCAGGGTCCTGGGATAGAGCCCCGCATCAGGCTCTCCACTCAGCAGGGAGCCTGCTTTCCCCTCTCTCTCTGCCTACTTCTCTGCCTACTTGTGATCTCTGTCAAATAAATAAATAAAATCTTTTTTAAAAAATGCTCATATATGCTAAGTGCATTTCCCAAAGGATGGTGGCATAATGTCTGCTGCTGCACTTGAACCTCTTCAGTGTCCTGGGTTAGTTACTTGTGCACCCGTTAATAGATTAGTTATACATTTTGATGGGCAACAAGATGCCATTTGTTTTTATGTCTCCAAGCTCAATTCTTTTCATGGTAGAAACTCCATAATTGTCTAACTTCAGTTAGATGCTTGTATTCTACTTGGCTCCAGCATGTACCAAGCCCAAGATGACTCAAATAAATCTTGAAGAATAGGCTATGGGGGATCTGTAGTGGGGTGAATGGAGGCTCCTCTAAAAGATATGCCCATGTCTCAATCCCTGGAAGCTGTGAATGTGACTTTACTTGGAAAAGAGGTCTTTGCAAATGTAACTAAAGGAGGATCTTGAGATATCATTCTAGATTATCTGGATGGGTCCCAAGCCTAATAACAGGTGTTCTCTAAGAGACCCAGAGATGACAGACACACACAGAGGAGAAGCTGAGGTGAAGATGGAGGCAGAGGTTGGAGTGCTGCTTCTGTCAGTCAGGGAACACCAGTAATTTCTGGCAGCCCCCACAAACTAACAGAGAACCATGGAACTGATTCTTCCTTCAGAGTCTCCAGAAGGAACCAAGTCTGCTCACCCTTTGACTGTGGACTTCCAACAGCCTCCAGAATGTGAGAGAATAAATTTTTATTCCTTTAGGCTGCCAAGTTTGTGATAATTTTTTTTAATCACAGCTACAAGACACTAATACAGGATCTACAGAAAGTCCAGAGGAAGCAGAGTATTTTTCACAGGTTGAGTATCCATGTGGAACTGACAATTCTCATTCCATAGTAGAGATATGTGGACAGGCCAAAGGTGGGCAGGCCAGAGTGTTCAACCCAGGAACTGTATTCTACTGCAAAGTTCACTCAATAAGGACTTCCCGCTTCAGAGTTCTGGTCCAGCTTTACCTTGGGCAATATACTCTTTATTTCTGGACTTTGATTTCCTTGTTACAAACTGGAGGTGCTCTTTCTGTATCCCACATATTTTACAGAAACATCAGGGGTAGGGTGGAGGGCCATGAGTTGGTAGAAGGAATATATATGAGAGAAAATTACTTGAGTGGCACAATTTAAAGCTTGGCCAGTAAAGCAGTGAACAGTATAAGATGTTTAGAATATGTGGTAGCCTCCCATTACTGGGTTTGTGACTCCTATGTAATTTTGGAGAGGGGAACTTGGTCACTTATTTTCCAGACAGACCCAGACCAAAGCTGATATATTCCATTTATATGAGGAATTAACAGTCTTCAGCTGATGACACAGCTGTGTGAGCTAGAGTGCCTGCAGCTGAGTCAATATAAATTGTAACCAAAAATATTGTAAACCAGAAAAATGGTCTACCCTGAAAAAACATCAGTCCCAAGAAAGACCACCTGGGGCCTAGAGCTTTCACATGGAAGGTTAGAGTTTCCACTTGGGCTCTATGAACTGAGCCATCTTTGATATTCTACAACTAGCTTGGACCCTAGCAGCCGCTGTTGAAGTGATAGGGATGCTGCAGAGCTTCCCCTTACTCATCCTAAAGGGTGGGGCACAGGAGATCCTGGGACAGGTGCAGAAACATGTCCTGGAGGGTCCACAGCAGAAGACAACTCCGAATTTTCTTGAAAGCCCCATTCTGGCTCTTGTCTGGGTGCCAGAGAGTTGTTAACATGAACTGAGCAACACTTCTTCAGTTATCCAGTTTATTAAGAGTCTGTTAACAGAATTTCGATTTCTGAAGGATGCTTTCCACAGAGCACCCACAGCAAATATACAACCATCCATGAAACAGGCAAAGCTTGTTCCACATAGCCCCTCCTAGCACAGGATCTATCATCTGGTAGTTCAGTTGGAATCTTGGTTCTATATTTACTCACTGTGGGATATTACTTTTCTAAGTTCCAATTTCCTCATTTGTAAAATCATAGCACCTAACACATATGATTGTTGTAAATATTAAATTCAATAATATAAATGAGTGACTTAGCACTGGAAGTAAAGGCATAAAGCATAATAAATTCTTGAAGAAGTTAGCATTTGTTTTTTTCTAAAGACTTATTTCTCTGTCCTTTTGTTATTCCTTCTTGGTGTCTTCCTAATTGCTCATTGTCCTCAACCTTTCAACACACACATTTCTGATATCCCCAAATTTATTTCCTGTAACTAACACCACTGCATGCCTCAGACAAAGAAACAAAATACCTTTTTTTTTTTTTTCCCTTTATTTCCTCTGAAGGAGACATTGTCAAGGCCCTCTCTCCATCTCTTTGGCCCCGATCCTTCCTCTACATGCTAATAGCCCCTTACTGGAAGACCATGCTTAGCCTGGTAGGGGGAACAAACCAAGAATGTCAGTGAGTTAATGACCCTAGGAACTGTCCTGGGCCACTACCTGGAGACAGTGGATAATGCTAATGTCCAAAAGTTCCAGTTAAAAGGCAGGGATGAACAGAATAGATTTTAAAAAGCAAGACCTACTACATGTTTCCTACAAGAGATACATTTAAAATATAAAGACACAGGTTAAAAGCAAATAATTGGAAAAAAGATGAACCATGCACACAATAAAGATATGAAGGCTATAGTGACTATATCAGTGCCAGGTAATAAAATAGATTTCAAACCAAAGAGTATTACCAGTAATAAATTACCAGAGATATTTAGTAATAATTAAAAGGACCATTCATCAGAAAGATGTAACAGTCATAAGGATGCATATACCTAATAACAGGAGCTTAAAATACATGAAGGAAATATTGAAAGAGTAAAAGAGAAATAGATAACACATCATATCCAATTTCAACTCCCTTTCATCAACAATTACTAAGGAGTCTAGGACAAAAAAAAATTCATAAGAACATGGAAGATCATGAACAACACTATAAAGCAACTAAACTTAATTGACATTTGTAAAAAACTGCACACAACTGCTATATACATATTGTTTTCAAGTGCACATGGTATATCACCAAGAGAAATTTGAGAAGACCTAAATAAATGGAGAAGCATGCCATGATTATGGGTTAGAAGACCTGATATCATTATGATTTCGTATCTCCAAATTTGTCAATAAAATACCAATAAAAATTCCAGTAAACTTTTTTGTAGAAACTGGAGAACTGACTCAAAATTATATATGAAAGTCAAAAGAATTAAAATAACTTAAGCAATTTATAAAAAGAGAGAACAAAGTTTTGAGATTTATACTACTTGATTTCAAGACTTATTATATATATCCATACAGATATATACACACATATGTATATATGTATATATGGATATCCATATATGGATATCCACACATGTATATATCTATATCTGTGTGTGTGTGTGTGTGTGTGTGTGTGTGTGTGTACAAAACATGTATACAATAGAGTCTAGAAATAGACCCCACACATACATGATCAATTGCTTTATTACAGAGGTGCTGAGGTGACTTCACAAGAAAAAAAAATCTGTTCAAAAAGTTGTTGTTGTAGATAATTATGAGAAAAGCTAATAAACATCAACATACTCAAAACTAAATCTGAAATGGATCAAAGGCCTAAGTAGAAAATCAAAATTACAAAATATCCAGAAGAAAGGAAAAGGGTTTCACTACTTCAGGGTGGGCAAAGAGTTCTTTGACTGCAAAGAGGGTAAACCATTTTTTAAAAATTTATAAAATTGGGCCTCATCAAGATTAAAAACATTTGTTCTTCAAAAAGTAGCAAAAAGGCAAGCTACCAAATTGGATAAAATGTGTACGACACATACCTCTGATAAAGGACATGTTTCCAAAATATATGATCTGAGCTATTTTTACTCATAAATACTTCTGACACCCACTGTGTGGGGTTTTTTCAACACTAACTACCAGTTCTACAATTCTTTGCATACCAATTCTGTGTGATACAATTTAACCCAGAGTTAATGTCAGATTCCCCAGGTTCAAGGGCTCAGTCCCACAAAACTGCCCTAACTTCAGATGCCTATCCTAAATCCTGGATTAAGCCACTGACTATACACCTCCTCACATTTAATAATCAGCTACGATGCCTCACAGAACTCAGGAAAGTGCTTTACTTAGTGTTATTGGTTTGTTATAAAACATTCAACTCAGAACAGCCAATTGGAAGAGATGCACAGGGTGAGGCACTGGAGCTGGGGGAAGCGGAGAAATGGAGTTTCCATACCCTCTCCACACATCCCATCCTTGCACCTTCAATGTGTGTATCAACCTGGAAGGCCTTCCAATCCCATCCCACTGCTTAGGGTTTTTGTTTGTTTGTTTGTTTGTTTTTTGTTTTGTTTTGTTTTGTTTTGTTTTTGCAATTTCATTTTGAATATGTGAATAAGAAAATATCTGGAACCCAGGAAATTGACCAGGACACTTTTACTGAGTTCATACATGATGATAATCACGAACAGCCAATTCAAGCAGTCTCTGACAAGAGCAAGGCAATCATGGCTCAGACCCCTCAAGGCTGAAGGTCTCGGTTACCACACCAAGCAAGCAACTAAGCCCAGACAGATGGCTAAACAAGTGGTGGAGGATAGAGATGATAACTTCCAATTATGACTTTGGGACCAACTGCACAACTGGAGACTGTTTCTTGCCCCATCAACCTTCCTGTTGTCTTTTTACTTTTCTCTTTTGAAGTTCTAATGAATCACCTCCTTGAAGGATCAGCAACAGGACTGAGTCAACATAACATAGGACCCAAGGGGTTCTGAAGGATGCTGCAGCAGACCCGATTTGAAGCAACCCATGTTCCCTCAGCACTCATCAGTCTCATGTGCTGACAGCTTTCTTCTTCAAGTCCCTGAAACTCAGATCACTCCACTCCATACAAGTGGAACACTAATGGTGCTTGGGGGACACAGTGTCCTGGAGCATCCCTCAAGCAATGAGGAACAGCAGTTGGTGAATAAATACCTGACCTCTTTATGCCTTGGTTGAGAAAACTCTGAGATGTGCTATGTGATGGCCTGGAGGTACCCTGTGGCCCAAGCCCCAGTTGCCACAGTTGTCAATTGCTCATTATCACACCCTCTATTGCTTTTCTCTTTTCCCTTTTCACTTCCTCACTTCCCTACCCATGATTTCTTTGATCTGATCTCAAATAAATGACTATCCTTTAAATCTTTGTCTCAGCAACTGCTTCTGGGAGAATCCAGTTTAAGACATCCTCCTATCCACTGAAGCTTGTCTGACTGAGTGCCAGCACATCAGTTATTTTATGTATGTACTGTATGATATTTAATGTATGTATTGTTACATACACTCTAGCAAAATTGTTTGCAGTTGGTTGATATGCTATTTCTTCCACATCATGGTTCAAGGTTACAGCAGCCCTGAACATAATAAATTAAAGAAATGTGATGTGAAAACGGAAGGCAGTGGGTGACTAAATGGGTGGGGAAGACATTCTGGAATAGGAGGGACTTTCTTCTGTTATGGGTAGGAGTGACCTTGCCATATGGATGGTCACTTCTTAAAACACTTCTCCTTTTTATTTTTAGTCACCTTTGAGTTCAAATGTGTTAGTACCCTGATTCTGAATGTATTTAGCAATTTTTAGAATTTATTGGAAAAATTGAATTTTCACTAAAAGTCTATGTTCAGGTTCAGAGATATCTTTCCATTGTTCTTCTGACGTTCTTTTTTTTTTAATTTTTTTTTTTAAGATTTTATTTATTTGCCAGAGAGAGAGAGAGAGAGTACACACAAGCAGGCAGAGAGGCAGACAGAGGCAGCGAGAGAAGCAGGCTCCCTGCCGAGCAAGGAACCCGATGCGGGACTCGATCCCAGGAGCCTGGGATCATGACCTGAGCCGAAGGCAGAGGCTTAACCAACTGAGCCACCTAGGCGTCCCATGACGTTCTTTTTTTTATAAGTAAATATGTATTTGTACTTCAACTAGAATTCTTCGAAAGCAAGAGTAAAATATTCTCTGGCATTGTGCCTATTCTACTGGGTAAAAGAAAAGTGTATGTTTTTATTGGTTAAGAGAAAAAGGGAATATGGAAAATAGCTTGTAGAATTGTATTTACCAGCCAGATTTGCTAGTCTGAAATAAGCACTATATATGCATTTATGCATAAGTAGTGAGGAATCGTATTTGTATAATGTTTGTTTCATGACAGAATAAGTGATAGGCTATCCTAATTACTAGTTTTGAAAAAGTTAAAGATTTTCCTAGAATGTTTTTCATTTTTATTTTGATCTTAATCACTTGGGGAATTGGTTTAAATGCAGATCCTTGGGTGCTACTCCAGACTCAGTGAATCATAATCCTTTCAAGAAAAACCCAGGAAACTACATCTTAAGTAGTCAGTCCTAGTGATTCCAGTGTGGAGGACTTCTGGGTTAGACTTTGAGAAACACAGCCAGAGATGGGTTCTCAGATAGAACCTGAATAGGACACTTAGGTTCAAATTTAGGTTGAACTCCACAGGGGCCAAGTTTCAAACAGTGTTAACTATGTTGAGGCCAATTAGGGGGAATTCAGATGCCTGAACAGGATCACATGGGTATGAGTAGCTGGATCAGCCTTTGGTAAAGGGCACAAATTTTAGGACAAACAGCAGAATAAGATCTGTATACCTAGACACCAGCTAGCTACAGCACAGTTACATACTTTGAAAGTCAGAATAATTTTATTTATCAGTATGTTCTTTACTCATGTCCTTATTTCTCGTCCTTGTCATATATCAAAATCTTCTTTAAAGTTACAGTTTGAGGGACACCTGGGTGGCTCAGTCGATTAACCATCTGACTCTTGGTTTCGGCTCAGGTCATGATCGAGCCCTGTGTTGGGCTCTGCGTTCAGCATGGAGTCTGCTTGAGATTCTCTCTTTCCCTCTCCCTCTGCCCCTCCCCCAGCTTGAGTATGTGCATGCACACACATACTCTCTCTCTCTCACAAATAAATAAATAAATAAAATCTTTTTAAAAATTCAATCAATCAATCAATAAAGTTAGTTTGATTGTGTCTACATTTGGCCTTAAAAGGAAATTTACATACCTTTAGGGATGATGGCTACTTAACTATCTTCTTACCTCTCTTACACTAAATGGTTTTCCTTTCTGCCTAATCATTGAAGGAGCACAGAAGCAGTTTTCCCTATCAGTTACCTGGGTACTTCTAGTATTTAAAGTTAGTTTTCAGCTGTAATTAATGGACAACTCCAAGTAAATTGATCTAAACAAGGAAATAAATATATCTTTAGGTAGGATGGGCTTCAGGAATGGCTATTTTAGTGGTTCAACAATGTCTTCAAACATGAAAATATTTTCCATCTCTTTCTGTGTCAAAGGTTTTGTGTCAATTTATGATTGGTTTCTCTTGTGTTTCTAAAATGGCTGTAATTAGGAATCAAAGTGACTTGCTCATGTTCCGCAGCTGAAAGGGATAGCATCTTTTCCAATCATAAAATAAAAGTCCTTTCTTTCTGTCTGACTAGGTCCAGATAGGTCACACACTCTAGTCCTGGACCAGTACCTGTTGCAAGGGGGAATCCCATGAGCTAATTGGTTTGAGCCTGCATTCTGGATGTATCACTGACAATGGGGTAGGATTACCATATGTCCCACACTGAGAATGGAGATAGGGTCAGTGTCCCTTAAATAAGAAACTGAAAAGAAAAGAGATGGTGGAGACCTAAAAAATATTTGCTATCTGTTTGTAGATGATCAGAGAAGAAATGAATACTAAAGAGACAATCTGTGATCCACTAACATACAGAGCTTTCCACTTAAAGGTCACTGTCTCAGCTGAGGATATAAGCTTGCTCAACTCAGTCCTCCCAAGTAAAGTTAGAGAAGCACATCCCAGGACTTATAGGAGGGTCTAGGGAATCCTTGAGCTTAAATTGACCTGGGATAGATAGAGTTGCAGTATGGTCCACACAGTGGCCCTGCAGATAACAAGTCAACATTCTGTGACAAGGATATTGTTGTGTCCATCACGCAGCCAACTTAGTGAGGTGTTGGTACAGATGGAGGAAACTTCCCCCTGAGGTTCCAGGTACAGATTTGGGGATGACTGTCACTTATGTCCACACTGGCTGGTAGATGAAGAATACTATAATTCTTCTTATATTCAAGATGGTTTTCTAATTACTCAACCTTTGGTTCCATGTCTGTGCCCCTTTTCCCCACCCCTTCCACCCTGTTTCCTTTTCCCAGACAATTCTCCCCATCCAGTGACTCCCCTAGTGTTTTGCCCACTGCCCCCAAATGTTATTATTTTCCACAGCTCCGTAGGATAGACCTTCTATCCAAGGAACCCAAAGCTTCATACTATGTACTTTTCTTTCATGCAATAATCTTCAATGGCTATGAAGTTCAGAGTCAAAATTGCTAACAACTAAACACTACTTTCACTTTCCAGAGCAGGGAGGCTTACTCATAGACACTTGCTAGGGGTAAGGAGAAGTGTTTGCTTTCCACCCTGGGGTGGAGAGTGATGGGAATGGAGAGAGGGGCAGGAAAGTTCACTCTCTCCTGGAATGGATCCAATCACTCCTTCAAAGGACAAACAGAAAAAAACGTAGTGGTGTTTCCGAATTAAAACAAGTTAAAAATTCTCATCCTGCTACCTTCGTATTATTATATATTGTGTCTTTGAGGCCTGTAATAATTGCTTATAATTAAGGGAAGAATATTATGGTGCCCTAAGAGCTCCATGAGTCTTGGCTTCTGTTTGCCCACTGCTTGATGGCATCTGTGTGGGCTGTTGAAATTGAACTTGTGTCAGTGATTCCATTATAAACTTCTCTTTTTTATTAAGTTATCTGGACACTGGCCACCAAATCTCTGGGGTAGCTTCCACTCAGGAGCAGAGCTAATGGTGGAATTTTGTCACACTGAGCAGCTTGAAAGTCTTTATAGTGTGGCTATGTACAAAGGAGAAAAAGCAGATGTGCTTTTAGAACGTTTTGCCATCTGTTGAGCCGACACTTGAATCTTTAAGTTCTGGAATCTTAACTTGGTGTGCACAGGTCAAAGGCCTAAAGTTTCAGGTTTGTGTGTCTGTTATTAAGAGGAAAAAAGAATAAATTCTCTCCCTTCCACATTCAACCAGTTCATTTTAGACCACAGAGTTTATTAATATTCAGTAATATGTGTAGGTTTGAATGGATAAAAATAGCCAAGCTGATTCATTTAGAAATAGGCTTCTGTAAGCTTCTGAAAGCACAAGCTTATTTCCCCCAACCCTGCAAGTGTAAAACTGTCTTTGCAGAGAGAAGACTTCTTTCCTACCAGTGATCAGCATGTGGGAGGGCAGTCACCATCTCTACTCACTTGTTTTGTTTTGTGAAAGGCTGCATCCTTTTGGGCTCTGCCTGTGAGCATCTTTACCCATCCATTTCTTTTTCTGCTGCACTTTACCTCACTCCATAAAATAATAAGACAGGTTAAATATTTGTTCGATATCCCTTCTATCAGTAAAGAGAAATAGTCTACTGTAAAAGGTGTTAAATTCCCTGGTTATCCTTAGTATTGCCCTAATCTGTACACTATAGAGCCTCATGTGGCTATTTAAATTGAAATTCGATACAGTAGACTACTTCAGTTCTTCAGTTGCAATTAGCCAGATTTCAAGGGCTCAACAGTTGCCTGGGACTAGTGACCACCATAACAGACAACACGAAATATTTCCATCTTTTCAGAAAGTTCTATAAGATAGCACTGGTACAGAGGGTCAATGGAGTAAAGATGCCATATGGAAAACCATTTCTTTCTTTCTTTTCCTTTTTTTTTTCTTCTTTAGAAAGCCATTTCAAATTCTAGTTGGCTATAGCTATCATTTTTAGGCCAGTTTAAGAATTCCAACTGAGTATAACTGAAAGGATTTTGTTGTTGTTGTTTAATAGCTCACGTTTTTCTACCTGTGAAGAACACATGATTGGATAGACAGAGAGTAATGATCTAAAAGTTATATAGTCCTAGGTTTAGTTCAGATGTTACCACTACTACCTGCGAAATGCCCTTCTTAATCTCTGAGTGTAGACTCTTTTGTATAAAATGAGACAATTATTCTGTCTACTGTGCTATTTTCATCACCAACAGGCAGGGATTGTAGTCTTAGATTAACAGTGAGCACAGCAGGTGCTCAATACATGCTTATTGAGCTAAACGGTGACATAATCTACATGGATTCCCTTTGTAACTTTAATCTGTTCTTCAGTACATCAGTATGTAACTAGATGGAAGATTTTACTCATCAAAATTTGAGAGAGTTGTCCTTGTCAGTGTGAAACTTGGGGAGAAGATGTCTAGAGAGGATTTTTGAAAGTTTTAAGGAAATTACAACAATCTAGTAAATTTTTGAAAGCCATCTGAGTCAGAATGATGTGATTTCAATGTTTGGCTGTACCTGGCTTCAAAACAAGAGTAAGCAGGCCTCATTTTACTGGGGTGGCAATCATATGAGAGATTAAAAATAGATCATGTAAATCAGTTTCTTAGGATCTCTTAAATCATAATCATCTTCTCTTTAACCCTTCTTTCCCCACAACCCTCACTACCTCAAAGTCTTTAGTGCAGCCAGAGTTTGGGGAGAGCTTAGAGAGAGCACAACAACCTCCTTTCCTGTAGAAGCCACTTTTTCTTAATAGGTATCATTTATAAAGCTGCATCTTTTTATGGACATTCACAGAACAAAGTACTGCAGACCACTGACCAATATACCCACCAAGAGTCAGATTTTTGTCAACCAGCATCTGAATTAATAGGGAAGAAACAGATGTATATTTGTTAATAGGGAAGAAATAGAAGTATGTGCAGAATTCCAACTGAAGGAACACAGAAGTCAGGCCGTACTGGCAGCTTGGTGGAATGGTTGGGTTACTCTGGGAAGACTTTCTGGAAAGAAAGACTGAATGTTCAAAACAGATTAGCACCCTGACAGATTGGGAATGGTTGGAGGATCTTTGTGGCCAAAAGACCATGAGGATTATATTGTTTCTTGTGTTTCTCTGTAAAGCCAGAGCCCAGATGTGCTGAGCTCCAAGGGCGAGCTAGCCAGGCACATGGCCCAGTCTCAGCTCTATTTTTACTTCACAGAAGGATGAAAGTCTGCCCTCTGTATTCACTCAGCACAGAAGAGCTGGCTTGGTGCTTTGTTGTTCATTGCATGCTATCTTCCCTTAGGTGGTTTCACATATACTCAAATTCATAGGACAGGTATTGTGGTCCAATGTTCCTTTGCATGTTTTTCAAGTTCTATGTGTGACTCAACATCCCAGAGGATGGACTTGAGGTGGTGAAATGGTCCTAGCTATTTCTTTTCCAAGTCTGACTTCTGTATCTTATGTTTTTTGAATTTAATGGGAGTTGTATATAGGTGGAGAGGTTTGGGAGTTCTTCCCTTTTTTTAGTCTAATATTACTTTTCTATTATCACTGATATTCTCAAAATGTACTCTAAAGGAGGTGGAAAATATACTCTTCCAAATGTTGATTTAATGCAGATCCAATGTAAATTCAATTTAAAGAATGAGTTAATATCATTCCAAATCCCTTCCCTGTCACTTTTCTTTTTATCCTTTTTTAGGATAATCACTCAGGATAGTGATTCCAGATATGAGCTCCTTCAAGCTGTCACAAGCTCTTTTGCAGAGAGTGGTAACATTTCCAGCCCTCCTCCCTTCTATCCTAAGCATGGTACTTCCTTCAGCTCTTTAAGATGCACAGGCTGATGGTGGCCATGGTCACATAAGTGATAAGTCAGTCTTGAATCCTAAGAGTTGCCTCACCCTCCTTTTCTGAAACACATACAAACGTGGCTCATTCTGGGAGACCAAATGGTCCAGGCCAAGGACACCAGAGGGGCAGGGTGTCCAGAGGCCTAGGTTGAGGTTGCCAGCAACTAGCATGTGTGCTTAGCAAGACTCTTCCCCCCTTTGTTTTCATCAACTACAAAGTGATGGATCTAGATTAGGTAATTGCTCAGGTTCTGCCAGCTCTGCCACTGCTTAAATCCACCAAGCCCGGAGGATATTAAGGCAAATAACAGTAGGGAAGACAGAACTCATTAAAAAAAACTGCATCTGTATGAATGTAAGAAAATTCCAAGCAGCAGACTTCAGACTTCTCAGTTGATACTTCTCATCTGGTTTGGAAAGAAGCCAGGAAGTAAAAGATATCATAAGAGAACACTTGCTCAATAGTACTCCTTCTAATGAATTCCTTTAAAAAAATGTCCTAAGTGCTTCTCCAGAAATAAGAGGTTTATTCTTTCCCATATCTCCTGATTCTAGGAAGTTTCTCTGTTCTCTCTGTTGCTGAGTATTTGATAATGTATTTGAGTTATTATATGAGATTATGACTATTATAGTTATTTTCAGATATTCTTCTAGTTAAAAACCCTTAGACAATCTTAAATATGATTTTTAAATGCTAATTTTAGATATTTGTGTGTGTGTGTGTTTGTGTGTGTGTATCCACAACTTGGAACTTAAAGTGTACATCAACAGGAGAATGAATCCATTTCCCAAAAAAGTGAAATTTCAGAAATTTATCTATTGTATAAATCAAGTCCACCAGTATACTCTTTAGTCTCCTCCCAAGTTCCACACTGAGTTTCTGTGTCACTTCCTCATCTTGGCATGCCCTTCTCTCCCTCCTCTGCCCCAGCAATGCATGTACCAACAGCTGCTAACCCACTTCTTGGCCTCTGGTCCTCACAGAATTCCTATAGAATCTTAGGTCTTCATACATAACTTTTCATTCATTCAGTTAACCCAAAGAATATTTTCTATGCCTGATACTTTGTTAAGTAGTGAAGATGCAACGGTAAATAAGAGAGCTCAAGCTCCCCCACAGAACTGTGGGAGAAGTGAACATGAAGTCAATAGGAGCAAGTACTTCGTTACAATTCAAGCTACACAGAAGTCAGGGTGTCCCAGGAACACAGACTGGGGAACAGTAACAAATGGGTGAATGTATGGGAGGAATGTCAGGGAAGAGCTTCCAGAGGTAATGACATTTCCTTAGGCTTAATGGAGGACAAGGAGTTGTTCAGTGAGGATGAAGTAGGGTGGGCATGGGAGTGGGGAGAACGAATCTCCCAAAGTCTCATATCAACAGCAAAGTTAGCTCTAGGGCCTCCAGTTTCTAATCTCCATCAGCATCTCTACAAAGACTGCATCTCCTCAAGACACATTACAAAATTCCAGCGTAGAGCAACATTAATTCACGTACAGAAAAAATCCTCCAAGTTAATAGTACTTATCTACAGGGGTTGTATTAGGAATGCTATAATTTCCCCCTTTGTGCCTTTCCATATTTTTCACACTCTCTATAATGACCATATAATACCTTTATAACTTTTAAAATAGTGAAATTTTTTTAAAAGGATCAATGGGAAAATGATGTGTACACAATGGGGCTGATTTAGATTTAAAAAACCTCTTGCATGTAAGTTGGTTGGCATAATACTTGGGACGGCTGAAGTTCTCAAATGTTTGTTCCCTTTTCTCTTATTTATCTCCTAATTCCCAGTACTGGGCATGGTGCCTAGCATATTGCCTAATAAATATTTCTTGAATGAATCCATAAGCAAAACATCTAGAGTTACAGGTTTTGATTATGAGAATGATGACCATAGTAGTTAGCATCTGTAGAAAGACTTCAAAAATGACAAATATTTTAGGGGCAGCAGCTCTTACTCATCCTGACAGTGACATGCAATTAAGAAAGCCCAGCTGACCATCTGAGGTCAAACCTTTGAACTTGCTTTAATTATTCCCTGGTCCTATACCACTGAAGTAACTAGACACAGTCAGCTGTGATATCTGAATAAAACAATTCAATAGGAAGAATATTATCTTTTATGAAAAAACTCCTGATCATAATGTTTGTGTTACAAACTGAAACCTAACAGAATAAACCCTGGTTGGTTGGCTTGCATGGTATAAATAATCATATTTTTCATAATGGCTGTGGAAAACCATTAGCAAATCATAATTTCAGGGTTTCATACCAATCATGAAGTGATTGGTATGAGTTTCATAACTCATCATTCGAGATGAGTTAGTTGTAGCAAAATGCATCTTTTTGGCTCTAGGGACTGCAGTCCACTTTTGTCGCATCAAAGGAGGGGGACATAAAGGTGAATTGGAATCCCAAAGCTTTCATCCACTTTTGATCCCAAGCTAACCTAGGCTTTCATCAAAAGTACATAAATCCTTTTACATGATGATATCAAGAGTTTGTAGCATGATCAATGAGTTGCTTCACTGTAGAGGAGGAAACTTCACCTTCCTTCTTCCCTTTCTGGCTCCTTTCCTCCTACTCTGTGAGAATGACATGAAATCTCACAACATCTCCATGGATTTCTACTGTGTTCCACCTGGTGTACTTCCTCTCAGGTTACCAACTACCCAGCAGACACTCCACTTTCGTGGAAGATGTTCCATCAAGCTATTCATGATTTCCTCCCACTCTTGTGCTTCTGGATGTCCACATGGAAATGGATGTTTTATCATGATCTGCACACATCTCTATCTCATCCTACGTCATCTCTCCCAGAGAGATATTTAAAATCAAATGTTTTTAAAGATTTGAACATGCTCATGTGTAGGGCTACTAGCATATGGAGTCCTTATTAACTCCACATCAACTTCTTGTTGAAAGGAGAATAATTCAACATAACAGCTAATATTTAAAAAACTCTTCTCCTCAAAACAATATTATGGGTAACAGAAAATTTGCTAATGGTATAGATTTAATTTGGAAATCCCAAAATATCCTGGAAATATCCTAGAATATGCTAGATTTGTTTTTTTCTTATCTATATGGTCACAGAAAATTAAATGTTATGGGAAAACTATATGAAAAATACTTTACTTCAGCAAAGAATCCTACTAGAACGAAATCTTGACTTAATGGCTAGGTTGAGTCAATAATGTGGAAATCTGATGTCTAGTTGTGGGATTTATGACAGTTCTTAACACTTCTGGGCCTAAATTTTCCCTATATGTAGAAAGGGGAAAAAATAATAGCCTCCAGCCAGTCCCAGAGTCTTAATGAAATATTCTGTAACTTCAGTTTATATTTTTTCCAAAGATTTTATTTATTTATTTGTTTGTTTGTTTATTTAACACACAGAGAAAGGCAGTGAGAGGGAATACAAGCAGGGGGAGTGAGAGAGGGAGAAGCAGGCTTCCCACTGAGCAGGAAGCCTGATGTGGGGCTTGATCCCAGGACCCTGGGATCATGACCTGAGCTGAAGGCAGACGCTTAATGACTGAGCCACCTAGGTGCCCCTACAGTTTCAATTTAAAGACACATTTTCCAGGTTTCTTTATCAACATCAGAGTTGATGTTCAAACATATGATTTTTTAAAGCGAAGTGAAATATTGAAGTTATCTGTCTTCAGATAACTTCAGATAACTTCATAGTTGCTATTGCAAAATATGATTGCTTAGGGGTGCCTGGGTGACTCAGTAGGTTAAAGCCTCTTGTTTTTGGCTCAGGTCATAATCCCAGTGTTCTGGGATCAAGCCCCGCATCTGGCTCTCTGCTGGGCAGGGAGCCTGCTTCCCCTCCCCACCCCCACCCCCACCTGCTTCTCTGCCTACTCATGATCTCTGTCTGTCAAATAAATAAATAAAATATTTGAAGAAAAAAAATGATTATTTAATTTATAGTCCATGGTTAAAAGTTGATACAAATCTTGCAAACCACACTGAGATCATTCTAGATGAAATCATGCAGCAATCATGAGCTCCTGTATTATCTGTCACTATCTCATGAGTCACTGTACAGCTTCGCTCTAAGATGTACAAGTCTACATGATTTGAGAAGAAAAGATCATTTGGAGCGAGGAAAAATGAAGTGAAACACAGCTGCTCTCTTAGACATTGAAGAGAGAAGTCTTCCCAGATTCTTTAAGATATTTTGTATCTTCTTATCTACCTCTTCCATTCTCTCTGGACCCAAAACATTGTCTGTAGAGTGACAAAAGTCCTCCAACCTATGTATTAAAATTCCCTCAATTTAAAAAAGAGAGAGAGAGAGAGAGAGAGAGAAATCTGTGAGGGAGAGCAAATGAAACGACAGTACCTTGAAGTAGCAGTTGCTAATTCCAAACTAAACTAAGTTTGGCAGGTCATAAGGGGCATCTGTCTGCTATGTAGACAAGAAAACTAGACCAGAAAGGTCAGAACAAAACACGGTCATCTTTTCACTATTTTGGCACTTTGATGAATGAATTGCATTCTCCTTCTTCTCCATGAACTCACAGTTAACACTGAACTCCTCATCTTGACAAAAGAAAATATGAAGCCACTTTCAATTATGGATGGGTCCTCGGGACTCTGCCTTTTCAGGGTCTTCATCTGCCTAAATTCCCCATGTAGCACAATGCACTGTAACCAAGGCAAATTTCCTGGGGTCCCCAATGTTTTGCCCAATACAGGTATCCCCTGCTTTTCAAACATTTGCATTATGCCATTTCACTTTTATGAAAGACCTACATTTGTACTTGTTTTGCTAACTGAAAGAAATCCAAGGAGGTTTATTGTTTTTATAAAAATAGATAAAAAGTGAAAGCAGCGTTTAGTGCTCATGTGTCAATGAGCCAATACAGGGGCAACGTGTACCCCGAGCAGTGCCAGTGACCTCACCAAGCTCCTATCCCAGGAACTACACTCAGTATCTTAGCATCAAGCCACCAGAGCTTTGAACTGTGTGAGCATCTCTGCTTTATCTTGATATTTTATGCATCTGTTGGCAAGTTTTGTCCTAAGGTAACAGAAAAGCCTAAGAGAGGTTATTTTTTTGGTCTGGGAATGCTCAAAAATTTTTCCATAAAAAGTGATGGTAATTTCTTCTTTCCTTTATGCCAAGTTTTTCCAGGAACACTATCCTTCCAGATGGGGGTAGGAGGAGCAAGTAGACACCTGACCTGAGGTTGCAGTATGTTCTTTCAAATATTTTTGCTGAGGAGGTATCATTCTCCTTCTCCAGAAGTGCAGTTCTTGAGACTAATCAGATTAGTGTTTCCAACTACCTGCTCCTTGTTGGGTCAAAAGATTATCAAGAAATATGTGACTTCTACATTGGTTTCTTGTGTTTTTCTGTCTTTGAACTTGAGGAAAGTTGACCTTGGATGATCACAAAAATCAACCAACCAACTAAAACCACAGTCCCTGACAGGAAATTCTGCATTTTTCTCAAAGTATGTAAAAAACATAATTTGGTAAAAACAACAGAAGGTTATGGATAACTCAGACTTTCAGGGGTAAATATAACAATTGACCTTTGGCCATCACTTCTTGGAAATTTTCAGGAGAAGTAGTTATGCTCCTAAAAGTCTGTATGCTTGCCTTTTATTTTTTCTAACTTACAGAATTTTTGTCAGTTCTGGTCACTGGGTTAAACCTGTTCCTTCCAGGTGTTTACACTGCCTACTATCAGGAAGATAGTGTTTTTCACATTGTGCACTATGTAGCTCCAGGGGTCTGAGAAAGTGTTTTAGGGGCTATTATGGAGTGTGGGGGGTGGGCAAGTCCTGAGTGTGTCAGGAACCAAATTCCCTTGTTCCTATGACCTGAATGTTTGTTTGCTCTTTTGTTCTTTTCTTTTAAACATGGACCTCTGTGTAGAACTTTGTTTGGAGAGAAGAGTTCTTTGAAAAGAGTTGGAAGATCTCTGAACTACATATCCAAAAATCTATGTATAGTTGAACATAAACCATGAAATTCTAAGAGATACAGTAATAGGGAATGAAACTAGTGAGATTCTTAATGGATGACTACACAAAGTATAAATCCCTCTTTTCTATGATTAACTTTAAGAGATTTAAAATTGTTCTGACAAAGTGACAAAAAATTTCTGAATGCTACTTTTAATTTCCATATAATCCTGTCCTGGACTGATAAGAAAAACTCAACAGTGGTGTGTAAACACACTTTGAATAGTGCTGGGTCAGGAGATTTGAAATTGATGGGAGTGGACTTTTCAAATTTCTATGCAGAACTGTCCTTGAACCTACAAATATGGCTAAAAATGAACCCCTGAAGAAGAGAGAATGGGAAAGGAGAAAAGGTTCTTCATAGTCTATCCTTTATTTTATGTAAAGGGATAAAGGGGAAATTTTGTCCAATAGCAGTCATCCCATGCTTTATGTAACAGAAATATCCCAACCAAAAAGGCCATATAACTGATTTTTATAAAGTAGGTCATATGCATATTCATCAGAAAACTCAAAAGACTTTAACTGTAGTTCAGATAAAGTTGAAAGATTTTGTTTTCTCCTCTGCAGAATGGGAGGTTATATTAATGTTTTTTCCAATGTTTATGTTTTGTGCTTTTTGCCTTTGAAGACTACTCCATGCCTGGATATTGTCATGAACCAGAGAAATCTCTCTGGTAGAAGCACTTGGCCTGCCTCTTCTGGTACTTGCTATTACTCACAATTCTTTGCAACAACTCCCACACCTTAGAGCTCATCTTTTCTTTCTTTTCTTCTGTTGTTTAGAATGTCTAGTAGGGCCACTAGTGTTGAGTGTCATATTTTGGCAGGAGGTGCCATTGACTAATGTGTATGGAAAATACCCATGAGTTAGGTCATGCACAATGGGCAGCTTGGTAATTCATGCTTCAGAAGTTCAAAGCTGTTTAGACAAAAATGTGTATTTTTGTCTTCTGGTAGTCTTGGTTGCTGAGCAGAAGGTTATAGTCAGCAGGTTTAGAAAATATATTTTTGGAGCTTTCTACAGTTAGTAATGTCAATAGCTCTAGCAGCAATTCTTTGTGAGCTGAAGCTTGTCGCTTAGGACCTGTCCGTTTAGAAGTAAAAGCATATTTGTAGAGGCCACATCCTGCTTTCTTGATAGAGATATCAACTTCTATCAGAAAAAAAAGCTTCTTTCATATTATGTATAAATAGGTGGTAAGAATAATTAGCACTACCATTGGTTTTTTGTTTACTTGTTTTTTTCCCACTGCAGCATGTATTATAATGGTTTTACAACAAGAGAAGATTTCTGACTCCTTCCTCAATGTTACATGGAGACACATTTCAAAGGTGGGTCAAGGAAGGAAGGATCTTGGGGTGCCTGGGTGGCTCAGTCAGTTAAGCATCTGACTCGATTTCAGATCAGGTCATGATTTTAGGATTGTGAGATAAAGCCCCGTGTGGAGCCCCACATTGGGCTCTGTACTTACTGCTTAAGATTCTCTCTCTTCCTTTCTAAAAAAAGAGAGAAAGAGAGAGGAAGAACTAAAATAGAATCATAGGCTCGTTTCTTAAATGGATCTACACCAGCCAGGCTGAGGTTCCAACAGCATTGATCAGCCCCACCCTTTGGGTTGCTTGTAGCTAGCATCTGCCCTGATTGGCTGCTGCTTACATCATTCCAGTTGTTCAGGGTTTTGAATTCCAGCTCTGGGTGCGCTGTTACCATCTGAGAGCTAAACTGGTAAACCATAACTCACAAATGAATGCAATCTTCAGGACAATTTTCAGAAAGACCCGAAGGAGTTCCCACAAATGTGGACATAAAAGCACCCAAATGCAAGGTGCAGACAGAAAGAAACAGGCCAAGGAATGTGATGGAAACCAAGAATGCCTACATCTAGACAATTATATTTATAAATTGTGGCTAAATGGGAATGAGATGGTGTATGTCCAGAGACCTAGCTAACAGTCTCACTACAGCTGTGTCGCTCTGAAGTTCATGTGGGACATGTGAACTTTTCTGTGAACTTTTATCCCACATTCCAATGGGTGGCGTGCTGAACCAGGCTGAGGATGCAGAGACCTCCCTGTGATACATTTAAGGAAGACCTACTTTTCTCATTTTCTTTTGGGCTCAGACCAAAACCTCTGCCTTCTCCATTGTACCATGCTGTTGGTAAGGAAAAGCAGTACAAAAGCCTGCCATGGAAAATGGAAGCACAGCCTGCATATTCCTAAGGGCTACAGAACACTGGCCTATCTCAACTGCCCACCCTATACTGTCTCAGGGCAGGGTAGGCCCCAGCCAGGAGCTACTTCTGATCATCCCTTGTACCAAGTATGGAGAGGAAAGATGGACTCCCAAGAAAGAAAATAATGGGGAAAAGGTACCACACCCTTAGTCTTGTGGCTCAATAGAAGTCTCTCTTGACATGTCCAGATGTGTGTGCACTGGGGTGTGCAAAGTCAGACTAAGGGGGGACGAAACCAGGAGCCTGGAGCTCCCCCTGGAGGCTAATTGTATTTTGCCCTGACTGAAAAAGGAAGCTGGTATTAGAAGGTTGGAAGCTGGTAAGACATAAAGTAGAAGTAAATCAGCAGTATTCTGTATGTGCTATCCAGGAAAGAGAGAGATGCTAAATTTAGAACAGAGCTGGGTACGTAAGAGGAAGGAAGTGTAGGTCCAGAATCCCTATGAACAGTTCCCAAATCCCAAACATAGAAGATGGAAACTGTTCTCTGATTCATTTAGCAACAAAATGTGATGTGAATTGACATGAAACAATTTATAGTCTTCCTTCGTCTCAGGGTCACTATTTTTTTGTTGTTGTTGTTACAGATTTATTCATGTGTTTGATCATGAGATGCTACCCCTAATCCTACTAGGGGTGTTGTAATGCACATTACATGAACTGTTTCCTTCTCTAAAATCTTAAAAATTACGAAATCTGAACTATAGCTGGCCCCATCAGCTAAGGGCCTGTGGGCCTGTGTACCATAATACTTGATACTCTGTGGATCTCAATCTCAACTCAGCCACTCACACACCATGTAACGTTGAACAAATGACTTACTGGATCTATGGTTTTGTTTTTTTTAGGAAGATGAGGATATTACTAGTTTAGGTATTAAATGAAGTCATGCACAGTGTTCAACACAATGCCTGGACATGGTAAACATATAATAATATTCGTGTTTATTATCTTACTTGATCCAAAAAGGGGCATACCTCATCTTTCTTTGATTCATAATCACCAAGGAGTCATCTGCCTATCAGCTACCAGGCCCTCTCTTACCAGGAAAGTGGAGACTTAGATAATGAATGTGAATTTGGGGTCACTGATGATTTGTTGTACAACAATAATTTTGTGCTCTAAATCCAATCTCAACATCTTGACTATCTAAAAAAATAAAATAAAATAAAATAGAAATTAGAGATAGACTCACTTCTGAGATATACCTATATGTCTACAACCTTCCTGGTTGCAGGCAGGTTTTAGTTAAAAACACCCAGGAGTCTTTTGAAGTGGTGTAGATTGAGACAAAAGAACTGAGAGAATGAATTTTTAAAAAATATATATATACATATTCCACATGTGAGTGAAATCATATGGTATCTGTCTATCTCTGACTGACTTATTTTCACTTAACATTATACACTCTGGCTCCATCCAAGTTGTTACAAATGGCAAGATTTCATTCTTTTTGATTGCTGAGTAGTCTTCTATTGTGTATATATACCACATCTTCTTTATCCATTCATAAGTTGATGTGTACATTTGGGCTCTTTCTGTAATTCAGCTTTGTTGATAATGCTGCTATAAACATTGGGGTCCCAAAGCGATCTACACATTTAATGCAATCCCTATCAAAATATCACCAGCATTTTTCACAAGAGCTAGAACAAACAATCCTAAAAATTTGTATAGAACCACAAAAGACCCCAGATAACCAAAGTAATCTTGAAAAAGAAAAGCAAAGCTGGAGGTATCACAATTCTGGACTTCAGACTGTATTACAAAGCTATAGTCTTCAAGACAGTATGGTACTGGCACAAAAATAGACACATAGATCAATGGAACAGAATACAAAACCTAAAAATGGACCCACAACTATATGGAGAATTAATTTTTTTGGGCATGAACATTATTATTTTATAAGAGTCTTGACTACTGGTTTGTTTTTGGTTTACAATGTGGCAAAAATCCAATAATCAAGAATAGAATTTTCTAAAATGTTTACATGGAACACAAGCTCTGTGAGAGGTTCTATGAATAAAAGATTTTCCTCAAACTATTTTAAAATAAAACCCTTCTGGGGTGCCTGGGTGGCTCAGTGTGTTAAACCCTCTGCCTTTGGCTCAGGTCATGATCTCAGGGTCCTGGGATTGGCCCCACATCAGGGATCTCTGCTCAGCAGGGAGCCTGCTTCCCTTCCTCTCTCTGCCTACTTGTGATCTCTGTCAAATAAATAAATAAAATCTTTAAAAAATAAATAAAATAAAACCCTTCTTTCAGGGAATATTTATCCTCAGAATTAGTGCCCTTTGGGAAATACTGCTCTAGAGAATGTCAGCTCTTGGTATGTATTCCAGGAGGCTAATTCTTGGCTACTGGGTGATTCCAAGTGTGTTAAAATTTAATTTTTTAAAATAAAATCTTCACTGTCATGCAGATCTAAAATGAACACATTAAGATTTTATTTAATTTAATTAATGAAGGAACCAACAATTTTAAAACTGATTCAAAGGTGATTCTGAAGAACAGATACATACTAGATAATCAGCAGTGCTGAAATAAATTTACTAATTGATGTAGAACTATTTAATATTAATAGAGCAAATGATATAGTTTAGAATTATCTTTTCTATAGGGCAGAAATAAATTGTCTATTTATTAGACACAACTTATTCTTATTTCTTTTTTTAAATTTAGTTTAATTTTTTCAGTGTTCCAGGATTTATTGTTTATGCACCACACCCAGTGCTCCATGCAATACTCCATGCCCTCCTTAACACCCACTGCCAGGTTCACACATCTCCCCACCCCTTCTCCTCTAAAACCCTGTTTGTTTCTCAGTGTCCAGTCTCTCATGGTTTGTCTCCCCCTCTGATTTCCCCCAATTCACTTTTCCTTTCCTTCTCCTAATGTCCTCCATGTTATTCCTTATGCGCCACAAATAAGTGAAAGTAAGTGATAATTGACTTTCTCTGCTTGACTTATTTCTATAGAAAAGAATTATTTTCATTGCTCTCAGAGTCTTCAGTTTACAGAGTTGTAAAAGAGACTTGTCAAAGACAAGAAGGACATCCACGTGGAGTCAGTCCCACTACATAGATAACAATGAGTATTCCATTGAAAGAGCATTGTGGTAAGCAAATGGAAAAGGGGTGTCAAGATTGCAGATGGAACTGTTTGTTAATCAGATGGCTTTAGGATAAAGAAATTGTCCTGAGTTACCCAGGTGGGCCCAAGATAACTACAAGGTCCTTTAAGGTAAAAAAGGGAGTGAAAGGAGTAGGTCATAATCAGAGGTTTGAAGATACTGCATTGCGGCTTTTGAAGTTGGAGGAAGAGTGCACCAGCCATGAAATGCAGAGAGCTACCAGAACCTGCAAAACGGAAGGAAACAGATTCTCCCCTTTGTCCTCCAGAAGCAATGTAACCCTGCTGACACTTGGATTTTACCCCATTTCAGATTTCAGGCTTCCCCAAGTATAAGATGATAGATTTATGTTATTTTAATCCACTAGGTTTTAGTAATTTGTTACAATGGTTAGAGAAAACCAATGGGGACATCTAGTAATTTCTGTCCATTTCTAAGTCTTTTACAAAGTTTCCTAATGAGGAGAAGTATCGAATTTCATAATAAACCCCATAAATGCTTCTTTCAATGCTGACACTTTATTATATGTAATGGTGTGTGATGATACAGATGAGATACTGTAAAAAGAAGTAATTCAATTACATTATGAAGAATCTGGAAGTTTTTTCAGGCTCTTAAAAGAAATGGAAGTTCCTTACTTCTGTTTCAAATCAATAAACACCAATCATACGACAAGGCCTGTTGAATAAGAACCTGTTAAGGGCTGAGCCAGGCCTGGTGTTTCATGCTTTTGCCCAGACTGGATACCCACATAGTCCTGCTCTGAATTCAATACCCTCTGCCTATGACCTGATGGAGTTTTTGTACTGGAGCAAATCCCATATTTTAGGAGCATATGAGTTTTTCACCGAAGGGGATTTAACTCAGTGTGAACTTTTCAAGAGCTCATTTTGCAAATAGATGAGAAGTTGTCCTAACCATTGCTTGCAGGTCTTTCTTCCAACTGGTTTTATGGAGAAGACATGTAGCAGTAGGGTGATCTGTAAATTAGTAGTGGAATATGCCCCTATCATGTCCATTCTCCACCACCAGGAGGTTTATTTGGAAATGACTGCTCTGGATACAAGCTACCTCAAAGATAATGACCCAGAATGCAGATTACTGAATTCAAAGGAAATTCTCTAAGTGCCTGCTCCAACCTCCATCCCTGGCCTGGGAGGAAACACTGACAAGCTGCAAAAGAAGGCTGACAAAGAAAAAATTGCTTTAAAATGCAAAGCAGAGGAGGTGGTGGTGGTGGTGGTGGTGGTGGTGGTGGTTGTGTGTGTGTGTGTGTGTGCGTGTGTGTTACTGTTAAGAGGGGTGGGGTGGGCTGAGAGAGTTACTAGATAGGTCTCCTTGCAAAGAGCAGTGGATAAGACAATACTATTGCCTTAAATGAATTTTACTGAGCACAGTCCTAGAATTACAGGGCAGCTAGTCTCAAAAGTGAGCAAAGATTCCCCAACTTGCCACTTCTGATTTATCTTCAGGGTTGGCAATTGTGGGACTTTGTCATTTCCTTGTGGCCCCAGAGAGCCTTTGATGCCAGCTGGTAGTATCGATTTATTCATTAAATCTGAGAGTTCGTCTGGCCAACCAAGGGGACAGAGAGACACCAGGGGATATTCACTGATTTCTATCTGAGGTAAGAGGCAGAAGTAGCTACAGCTTCCGGGAATCAACTGAACCACGGATCTTCTTTGAAAGAGAATGATTGTCAGAGACCAGCCAATTTTTACCTAGCTGATCCTGGGTCCAGGCTGTGTTAAACAGGAGAACCTGTGAACAGAAAGTACAGGACAGATATTGAGAAGGTGAGATACTCTTACCCTTTGTTCTCCCCAGGGTAGCCAATGCCAAACTGGCTTGGAGAAGAAGAAAAAGATGCATTTATGTGAACTAGACTGTCAGTGAGGTAATAATTTTGAATTTAACTGGATGAGAGGAAGTTTCTGAAAATGACTGGATTAATTTTCTGCCATCATCACAAATAGGAACTTGAAATCGCAAGACTCATGTGAAGTTATGAAACAAACTATGTTTTTAAACTCCTGAGTTAGGTGGGCAGTTGTAACAAGGAAACACCATACCAGTTTCAACAGGATGGAGAAAATAATCCAAGAGAGAAATCAGGAGGGAAAGTTATCCCAAGCAAATGAAGGCAATTGAAGCCAACATCAAGAAGTTGATGTGTAGAAAAAGTGACTCAGAGGAAGGGTTGAGTGAGTCTTCTGAAAAAGTAGCAGCAATTGACTCTCTCCTCAAACCCACCGACTACTGATTGACTGTTTTGCTGATCTCTTTGGGAATTAATTATATAGGAGCCAAAGAAATCTGGAATGTATCACTGGTGATTTTATGGTCCAGAATACAAGTTGAAGCATTTGGAGAATTTGGACAAGAAAAAAGCCATGGGGGAAGTGAACCATTGGACACAGAAATAGTTTTAAAGTGTTTTAGACCAGGGCTTCTCATGCCAGAACATCTGAGCCTTGGCAAGGGATGAAGTGCAGCCCACGATAAAAAAGAAAGCTGTGTTTGACAGGAGAATTCCTAACCTGTTCCAAAGGGATTTTATCTGAAATATGAATGAGAGTGAGAAAAGAAAAAGCATAGATAAAGCTCTAGAAGTTTGGTGATAAATGACAGGACGTTGGAGGAACCATAGTAAAGTGTAAATACCACGGAAGAAAATCAACAAGTGAATTTATGGTCCTGCCTTACTTTGGATCCCAGTGCATAGAGATTGGGTGCAAACTAATAGAACTTGACACTCAATACAAGGGGGTCAAATGCCATTTCATGGACATCATTATGAAGAGATAAAGGGATGGGACTTCTGACCAGAACGTGTGCTATGGAGTGTGATAAGTCTACTGCTTCAGGTGGTGCAGTCATGCTGGGGAACAAAGTGGCAGCTCTCAGTCAGATCATATATATTTGTTGAGAACCCAGAAATTTGGATTGTGGTGTACATCTCAGAGTCTTAAACAGGTCCATGAAAATTTATATAGCTGTTTTGGTGGTGATAGGGAATTGGAGGCAATCAGGGTGTGCACTGGAAAAAAGTAGATAATTAAAATGTGGCAAATGAAAGCATGGAGCATTATGTAACAGTCAGAGCAGAGTGGAAATAGATATAGCAACATGTATAGAACTAAAAATATGGGGCTGAACAAAAAACAGTAAGAAACAGGATGAGATACATAACACAATATCAATTATGTATTAAAAATGCATGCACATAGAAAAATCATACACATTTTGAAATTAATTTATAAACATTATATTTCAAAATATAATTTGAACACTTGTGTATTTACAAACACACACACACACACACACACACACATTCATTTAACATGTAAAGTAATTACCTATGTAGGGTGATTGGGGTATGGCGATAAATTTGAACAGACTTGTATGATAATATGTCATGAACTAATGAGTTCAAATTATAGAGGGTGAAGGGGATGGTGGGGTGAGAGAGAGAAGACATAGAGAGAGAAGTCTAATAAAACTAACTAGTAGCTTCACTGCAGAGCAAGGACTGAATAACACTTCTAGAGAATCCATGTATATGTTTTCATTCATGACCAGATCTTGTCTTATGTTTTATCCATAACCTGAATAAAGGTGTAAAGGGAAGAATACTCATCAACTTTCTATGACACAAATCTGGGAGAAGTTATTACCCATCTGGGTAATGGAAATCAGGGATAACATCTTGGGAGTAACCAGAGAAACAGTGGACCCCAAGCCTAGTGCTACTGTCTTCCTCTGATGGTGATGTGTAAGATACTTTTGTTGGAGAAAAAGAATCTGATGGCAAGATGCCAGGCTTCTAGGGAAAACAGGGTTGCATCCTTGGCGCTATGGACCTTTATTGATTCAGCATTTACTGTGATGGGAGATGCCCAGGAAGTCAGCTATGGGATCTGTGATGCCCTGACACACCTTTTTTTTTTTTTCTGGAAAATATAAAGAACTAACATGATATTATTATTATGATTATTAGCTATTTTTCTAAAGCAATATTATTTTTTAAAGATTATTTATTTATTTATTTATTTGACAGACAGAGATCACAAGTAGGCAGAGAGGCAGGCAGAGAGAGGAGGAAGCAGGCTCCCTGCTGAGCAGAAAGCCAGATACAGGGCTCAATCCCAGGACACTGGGATCAAGACCTGAGCCAAAGGCAGAGGATTTAACCCAATGAGCCACCCAGACACCTCAAAACAATATTATTAATAAGCAGGAGCCTCTTATAGTGGGCCTGGTATTATGAAATCTTCGTATCCATTACTTTTAATCCTCTATGACTCTATGAAGTAAGTGCTGTTATCATCCAAGGTCATACCATAGACCAGAATTCATACCTGCACTATCTGACTCCACAATCTATTCTTTTAACCATTACACTGTAGGTCGTCTGACAATGGGGTTGCATTTTGCTCCAAGGAAACACAACATGTAATAATGGTAGATTCCTGATTAAAATGTCCTTTTGGCTTAAAAAAAAAAAAAACTCTTATCACTTGCTTTTTTGTATGTCTGAAGGAGAATAAATCTGCTCCCAGTATTCCAGATTAGACAGGAAAGGAGTCATGGGATGGCGCCATGCTTCACATGGCATACCTTCTTTGGCAGTCTGTCTCAGCTCACTGAGGAAGCAGTGTTGGGTCTTGGGAGGAAATGAAGAACCCTGCTTTCAGGTAGAGGGCAGGAAGCTATGTGAATTGCTGGGGATGGGCTTGGCACTACATTGGATGGGTAATAAAGGCCATGTAAAACCTTATGTTTTTCTTTAAGCATGCTGAAATTTCCATTTCATTATAATCCAAAGAATCAAGTGTGATCTTGCCCAGGGAGGGAACACCCTTAATTTTGCCTTCAAACATTGCTTCTTCAACTCCCTTATTTTTAAAAGCTATGCCACATTTCTTCACTCAGTCAGAAAATTTCAATCCTTCAGTATTTTTTTCTCCACCTGCTCTCTCTTCTTTATTCTTCTGTTTTATTGAGTTGTATCCCTCACTTGTCAATCTAGGAGAGTATTTTGCATATAGCATTTTATGATGAGTACTTGTTGAGTTGGTGTGTGTATGCATGCATGCAGTTACTTATTAGCTGTGGTTACTGATTTGTTTCCTACTGAAAACACCAAGAGAAAAGCCATTCCTTCTGGTTATCAGCTGGTATAATTTTAGAACTCTGACCTTATTTTCCATTCTCTGAAAATGTAACTGAAGAGGTCTTTTACGTAGGCGTGGGAAAGAGTCCTCCTCTTGCTCTGACTTATCTACTGCCCAGAATATCTTACTTTTCCTTTTCCTTCTCTTTCCCCATCCTTGTCCTCTTTCCTTCATTTACCATATGCTTCCAGTGTTTTTTTTTTTTCAAAGAAATAGAGACTTTTCATAAAGTGAATAAAATATAATCATTAGCTTCAGTAGGATGTGAGCTATCAACTTTAATAAGATATAGGCTTTTATATGTACTTATTAGATACATTTTTTTAATTCAATGGCTTAGTTTGGATTTGATTGATTTTCATTGGCACAGAGGTGTAATGTGACTGTCTTTTACTTAGGGCAGGGTTTGGGTAGGGTGGAACTAAGTGTGGTTGGAGAGCCAACCTTGGCTTCTGAGTTTGGTTTCGTGCCAATTGGTGGAAACTTGAGAGCTTCTATTTCTTTTCAATATGATTACATAGTGAGGAGAAAAATGTCCAAACTAGGCAGCTGAAAAATAATTTCCTTCAAACCATGTAATAAAAACTCAAGAAGCATTTTTACTTTATTTGGCTGTCATAAAGCAGGGAAAATAAGGGATATTTAAAGATTTGTAATGCACCAACAGGAGCCGACAGCAACTTAGATGATACTTACAAAAGGTATGCATTTTTTTTTTTTTACAGTGTGGTATGAACTAACCTGCTTTGCCATACAAAAATACTAGTGCTTCAAGTGGTATGCTAGACAATGACATTTATTAATCAAATTTGCACCATATCTTTACACTGAGCCAGGGTATTCTTTGAAACTGTTAGTAGTAAATGAATGGCAATCTCTACCTCTTCTTGTATATGAAGCTCTGCTATCTGACATTTATCCAGATTCTTTACTTGTCCATCTTACAGAAATGCATTTTTGTCTTCCCTGCACTTTGGCCATACATTTGCAGATGTTCGTCTTTCTGGAATATAATTAAGGCTGGACAGCCTCATGGGACATTCTAATTATCCCAGCCTCATTCTTACCCTGTATATGCTCAATGTTCTCATGGATCATTGCAAAATATTGATTGCTTTTTGGTGTTATCAGATGAATATAGCCAACCAGGGAATTAATGTATTTATTGTATTCTTACTGTATTATATTATATTACTATATTACAATATTAAATAATAATATTATAAATGTTATAATATTTATTTATGGTTAATAATATTATTAATATAATTACATTATTAATATTAAATATAAATAATTTTTATAAATAATAAAATAATTGTTTATAATTATATTAAAATTAAATTAAATTAGTTAAATTTTATTTGATTTTAGTATTATTAAATAAATAATATTTATTTTATAAATAAATATTGCTAATAATTTATTAATTTATATTAATAAATACAAATAAATATTATTATAATATTATAAATATTATAATAATATTTAATAATGAATCATCTAGTGTTTTATTGCATTTTTTTAAATTCTGGGAGTCCTATCTAGGGTGAAGAGATTAACCATGAAAAAATTATATTGATGGTATAGGTATTTTTTTTTTTGATGGTATAGTTTTATCTCCAATACTGTCTAGAATACTCTGCAAATTTCTGCAAGTTTCTCTGAAGATTTTGGTATATTTTCTAAGATCTATAGTCCTTAAGCAGATTCCACATTGTTCATCTGGTCTTTCCAGACCTTCTCTTTTTCCTGGGCACATCACTGGATTATGTTTCTTAGCCCACCTCAGGTATGGCCATATGTTGAGTTCTGGTCAAGAGAATCTGGGTGAAAGGAATATGGCCACCTCTAGCCTGGCCTCAAACCTCTGGAGTGATCCTTTAAACCAGTGTTCTCCATTGGGGAGGTTGTGATTCTTGCCTCCAGAATTTTTGGTAACGTCTGAAAACATATTGGGTATGGCAACTGGGAGAATGCTACTGGCGTCTAGTGGGTGGAGCCAGAAATACTGCTAAATATCTTACAATGCACAAAACAGTGAAGAATCATCCATGTCAGTAATGTTGAAGTTACAAAACCCTGTTTTAAGCTTTTTCTTACTCTGTGTCCTGCCTAGATTCAGAAGACCCACCAGAGGATTCAGAGAACCTAAAAGTTGCCCAGCCTCCAAATAGAAGGACACTGGCCTTCGCTGAACAATTGGTTGGCTTGTGACTTGAGAAAGGAAAAAAGCTTTTACCATGTTATATCACAGAGATATAGAGGCTGTAAAGCTGTTAGAAATTTTCAACTAATATAAACTAAAATCTTGGGCAAGTTGTTTAATCTCTCCTTGACTTAATTTCTCTTACTATTAAATAAAAAAAAATAGTATACCTTATTAGGCTTTGGTGTGGACTGAATGAGTTTGTATTTAAAAACACTTAGAAGAGTGCCTACCTAATTTGTTAACCATTATATCCATGAAAATCTATTTGTCTTTTGATCCATTCCTAAAGGACTCCTCGGAAGTTTGATAATAGCCAAAGTGGGAGCCTAAAGTGAAGATTTCTCTACACTGTAAGCCTTCTCGAGATAACATTGTTCAATAGAACTTTCTGCAATGATGGAAATGTTCTATGCATGGTCTAGTATGGTAGCCATCAGCTACATGTAACTACTGGAGATTCAAAATATAGCTAGTATGACTGAGAAACTGAGGTTTAGATTTGATTTAATTTTAATTAATTTAAATTGACTTTTGCTACTGTATTGGACAGTGCAACTCTAGAATACAAGTTCTATTAGACTGGGAATTGTTTCGTTCACTGTATCCTCAGTGTTCAGATTATTCCTGGGACATAGCAGCTGCTCAGTTAATATGAATGAATTTTAGTCCATGTAGAAGAATATTTTTTAGGGGATCCATGTATCCACAAAACATAATAGAAGCAAAATTATTACCTGGACTAATGTTAATTTGTTCCTCCCCATCCTTATTGAAGAGCTACTTATGTCAGATGTGTGTTATGTCACTGTTATTCTGAATAACCTACAGTCCCTCATAGAACAATCTGCATGCAGAATTAAAACGATATTCACCTTGACTTTATTGCTGCCTCTTGTGCAAGATCCATCTTTCCATAGATTGGTCCTGAGGCCACTGACCTACGTTCTTCTTCTGCTGTACCTTGACCTTTCTGAGAGAACTGAAGAGGCACCTCTTAACATTACTGCAAGAAATTGGGGCGCCTGGGTGGCTCAGTGGGTTAAGCTGCTGCCTTCGGCTCAGGTCATGATCTCAGGGTCCTGGGATCGAGTCCCACATCGGTCTCTCTGCTCAGCAGGGAGCCTGCTTCCTCCTCTCTCTTTCTCTGTCTGCCTCTCTGCCTACTTGTGATCTCTGTCTGTCAAATAAATAAATAAAAATCTTAAAAAAAAATTACTGCAAGAAAAACAGAGAGAAGATGGTAACGACTTCCCAGTGTGAGCCTTCCTGCTGTAGTCTGAGCAGGGTCTCTAAAATTAGCTAGCCTCATTCAACACAAGTAGAAATCAAGACTATGGTCATTTGTCTACGATTTTCTGTAGGGCAGACAAGAATGCAACAGGTGCTGAGGTTCCACCCCTGGACACTGGGGCCTGCAAGTCTAATGTGCTCCCAGGGCTAAGACTGCTGATGTAGACCCTTGTTTATAAATATAAATAGACAACCTAGAATCGTCCAGCATTTGAAAAAAACCAATAGCATGAGGGACATTAAAAACGGAAAAACCAGACACTGAGAAAACAGAAAATTTTAGAAAAATGTAAGATCTTAAAAATATATTCAGTACTATTTAAGAATTTGGGGAGGCCATCACATCTGTAAAATAAACAAAGCTGCTATAAAGAAAAGAAAAGCATTTGCGTATAGCACCTTGGTGTCTTTTACATTTTTCCCTCTGGGTAAACACCCTACTTTTTCTACCTTGGGTTTTTCACCTTATCACTAACATTTCAGGTCATATAATTTCATACATTGTAGGATTTTAGAAGTGTCCCTGACCTCTATTCACTAGATGCCAGTAGGAAGGCCCTGTCCCAGCTGACAACTTGAAGTGTCTCCAGACACCCTTGAATATCATTGGCTTTGACCCTGCATCATGAGAACCACCATTCTATTCCAAGAGAAAGGTGATGGCATTTAAAAAAAGAGAATCCCAAAGAGAAGGGCCAATAGTTCATTTCACCAGGAAATCTTGCTTTGGATGAGCTTGTAAGCCTGAATGTTGGAGAGACTAGTTTTGTTTTAAGTTGTATTCCTAGGTTATGTGGTTTTAATATAGACACAGAGACTCTTCCTAATAGTGATAACAAGAATGAACATTTAATGGCTGTCAGGAACTGAACCATCATTTCGCTTGGATTGTCTCATTTAATGTTTAAAACAGCAATCAGCCAATAAATTGGATATTATTACTGGCATTTCATGTAGAGGGCAAGAGGCACAGAACTGTTAAGAAACGTGTCTAAGTTCAGGCAAATACTAAGTGCTAGATCTCCAGTGAAAGACCAGGTGATCTGTTGCAGTGCACACTTCCTGCATTACCTTCCTGAAAGAGTAATTTTAATAGAAAGACTATTTGACCCGGAAAGCTGAAGGCTGAAGTAAGATTGAGATAGTTGTTCCTCTCTTTGCCCCTCTAACCACATCAGTACTCCATGGCCTAACCTACTCATGTCTTGGGAAGTCCTCTCTATGGATGGACAGAAGTGCAGAGGGAAAGCCTAGAGCAGCATCCATCCTTATACCACCACTGGGCCATTTTCCCTTTAAGAAGAGTAGCCAGATTTAGATCATCAAAAGCTTATCCAGTGGCATGAAAGCCATGGGAAGAGGGTGGCTTACAGTCTCACAGACATAGAACCAAAGTATAGTGTGGTCAAGGAGCTTCCATATCAAAGCTTTGGCTTCTTCACCTGCACTTTAGAAATCATAAAGACTAAACCCTGCAGAGTTTTAATGTGTAGAAAGTATCAAGCCGAGTGTCTGGCATGTGGTGTGTTCAATTTAATGGTAGTTATTCTAGCGGTTGAAAGGACTTTCCTCGATAATTTACCTCTGAAATTGGACTCATGGTTCTCTTTACTCTTACTTTGAACCCCGTCTTCAGTTTTGATTCTTTTTGCTGTTTGCTGCTGGCTGTTTCATCTGGCCTACATTCTACATGTCTGGCCTAGTCACTCGCCTCTTACGCTCAACCCACCTCTGAGACCTTTGTGTCTCAGGTCTTCCTGTTCCCATGTGACCTCTTCATTCAGCCTGCCCTACATTTTTAGTTTTGGTTTGGTGGCAGGTTCCCCAAACCTGTCTAAGGCTGCCTGAAAGCTGGGGCAAGTAGAATCAAAGGAACAGAAAAGAGAAGGTATAAGTAATGCTTACTAAAAGAGTTGAAGAAAAAATAGCTACAGAATTAGAGAGTCACAAAACGGAAGCAGAGAAACCACAATGCAGAAACAACAGAAGCTGAACAACTTGGTATGAAAGAAAGCCAAAGGTCTTTTCCCTCTGGCATCTATGTGGTTTCTGCTCTTTGTGCTCATGTCTTAGTGAGACCTACATAGGTCAGAGAACTTGCACTAAGAACTCAGCTCAAAAGGAATCCTTTGAAGCATGTTGAGTTTCTGCTGCCAAAGAGCAAACTGCTTGCCTCCTGTGGGCAGGAGCCTACAAAGCCCTGCAGACATGTATTCACAAAGCAAATGCTGGGTCTCCTGGATTTGAAAGCTGCCGGCAACCTATTCTTCCCTCTTTTGTACTAGGCTTCTTGCCAATGCCAATAAGCAATTTGGGTTCTTAAAAACAAAAACAAAAAACCACCAGTTTCAGGTTGATCTTGCAATCTTCAACCACCACCTGCAGAACCGAAAACATATTTCCATAGGATACTTCCTCTCCCTCCTCAAAGCTGAAGGCTTTGAAATCCAAGGCTAGGAATGGCCCCTGTGATGGAACATCCCTGGTAAGAAGAAGTCAGGACATGTGCATCAAAAAATGTTGATTAGAAGAAAGGAAACTTTAAACCTAGGATGGTAAGAGATCAACATACTGCCAGCCCCCACGTGTTTGGAAGCAGACCATTTATTGCACTTACCTGAAACAATCTCAAATCTGTTTAATTTGTGGTAAATTTTCACAGAAATGAGAAGAAAAGACTCTGGGTTTTATCAGTGCTTATAAAGCAGGTTGCCCCCTCAAGTCCCAAAGGGTAAAGAAACGGGGCTTCTCAGTCCTTTCTGTTCCCATCATGCCTGTGAGCAAAGAAAACTCTGGAGGGAGAGGGAGAGGGAGAAAGGAATCAGGGGGAAAGAGTGAGGACAATAAACACATAAGCCTAAGTGTCTGCTTGTTGAGCATGGTCTTTTACATCCTACCTGGAATGAGTCACAAGAGAGTTCCAGGCAAAACTTGAGAGAAGCCTTTATGTTTCAACTTCCGTGAGTTCAGCTTAGTGGAACTCCTGACACAGCTGACCCTCAGAGAAAGAAGCACACAGAATTCGCATGTCCTGGACTTGGCCCTTCACCTGTCTCGTGCCCATCCTGGTTCCTGGTCGTGACCTTCCTAGACGTCTAGCTACTCTTGGCTCTTATTTTCCAGTTGAGCTCTTTATTTCCAGCATTCGTCTTGACAAGCCCTGAAGGCCTGATACTGCAGCCAACTCCACCTACTCTTAATATTCTTTCCTCTGGCTCTGGAAGTTCCCTTGTGTTGTGAGAGTCAGGGTTTGAGGATCAGGGATTGGTGAGTGGATGAAGCAGGGAAACACTCATAGCTTTATTCATTCAACAGATAATTATTATCTACCCTGTGCCAAGAGCTAAGACTTCTGTGGTCCATGAGGTAGACACCAACCGAGCTTTGAGGATCTTGCTCTTGGGTTCCAGTAAGACCACATGCAGGTTAACATCTACTGATGTTGATGATCCATGCCAAGCACTGTGCAAAGACCTTCATCTTACAAAATACCAACAGAAGCACTGTAAGGAGGAAACTTGTCAGTTCTGTTTTTTAAGTTGGGCCATCAGGGGGTGAGTAAATTGCCTAGGTTCTTAAAGCCAGTTATGGGTGAAGCTAGGATTTTATCCAAGCTCTAACTCCTTCCCCACTGCCCTTAATTTCCATGCTGCACTCTGCTAGTTTGGAATCACAGATCCTTGCACATTGCCACAAATATGTTTGTAGAATTGGACTATATATTCAGGGAAGTGTCACAGGGTAACGTGAGTGAGGAGAAGGTGGTGACATAGATGATGATAATGTGATTGACTGCACATAACTTGAAATCCTGGCTTTGGGATTTAGTGTAGGAGATGACTAATTACCTTCATTTTTAGTTCTTTTCCAAAGACTGCATAGCTCTGGGGTATGACGAAGGCTCACACGCAAGGCTGAACATCTTAATGAGAATATTTTTATGTCTTTCTTCCCCTCTGGAGCTAGTAAGCAACCTAAGAGAAGGGGATTTTGAAAAGTGTTTAGAATTCTTTGATAACCAGTGAGTCTTCCATCACCATTTGAACCCCAGGGCTGTCCCTTGGATCCTTTTATTTAAAACCAGCCAGACTTTATGGGACCTTATATTTGGCAAGAGATTTATCTCAGATCATAGCATATCCCCTGGCCATTACTCAGCATTTCTGGGAAACTCTCCACCCATCTCAGTTTGTGATAATCTCCTTGTTTGGTGGAATTGCCAATCAAAACAGCATCGCCATCCGTGGTCCAACATGTTTTCCCTAGCATGGTGGAGTCAGTTCCCACTGACTTCACACAGGGGTTTTGGAGGGCTGCAATCACAGTCATCCACACTATACAGGAAACCTACCTTCACCTGTGTGGGGAATTCTCTACTGTCAAGGGAACTCTTTTTCACAGTAAAGCGAGGATCTAGGCAATTGGTTTCAAAGACACAGCCATTTTATTGTCCAGATCTGCAAAAATAAGCATGGTCTCTTCTGGGACAGTGCCCTTCTAATTCAGCTATTGTCTAAACTCTAAAGCCCTAGACATTTTGTTTGGTTAGTGGTTCAGCAGTGACACAGTTGCTATCAGACACAACTCTGTCTGGTTGGCAGGATAAAGCCCATCTTCACTGGGAAACATGGGATAGTTCCCCTAACATTATTTGAGCATTTATTTGAACATTATTATAGGAAATTATTTGAACATTATTATAGGAAAACTCTATAACAGAAGGAAATTGTTAATTTCAGAACTCTAAGTTGCTTTCACCTGCTAAAGAAGCAGGTCGCTGTATCCAATGATGTTCAGGTGGTAAAAAGATTAAAAATTCTCCAAGGAAATAAATTATAAAGTCTGACAATCTTTCAAATAATCTATCCAAGAAATTTTATATCTTACCAACGAATTCTTCCTTTTGAAGGTTTAGCATAATAATAATTGATATTTACATAGTGCTTATTTTGGGCCAGGCCAGGCCCTAGTAGAAGTGCTTTTAAAAAAAACTGTATTATATTATATCTTTGAATTCTCGCAGCAACTCTATAAAGTGGGTCCTATTTTTACTCCTATTTTAAAAATGAGGCAACTAAGGCACAGAGAGGATCAGTAACTTGCCTGAGTTTTCACAGCGAGTCAGGGCAGAGTCAGGGGTTGAATTCAGACAGTCTAGCTCAGAGGGTTAAGATACTCCAAATGCTTTCATCAGAAAAAAGAGAGAGTTCGAAGGCAGATAAAGTGGTATCTGTCATTTCTTCCCTTTGATTTAGGTGGTCATGCTTGTCTCAGTGACCAAAATCAATCCACACTGTTCCAGCCAGCACTAATACCCCGTGGCTCTGGAGTCCACTTCTCTATCCCTTTATTCTTATTACTACTGCCTCCTTGATCTGACAGCCTGCAGCGTGTGCCAGCTGGTATCTGTGGGCTGATTATATTTGAAATGATGCTGGGGAGTATGGCATGTGTCCACTCATAAGAAAGCCACTCCACCAGAGTAGAACCCTCAGTTGGGATTTCTAGGTGGGTTGGAGCAAATCACTTTCCTTTTAGGTCTGTTACAGGAACCCACACATCAACTCTGGTTAGACGGTATGTCATTTTCCACAACTCAGCACGTGACTGCCAAACCTCTATTCAAAGGTGACATTTTATGAAGCACCAGATGTTCTTTGGTCTCTGACTAAAGTTAAGTGTAAAAACAGCCATGGATCCATAAGAATAGAATAATAATCTCTGAAATTACTGACTAATAATGGAGTTGACCAGAGGTGCCTGGGTGGCTCAGTCAGTTAAGCATCTGCCTTTGGCTGAGGTCATGATCCCAGGGTCCTGGAATCAAACCTAGCATCTGGCTCCCTGCTATGCTGGTAACCTGCTTCTCCCTCTCCCTCTGCTGAACCCCCTGCTTGTGTTCTCTCTCTCTCTCTCTTTCTAATAAATAAATAAAATCTTAAAAAAAAAAAAAGGAGTTGACCAGTTCAACTAGATTATAGTGTCACAGAGTGAAGAGAATAGGCTAAAATGGGAAGAGATGTTAGCTAGCTGGACTCAAGCAGATTACAAAACAAGTCTTTGTCATTAGTTTATTTTCTCTTCCATTTTATGACTCTTTTTCCTACAATTTAATAGTTTCTGTTTTATATTCATTACTTAATATTTTATATCATAGATTCACAGTAATTGTCTCTAGTTCTAGGATCTTTGAGTCTAAGAGTTTGGGCCAATCATCTTTTTTGTGAATGAAAGGCTGAGACCAAATCAGGTTAAGGGATTTTCAAGGGTAGTGAGTGAGATGGTTGGAGATGATGCCACCACCAGCTGATGGTGGTAAGATCTCAGCTTCCCCCAACCAAAATTGGTGCTGCGGCAAAGACAGAGGAGAATAGCAGCAATCTGACCCTGGCTTTATCCCTTGTTGAGTCCCTGTGGTAGGTTACCCAGTTATGAACACCAGGAGCCATACTGTTGACTTTAGAAGTACAAGTGTGAGACAGGGTGGTACATGGGTCTGTTTGTTACAGAAGCACTACTTCCTGATACCATCTGTATCCTTACAGTGTTCAGACCTTCCCTTCGGGTCATTTTTTTACCTAATGCTTTTAGCTGCTGGGATACCTACACTATGTCTTCCTCAGGGACAAGAGAAGATTTAGGGGCTTAAAACCTTCACTGTCTTGATCATGGGCACAACAGATGATTACTCTTTTCCTTATCATTTTTGTGAAGAACAGATTATTTTTTTATTCAGAAATAATTAAGGGATCTAAATGACATCTATAATTGCATAGATCCTGTAATTTTCTTGTTCCATGTATGAAACAGCCACAAGCACATGTGTATATTTGTTTATTTGTATTTATATAACTGAATCTAGGATAGCAGTTTCTGCATCTGGGAAGAAAATAGGTTGAGCCTGATTTTTAGGTCGCAGAGTTTGAACTAAAGTTAGATTGAATTAAATGTTTTTTGCAACAGTTGAATTTAGTGATAAGCAACAGTCTATATGTAGTTGTAAAAATTTGTGTTTCTTTAAACTCCTGTTCCACTTTATACCACTCTTTCTGATGTATAGTGTATACCTAGATATTAATTTCCCTCACTTTATATTTAACATGAAGTTAAACTTTAAGGAAATATTTACTTGTATGTTCTTGCTTCACGAATTCAGGGAAGTATTATGGATCAGACATAATCATAACTATGCTGGGTGGCAGCTGCTAAGGAAACACCCTGAAAGAAAAATGGGATTTTTAAAAATTTGTGGCAAATACCATAAGACCCTTAAAAGCTGGATTTAATTTTACTGTTTCCAAGCGGTGAAAACAGAACCTCTAAGAGTTTCTTTGAACTGACTATGATCATGTGACTTGCCAAAGGAGGAACACGCAGACTATTCTAGATATCAATGTGTTCTCCTTACCTAGTTTACTTCCCTTCTATTTGTGAAACTCAATTTGGTCTCAACTTCACTGGCTTAGATTATTTCCACAGATAAATAACCTAAATGTACTTGCCTCAGCATATTTGAGTGCACTATTCTATGAACTCCTGTATCTAAGTTCATCAAATAAGGAAAAAACACCCCCAAACAGCTTCATGAGTTGGCGGAAGCCAGGAAGTATGGCCCTGGTATGGGGGGAAATCTCACCAAGATTTCTTAAGGAAGGGAATGTTTTATTGTTTTAATTTCAACACAGTCAGTGAAGGGGATGTTGGCTGGCTTCCAGATAAGGAAATGAAACCTGTAATGAAAAAACCCACCATCAGAAATAGAACCACATCTATCCAAACACTCATTTGAATTTTGTAAAACAAGTCTAACAAAGTAACCTGGTAAGTTTAAACATTACATTCATATGTACCTAGTGCTCAGTATGTCTGGACTGGGGATGCCCTTCAACTCCACCAACCAGAGAAAAAAGGACATTCCTAACTGTATCCCAGCAAAATAATTTGTGGTCTGAGCCAGAAAGAAACCCAGATAGGAAAGCTGAGCCCAGCCCTCATAGGCTACATGCTGCCTGCACAAGCCTACTTCACTTCAAAAGAAATTCCAAACAGCCAACAGAAAAACTTGATATCAAGTCCTGAAGGTTATTGCAATAATCTTAACTTAGACCTGGCTTAGTGTGTGTACCTAGATCAGTAAATTTAAAATGATTGAAATCATATGCAATATAGTCTCTGACTATAATGGAATAAAATTAGAAATCAATAATACTAAGAAATTTGGGAAATTCATAAATATGTAAAAATTAAACAACACACTCATAATTAACCAAAGGATCAAAAAACTATCAGAACTGACTCAAGAAACACGAAATCTGAATAAATCTATAACAAGTAAAGAGATTGACTCAGTAATTAAAAACTTCCCAACAAAGAAAAGTTCAGGACTTAGATGCCTTCACAGGTGAATTCTACCAAATATTTAAAGAAAAATTAATACCAAACCTCCTCAAACTCTTGCAAAATCTAGAGAGGAAGGAATACTTCTTAACTCATTCTATGAGGCCAGCATTACCCTAATTCAAAAACCAGACAAAAACATTACAAAAAAAAAAAGAAAACCATAGAACAATATCACTAATGAATATATATATGCAAAAATTCTAAACAAAACTTTACCAATCTGATTCCAATAATATGTTAAAGAAATAATATATTATAACCAAATTATGTTTATCCCATGAGTATAGTAGTGGCTTAATATTTGGAATTTAATTAATGTAACTAACTATAGTAACAAATTAAAAAGAAAAACAAACCATGCTGTAACAATTGGATGCCTTTATGCAAAACAAAACAAAACAAACAGAAAATGAAGCTTGAACCATATCATATACCATAAAAAAAAATTAACTGAAGATGGATCATAGACCCAAATGTAAAACCAAGACTATAGAACTTCTAAATAAAACATAGAAGAAAATCCTTGCTAACTTGGATTAGGCAAAAATTTATTTTATCCAACACCATAAAAGAAAAAAGAAAAAAAATTTACATAAAAAAATTTTACACCATAAAAGAAAAAAAATAATTGGAATTAATGAAAATTTAAAATTTTTGTTCTTTGCAAAACACTGTTCTTTGCAAAATGTTTTCAGGTCAAGCCACAGGCTTGGATAAAATATTTGCAAACCACATATCTGAAAAAAGAAAAACAACAACAAACTTGCATCTGGAATATATAAAGAATTCTCAAGCCAATAATATGAAAGCCAACTATCCCATTTTTTTAAAAATTGGCAAAATACTTGAATAGACTCTTCACTTTAGCAAAGAATATAGATGACAAGTAAGTAAATGGCAAGATTAACTCAATGTTTTTAGTTATTAGAAAAATGCAAATAAAATAGTAATGAAATAACTCTAGGTACCTATTAGAATGGCTAAAATTAAAAAGGCTGACTATATCAAGTATTGATGAGGATGTATAAGAACCACTGGTGGGAATGTAAAAATGACATAACTACCTTAGAAAAGAGTTTGGCAGTTTCTTAAAAAGTTAAAAATAGGGGCGCCTGGGTGGCTCAGTGGGTGAAAGCCTTTGCCTTCAGCTCGGGTCATGATCCCAGGGTCCTGGGATCGAGCCCTACATTGGGCTCTCTGTGCAGCGGGGAGCCTGCTCCCCTCTCTCTCTCTGCCTGCCTCTCTGCCTACTTGTGATCTCTGTCTGTCAAGTAAATAAATTAAAAAAAAAAAAAAGTTAAAAATAGAGGCACCTGGGTGACTAAGTGGGTTAAAGCCTCTGCCTTGGGCTCAGGTCGTGATCCCAGGGTCCTGGGATCGAGCCTCACATTGGGCTCTTTGCTCAACAGGGAGCCTGCTTCCTCCTCTCTCTCTGCCTGCCTCTCTGCCTACTTGTGATCTCTGTCTGTCAAATAAATAAATGAAATCTTTAAAAAAAAAAAGTTAAAAATATACTCTATGATCTAGCCATTTGTCTCTTAGGTATTTACATAAAAGGAACAAAAACCTATGTCCACACAAAAATTATACACACATACTCAGAGTAGGTATATTAGTAGTAGTCCAAACATAGACACAATCCAAATATCTATCCATGGGGAATAGATAAACCATGGATGGTACATCCATACAATGGAGTGCGGCTTACTCAGCAATACAAAGGAATTAAATATTGATACATGCAGCCACATGGATAGACATCAAAACAATCATTCTGAGTGAAAGAAGACACCAAAAAAGAGTACATATTGTATAATTCTATTTATATAATACTCTAGAAAATGCAAACTAGTCTGCACTGATACCAAATCAGTAGTTTGCTGGTAACTGGAAGTGGTGGGGCAGTGGAGGACTGGGAAGGAGAGACTACCAAGGACCACAAGGAAACTTTTGGGGATGATGTATATATTCATTTCCTCGATTTTGATGGTAGTCTTATGGGTGTATACCACATATATTCTCGAAATGTATCAAATTGTTTACTTTAAATATTTGTAGTTTATTGTATGTCAATTATACCTCGAAAAACAGAGGTTTTTTTAAATAACAGAATTCTGACTATAAACCGAAATTTAAAAAAGAAATTCAGTGATCAAAAATATGAAAGTTTTTGTATTGCGGCTAAATATCCTTAATCCGAGGTACACTTGGTGAAAGCTTCCTATGAAGTATGCATAATTTTTTTTATAATTAAATAAATAACTTTATTTATGATACTTCAGATTTTATAAATGCCAACCATATAGCAATGAAAGTCCCAATAAATTCTAGCTGAGGCACAACCACCAATCAAGGCCCTTTGAAAAATCAAAGATAATAATAAAGTGTCAGGGGAGAGAAGTTCTGTTCTCCCAACAGAGAATTTAATAAATGAACTTCTCCGATCCTTTAAGGTTCATGTTGGGAAAACTCAGACTTTCTTTAAAGGGCATCCCCAATCAAGTAACTGATCGATCAACCCATATTTAGAAAAATAAACCCCGTAGTTTAAAAAAAAAAAAAAAGTATCAAATGTCTTTCATACCCAGGACATAATAAAACTTTGACACCAGAAGGAAAAACCTTTGTTTCTGTACCAGACCAGGGGTTAGCATAACCATCAGCTTGTGATTCAGTTCACCTGAATGTCCTCACCCTCGCACTGTGGTGCAGTTAAGAACTACACACTAATATCCTTTTATTCCCTGTGGCACAGTCTGAAGCCAATACTATAAATACCAGAGTCAATTCCAATGGTGAGGAGCAACTTTCTTGGTGAGGAGTGCAGATGCTGAAGTCTTCAAGCTATCTGTGGTAGTTCAGTTAGACAAGTCATACATTTACAGAAATGGAGAAATGGTTAAACCTGAAAAGAATTCTGGTGGGTAGTTTAAAAATTTTGTCACCGTCCAGGGATGGTAGTAGAAGACAGGTGCAGACGGAGACAGATTCTCTTACGTGCACCTTTAACAGTAAAACCGTTCTCTGGATGTTTGGGAAATCTTAACAGATTTGGAATGAACAGGTTTTCATAAAACCCAGAATTCCTAGTACATCAGGCAGCAGTCTCAAACTTTTGCTCCTAGACCACGGAGCATTTACAAATGGAATCATCTAGATGGTGACCCCTCAGTCAATGTCTTTTTACATGAGACTTGTTGAATAGATCAGTTGAAAACTGAGCAGTGCGCTCACTCTGAGGAACTGGTGAGGGCAATGACAGACACTGGCTATTAGTTACTTTTATCACGGTAGAACTGGAATTTCATTGACTTTTAGTAGCAAATATTAATTCAATGAAAGAAATTAACAAAAAATAAAAACAATGACTGACAAAAAAAGCCTGTTATTCTTGATGCTTTTCCAGTAATATAGTCAACCCCAGTGTGCATACAATTTACAAAAAGAAGGGAAAAAAAAGGTTTTTTGCAGTGTTTGTCTTCTGTTTCAGACAACTGCAACTGTGTTGAAGTTGACCTGTTGGCATCTCAAAGAATCTGTGAAAAATGTAATTTTCCTTGAATACCAAAACAGGGACACAGAGTAGAAATTTATAGTACAGCTTATCAGGAAATGACTTGTGGTTTCTCATCATGAGTGTAAAATAAAAGCACAAGAACTATTTTTATTCACAACCCAGTCTGGGGGCTAAAAGGGGAAAGCAGTCTTTGGATACAGAGAAACCTGGTTTTCTGGAGTCCAGCTGTAAGACCTGGCTTGTCATCAGCCTTCCATACTATTACTGAAGCACAGAAACTCTGTTTCTGATTGGTTTACTTACCTCCTGGGAAGACAAAAGCAACTGACACTTTTTTTTTTTAAACTCATAACAGAAGGAAATGTGTGTTAGAAAAGACAGCACAGAGAAACTGTGGCTTCAGCTCACCCTGACCACGTCACAGAGTCCACCGCTGTCAGTCCTGAATTACTCCTGCTGGTCAGGCTAATCATCAGGACAATCAACTTCTCCTTCCTACGTTTCCTTATTCCAGATCACGGTGTGAAAGTGGAGGCCGCCAAGAGTCCCCCGAGGCGTTCCATCAATGGAAAGCATACAGCAGCAACAGGATGGTACAGATGCCAATGACTCCGCCCAGGATGAGGGAGTCTCGCCGCTTCCTAAGATTGATCCGCTGGATCAGGCTGTTCACAGCAGGAAAACGATTGGCCAAAGTATTCATTTTGCTCTGAATCGACTTCAACATTCCTCTCTGGGAAGTCATATTTTCTTTTGTTGCCATAGCAATGCTTATTGTCTCTTCTATCAGACGATCTGAGTTTCGAAGGTGGTCATGTTCTTTCAAAAATAGTTCAGTTCTTCTGTTGTTTACTCCAGACCCACTTTTATATGACTCAATATCCTTTCGTACTGATCCCATGAGATTCTCCCTTTCCCGTATTGCCATAAAGTTTGCTTTGGTTTTATGGAATTCATGTGTATAATCCTGCAAAATATCTCTATGTCTCTGTAATGTATGCATCAGTGCAGCATTCAAAGATGGGACACCTGCACTGTTGGTATATTCTGCCATTTTATCATTTACTCCCGTAAGCCTTGCCAAAAGCTGTTCAATCTCAATTGCCATTGTTTCAAACATTCTGTCTTGGCTTGATCCATTTAAAAGGGGTGTTGTGTCAGAGCTGTCGCGTCTTCCATCTCGGGCACTGCTGTGACTGTAGCTTGTACATAGTTTACTGAAGGAAACTAGTTTCAGGTCAAGTTCATTTTCCAGCTGTCGAGCCTGTTTCCTGAGATCTTCCCAATAATTGCTGGTTCCTGCAGCCATCTTTGTTGTCCAACGTCAGTCCTGAAGTATGCATAATTTTAAGTAATTTACATGTATTCACTTGTTTAATACTCGCAACATCCCTGTGAGCTAGACAACCCACTAGAACATTTTATAGTTTGGGAAACCTAGACACGGGTAGCCTTAATCGAGGGGTCACTGCTAAAACCAGGATTTAAATCCAGACTGGCTCTAGTATGTTTACTCTTGACCACTGCACTGTATAACCTCTCAGACAAAACTCTCAAATGGTTGTGAATTGAGCTAACTGGCTGGAAATAGAAATATTAGGACAAGAAGGGAGACTTCTGGGGAGCCAAGGAGGAGGGCTGCATGAGGTCTAGACAGAGTGGCCCCAGTCATCCAGATCTGGCTGTATGCCTGTCCTGCAAGGGTCCACCTGGCCCTGTGCATGATACAGGACCACCTAGGTCACAGGGTTTAGCCTACACCTTGATTCCTTCCCTCATTTGTGCCCATTGATGGTTTCTGCCCTAGGCCAACCTTGAGCTCTCAGAAGAAATGCAACCACACTGAGAAAAGCCAGAATGTTTCTAGTTGTCATGGAGATCTGGGAATTCATGGGAAAGAGTGACACCTCCCAGAGCACAGCGTTTATTTAATTCCTTCACATAATGCAACTATCCAACTTCTGAGTCTCTTTTCTTCCTTCCCTGGCCAGTCTCCCACCCCACCCCCCTTCTATCTGCCCTGCAGTGCTTGGTCCCAGCTTCCCTTTTACTTCCCTTCTCCACTTAAAACCTAGTCCCCAGCTTCTACCCTCCGCACAAGCCTATCAAAGTCATTCTCTGTCAGTTGCTAAGAAGATAAAGTTGTCTCCATATCCTGATCTTGGCCGACTTCCCAAGGCACTGACCTATGTGTTGCTGTTGTGAGCATATCTAAAAGAAATGCCTGAAGCACAGGCAACGACCTTCCTCCCAGATAGAATCTCAGCCTTTGGGTACTGGATCGAAAGCCCAAACTCAGAACAACCCTCAGGAATCTCACTGAGATTTTCGGAGACTGATACCAGATATCTCCTGTTGGCTAGTGGACTTGTTGGGAAGGAGATAAAAAGGCTTGGTTCTATTAGGGAGGAAATAAGCAGGCCTGGGTAGTTCTCCCCTCTCCAGGAGCTTCGTATAGCTGTCCTACTTAGGCTTGCAAAACAGTTGGCAGTGTGAAGGCAACATTGACTGAGGCGGCTTTTATAACTCAGGATCTCGGGTCTCCGAGGGTGGGAAAAACAGAAGGAGCATGATCTCGGCCTCCCCACTGATCTGGATTACCCTGCCACCCCCTCTCTGTGATTGCATGTGGGAGAGTAAGGGGTGAGAGGGAGGGGGAGAAAGCAGATGGAGCCTCTCTCCAACAGTGTGCACAGACTGAGGTGTGGGAGCAGAATAAACTCTGTGAAAGGAAGTGAAATCCCCGATGGGACAGTCATGCTATGCCTCTTCTTTGCTGTGTCGCCCCCTCACTCTAGGGATGACTAAGCTGATTCATTCAGGGCACATCCATTTTCAAATGGAGAGCAACAGTTAGGGCTGGAGAGAAGGAGAGAGGCAGGGCTCAATGTCCTCTCCTGTGAGAGCAGAGAGATGTGCATGCAGGACAGAAAGATCTGTAGACCTGTCTTCTGATTAGCAATCACAGTGTTTCACACAGGCCTGAACTGGTTGCCAACGTGTGAGAAAGGGAATTGGGGGTTATTTTTACATAATACATCAGAATTCATGAATATCAGCACATCTGGAAATCTCACCATATCACTTTAACAGCTTCCTAACAGGTTTCCCCATGTACAGTCTGTTTTAAACCCGGCAGCCAGAGGGCTCCTTCTACAGTGTAAATCCCATCATGCCACTCCATTGATTGAATCTGCCCATTAGGTCCCATCTCTTTCAGAGCAAAACCCCCAGCCCTAGAAATGCTCTGCAAGACTCTGCATAGCAGGGCATGGATTTCCTTAGCTCCCTCCTCTTCCTCTTTCTCCTCTCTTCCTCTTTCTCCCCACAGACTACACAAATTCAAGTCCTGACTCTGTTCTCTGTGTGTCTTTGGGTGAATAACTTAACTGGTCTGTGTCTCACTTCCTCATCTGCAAAATGAAGCTGGTCACCTTATCTTGCTTGCTCGATTCTTATGAGGACAAAAGAAGTTAATATTTTAAAAGCCCTCAAAACAGCCTCACGTGGGGTAAGAAGAATCCTGTTGCTCCTCGGCTCCAGCCATTGGGCTTCCTTGCTTTTCTTCAGATAAGCCCCATTTGTACCTGCCTCAGTACCTTTGCAAATGCTGCTTTCTCTGCATGGCTCTGGCTTCCAGAGATACCCACAAGATGTGCCACTCCCCACCTTCCCTACCACCTTCAAGCTTGCTTACCAGTATTTGGGATGAATCAAAATTTTAACAATTCAAAGCAAAAATGGACCAAAAAGAAGGGGGAAAAAAGCCAGTGCAGAGGAAATGAAATGGGTATTGACTGAATTAGAAATGAAATGGAAGAAAAAGACAGTTATCGCAAAGTGAAGATTCGGTTACAAGGTGGCTAAAGGAGAAGAAATTCAGATAAGAATTTAACAAGAAGCATTGAAAAAAACACTGAAAAATAACAAAGACAATTCAAATATGCGGTAATTTTTTTCTAGAAAATCATAGGGACACCTAAAGGTATAAACTATATATGGATCAGTGTTGTCTCATTTAGGATTTACTAAACTGTTGTTCCAGATGTTCTGTCTGAGCATCCAAGACCAGCTTGTCACTGTCCCTGGCTATTGAAAACTTTTTGCCATGACTTCCATTCTGCTTCTTTCCCCAGTGCAGGCTGAACCCTGTGGCCTCCCAGGAAACAGAGGGCCCTCACTCCCTGTGTCTAGCCCTGGCTGAGATGCACCATCACAAGGCTCCCCAGAGTTTCCAAGTGGCAGATTAGGCTGGGCCCAGCTCTTTCACCCCCTCTCCATTTTTCTCCCTCCCTCCGATCTCTAGGGTCAGGGTCAGGGTTAAGGTTAGACCCAGGGCAACCTTTGCTTCTCTGGAGTATCACTGTTTCTCCATTTCTATTTGGCATGCCAGCAACAATTACTTTCATTCATTCATCAACAATATTTATTTTAAGCAAAAAGTATCTAGTATTGTCTTTATTTCTAGAGAAAGTTGAACAATTTTGTTTTTCTTATTTCCAAAGAACTCTGAACAATTATAAATGGAAAGTACAGTCTGAGTGTCTTAAATTAACATCACCTACTCAGAGACAGTAGAGGATGGAAGGGGGCACTCTCCACATTCCTGCTTTGGTCCCAGGCCACGGAGAGGAGGCTACAGAGAATGGTCTCTTTTAGGCAGTTTGGAAGATTACTCGTATCTCCGGACCCACCCTGTGCTTGATGATGCCTCTTCTGGGCTCCTTGGCAGCGTGGGGGCTTCCTAGGGAAGCCTGGTCCAAACTACAAGAGAAAAAGAGATGTTTTCTTGTGCTCCTGGCACAAGCCCCCTTTGCACATTATCCGGAAGGAGTGAGGCTGGGAGTCTGGGAGAACCAGGCACACTAGAGCGCATCCAGACATATAGGAGCTGTCAGAAGGGTGCCAGTGAACTTCATATGATTGAAAACTTTCCAAAATCATAGACGGCTCAGGGTGGGGAAGGGAAACAAAAATGGAGGGGAAAAAATGAATCTCCAAACATGTAAAGATTCTGTTTGATGTTCTTTGAATGAGAACCGGAGTTAGAGTAGAGACAAGAGTCGCTGGCCTTTCCCCACCCCTTCCACCTCTTGCCCCTCACCCCAACACCACAGATTTGTTTTAGGGGAGGGAGGAGGCTTAGGCATCTCAGATGTCCACTAATTTTTTTTTTCTTTCCAGGAAGCTTGTCTGCTGGTGTCTTCATCTAAGGGCTCTCTACCCCTTCAAATGAGATCGTTGCTTTGCTAACAAGTTTTGGGGTGGAAAAAAGTCTTGCAGATTTGTTTCAGAATATTGTCATGTTAGTGTTTTCCCTCAACCTGAGACAAAACCAAGTTCCCCATTCTGCCATACCCCTCTTTTCTCCTCTCCTTTTTACCAGAAGCAAGTTTCTGTAACCACACTGGGGAGGAAGTGAGCTGGTCCAGGGTTCCCACTTCAGCAGAACACTAGTGAGCGAGCATGAAATGACTCTGTTCAGGATGCTTGGTGGCATCACCCACTGTCTCTTACCTGTGGCAGGGGGAAGAAGGTCAAAGAAACATGGCGCTGGGGAGGAGGATAAATTAAGAGGCCAAACATAAAGAACATAAAGAGCACTCATGAATGTTTTGTAATTAAAATTTGGGTATACAGGTATCAATCCTATAAATACAAATTTTAGGGAAAAAATTCTACATTTGCACATTTTCCCATCTGAAGACCATGTTAATATTCATTTCTGTAGTCACGTAATATGCCACTTTGCCTAGTTTTCCATTCAACCCTAATATTACTGCAGTCTGAGATTATTTAAAATTTTACCATTTGAGTTTTGACTTTTGAAATTAGATATGTTTGCAAATGTGAAATAAACTGCCTTTTAAAATCCTGAAGTGAGGGGTGCCTGTGTGGCTCAGTCAGTTGAGTGGCTTGATTTCAGCTTAGGTCATGATGTCAGGGTCATGAGATAGAGCCCCCATCAGGCTCTGCGTTCAGCGGGGGATCTGCCTAGGATTCTCTCCCTCTCCCTTTGCCCCTTCTTCCCCCTACAAAAAATATTAAAGTAAAATAAAATAAAATCCAGAAGTGAATGCCTTTCAGTCTGACACCCACACTGAGCATATCAAGGTTTCTGGGAGCACTTCTGAATATGCCCGCACTCTCATCAGATTTCACCCCCTGTCACATGGATATACTTTCCCACCTCTGTTCTCACCTGCTGCCCCCGGATGAAGCCTGACCGCTGTTTATACAATCTAGGATGTGGTAGTGGTAAGACCACATTCTGAAGGCTGACTGACTAAGATCATGGCATGGCTTTGCTACTTCTTGGCTGTGTGACTTGGGCAAGACACTTAGTTTCTCTGTGCCCATTGCCTCATCTTTAATATAGGGTGTAATTTAGTCCTTATGTCGTAAGGTTATTGTAAAGAATAAAATCAATTTATATATGTAAAGTAACTAGAACAATGCCTGACAATGTTATGTGGATGTTAGCCATAATTACTCTTCAGTACTAGAGTTCATATTGTCTCTCTGTGAGCTCCTCCTGGGTCTTTCCTCTCTGTGATAATCTGAACCTTTCCTGTTCCTTTTAATCTCAGATAAATTTCCTCTTTCCTATGAAACCATTGTTAGTACCATGTACTTAATCCATAGCGTATCCGTCTTTATTGTATAATGAACTTTTCCTTATGTACCTTTTATATGCCTCAATTAGACTAAAGTACTTAAGGACAATAATGCTCTTATATGAGTTTTTTATCTCTTGTGTCTTATACAGTCTTTTGCCCACATTGATCCTCAAGTAATTTTTGTTACTTGTTCACTGGGACTAGTGAAAACAGTAACAAAGATTTGAAGAGAATATGGCATAAAAAATAAAGAAACTCTATTTTGGATGTGCCAGCTCCTATTCTGATACTGAAGAATGCAGAATTTTCATCCTTTCTGAGTTGGAGAAGTGGGATGATCATAGTTCTCTTTGTTGATACCATGTGGGTTTTCTTTGAAATATTATCTCTGAAACCACATAGGAATTTTCGTTTGTCTTCAAATTTATCCAATAAGAAAAAGATGCTGACGTGCATTAGCCAATGCCATTCCAGTTTCATTTTTCTCTCAAAATAGTCTATACATCCCTCTGCAGAAAGTTCTGCCAGGCTTTGGCAGGAGTGTTGCCCAGCCCCTGTCACCCCCCCCCCCCCATGATTATGTAGCAGGGAGGCACTCATCCTGGGCCAGTGTTCCTGAGGCTGGCTTCCTGCTGAGATTCTGGTAGCCAGGTGGATGCATGCAGGTAGTGCAGAGGGAGGGCAGAGAGAGAGAGACGCTTGAAGGCAGTCTCATACTTTCTCAGGCTCAGGTGGAAGAGCCTATCTAGGCTGGCTTAGCTTAAAGGATGTGGGTTTGTCCTGGGGTGAACTTGATGGGAAAAGTTTGCTCTAGTTCTGAACTCAGCTCTTAGAAACTCTTGCCAAATTAATCTCTGCTGAATGAAGAAATGAGTCAGTGAGTGAGGGAGTGGACCTAAGAAAACCAATCTTGGTATAAGCCCTCAAACTGAAAATGTGAAAAAGAATACGTTGGTCTGTGCAGCCAACCTAGTGGCCCAGGCCATACTTCGATATCCCCTGAGTTCTAGAATAAAATGGCATAAAAAATTATACAATCCTTCCACCTGGGTCTCTAAGCCTTATACCATCCTCTAATCCATTTCTAGAGTTATCTAAGGTGCAAACATGATCATGTGATACTCACACTTTCAGTGGCTTTTTGCCACACTCTGAAAATGTCCAAAGCCCTTGGCCTATCATGCAAAGTGCTCCATGTTTTCCCCTCTGACTTTTTTTGTCATTTTGTCTATTGCTCTTCAATTCAATATTTAAAGCTCCGTGTCTTGTCCTTTGACTACGGAAAGCTATTTGCTATCCAATGTGTAAGACACTCTCAGGCCTCCTCACCTTTTCATAATTTGTTTCTCTGCCAGGCATGTCCACCAGCCTTTTCTCCCTGGCCACCATCTACTCATTCTTCAAGGATTAACTCAAGAGTTTCAAGAGTTCCCTCTTGAATGAATCTTTCTCTGATCCCCTTCTAAGTATTTAGGGACTCTCCATATTCTCCCACAACTTTTACCAATTTCTATTTGAACACATTTTATCTCTTTCCATGCTGTGACCTACTCAAGGAAAAATATTTCATCGTACACATGAACATAATTCTGGTAGAAAGCTATTGTTGTCCCTAAGTATAATTATGTGATTATAATATAGTATAATGATGATATTATGGATATTGAAGTTAGTATTGCCTGAGTTTCCATTATAGACAGCCCCCATTTTCTGAATTGCGCTGGTTTTGTAAACTCTTTTAGCCTCAATGTCTCCATCTATGAAGCAGAGATAATAATCAGCCTCCTGTGAGTATTAAAAATAAATTTTGACTGTCAATGTCTTATCACAATGCCTTGAACACAGTGTATGCTCAATATTGTAGTGCAGACACAGATGAAGATAAAATTTTTGTTTTCTCTGCTTCAGCAAAAAAGAAGCTAGAAAAGCACTTTGAACTCAGGGAAGCCAACCTTATTTAGAAGGAGGTTGGGGTGAGGGATGTTTTTTAGAATTACCGTGAATGCCTGCCCTTAGAAGGCTAAAGGGATGGAGAAAAGGACAGACTAAGACTGTACCGAAGCCCACACCCTGGGCTTAGAAGAAGGAAAAGGAGGATAGGGTTCTGGGTACTGGCAGACGGCTCAGCCAAACCTAGCTCCGTGCTCCAGGTCTGACATGCAGTTAGAGTGGGGTAAGTCTGTACAAGGGAGAATCACTAATGTAAAAATGCTGGAATTGAGAACTAGCCCTACAACAGAATCCTGGGCGCAGGTGTCACAGCCAGCTTCTCCTCAGCTCTCAGTGTCTCACTACCCAGAGCTAGTGCAGCCAAGTGGGAGCGCTAGGCTGAAATGTATGTCACAGCCCCAAATACTCTTTTTTTTTTTTTCTCTTGAATGAGAGAGAGTGCAAGCCAGGGGAGGGGCAAAGGGAGAGGGAGAGACTCTTAAGAAGGCTCATGCCCAGTGCACAGCCCTACATAGGCTTGATCTCACCACCCTGAGATCATGACCTGAGTCAAAATCAAGAGTTGGGCACTTAACCAGCTGAGCCATCCAGGTGCCCCTCAGGCCAAGATAATATTTTACTGAACAAAATAGAGTCCAGGGTCTTGAATTGACTCCGAATACTGGTAGGTAGAAGGATGGGCTTCTTTATCAGGTCTCTGGATTGAAACTGGATCATATTAGTTGTGTAAGGACACTTAGGAAGGGGTTGGGGACACTCCCAGTATGATGTTGCCATTAGTTGTTAAATGAATGGACTCAATAAGGTGGGGTTGATTTTCAGTTCCCTGAGAGTACCCAAAATTGATGGATATACCAGAGGCTATGCAGGACAGTCCACTGAAGTGTGGGAAGAAAATATTAGAACTTCTGTTTGTAATTTTTAATACATTATAAAAATATATAGTGTTCAGTTTAACTTAGACAAGCCTCACAAAATGAATAAGTAGCATAAAAAAGATTTCTGCAAAAAAACCCCAAATCCCCAAATCTCCACAATACTCCATATCTTAAAGATAATACTAACAGTATAAAAACAAACAAGTCAAAACCAACACTCTTCTTATTTTTAGTTGTTAGAAGATAAAATGAAGGCACGGTAAAAGTCTTTAGTTTATTTGAGGAAAACTTGATTTGAATCTGGCAGCATCTAATCTAGCAGACAGAAAAGAGCTCTGAAGAGCAGTACAAAATGGAAGACTTTTTTAGGGAGAACAGAACAGGAACTAGGACGTTGTACTGGCAAAGAGAGGGTTGGTTATTCCAGTTATTTCCCCTCAGGAAATGGTGGGGGCCCATCAGGCAGATGACCTAACTGCGGCTAATCAAGAGATTCCTGATCCACTGGTTTAGATTCCATTCTGGGAGAGCTGAAACTGGAATTAAGTCTCAGTGTACTAATGTGGGGATAAGGATAGGCAACTCCTGTTGGGGTCTGTCTTCTTGTTTTCAACATAGTATAAACTTGTCAACCATGAAATTATATTAAAACAATGATTTAAGCAGATATGACAGTATGCTATAGTATAGATATTTATAAATGTAAACTCAACGTCTTCTTTCAAGGTAAAGAAAGTATTTTAACAATGGGTGAGACAATAATCGCTTTTCAAAAGAACCCCATACTCTGAGAAATGCTTTATGAAAATCATGCTTCCATTAAAAAGTGATTTTGTTGCTGAAAATGATTTCATCTTATCAGATCCTATTCTTTCTCTATACACCTGCAAAATTAGAATATACTGCTTTCTGAACTATTTTTTAAAGTTGTCCAAAAATATTTGGTGTTGTTTGACTCATTTGCTTAAAATGTATAAAAGTACAACACCCTGCAGTTTGCTTGCAAGAATAATTGATATCAGAACAAATATTAATTTGCTAGTTAATTTCATTTTAGCATAATCTTAATGATTTGACTATCTACTCAAATTCTAGAAAGAAGGAAAAGTGAACAAAAGTGTCCCTCCCCTCACTATCCTTACATTATTAGATAGCTTTCAATGAAGCAAATGGAGTGCATCTCTCAGTTGGAAGATAATTTTGTGTCTACATCAAATAATTTTTTCCCAACAGCTATGAAGCCACATAGGAAGTATGACCATACTGGTTATACTTTTTCTCCCAAATAAGAAATTTGAGGTACAAATGTGTGAGTATTTTTCTTTCTGGGACTCCACATTTCTAGTGAATTTGCCTTCAGAAATAAAGAGCTGGTCAGCATTCAGTTAAAAGTGAACCCAGGGACTCAGATTCTAGGATTTCCTGTGGGTAAATCACTTAAATGAAAATTATTAAAACTGACATTTTATTTCATCTTCATGAGAACATCAGAATTTTAATGTACTAAAAATTACAACACACACACCGTTGGAATTTAAAAAAAAAAAGGAAAAATTACACAGATACACTTGACTATGCCTTTTATTTAGTAGGGTAATGGGGGCCAACACAGCAGGTAATCCAGAAATTCCTTCAGTTTCTAGGTAAACTACATCTTGTCCACCTTTTCTCTGGAGCATTATGACTACAGATTGTAGCTCAAATGAATGCCAATCCTTCTGACTATGGGCTGTCCTGATTACTGCCCCACTCACCTCCAGCTGTCTCCCAGATCCAACACACATTCCAACAGAGTACTGGGGATGGGAGAGTAAAACATATCAGTTAGGATTAGGCTCATCTGTGAATAAAATAGACAACTTTTCCCCCTTCCTCCCCCCACACAAAAAAAGTTTCTTAAAAAAGATAAAAGTGTCATTCCTTCATGTGAAATAATTTCAGAAAGAGTAAGTCCAGGAATGATGACAAACTCACAATCATCAAGGAACCAATCTTTCTCCAAGGTTCTGCTTCAACATGATTAAGAGGTGGTCCTTGTTCTTGGGGTTCGACATGGCTGGTAGAGCTCCAACCATCGTAGCAGCAGGATGGAGGAAAGGCAAAGGAGGGCTTTTTAATTAAGGAGAACATCTGAAGTGTCACACAATGCTTCCATTTATGTCATATGGCCCCAAATTAATGATGTGGTCAGTCCTAGCTGAAAGGGAGAGTGAACATGCACATTTTTTTACTATAATCTAGGCTAAAATATGTATCTCTTATTACTAAAAAAGAGAGGAATAAATATTAAAAGACAAGCATCAGTCTTTGTCATACCCCTATTCCTTTCTTTAATTATTTCATGTTTTATAAAAATGACAAAGTCCATCTCAATTATGTAAATGGGACCTTTTTATACTATGGAATATATAATTCCTTTTATTCCATTTCCCATAGAATTTTAAGTTATTGACCCAGAAGCCAAACTCCAGAAGAGTAAACTTCCATACGGCAGTGATCTCTAAATGTGACTCAAATCTTTGCTTCCATCCAAAGGTCAATGATTCCCCAAACCATTTTGTTTATTGATCCCACTATCCATCTTTTTATTTATTTATTTGTTTTTAAAGATTTTATTTATATTTCTATTTAAATTTTATATATATGTGTGTGTATATATAATGAAATATTACCCCCCCCATCAAAAACGAAATCTTGCCATTTGTTCTGAAACAGAAGATATATATTTATTCATGGATATGTGGCCTCTATAATCAGGAATTCTTCTAGAAGTTTTGAGAAGAAGGTCTAAGATTTTAGGAAAATATTAAAAATACTAAGAAGATAAGTTAGGAAGTTAGCAATGATGAAGAAGTGGATTTAATAAGTATCAAATGAGAGATGGCAGATTTTTTTAAAAGGTTTTTTATTTATATATTTGACAGCGATCACAAGTAGACAGAAAGGCAGGCAGAGAGAGAGAGAGAGAGAGAGAGGAGGAGGAAGCAGCCTCCCCGCTGAACAGAGAGCCCGATGTGGGGCTCGATCCCAAGACCCTGAGATCATGACCTGAGCCAAAGGCAGAGGCTTTAACCCACTGAGCTACCCAGGCGCCCCAGAGATGGCAGATATTTTAAATAGCTCACAAAATCTTTACAGAAGAACCTGAGACATCAAGATGATTTTTCAAAAATTTGGACTTGAACAAAAGGAAATTATTTTTAGCCGATACCAAGAGTCAGAAGCTTAACCAACTGTGCCAGCTAGGCACCCCTACACTAAGAGACTCTTAATGATAGGGAACAAACTGACAGTTAGTGGAGGGAGGCAATGGAGATGAGCTAGATGGATGATGGGTATTAAAGAGGGCACTTGTTGTGATGAGCACTGGGTGTTGTATATGTGATGAATCACTGAACTCTACTCCAGAAACCAATATTGCACTGTATGTTAACTAAGTAAATTTAAAATAATTAATAATTAATTAATCATTTGGTGCAATTACTTAGAAAACTCTATTTAGAAGGTGTGTTTTTATCGATTAATTTATTTTACAGTTTGCATTTCAATGTTCCTAACTCCCTTCACAGATGTCTCTTTCAAGGGGGCTTTGGCTGTAAAGCTGCCTGGCAACAAATCTGAAGTGAGACCATGAAAACAGTAGGAAGAAGACATGAGATATCTTTCCAATAGTTGTTTTCTTTTGCAAAGTTTGGGTTCACATAAATATTTTGCACCTTAAGTAGCCATGAGAACAGAAATTTTTACAAAAGATTTTGTGTGATGTCAGTTTTGGATCACTGTGAGAGTAATGGTTCCATCCAGGGATTTTTAGATGTTGCTAATCTGCTGTGTTTTTAAAAGATCCATATCACAGTGATAGGAACATGCTGTGGGTAACAAGCAGGGCTCATGGGAATGGTATTAGAGCACAAAACTTTGGCCTTAAGGTCTTTTGTTTTGATCCAATACACTTTGTGAATGACTAACTACATACCAGTAGTTTGGTAGTTGAGGTCTACACAGATATAAAGAAAAACACATTGTCACTAAAGGCACAGTAAATATAAAAATGCAAATTAGATGATTAGTAAAGATAGATTAACACAGATTTATAAAATATTAATAAACTGGACTCCTTCTTAGAAATCATGTTGAAACATGCTACCTTTCAAATAAAGGAGTTTCAGACTTGGCTTTCTAAATGTATGTTGAGAAAGAGAAGTCAAAGATATATATTGATCTTGCTATAAAAAGAAAACAAACATTTAAAATAATAATAATAACAACAGGCATTATTTAATTCTCATTTTTGCATACACACGTTAACCAAATACACCATTTCAAGCTCAATGACTTGACCACTAACCACAGTACGAAAATGCTATAAAGAAGACTCAGAAAATTACAAAGTTGAAAGACTCCCTTTTGACTTTAGGCCTGAGGAATGTTGTTAAATTAGAAGAAAATCTTTACCCAAATTTCACATAAAGAAAAAGGAGATTTAGACAATTCAATCATAGATTTTTCTTTTGAAATTCAAAAGATATAAAAATAAACCATTCTTTTTTTAATTAACATATAATGTGTTATTTGTTTCAGGGGTACAAGTCTGTGAATCATCAGTCTTATACAATTCACAGCACTCACCATAACACATACAATGCACTAACATTTTCCTTTGTAAAATAGAGGTAATAATAATGCCTTCAGGCTATTCATCCGAGAAGTCCTGGTATGAGGAGATTGCTCAATATAGATTCATTTTCTCTTTTCAAAAACAGTGATTAAAATGTAACTGTGAATATTCATCTGGATCACTTAGGACAAAGTAAATTGTGATGGGAACTTATTTTTTACTTTTAGATCAAAACAATTTTTTTATTTCAAAAAAAAGCAGAGAACTACAGTAGAGGTAGAGAAATCCTTAGAAAATCATTTCCTCCCTTCCTAGAGTACACCCCATCTACCTTCACAAAATGATACCACTGGACTCTGCAATTGTGACTAATAAACTTACCCACTATTTTATAACTGTGATGTCTATCATTAACAGAGATAAATATTTAAGAGTTAAGGTAACCCTTGAAAATGTCTTTCTTCTTCTAGAATTACAGAGCAATTAAAACGAAAAAAAAAAAAACTAAAGAAAGACTACTTAAAGGCACTTCATAGAAGGCTGATGGTATGAAGGAAAATACATCATATTTATAATCATGAAAACTAGGTTTCCATTTCAGCTGCGTGTGTAAGCACTCTGTGCCTCAGAGACTAGATTTCCTTGCCTGTGAAAGGGAGATGATACCTGCTGTGAGAATAAAATAGTGTACATAGAACATTCAGCCTACTGTTTATCTCATGGTATTCACTCCTTCCTTCACTCAGCAATGTTTAATAAATTCTTATATTATGTCTGTCAATGTGCAAGGTACTGGAAATATAGACATGGTTCCTGCTCTTATGGAGCTTACAATATGGTGGAAGAGACAGCCATTAAGAATGACACAAATCATAATTTGATAAATAAGTGGAAGTTAATTCTGACTAAGAATTAGTTCTATTTCCCTTCTCCTCATTTATAATAAAGAGAACACTTGTTCTTTGTACTTTCACTTGTAAGAATTAACTGAACTGATGAATGTGAATCCTATTTGGAAATTCTACAGCTTTCTACAAATGTCCATTACTATATTTGCAACAAAACTTGATCATGTACCCACTATCTGCAAGGCCCTAGGGCAAGTACAAAGATTAACTGGACACAGGTTCTGCCTGCCCCTTCTGGGGGAAGGTAGGATTACTGGGCACTGTGAGCTATAATTCTGGGCAGTACGTCCTAAAAAATGCTTTGAGAGAACTTGAGGAAAGTAATTAGATATTTGGAGGCAGCAGAGATGGGCTTGATTGAGAAGGCTTAGGGAGACTTTATGGAGCAGGTATATTTGAACTGGCCTTGACAGGAAGCATTTGGATTTGAGGAGATCAGGAAAACAGAATAAGCAAAAGCACAGAAGCCGGAGAACAAGGGGCAACGAAGAAACAGTACATAGTGCTTTATGGCTAGACTGAAGGAAGTGTTGTTGGAAGTATTTGGCAATTAAGAGTTTTAACAAATAGATTGAGATCACAGCATAAAGGACCTTGAATGCCAAGCTATGGAGTATGACCTGTATTTTTGACAGTTGCAAGTCATGGAAGGAATTTGAGTAAGACAATAACATGACTGGAGCTGTGAGTCAAGAAGAGTAATCATCCTATAATAGCATGTCAAAAGGAGTGTTAAGACTATTGATATAATTTTGCTGAAGGGCCTGGAGAGGAAGATTTTGAAGTCTTATATTTTGTTTTCTTGAAATCCAGGGTCTTGAAGCCATCAGAGTCAGAGTGGTCTAGGGAACTTGAAGTATTCTTATAGTTGTTGGCACTGACACAGGTAGAAAATAGGCTTCCTGGGGCGCCTGGGTGGCTCAGTGGGTTAAAGCCTCTGCCTTCGGCTCAGGTCATGATCCCAGGGTCCTGGGATCAAGCCCCACATCGGGCTCTCTGCTCAGCGGTGACCCTGCTTCTCCCTCTCTCTCTGCCTGCCTCTCTACCTACTTGTGATCTCTGTCCAATAAATAAATAAAAATCATAAAAAAAAGAAAGAAAATAGGCTTCCTTTTCCAAAGAGTATGGAACTCATAATATAGATCCAAAGAGCATTTTTGTTTGGTGAAAATAAAGCCCTCTTTGCAACCACATCTCTCATTTGCCTTAGCATGCGTCACATTATCTATAATCTCATCTCATAGAAAAAGACTAGAGAGACACCAGGAGGTAAAAACAATTGCTCTGAAAACCAAGATGCGATGACTCACCATTCTAAAAGGTATACACCAGTCCCTGTTTCACACCCACTCAGGGCTGTGACTTTAGCATTCGTAATGGCTGATCAGAGCAATTTAATGAAATATCCCTGCTTCTGGAATTCCCATGGGCTGCGGCACAGAACAAGCTGACCCTGACCCTCTCCCTCCACACCCAAGAGCCTCTCAGAGCCAAAACAGCTGTGGGAGATGAGTGGCAGCTGGTCAGCCAATCAACAAACAGCTGGTGGATTACAGGCTCCATCTGTGACTCTACAGAGGTGGTGGGGGAAGCCAAGTTGCCCCGCCCAGCTGGGTTCAGAACCTCTTCACTGAAAGAGAATAACAGATGTTCATTTAAAAAGTCCAACTACAAACCCCAAACATAATTTTACTGCACAAATACATGCCAGTGAATATTTGGAGAATAAGAACATTTTTTTGCCAGCCCTCACAGGGCGCTTGGAAGACAGACACAGAGAAAGGTCTACATATTTCTAATCTTTATCACATTTCCATGATGAACTCCAGAGAATGTGAGACACTGTCTTGGTATGTCCTACAGAGCTTGCAGGGCTTGCACTGGGTTTGTTTAGAGCTGGGGCAAACATGGGACTGGGCTTCTTATTCCCAAGGCAAGGAGAATTGATTAAGCAGGAGCGGGATAGGTAGCTATAGGCTTTGTAGTCTTACTTTATATATAAGTTTACACATTAAATAGACCCATTTAGCATGAATTGACCAACATAGAAAAAAAATGACACTAAGCCATCTACATAAGCTTTTAAAGAATTCAAAGTCCAAGATTTAAAATTCTCTTTATCCAGATAAGCAACTAGCAACTAGGGTTGTGCCTCGTGATGAACAGATTATGTAATAAAGAGAGGCATCCAGAGGTTAAGCCCTTTCTCTCGATGATGAGCAAGAAAGTGGAAATCTCCAAGCCTGGAGAAGATCACCTGAAGGTCTGTTCTTCAGAAGTTTTACCTTGCTGCCTTGGCCCAAAGATCAATGTGTTTATGGCCAACGTGTGAAGTTATGAGTTCTGTAAAGGTCAAGGAAGATGCCAGAAAGGTCTTAAAAGGTTGTTTTGGCTGGTCTTTGGGCTCTAGTTTATATTTGTGGCTCTATCTTGTCTGAAACTACCTCCAAAGTCTTTCTAGTTCAATTATGAGAAGGCCTGAACCTCCACTTTCGTATCAGGATTTCCTGATCTCTCCTGGAGGGCATTACTCTGTAATGAGGGAAGGAGAATATTGGCTTCGGGTAAACTAGAGGTTTTGGGTATCCAGGACAATATTTCCTAGTACTTCACTTGCAGTAGAGTTGAATTTACTTTAAGGAACCAAATGATACCTGTGAGGATTGTGAGAGTAGAAGTGGATTCCAATAGGTGCTCAAACTGATGTGCTGGATCCCAAAGTACTAGAGGTAGGTCAGGAGACCAAGATAGGGTTCATGGATTAGAGATCACAGGCAGAGTTGGGATAGACAGTTTATAGATTCAGTAAACACCTGAATCTCGTTACGCTGAATCACCTAAAAAATATCACCCATTTTCACCCATAACTGCATTCAGCGACTGAGATCCCAGGGCATGCTTCCTGCCTTGTGTAAATTGTTTTGGGTATAATTGATTAGTGGAATTATCTCAGATTTCTAAAGAAGCTCTGACATAATGGGCATAGAATTTTTCCTTTTAATAAAGGTGACATAACATCTGCTATTTCTACTGTGGACTTGTGTAGGGTGGGAAATAACTGTTAAAAATTATTAAAACAATGCCTCTCATGGTATATGTTTGTTTTCAGGTTGCTTTAAGGAGGTCCCTTGGAAAATACACGAAGTCCTTTCTGCTCAACAAAAATGTCATTCTGAGAGAAGATCACCAAAATTAATCCATCTCAACAAGTACTAAATGCCATAGCAAATAGATCAAAGTTTCTTTGCAACCTTATTTTGAAATCTGAGAGAAAAATATAAGGTTTACTTTATTTTAGGTGTAATATATTGAGTTGCAATTGCAAATGTGGGCTACGACGTTCTTAGGATGATGAAAAAATGACTCAGCCCTTGCTTTGGGACAGAGCACAATTTTCCCAACCAAAACTATAACGTGACCCAGTATCTGTCACTTCACAGTGGACTTATATAGCACAGTCCCAATGAGGATTGCATTTTTAAGTTTATTCAATGGCTTTCAAATGGCTTAACTGATTTTCTGAAAGATCTATTTCCAAATAATTTTCATGCACAGTACCAATCATTTTTTTTACCCTTGTTGATTTTGTCTTCTGCCAGATCCATTGCATGTAACTTTAGCAGTTCTTCACTATTTCTTGTTAGATAAAGATGCTAATTGATGGGCAGGCACAGTTATTACACGAAGAAGAACTTTTGGGAGCTAACTTTGTAAGTAGACAGTCCACTATTTTTATGTTATTAAGATACTTGCTTCTTTTCTACCTTTTTTTCCTTAGATAACAATTCTGATGACAGGTATTTCATTCAAAAAAATTTTTTTTCCTCAAAAGCAAGCCAGGGGGGCGTCTGGGTGGCTCAGTGTGTTAAATAAAGCCTCTGCCTTCGGCTCAGGTCATGATCTCAGGATCCTGGGATCCAGCCCCTCGTCAGGCTCTCTGCTCAGTGGGGAGCCTGCTTCCTCCTCTCTCTCTGCCTGCCTCTCTGCCTACTTGTGATCTCGTCTGTCAAATAAATAAATAAAATCTTAAAAAAAAAAGTGAGCCAGGGAAATTACTTCCAGTCATACACAGTAATTATAGTAGCCATAGACTTCAGACTCAAGACAAACTATTCACCTGGGGTAGCCACTCTCCAAATGTTTGGATTTTCTGTGAGGGAACCTCTATTTTAACACTTTCTCTAACAGGATGCTTACTGCCTCCCCAGGTATCTCGCTTCGCCTTTGAACAGCTCTGGTGCTTACAACATTTTCCTTATAGTAAGCTGAAATCTTATCTAATATTTGGGCATATGAGAGTACAGCTGTCAGGATGCTGGAAAAAACACAGTGGGGAAACGGGAGGAAAAAGATCAATAGGGTTATTTTTGCCATAGAGGCAAATTGAGTTTGAATAGTTGGGTGAACATTTAACTGGCTTTACTGCATTTGAAAACATAGAAAAGAAATTGTTCTTTTAAGCATCTGTCAGACTTTCGTGCTCTGAATATCTTTAGAAAAAATAGTTTGAAATCTGTCTTTAAGTACTTGTATCTTTTCAATAAACTGCGTAAATATTAAACATTTAAACATAATAAAATATTTGTTTTTCAAAAGAAAAAACTCTTAAAAATAACCTGTGGATTTAAAATCCTTTTTTTCTCTATGTCCATCTATATTACTTACTGAGTCAGAAATGTTGATAATTTAGACATACTAGCTCACCACAAACAAGTGTACATGTGTCATGTTTTATTGCCTATTTTGAGACAACAATTAAATTAAAATTATTTAAAACTACCATATTTTAAAAATCAAAGGCATTATTTTATTTCTTTTTTTTAAACTTTATTCTATTTTTTTTTGCTAAGGAAATGTTGAAAAAGAAAAACAAGACTGGGGTCATCATATTGTCTGATTTCAAGCTTTACTACAAAGTTGTGATCACCAAGATGCATGGTACTGGCACAAAAACAGACATATAGACCAGTGGAACAGAGTAGAGAGCCCAGATATGGACCCTCAACTCTATGGTCAAATAATCTTTGACAAAGCAGGAAAAAATATGCAGTGGAAAAAATTCTCTTCAATAAATGGTGCAGGGAAAATTGGACAGCTATGTATAGAAGAATGAAACTCAACTATTTTCTTACACAATACACAAAGATAAACTCGAAATGGATAAAAGACCTCAACATGAGGCAGGAATCTATCAAAATCCTAGAGGAGAACATAGGCAGTAACCTCTTCGACATTGGCCACAACAAATTCTTTCAAGACATGTCTCCAAACGCAAAGGAAGTAAAAGCGAAAATGAACTTTTGGGACTTTATCAAGATCAAAAGTTTCTGCACAGCAAAGGAAACAGTCAACAAAACAAAGAAGCAACCACGGAATGGGAGAAGATATTTGCAAATGACACTACCGAAATTATTTTATTTCTAAAAATAAAGTTAAAGGCATAATTTTCTTTCCTGACTTTTTTCTTTTCTTAAGTTTTAAGTTATAGCCAGGTTAATTTAGGTCCAACATGGCAAAAACAAATGATTTCCATCTTAACCCAAGTTTACACTCAGGAAAACTTTTACAGTTACGTTGTTAAAACCCTTAATTAATGGAATCACTGCTCAATTTCCAATGCAACTGCACTGCTCTTTAATTGAAGACAGAAGCTCTGGGGCTCTGCTTTCCCTTCCTACATGGGGATGTTCACCATTCAGTGGACCCCATAAGATGTGTCTGGGGAGTTTCATAGTTCCCTGCATTTTGTGCAGCTCACATTCAAACCATCTTCTTCTAAAGACTGTGGACCTGAAGGTCAAGCATTTCTCTTGCTCCTCTAGGGTACCTTCACACTCATCTGTTGGTTAAAGTTCAAAACCTTCTTTGCAGGAGGAAATCCCAGGGTCCCAAGCTCCACTCAGGTATTATACTGAGGGCCTACCATCTCATGACCGCTTGCAGCTTGATCTGACTTCACACCATCAGCAGATTTCCACCATTACTACTAAAATCAGTGCCTATCAGCAGGTTTCCAAGGTTACTGCTAGAATCAGTACCTATTTTTCAGCCCACTTCTAGGCCAAGGGAGCCTTGAGTTTTCTCTCTAAAGTTCTTTGCTCACAGTTGAGGAATTTGCAGCAGGAATAAAACATTGATGTTTGAGGAAAATTATAGTGACAACCATTTAGGGGATAGATTAGAAGGAAGAGTCTGGTAGCCAGAAGACCAACTCGAGACTTTAGCCGCTGTAGAGGTGAAAGCCAACAGAAGACACAACGTGTAAACACTACTCTGGCTTCTGATTTCACGACAGATTGGCCCAAAATACTTAATAGGTGAATCCTCTTCTAGTGTTTAACCATTTCTCTTTGTGTTTGGCGCGTAGCACTTCTGTCTGATCTTTTCGTTCCTTCCCACATCGTTCCAGTAGGCTGTCATCTTAGGCTGGATGTTCTTGTGCAGTCACTGTTCCCCTCTGTCCTGATTAGCTGAGAGTTAGCACTGTGGTAAGCATACATAAAAAGTAGCCATTTACAGTCCAATCCATAGAGACAGGGTCAAATAGTGGTTTCCAGGGACTGAGGAAAGGAAGGCAACAGAGAGAAATCGTTTAATAGGTAGAGTTGCAGTTTGGGAAGATGAAAAAGTTCTGGACATGGATGGTGGTGATGGCTGCACAACAATGGGAATGCACTCATGCTGCTCAACTGGACGCTTAAATATCGTTAAAATGAAAAAAAAGTCATTAAAATGTAAATGTTATGCTGTCTGTATTTTACCACAATGAACAAAGAAACAAAAGAATGAGAACTTCTGGGGCAAATCAATCCAGAATCTTGCCCTACTTCAAGATACTTTATTTGTGTGAGCTAACAAATTCCCTGTTGTTTACAGCAGTTAGCTGTGGATTTCCTGTAAGTTGAACCATGAAGCACTCTAATAAAATCATTGTTAGAGAAAAATTGACCTTTTATACAAAAAATAACCATTCTCATTTTTGGAGATGAAGGAACTGAGAGGTTCGGGGAGGTTGACAGCTTGCCCAAGTCACACCATTAGCGAGCACGAACCTCAGATTCCAATCTAAGGCTTGTCCAGCTGAAAATTTTGTGCTGATGAATATATGGAACCTCCAAATATGGGGGCTGGGAACTGCTCCCCAACCAGAAACAGGAATTTTTTTTTTTTAATCTAAGCCCTTTCTCTTGTTTTCGATGCAGTAACTTACCAACATTTATTTGTACTGACTGAATTTCCTGAGAGTTAACGCCAAGACTCCTGCCAAAATCCATCATCTCAAATTATTTGTAAAGGGACCACATGCTTTTATTTTCCATGCTTAACTTTTAAATAAAAATAACATTTAAAGCTTTGGAATGTTACCTGTTAACATATTCAGAATGAATTTTGCTTTGAATTTTTAAACTCACTTTGAAGACCACATTGTATTTGATCTTTATTCCGGAATTCTTGCAACAGATTTTGGTTAAAAATATTTAAGTTATAACAATATATTTTTTAAACAGAGATTTCTGGGGTGTGATTACAAACTAATGTGACTTTTTAGAAAACAGTGGAATCCAAATTCATATCATTGACATCAAAGCAAACATCTTGGGAAACTGTATATAGCGATATTTCAATTATCCATTCACTGAAACACATAAGAAGTACTTATTCTATGTCAGGTGCTCAAGAATTTTTGAAATTCCTTTTTTATATCTTCCAAAGCCAGTTAATGAATGATAGGAAAGCTTATTTATGTGTTTACTTGAGAGAGAACAAGAGGGAGAACACAGAGGGAGTGGGAGAAGCAGACTCTCCACTGAGCAGGGAGCCTGCTGTGGGACTCAGTCCCAGGACCTAGAGATCATGACTTGAGCTGAAAGCAGATGATTTCACCCAGGTCCCCAGAAAACTTATGTCTTTATAGTCATCTATTATTTTTTTTAAGATCTTATTTTTTATTTGACAGACAGAGATCATAAGTAGGCAGAGTGTCAGGCAGAGAGAGAGGAGGAAGCAGGCTCCCCACGGAGCAGAGAGCCCGATGTGGGGTTTGATCCCAAGACCCTGGGATCATGACCTGAGCCGAAAGCAGAGGCTTTAACACACTGAACCACCCAGGCGCCCCAGTCATCTATTATTTTGACCACAGCCAGAAATATACAATTTTGTCATCTACTTTATTCAGTTGACTTGTCTCCTGGAGACTTCAGGCTATGACTAAAACCCAACCCCAGCTTCAGAGGTTGAAGAAGTGACAAAGTGGAGGATATGCTAAGATTCCTTTACGTGTAGCTACAACTACTCTGGTAAGGCTTGCACTTGGTAATATCTGATCACTCCATCTTAAATAGTACCTTTCTTCCTTCATTTGCTATTACTTTTCCCTACGTTGTTTTTCTCTATAGTGCTTATCTCTCACTGAGAGAATGTGAGTCTTACAAGGGCAGAGACTTTTGTCGTTGCCATATTGCTGACACTGGAATAAGGCTCAACACCCAAAAGGTGCTCCATCTACCGTGGGATTGAAGGAATGAATAAAACGAGGATTTACATTACTTTACACAAATGTTTTGCTTCAATTTCACAATTCCATAATTCAATGCAAGCATCAGGTTTCATTTCGATGACTTACAGTGCCATGTGCTCTGTTACTACTATTATTATTCAATAAATGGAGATAAAGTGATTGGTTCATTAGCAGTGTAGATTCTTTTCTTCTGCTCTTTCCTAGTTTAAGGTGATAAGTCATAGTTGGGTTGTTTTCTGAAACTTTGCTGTCTCTCCTTTTAACTGTATTGGATCAGTACAAACGTCCCATTTTTGTACCGTAACTGCATGCAGGGTGCTAAGAAGAATGCAAAATAAGTGTAGGGTTACTGCATGTTTTCAGAAGCTTAAAGATGTGCTTGGGAGGATGAGAGCCAGTATTTGAAGAACAAAACAATTAGAAGAGTGATGTTCTGCAGAATACCTTCTCAGAGAAAGGAGAATGGTTTGTGTGGGGACTTCTCAGAAAACACTGTGGAAGAGATGGTACAGAGCGTGGACATTGAGAAATGAGCTGAATGTGGGCACATGTGGTTAGGACCTGTAGAGAAAGGGTCAGAGGCAATATGTGATTCAAGCTGTGGAGCAATGGAAAACAGCACGCCTTCCTCCTACCATGTCGCTTCTCCTCCTCCACAACCTGGACTCCTCTTCTCATCTTTTAAATATTGTGTTTCAGGCCACAGGCCTCTTCCTCTCCATGTGTACTCCTTAAGTGATTTCTTGCAGCCTCATGCATGAAACAGCCTCCCAGATTTATAAGTCTGGCCTCAGTCCTCCCTGACATCCAGACTCATGTACCAACTGCCAGCTTGACCTCTGTACCAGAGTGTCTAACATAATTTTCAAGCAAAACATTTGTCTGTTTCCCAAACTATTCATATCATCTCTCTCTTTAAAGTATATGCCAAAGAGGATGGCATTTCTGCATCCATACCCCTGCTAGCAGCCTAATGTAAGCTACCATACGGTTCGCTTGCTCTAGTGCAATGTCTTCCTAACTGGTCTTCCTGCTGCCATTGTCCATTCACCATGTAGTACCCATAATGATTGCTTCAAATTATGTATCAGTTCTGGCCACCTCCTTGTTTACAATCCCTCAAGCATCGCTCTTCCATGACACGCTTGTATAACAGAGTCTGCTTCAGTGCCTTGTACCTGCTACTCCCTCCACGTAGAATGTTCTTCCCCTCCCCCAGTACTTGGGTGTCTAGCTCTCCCAGCTTCACTTAAGACCATTATCCTTGACATCTGTCCGAGATGGCCATCCTCCCTCCATCACTTTTTACACCCTTCTCTTTAAAAACAATCTCTTCCAAGCACTTATCTGGGTACAGGTGTATTTATTTTTTTATATTCTTATTTCTGTTTCTTACCACTGGAATATAGTTTCCATGAGGTCAGGGAGTGTTTGTTCATTGCTATATCCCTTGTGACTAGAGCGATGTCTGGCACTGAATAAATATCTGTTGAGTGAATGAATTGCCATCTTGTTGGTTAACCCTTCTCTATGTAAAATAGTATTCTAGCAATATGATCAAAACCCAGAGGGCAGGCTCAATACAGAGAAACGACAAGGGAAAGATGGGGCAATTCCAGCAGAGCAAGTGCAGCAGACAGAACCAAGATGGGGACTGGGAAAACGAGGATGAAAGACTGTCACGTAATCAAACACCTCCTGCCGCCCATCTTGGACTCTTGTAGACTTTAGTGGACTCTAGAGCCAATGAAACATACCAAACAGGATTTTCCAGTGCCATTCAGGAGCTGCCATGGGAAGCCTCTTTCTGGGGGAAAAGCCTGCTCCAGGGATCAAAGAAGCAGAGTCTCCAACAGGGATGGACTCCATGCATATTGGCTGCAGCCATCGTCAGCACTGAATTTTGTGAGAAAGTTGGCTGTGGAAATATAATTGATAATTATTTAGCTTCTCCAGTGGGCTGTGAACTTCTAAGGGGAAGAGACTTCCTGGTTCTGTATCATTCCTGATACAAAGTCTGTACTCTTGGCAAACATTTGAGAGAATGGCTGAAAGAAGGGAGAAAAAAATGGACTATTGGTCTCTTTTTGGCTATACCCACAGGTGTGCAGAGCAGCATAATTAGAATTTGCCTCTTAAAACCTGATTGATAGGAATCTTTTGCATGCATTGAATGGCCAATGGCTAAGACTTTGAACACGGTACTGTCTATCCCTTGCCAACCTAGAACTAACCCCCACGCAGCAAACTGATAAGCCACAAATTTAACCTCTTGCACAGATGGAATGGCAATCAATACAGATCTAAATTTCAAATCATTAACATTAAAGATTTAAAATGAGCCATTAGGTTATTCACATTGTTCCTTAATCTCTGCTAGGACAACATCTTTCAATTTGTTTTAATTAGGAGTTCAACATTCTCTTAACTAAGTAACCTTCCACTTGGGGGAAAAATGCCCTCCTCCCCAGCAAATTCTAAAGTAATTAAAAATAAACAAATAAAAAAAGAATATTTATAACTGTTCCCCAATAGTTTGGGCCATTATCCTGTCAAATATTTCTTATTTTTATTTATTTTTAAATACACACATTTGTCAACTTTGGATTACACATGTGACCCTGTTAACATTCCAGGGACAATTTCAGAGTGTTTCTTTTTGGAGATTACTCTTTCTCAGAGCCTCTCTGGGCTGGCAGCCTCCTAAATTAACACACCGCTGGCTTTCCCCTGGTCCCTGTTGTTTATTTCTGTCATTGTTCTGCCCCGTGAGTAGTGAGAAAGAGTAGAATTCTTTTTCATTCTGAAGGACGTAATGTGGTCTTCATCCTTAAGACTGAATCTCCGATTAAGGTCTGCAAATGAAAAGGAAAAGCACATAGCAATCTTCAATGTATAATCCTGTATCTCTGCCACAAAGGTGTGATAAAATGGCTCTGCTATGTCCCGGAGGTTTAGCCCCAAGTTGCTGAAGCCTTGGGTCATGTGGGTCTGACCAGTTAGCACACCTCCTTCTGGACGCCTCCTTGCATTTACTCCAACTTCCATCAAATGGCTACTCCCACCCCTGTGTCTCTAATCCCTGTGTCATTCTGTGTTGTGCATTCATTTCCTTTCCTTCCTCCAAATCACTGTGCAGCCAGTGTCAGGCAGCTTCAACACAGTGAATTCCCAAGCTAGCATTTCTAAATTCTACTTTCAAATGTTATTCCTTTTACCTTTCTCTGACTCGACATCCTTCTCTTCCAAATCTTTCTTCTCCGCTAATGGGTTAATGTCTCTTTTTTAAGTTACAAGGGAAAAAAAATGGAAAGATCTAAGAGGGAGATTTTTTAATACAGAACTCTTAAATCTTGGACTAGAAATTGAGAATCTTTACAAACCGTGATAATGATTTATAGGATCCTCTGACAAACCCATGCTTCTTAATTGCTCTTACTAAGTAAGTGCTTTATGGAGTTCTGAGGTTTCAGGGAAGGCTTTAGGTATTGAGGTTGGAAAAATTCTGAACAGGCAGAGAAACCCCACTTGGCCAGTCTGTCTGAGCGGGGAATGGGGAATGCTGAGGAGACCTGGAGGTGGTGTATAGTCCGCTCTCTCCCGCCTATGTGTTTAGCGCGCCATCTAGTGAGGCTCGCAGAAGGGAAGAAAGTCTGAGGGCTCCAGAAGACACAAACAGCTCAAGGTTGGGCTGGCTTCCCCTCTGGGTCAAATTCCCATGGCAAAACTGACTGTATTCAACTCTACCAGTGCACAGGTGACGAATGTTGTGCACATGGTCAGCAAGTTGGTGGAAGTCATGGGATATTTAAGGAAAAGGATAAAAGACTTTAAGGACCTCTTAAGAAAGGAAAAAAGTACTATTATACAGTTATTCCAGAAAGCTCTAAGATTATAAGTGCTCCTGTTGAACATACAAATAATACTTCTCTATGAATACTAGAAACACAAAAAAGGAGTTGAAAGAAGAGAAAAAAGAGAAAGCATGGGGAGAAAATGAAAGAAGGGGACAGGATAGCATAATGCTTTCTAGGTAGTTTTAAACCTGGGCTCAAATTTCAGAGTTTATGATTTGTGTGATGGTAGGCAATTTATTTAAACTTACTAAGCTTCAATATGTTCATCTGTAAAATGGGTATCATCCCACCTATCTTGTAAAGATGCTGTGAAGGCTAGAGAAAGAAATATATGTAAGCACCAAGCCCAGAGATGCATGGGAAACTGCTCAACAAGTGGTAGTGTTATTAGTGGGGAAAAGACAAAAGGAAAAGGAGAGGAAAGAAGTAGGCTCAGTAAAGGATAGCACGGAACGCACTATGATGTGAGAAGGGAAATAACATCTAGGACTGTCCAACTTAGCCAAAGGCATTTATTTGATCAACTGAGCAGGAGAATCCCATGAGAGGGGATGTCTTCTCCAACTCTAGCGGACAGAAGTTCTCTGTCTGAAGTCCACCTTTGTTACTGTACTCACAAGTGTCAGAAAGAGCTCCACAGGAGCACCCTTCCTCTTGGCACCCTCTGGTCTTCAAGCTGTGGGTTGAAAAGCCTACACTCAACCCCCTACAGGTGTTTAATTCCGTGCTGGGATCTTATGTGAAGGAAAGGTAAATGTGACCAGTCAGAGATGGGGCTGGTCAATGGGTAGCAATTAGAAACCAGGTGAGGGTAGCCACTGTCATGGCCCAGCTCAAAGGAGCCTTCCGAAAATCCTGGTTCACCAGAGCTGGAGATCATAATGCTCTTCCCCAGATGTAATGACCAACTACAGTCTCAGGGGAACAGCAGCCATCGCCTGCCATCTCTGACCTTTTCCCAGCTTTCTTCCATGCCAAGGAGAAAACTACGAACAAGAACTCAGTAATATGATCCCCAATTAGCATAAAATAAAAACAACCCAGTCATGTTTTCCATGGGCTTTTCCAACCTCAAACTAAACACATAAAACAGGGGGAAAAAGATAAAAATATACGTATGGAACTATAAATATATATACCGTCCGTGGACGTACAGCCAAGCACCCTGACCCAAATGAGTTATCTGTCACTAGGAAAACCAAGCAGCCAGATACAGAAATCTGAGAATTTTCCCTTCTCAGTGAGCAACGTGAGTCCAGACAGGAAGGGAAAGTATCCTGGTTCCTTGGTATGGAAGGGGTTAAGTCCTCAGCCATCCTATTCTAAAGTGATTTATGATGATGTGTAGTGTTTCAAAACTTTCCCCCACCCCAAAGAACAGCCCTCCCCTTCCCCACCGAGGCCACTCTCAATGTGCCGAAGTGGGAAGGAGGTGGTGTTTTGCTGATCTGTTAAATTCTTAGTGAAGTTTCCTTGATTTCCAGCGGCTGCTGTTGTTTGAGTTTGGTTTGGACCAGAACTGAGGTTGTCCTGGCATTTCTGGGACTGGGTCCAGGCAAGAGGAAGAAGAAAAAGAAGGAGAAGGAAAAGAGGAGGAAAAAAAAAAAAGTGGGGAGAAATAAAGGAGGGGAGAAGCACAGGAAAAGAAGAAAGTCCTTTTTCAACATCACATTCCTGTGTTTTGCCTCAGTCTGGAAAACATATTAATCCCAGGGCTTTCACGCTCGGAAACAAAGGGACTCAGCCAGACTGTGGGGGAAAGGGTGATAAGAAGGATCCTGGAACTCTAAAGAGAGAAAGAGCAAGATTCAGAAATAGCTGGGACTTCACTTTCAGGGGCGCCCTGTGTTGTCGGCACAGGGGACTGCCACACACAGACACACGCACGCGAGCAGAAACTACAGACAAATGGAGAGGCAAAGACTCGCAAGGACAGCTCCTTTCCCCTCATCCTACTTGTCAAGAAGGTGAAAAGACAGCCAGAGGAAAGAAGAAAGCAGCTCGGCCCTCAGGTCAGGACAGGCTGTGGGTCCGTGGCGCCTTTGGGAGCTGGAGCTGCAGCACACCCCCCTTTGTACTGCTCAGCCGGGCGAAGGAGAAAGAGGCTTGGGAGGAAAAGTATTTCATCTAGGAAACTGTCCTGGGACCACACTTCAGATTGCCTTTTAAACCCTCTGCATTCCATCTCCATGAGCCACAATGTAAGTGTGTAATCCTTTCTGTCTTTGGTGTGTTTGTTTCTTTGTTGCTCCTTTGAAGAAATGAAATAGGAATGTTGTCACAATTAATATGCTCAGTGTGCCTTTTCTCTGGAGCATCAGAGAGCCCGGTGGAAGCAGGGCGAGCAGGATGAATGGGGAGTGCAGCTGGGTTTCCTACTTAATGTAACTGTCTCTGCTAAGCACTAACAAATTACAGGGGTTTAAAAGCAACAGGATCTCATCCTTTTTTCCATTCCCTGACCTCCTTGCCGCTTCTCTCACCACCCCTTCCCCCACCCCTTGGCCAAGATAAAGAAAGAGAAAATGCCCAGTTCTGTTTGCAATTAAATGATTTTCTTCTTCTTCTTCTTCTTTTTTTTTTTTTTCCCCACTCTCCCTGTCCCTTTCTGTCTTTTGACCCTGCTGCCTTTCAAAGTGGATTGCACAATGACATGGAGAATGGGACTCAGTTTTACCATGCTGTTGGCAATGTGGCTGGTGTGTGGATCAGAACCCCACCTCCATGCCATGAATAGGGGGAGCCCCGGAGGGCGGAAAGCACCTCTGGTTTCCCCAGCCCACAGAAGGCCAGCTCGGCTTCTGAAGCACACAGGGAGGTCTCAGGGAATTGAGAGAACCACTCTGGAAGAACCAAACCTTCCACCTCTCCAAAGAAGGAGGAGTGTGCCGGTGTTGAGAGTAGCTCCCGCGACAACAGCGCCGCTGGCCCCCCAGCGCATCCCTGGGGCCCCAGTGAGACCTAAGCAGAGACCAGTAGCCCCGAGCTCTCCCCGTGACATGATCCGAGATGAGGGGTCCTCCGCTCGCTCAAGAATGTTGCGTTTCCCCTCTGGGTCCAGTTCTCCTAACATCCTCGCCAGCTTTGCGGGGAAGAATAGGGTGTGGGTCATCTCGGCCCCTCACTCCTCGGAGGGCTACTACCGCCTCATGATGAGCCTCCTGAAGGACGACGTGTACTGTGAGCTGGCGGAAAGGCACATCCAGCAGATCGTGCTATTCCACCAGGCAGGGGAGGAAGGAGGCAAAGTGCGGAGGATCACCAGTGAGGGCCGGGTCCTGGAGCAGCCCCTGGACCCCAACCTCATCCCGAAGCTGATGAGCTTCCTGAAGCTGGAGAAGGGGAAGTTCGGCATGGTGCTATTGAAGAAGACGCTGCAGGTTGAGGAGCGCTACCCTTATCCCGTCAGGCTGGAGGCCCTGTATGAGATCATCGACCAAGGCCCCATCCGCAGGATTGAGAAAATCAGGCAGAAGGGTTTTGTCCAAAAATGCAAGGCCTCTGGGGTCGAGGGCCAGGTGGTGGAGGAGGGGAACAATGGCGGAGGGGCAGGAAAGCCGGTGGTGAGCAGTGAGAAGAGAAAGGAGGACCAGAGGAGAGCCCAAGTCCCACCAACCAGAGACACTCGCGTGAAGGTGCAGAGAAAGCCGGCCACTACCACGGCCGCCCCTCCCCCGCCTCCTCCAACCCCAAGGGCCACCACCCTGCCTCCTGCTGCAGTCCCAACAGTGACCCGGGCCACCTCTCGGGTGGTAACTGCAGCTGCAAGACTGACCACCACCACGGCCTTTCCTACCACCCAGAGGCCCTGGACTCCCAGGGTGCATCCCTCCTCAGATGCCCACAGGCCCCCGGCGACGGTGGAGGTGGCCCCTGCCAGGGAGCCGGTGGCCTCAGAGAATCTCTACCCTCAGCCCAGGAAGGACCTGCACAGGGAGAGGCTGCAGGCCACCAGGAGGCCCAGCAAGGCCACCAGCTTCGAGAGCTTCACGGCTGCCCCTCCCACCACCGTCTCAGAGCACAGCACAAGGGCAGGCGCCGGACGTTTCCGGGACAACCGCACAGACAGACGGGAGCATGGCCACCGGGACCCAAATGTGGTGCCAGGTCCTCACAAGCCAGCCAAGGGGAAACCTCCCAAAAAGAAAGCCCAGGACAAAATTCTTAGCAATGAGTATGAGAGTAAGTATGACCTCAGCAGGCCTACTGCCTCTCAGCTGGAGGAGGAGTTGCAGGTGGGGAATGTTTCCCCCACAAAAGCAAAGGAATCGAAAAAGCATGAAAAGCTTGAGAAACCCGAGAAGGAGAAGAAAAAAAAGGTGAAAAATGAGAAAGCAGACAAGTTACTCAAGAGTGAAAAGCAGGTGAAGAAGGAGAAGGCTGAGAAAAAGAGCAGGCGGGAGAAAGAGAAGAGCAAGAAGGAAAAAATGGGTCCGACCGAGCCGGAGGGCCACCTGAAACCCACCACCAAACTCGCCGCTCAGAGCCCCAGGAAGTCTGTGGCCGATCTGCTGGGGTCCTTTGAAGGCAAACGAAGGCTGCTTGTAAGTAATCTTCTCCCCAGCGTCGTTCTGTGGGCTGAGGCAGGGCATGCTAAAGCTTGCTTTGTTATTTTTCTTAAAATCACGTTGCTGGATGGCAGACCATGGCTGATTCCATGCCATGTAAGGGAGATCAGGAGTTTGTCCGTTAGGGGTAGCCAGGACAGGTGCTTCTTTTGGTTTAGTGCTCTGTGAACCTCAGTCCACACAGGTTTGTGATTCTAAGGTCCAGACTCAATGGCCGGGAGCTCTTAGACATAAACCCAGGGAAGTACATAGGCTCAGCTTCTTCCAAACCTGTCAGTATCCATCCCCCATCCTTAGCTCTCTTCCAACAGATAGCTCTGGGTAGAGCTCCCTTTTACCAAGTTCAAAGAATAAAAGAAGAGCAAAGGAGTTCCTAAAATGGCATGCATTGACTCTTGTCATGACTTAGGAAAAGGACGTATCTCTTCATGAGCTTGGGAACTAGAACTATTGTGTATGGGGAAATGGTAAAATTTCTCCTTTTTCTCCCAATTAGGTCTATATCAGAGTGGAAGCCTGAAAGAGGAAAGGAAGGCAGCCTGGGTGGGGAGTGGGTATGACTGGGCGTGGGGAAGTGTCCTTGTTGGCGTGACCCTCACCAATGCTTTAAAACCAGGTGGTTGAAATCTTCTTTCTTTAAAGACTGCCTCCCCTATCACTGCCCAGCTTCTAGTAAGAGGCCAAAAAGACAGCATGGGGAACTGGGTTAATTGTTCCGATTTCCAATATGCTAGAGACAGATGTCAGTTTCTCCTGAGCGTCTGTCAAAAGTGTCCCTCTGTGAGTGTGTGTGTGTGTATGTGTGAAAGGAGACAAACAAACCTTGCTCCCACTTTGCCTGTGTTTCTGAAGCCACTGATACAGAACAAGTCATAGATCCATCTCAGGAGCTCTCTCTTTTGGCCATTACTAGCCTCCATCCAAAGTATAACTAAAGAATCTAGTCAAGCCAAAGGAAGCCTTTGGGCAGAAATAAGTCCCATCCAAAATGTAAGGGCAGTTTTCATCAGCCTTGTAAGAATGGCTTCTTCCCCTCTCCATGTCTCCTTGTGCCCTATTTTAGGGCCCTTCCAAGACTTCTACCCCTTCTTAACGTTGTCATTTTAGTCTAGGCTGTCAAGGAGGAGAAGGTACAGCACAATCACTTCAGAGAAAAGGATCAGTAAATTAATGTCAGGCAGTGTGGGTCAAGAAAGATTTTTTTCCGATATGTGGGTGGGAAGGAGACACTTCATGCCACTGAGGACAGCATTTGTCCTACTAAAGGCACAGGGTGACCGCACCCTGCATTATCATCCCCACCCCCCTCCCCGCAAGAGATAGGCACTTTTTTCTCAAGGCATCTTGGGGCTTTCAATTTTTCCAATCTGGTCTAAATTTGGATTAATGATCTGAGCAGAGAGGCTCTGGTGTCCATTTATCTTTAGTGGTTTCAAAAAGTTTAAATATGCATTTGAAATGTTTCTCAGAGCAGAGTTCCTAGTGGTGTTTATCATGGGTAGGGCATGTCCCAAAATTCTCTCAGCTGTTTCACAATGGTGCATCTATGCATTAGAACAAAATGTAAGTTTTCATTGATTCTACAGGTTTGTGTGTGTGTGTGTGTGTGTGTGTGTGTGTGTGTGTGTGTTGTTATGCATTTTTTGTATATTTCACTCATTTTTAACCAGAGCCTTAAAGTATATAAATTAGCAGAGGAGAGGCTGTCTGCTAGAGTAGTTTAACAGCTACTTGGTTATTTTCAGAGTACATAAATCTAAAGGAGAATATTTTAGCAGAGCCAAAAGAGTCATTCATTTCAGAGGAGAATTCTACCTGGGACTTAAATGTCTGTTACAGAACATAAGGGAGCCAACTGCTCTCTTTGAGGTGTGGGCACGTCTGCACAGTGTACTCCTCCCGAGGACCCAGGACTTTGTCCAGCCTGCTAAAGCACATCACCCAACCCTGGTTGTTTAGCCAGTAGGGCAGGCAAAGTTCTCCTCATGAGCAGGTTTTTTGCAGGGGGAAAATAATCATGGGTAAAATGTCGGGATTGTAATTGTGCACCCGTCTGGCAAATACTTCCATTGCCCCTGGTTTGTGAGTCCAAAGAAAGAGGTTTTCATACTCTATCCCTGATATTAGTCATGCCTTTCATTTCTCCCCTTTCGTTCTACTCCCTTAGTCAGGGATTTGAAAGCCCAGCTGGGTATTTTCTGCTTTAAACAGTATCCCTGATCATAAATTTCTAGCAAATGAAATTCAAACGACAGCCTCTGCTGATGTCATGTGAGGCAAACCAGAAACCAACTGGGGTGGCTCATGGCAGCGTTGCTCTTTGGGGCTGGTAAGAGAACCAGGTTTGTTATTAGGAGGAAAGTACCAACAGGAGGCAGCTCTGTCTCACCATCCCACGTGTGCCCAGCTGATGATCATATCAGAAATGTGTTTTTAGAAGAGCTAATATCTAAAATAGGCACTGATTAGAAAAGACAAGATGAAATAAACATGATATAATATGAAAAGATAGAGAGAAAAGGAATCTGTTTCACCAGGCAAAGGGGAGACTCGGGTTTCTGGGTAAAAGAGCTAGTTGGTGCCATTTATCTTTTTTCCGCTTATTTTTCCTATTACACATGCTGATGTTATTCAGGAAGTGCAGGGATTCAATAAATATTCATTAAGGCTTCTCAGTCTCCGAGCTACAAAAGGAGGTCTGACGAGATACACCTCCAACTGGCCTCAACCGAACCCAGTGTGTGCAAACTGAAGTGAGGTTACATTCTAAGAAGTCACACCGGACTTTTAACTCCTCATTCCATTTCTCAGTAAACAGCCACAATGTATCATAAACCCCTAGGGCTTTACATTTATTTATATCATTCTTTGGATGTGAAAACATCATGTAGCTCCTCCTTAACTCATTTTTTGTTTAGAGAAACAATGGTCACTATGGTGAACAGCATCTGAGGGACCTTCCAAGGAGCTGCAGGTAAAACCAGGTGTCCTATTCTGAGGCCAGAGGTCAGTCCTTCAAGAGCACATCTTGCAATGTGCTTTGCCAAAGCTGTGTGGTTTAACTGTCATAACAACCCCATGAGGAAGGACTCATTAACTCCACTGTATAGTCAAGGAAAGAAGCTTAGAGAGTTTGAGAAATTTCCTAAGGTGCGTAGCTAATACATGGTCAAGTCAGAATTAGAAGTCCCTTTGATTTTAAAATTCATACTCCAGCCACTCCTGCCATTCTGCGCCCTATGAGTGTGAGCCTTCAGTGGACGTATGCCATAAAGTGAAGGAGAAACTGAAAAATCATCCTGTTAGTTAATCAATTCAGATGTTTTAAAATTCACTTTTAACCTTAAATTACTCAGGTAAATGGTAAGGTCTATCAACTGTCAATATTTTGCGCTAAGCAACCGTGTAGAGTTTCTGACCTTAATGCCCAGCTGGTTCTCTGCACCTGAGCCCTCTGACTTTCTTGGGGGTCAGTCGAGAATAATAGATTGACTCCCAGCTAACCTAACCCTTCAGACTGGTTGGTGTCAGTTTAGAGTTGACAACAGTAAGAATATAGAAACACTGTTTATCATTAAAACGTTGGACTATGTGGTGTAGAGCTGAAAAGCCATCATTTTGTGCCCTGAGATGTACCTACTTGTCACCTAGCAAGAGGCCTCACACTGTGGAATTACATAGACTCAAGATCAAGTTAAGCACTCTGGAAACAATCTCCTGTAATTCAAGTAGGTTCTTACTTTTAACACTACCTCAGAAATTTGGATATTGAAACAGCAATCTACTTATTTGGTTTAATTTTAGAGAAGTATATAAAGCTCTGCTTTACTAAGGCATACTACTAGCTTGAATGTTATTTTTCAGGAACTTGTAAAAATCTAGTGTTTTGAGCCTAACACAGTGCTTAAAATAAGCTGAGACTTAAAATATCTTCCCTTTAGCATCTTCTCATTCTTGTTTTGTTCCCTTCACTTATGCAAACTGGCTTCATTATATTCTGAGGCTCCTTGTGCCAACACACCAGTTGGAATAGAAACATAAAATAGAACCGCAGCACAATTCAGAACCCACGATACATGCCCTGATTTATCACCACCACACTGGAAAGAGGCCAAGTGTCAGACAATAATGTTTATTGAGAAGTTCTAGGATGCTCTTTTTAGGAAGAGAGGATTGGACATGGTTACCATTTTAAACACTGTTTGAAACAAACTTAACAGCGATGGGAAGGAGATGTCAGCACACAGAGAAAGAGTGGCTGAAATATGTTCATGTGATCAGCCTCTTCTACTGTCCCTGATGAGCAGATTAAATGCAAGGGGAAAGGGGTCTTTAGCAGTGGTTCTCAGGGTTCATCTAGACATTCTTAAGCAGGGGGACACTCCTCCTCACCTCTGGCTGGAGTGATCTATGGAAACTAAGGAACATGGGCCAACATTTGAACAACATTTGAAAGGAGAATGTGACCATTGAGGGCTAGGAAAGATGTTAAGGAAGACGCTGCATTTGAGGACTTCTTACCTGTAGTTAAGGTGGAGGGGAGGGGAGAGCTTTTTGGGTGGAAAGGGTAATAGGGGCCAAGGCAGAGGAAGGAATGAGAGTCAACTCTTCAGAGGCAACATACCCATATGGTGCTTATGTGCACACAGCCTACACACACACACACACACACACACATATATATATATAAATTTTTTTTCCCCTTGATTCTCACTCCTATTGTCAGGGAAGTTGTTCCATTATAAAGATGCAAAAGCCAAGGTTCAGAAAGTTAAGTGACCTTGTTGAGATAGCCAGTGTTGAACTAAGAACAAATGCAGTCCCTCCCACTTTAACTACACTCACGCTTTCTCTGTGCCACTCTGCCCAGATTCCTTTCATTTCATAACAGAGACCAGTCTGGCTGCAGGGTCAAGAGGTCATATAAGGGAGGAATAGGAGGAAAGGTTAGCAAGAGAGAGCCTGGGGCCAGGTTGCAGGAGGGAGGAAGTGAGTCATGCAAAATAAATGTCATCTCAGGGGTAGGTTAAGGCATCCCTGGGCACAAGTCCTGAGGTGAAAATAAACATCAGGGTTCTTTATTTATTTATGTTGATTCCCACTGGATATCCAATGGCCTAGGGCTACTGTGTTCAGAGGTACTGAGAGAAGCTGCCAGGCCGGGGAGGATGAGCTTCTGAATGATTCTATGTTGTCTGAAGTCCCAGTTATTCACAGGAGGGAGAAACAGACCAGAGGGAGCTGTGAGGACTCTTGAAATCCTGTCCTTTCATGGTGTCCATGGGTTGTAAAGGTCCATGGCCAAGTATGATAAGAATGAAATGGAATCTATGTACGGATTTGAAGTTACAAAAGCAGGTAATTATCAGTCATCTAGCATGTGGACAGCTGTGTCCTAGAGACTCCTCTAAGTACATTCTAAATACGGGCACATCCTTCATTTAGAAGAGGGAATCCAAAGTCATTACCAGTAAAGCTTACCATTGTTCCTGGCTATTTTGTGTTTTCACTTGAACATTCATTTATTTCAAAGTATATTAAATATACCAATTGAAAATAAAGCTCCAAGGTATGGGCCACCATTAAAACCTGAAGAAATACATTCAAATGTCATAAAACCAATTGAAAACTAACAAACAAAGCAAAAATACCATCACCGTATCCTTTTATAGCCACCCTAAATCTTTTTTAAGGCTAAGTATGAATCAATGAATAAATTTGGGAAAATATTATTTTTCCTCTTGGGAAATTACATTTCTAAAATAAGCATGGTCTACCCACCCTGTCCACCTGAACAGGCATATAAACACAAAATCAGAAATACACAAAATCATGACCACTTACATAAATATAAATAACAACCTGAGGGGGGAGAAAAGCTACATCCCAGAAAAATCTGTGTTAATGTCCCGCTCAAAAGTTATCGAACACATTTTGATTTCCACGAGGGATAGTATTTTGTCTAGCGCAGGGAATTTTTAAAAGGGAAAGCCTGCAGGCACCAATAAACACATCTCTGACAAAGAAGTATAAATAGCAGTTTCAAGCTGGGAGCGGATTTATTAACCGTTTTGATTAAGTGTTTGGAAGGGATTAACAACATGGCAACTTGCCCTCTGAAAAATGCCAAGCTAATAGCCCCAAACTTCAGAAATCTTTTATAAGGTTAGCTGGGTAAATAGAAAAGTGGCTGACAAATTTGAATATTGTCAGGTTTGAGAAAGGGTATAGAGGCTGGGCTCTAAGTCAAATGATGAGTTAAAAAAGGGTCATGCAGACAACAGTCTAGGGAGCTCTTTAGGGTCAGAGAGCTCAACAAAGACCTCCTCATCATCAGAATGAAATTCCACATCCTTCCACCTCCAGGGTGAACAGCACCATGCCCACCCACTCGTGGGGTGTGGTACATAGTTCTGGTCTCTGCTCATGAAAAACCTGGTAAAAGCATCCAGGGATCGAGTCCCACATCGGGCTCCCGGCTCCATAGGGAGTCTGCTTCTCCCTCTCAAGCTCTCGCTCTCTCTGTCTCTCTCTCTCAAATAAATAAATAAAAATCTTAAAAAAAAAAAAAAAGAAAAACCTGGTAAAATTGGAGAAGCCTCAGGAAAAGCCTACAAAAATAATCAAGGAAGTAGAACACTTTGATATCCAGTTAGATGGAAACATTGAGACATTCTTAGAGCATTCAACAGGAACCCCAAAAATGAAGGGTATCCTCCTTTTATCCAAAATTATAAAATCTGCCTTCCCAGATGGCTCTGGTGACTATCACATCTCTTTCTTTTGCTCTGTCTTTTCCTCTTTTTTCCCCAGAAGCCAGGGGTTGGCAGTGAGCTTCAAAGACACACAGGAGCTTGTTGAAAAATGCCAAGCCTGAATTATAGAAGGCTGAACCAAAAGAGCAAAATCCACCCTGTTGGGGGGGATCTCCGGTGTCAGAGAGGTCTACCACAAACCCTGTACAGGCCCAGTGTGACAATGAATATATTCTTTGTGACAAATCATAGGCCAAAAGGCCATCCTAAAAACTTTCTGCAAGATTGCCTATTAAATAAAGTATGATTAAGAATGAAACAGAATCTATGTATCGATTTGAAGTTACAAAGGCTATGAAGCTCTCTCAACCCTATGGGACATGAAACAAAAGAGTGGTAACCACTGAATTCACGAGAGCAGTCCGTTAGGATAATAAAGCTCAAAAGGAGGGAAGGGGGATAGCACTTGCTAACAATGATTGCATGTCCAGTATTCATGTAACAGCCTTGCAAAATAAGTATTCCTGTGCAGCATTCACAATTGAGAAAGCTAGGACACATGAAGACGAGTACTAAAGATAACTAGTGAAAATAGAAAACTCTAAGGTATCTGGAGCCATTTTAAAAAGGGGGGGAGGGGCTTTCCAAATGGCTTTTTTTGGCCCTAATTACAGTAACTGTCCAATAGAACACTTTAGTTGACTTTAGTGTCAGTCACTACCGGCTCTTTATTTCAAATTATCCCTTTGGACTTTGCCTCTGTGTACAACTATCACTGTGAATTAATATTTGCTTGCCTCCTCCCATCTCTAGCTGATCACGGCTCCAAAGGCTGAGAACAACATGTACGTGCAGCAGCGAGATGAGTATCTGGAAAGTTTCTGCAAGATGGCCACCAGGAAAATCTCCGTGATCACCATCTTTGGCCCTGTCAACAACAGCACCATGAAAATCGACCACTTCCAGCTAGGTTCTCTTCAACATTTTAATTGCGTTATTGTTTTTCTCATACCTAAGGTAGGGCAAACTTTATGGGAGAGGTCAGTGGGGAATTAAGAGGGTCATTCAGTTATTCAGAGGGCTCTTTCCTGTGGTGACAAAGGTCAGTTTACCAGCCTATTTACGTAACTATTCCGGATGGTTCTGGTGTAAGTTTTTGGCACGTTACAATGAAAAAAATATGCAAGCATTCTATGGGTTGAAAGTCAATAAGGCAGAGAAAAATGAGAGAAGAAATACAGTGGTGGGAGAGCCAGGAAGGTATGTAGACAGTTTCCTCTGGATTCGGAGTCATCTAGCCTGTGACTGATACCATCTGATCTTCCTGCTTCTTTCACGCTGCAGGTGACTCACTCACAGATAGGGACCTGCCAGACCTTTGGAAGCACTTGACTCTAGTCTAGCAAGCCTGGGGAGGGCAGAGAAAGGCTGTTCAGCTAAATGAAAAGTCACTGAAAATATGGACTGAACTGCACCCAAGTGCTTTTGGAGAGCCGAAGAATTTGGCTGACTGTAGAGTTTTCACAATTTTTCATATTAATGGTGCGTGTGAGGCTCATGAGGCATACAGCTCAGCGCTGGGCAGCTGCCTAACTCCTCGCAGGTCTCATGGGAATGTTGCAAGACTTACTGTGAGTGGTTTGGTTGCAGAGTCAGAAGCCCCAGATCTGATCCACCCAGTTTCTTCTATAAGTATTACATCTCTGGGGCTTTATGTTTAAAAAAAAAAAAAAACAAACGAAAAACCCTTTTTCCCTTCATGCATTCTCTACTTTTTAATTTTTTTTATTTTAATGACAACAGAAGTCCTTCATATTTCACATTTGCAGATCCTGCATATTTTTCATAAAATACATTTACTCAGAAAGAATATAAAACATATTTTCCCCATTAGTTAACATTTAACTTCAATACATATAACACATTATCTTACAGATATTTCTTTTTTTTTTAAAGTTTTGACATTTATTTTATTTTATTTTTTTTAATTAAATTTTTATTTATTTTCAGCGTAACAGTATTCATTGTTTTTTCACCACACCCAGTGCTCCATGCAATCTTACAGATATTTCTGTCATGTGATCTTGATGTAATGGAACACATAGTAGTCATAATTATGTCATATAATGCCAGTTTGGTTTGGATATTGTCTAGCTTCTAATTCATATTTTAAAAGATTGTGGTAAAGAGGCACTTGGATGGCTCAGATGGTTAAGTGTCTGACTCTTGGTCCCAGATCAGGTCTTGTTTTCAGGGTCATGAGTTCAGGCCTCGTGTTGGGCTCCACACTGGGTGTGGAGCCTATTAAAAAAGAGAGAGAGAGAGAAGAAAAGAAAGAAAAGAAAAGAAAAGAAAAGAAAAGAAAAGAAAAGAAAAGAAAAGAAAAGGTTGCAGTTAAAACATGTGATTTTTTTTTTTTTTTTTTTTTACAGAGAGAGAGAGAGAGAGAGACGAAAATGTGGAGAGGCAGAGGGAGAGGGACAGAGAGAACCCAAGCAGGCTCCATGCCCAGCACAAAACCTGACACTGGGTTTGATCTCACAACTCTGAGATCATGACCTGAGCTAAAATCAAGAGTAGGATGCCTAACCAACTGAGCCACCCACGTGCCCTGAGCCCTATCTTCTTAACTAATTTTTCAAGTTTACAATACAGTATTGGTAACTATAGGCACAGTATTGTATAGCAGATCTCTAGAACTTATTCAAATATGAAGTTTCAGTTATACATTCTCTGTTTTTATTAGCTCACCTTTCCCTGAGTTAGCTCCAAAGGAAAATAAATACCATCCTTTCCAATGTCCCACCATAAAACACTGTGGATAGGTGATTGGTTTGTGGACATCAATCCCTATGCTGCGTCTGTGTTTGGGAGGGAGTACAACAACAAAGCCCTTAACCACCACAACAATAATCATAAAAACAGAAGACACAAAAGAAGTTCTAGAATCAGACCAGTTCAAATCCATAGTCCTAATTTATCTGTTGTGTGACTTTGGGCAAGTTGGTTCCTAAACCTCACCCTAGAAAATAATGAAATCTATTTCACAGGCTATGGTGAGGATTTAGTAAGATAATGCCTATAAATATCTGTCATATAATAAATACTAATATGATCTGGAGATCAGTGAGCTGTCACAGGGACTAGAGCGCCTATAATTAAAAAGCACTTGGAACTGCTTTCTGCTAATGACAGAATGTTGACAGGGAACCCTCACAACTGACCTTCCAGGTCACAAGGTGCATTATGATTCCTGGTAACAAAACCAAAGCCCAGAAGATTAAGACTGCAAAGCCACCTATTTAGTGTTTAACTGAGATTCAGCCATTTACTTCTGGATTTTTCAAATAGTAGCAAGAGCCAGTGAGCTTAATTATAGTCCAGATGTCTAGAGAGGAAATAGGTATTCAGTCCATTGCAGAAACTGGTGCTGGCTGGTGATGAAAGGCCTCCCCTGCCAGGTGTTCCCAGTGTCAACTGTGTTGCCCACCAATCCTTACACAAAGAATCCTCATTCCTCATTTCAGAGAAGTTTGGAAAAATCATTATATGTTCTACTTCAGCCTCTATGTGGTCCCAGCTGTTAAAAGCATCTGGTGCTGCCTTGGCAAATTTTTAGCATTAATCCTGCTGTTTTTTAGACATCTGGATTGAATATGGGCTATAGAGGCACTGAGGGGTTTTTTCCTGCCCTATTGGAAGTCAGGTATTGTGCGTTGGGTGTTTGCCTCTCACTGAATGTTAGCTTGGACATCATCGGGGGGGGGGGGGAGGGCCTTCATTTTTGATCCTCATTTAATTCCTGGAAGGCCTTTCTTTCCTTGTGTTATGTCCCAGCTTACCCTCCTTATGGGAAAGGCTGTAGAATTTTCAGCCAAGACTGGGAGCCAGCCATGGGAAAACAGGAATTGGCATGGACCATGGACTCAGTGAACCAAACTCTAGCCTTGACCAATTTTCAGCTGGAACTCTATCAGATGGCCTTACTTTCTTTAAAAATAAATCAAGCACTCTCTACTCTTCTAGGCTTTTACTGGGCCCTAAAAAGAGAGACCCACATCCAACTACACTGTGGGCTGTACTCACCAGCTGGTCCATTTTGCTAAATGTATTTGGACTATAGGTGATGGACCTACAAATACCTGGAAATTTACCTTAAGATTTCAGTCATTAGCCTAATGAAAGTCACTCATGCCTGAGCAAATTGAAATGCAGATTAAGCCCCTGTGGTTTTGCCATCCAAGATAATATTATACCGGAGAGTTTAGAAAGATACAACACACAAAAGCATTCTCAGTTATTAGTGATACTTACAATATCAATTGGACAGAAAAATTGGTGTACATATAAAGAGGATGGATTATAGACAAAGAGTGGCAGAGAGAAAGAAGTAGCTGGCTAAAGGCACTTTGCTGGGGTGCCTGTATGGTTGTCGGTTAAGCATCTGCTTTCAGCTCAGGTCATGATCCCAGGGTCCTGGAATTGAGCCTGGCATCAGTAGGGAGTCTGCTTCTCCTTCTCCCTCCCCTTCTGCTTCTCAGCTTTGCTGATGCTCTCTCTCTCTCATGCTCCCTCTCTCTCAAATAAATTTTTAAAAAGAATAATAAAGGCACTTTACTGCAGAATGGAAAGAGAAATATGGGGGAAAACACAGGAAGTATGTTCCTTTCTTAGAAAGATACAAGGATAAAAATATATTTGACACTGATATCCAATCACCAGCTTTTAAGGGCTAGAACATATAGGATATTTTTATGGACAAAGGAAGTTCTTTGAAAACTTCCTTTGAAAGAAGAAGAGTTTGAGCGTATTTGATGAAAAAGGGGGTGGAAAGTTGACAGGGATGTGGCTGGAATGTGACAACAGGACAGAAAGTGATTCCATAGTCATACGAGTAAGGAAGTCATGGGTGAATTTCTAAAATACCTTTTATAGGTGAGAACAACAGACTCCATCTCAGCCAAATATTCTCTTTCTGTCTCTGATCCTGTTGAAGGGAATTGTTTCTTATGGACAAGCCTCACTGACTCCGTAACAATGCAGAAATGTCACTTTCCCTGGGGAGCACCTGAAAATTTGACCCTTTGCCCCAACTCTTCCTTTCATCATGGTGACAATGTCTGGAAGTTGCCTTCTCTAGACTCTGCCACCTTGTGCTGGGAGGCTAGGCTGCATGAGTGATCAGATTTCCAGATCCTGGCTGGGTGTCCCTCTGTTTATTCAGTCTCTGATTATCAATCACTGTGTGCCTTGGAAGCTGGCGAGCCTGCCCCCACCTTGTTCAGTCATCCCATTTCACTGCCCTCCTGCCTCTCAAGTGTATCAGTGTCCTCAAGCCCTGATGATCAAGGGGCGAAAAGCACTTGATAAGTCAACCATACATAACAAGTGCTTGAAGAATGTGATGGAGGGTTAAGCTCTTCCAATGGCAGAAGAAATTTTTTATTTTTGTTTATTTATTTATTTTTTTGCTGTCTCTAAGAATTGGCTAGCCTTGGGAGAGTCAGTCTCTCCCCAGTCAGAAAGGGTTTTTAAGATGTCAAAAGATCATAATATATAGAAAATAAAAAATATGATTAATGCCATTATGAGACCTCATACACAAAAACCCAAATTTAGAAAATAAATCTATGTGGTGAGTTTTCTCATATTACACTTAGACTGGCTGTGTTACAGGCTCACAAGATAAAGGAAGTGCAAGGGTTTGATGGTGGGTTCTCTATATAGACTCAGAATTGCTCACCTTCTATACTCTACCCTTCACTACTTTTTTTTTTTTTTTTTTAATGTGACATCCTTCTTTGGGGAGAGATTTCATGATTATCAAATCTGTACCTAGAGTTTACGTGTGCCGGGCTACAGGATTTAGAAGGTGGTCAAAGTCAGTCCCTATTGATGAATTGCTCATATCTAGTGGGAAGACAGATGCATAAACACTGGTTGTGATGCAAGGTGATAGGCATGATTGTAGAAACGTGTAAAAAAGTGTTGTGAGTGCACAGATGAGGTAGAGACAAGTCGACAGGTAATTAGTTCCCATGTGCACGAGGATAGGAATAGCATTCCAGAAAGAGAAGGCATATTTCTAGAAACCGAAAATAGAGGCTGGAGCATAATATTTGGAAGAGTTAAGAGATCAGCTAGCTACGATCGGCTGAGTCCAGACAGAAATGGCCTTGGTTGCTAAGTCTAGGATTTGGATTTTATCCTGTCCTTGTTCTCTGTCCTTAGACTGCATAATAATCACCCAGAAAATGTGTTAAAATGCAGATTCCTGGGATGCCTGGGTGTCTGACTCTCCTTGTCTCCTGGGATCGTGATCTCAGTTTCGTGAGATCGAGCCCTGGGTCAGGCTCTAGGCTCAGCGTAGAGTCTGCTTGAGATTCTCTTTCCCTTTCCCACTGCCCCTCCTGCTCATGCTCTCTCTCAAATAAATTAATAAATAAATCTTTAAAAGAAATGCATATTCCTGGGCCTCACCACCAGCCACTCGGATCCAATTGGTCTGGATCCAAGGATTGTAATGTTAACAGGTGCCCCAGGTGATTGTGATGAAAGTAGACAGTGGATCATGCTTTGAAAAACTGCTGGAGGAGATAAACTCCTGAAGCAGCAGAGAGGCTGATGCTATCCAGGGACATTGGTGGAATGCCTAAACTCAGGTAGGACAGGTGGGAGGAGGAGATATACCATGAATACCAACAGAGGAGAAGCCATCATGGATGGGAGCTTCGAACATAATGCCTGGTACACATTTGGTGATTAATAAGTTGTGGCTGGAGCTGAATTTTTCTGTGGGGTCATTACTGTCTGTAGTCAGACATGGAAGAACAAAGACGTGAAGGAATCTTCCACTACCTGAAATTGGCCACTGACTTTTGGAATTGAGGTCCTTCAAGGATGGAAAGCCAGGCTAATGCCCCCCTTGCAGGACAGGTCCCCACCAGCATGTAACAGAGTTCACGCTCCCTTCTGTCCCTCCTCAGTCACCTTGCATCAGGAACAATCTGTTTGGGATAGACAAATCCCACCAAATGGATCTGGGTCTGGGAATCCATTTAATGGGATCAAGACCATGTGGACTGTTTATAGGATGTGTCCTAAAGAATGCTTGCTTCTAAGCCCTGTGAATGAGGACTGGAGGGCTTTGGCAAAACTTGGATAAATATAACAAGAAGATGGCAGATTTATGCTGCATTTCCAGCCTGAAGAGAGCCTCATGCTCACCCAGTTCCATCTCAGCCCTGACTGAGAATGAATGCAGAGCATAACAGAGACCTGGAGCAGGGGAGGCAGCTGGAGCTGGGAGTTGGCCTCGCCCGTACCTTGCTCAGAATTGGGCCAGAGGGGAGCTCTGGCGGAGAGTTGCACCCATCCTTGCAGCCACCGTTGATCGGTGCTTTCATTGGTTTTGGGGGGGCAGATGCTCTTCCTTGACACAAACATTCATTTGGGATCTTAGATATTCTGTAGTCTGGAAATGTAAAGTGTTTTATGTTTGATGTCGAGTCAAAACGGTTTCAGAAAATATTTCAGTTGAAAGGAAAAACCAGACCGTGTAAATTGGTTTCTTGCTATATCCCAGTTAGAGCGAAGTTTGGCTTAAATTTTGGTCATAGGTCCAATCTATCCTTGAGTGAGACATATTTTGGTCAACTAGAGAGAATGCTGGAGAAGAGCGAGGTCATATTACCTAAGGCTTAACCTTCACTCTGTTATTAACTAGTGATGTGTATTTGAGCAAGTTGATCCCCTCGTGGGCTCTGTGATAGGTTTATCCTCTGGGAAAAAGACTTTGAGACTCTGAGATTTGCATGCACAGGAAGAATGGGGAGTATTTTCAGGAATGATGCTTATGAGAGGCGAGGGATACAAGAGAACAGAGAGGGAATTTCAATTGTACTACGGTCGACTCCTTAGAGTGGTCCCCTTCGAGGCAAGGGGGACATCTTCTAGATCTGAATGTGGGCTGCCCCCTAGTTAAGAGTGTGACTTGGGGCAAAGGCAGCTCTTTTCTAAGGAGAGTGATTTCCAGAGAGGGAATCATCTGCTCAGCTCCACAGTGGCCTTGCTTCTGAAGGTGGGATCTGGACCGCAAACCACAGGGTCTGCTTGAGTTCCTGTTTCATATGTTTCCGATATTATTTTTTCTTAATAATGTGACTGGATTGTGCCAGATAACATTTGCACCACTTCTCTATTGCCACAATAAGGTTTTGTAATGAAGACCCGCATACTTCAGTGGCGTGTAATTATTAAACATTGAGTCACACATCTGTAAGGTTCTGCTCATGGCTTGGTGGGCCTCAGTGAGACTGGTCCATGTACTTGCAGTCCTGCTGATTTTAGTTGGACTTGATCACTTTACGGGCCAACTGGTGTTGGCTGATCTGGAGTGGCCCTGTCTGGGCTGAGGCCAGGGTAAGTTGTGTACCTTATCCTTCAGAAGGCTAGTGTGGGTGTTGTTCTCATGGCCATGGTAGAGGCAAGAGCAATCCCAAATGTACAGGCCCAGTTCTATTCTCTGGGTCATGCGTGCTGACATCAGCTAGCATCGGCCAAAGCAAGTTGTATAGATGACCTGAGAATCACGAGGCAGGACAGTTTAACTCATTCACCTTAATGAGGATCTTCAGTTACTGAGCCAAGAGTCTAATATGGAGAGGGGTGGTGAATAGGGGCCGTCTTTGAAATCTGCTACAAGCTCCAACTTCCTTCCATCTCATTATCCATTCAGTGGTTTTTGTAACTTCCTCTGTTAGGTAGATATAATGGTCTAATTTTAATTTTAGTTAGGAACTTGAACTCCAACCAAGTCACTTATCTCTGAATCCAGGGCCCAGCATAGATTTAGCTCAGGGTACTGACAACAAATATTTTGTTGAATGAACAAAAGCAAAAATGACTATATATTGGGAATTAAAAATGGTGATCCCTAGTTTCTAGATAAAACTTGGTTTGTCAGGTTTTAGAATTATCAGTTGTTAAAAACATTTTTGAAATCAGTTTTTAATGATTTACCTTATTATTATTATTATTATTAAGTATAAACTATGTTCCTTGTTAAATTTTAACCACTATAGCCATGTGTGGAATAAACAGTGAACGTTTCCACCTCACCTTTTCCATTTCCTAGAGGCAGCCGTTGTTACCAGCCAGTTGTCCTTCTGGACATTCTCTGGTGTCTATTCCTGTGCAGATGTGTTTTCTTTTGTTTTATTTCCTTTTAACCAAGAATAACATCCACTATGCATTTTCTTCAGCAACTTGTTTTTTTTTTTTGCCCAATGAGACATATTAAACAAAAACCAACATGAATCTGGCAATTCTTTTTCATCACTTTGTAATTAATTAATGGCAGCAAAAATGTGCATTTAAAAACAGTTTATATGCATGAAGCATGTCATTTTTTATTTTGCAGACAGTGCTTTGTCCTCATATAAGCTATCAGCTCCCATGCCCTTGAACCCCCTCCATGAAGAACTGTCCCAATCTCGGGGAGGAAAATTGATTCTTTCTCTTTGTGTTTTGATCTTCTTTGGGGGAAATCAAGTTCCTTGTTGGTATACTCTTAGTGATCCTCATCAAATAAATCAAAGTAACAGTTAACTTGTAATCATCTCCTTTTTATCCATAAAAGAGTAATGGTCTATGGTACTCAAGCTCTATAAGCTCTGTATCTGCAAAGCTGTGTTTGTTTCTACTATGATATTACTCATTGGGTAGTAATGTGGATAGTAACTGGTAGAGTCTTTTCACTAATAGATCTATTATCACATATTTGCTAACTTTAATTTTTTCACATTTTTTAAGGACAGGGGATTATTTTGGAGAGGAAAATTTTTTATAGGGTTGAGGGAAACACTGGGACGTGTAAGGGAAGGAAGTAGCATTTTCATCTCAGAAATGTGAAAATCATTTCCAGAGACATAGGAGTTGCCATGTTCATACTTCTCATCAACCTAGTGACATCTTCGAGAACCATTTCAAATTATAATAATTTATTTTTAGGATTTAATGTTAAAAAAATACATAATGGTTAAAAACTATCATACATCTAGTAACACTTGGCTAAAAATGGTATTCACTTACAACATTTGTATTATGAAAAGCCCTACATTTCTGGAGTTAAAATGAACCTGTGGCCAGGCTTGAACATAGGGTTATTTTTCTCTATAGCAACAACATAGTTCACTGAGTCCCAAAGTGATTCTCTAATAAAAGTGAAGAAAAGACACAGATTTTAGACTCAACTAAATAAATAAAACTAAAATAAATTTTAAAACTCCTTGGTGAGGTGGGGTGATGACTCATTCCCAGGATAGAATTGGCAGTCATCTTCCAGGGATGACTCAGCTGCCTTCACTCTCACTTTGTGTCTTCTGATTCACTATGACCAAGGTAGGCGGAGGTGGGGCTTGATCATCTTAGAAGACTGACTTTCAAAATTAAGTTTAGTCATTTATTTCTATATTTACTTATACACTTGGGAAACTTTTGTTCAAACAGAATGTTAGTTGAATGTGTGCAACTAATGAAAGCTGTTCTAATGAACTCAGGATGGAGACCCGGAGCCATCACCCATTCGCTTCCCACTTATTTCTGTCATGTCACACCTATATTTATTCACATTTCATTTGCCTTAAGATAATGAAAAACCCATGCGAGTGGTGGATGATGAGGACTTGGTAGACCAGCATCTCATTGGTGAGCTGAGGAAAGAGTACGGAATGACCTATAATGACTTCTTCATGGTGCTCACAGATGTGGACCTGAGAGTCAAGGTATGGGTTTCTGTTTTAGGTGATACAGTTATATTCCTTTGAATACAACTCGGAATTTTTTTGCCAGTGAATCTATTAGACATATGAATAAGCACAAATAATTTTATAGGTGGGAAGGTTTGGGAATGGTTCAGATATTCCACATTACCTTATAGAATTTGTGCCTAGAAATGCAGTCTATGGAAAGAGCTTGGTTGGATGGTCTCCTGTGGCCCAGCGGTTTGACTCAGACCAAATTCAGTGTCAAGCATTCATGAACACTGGTTGAATAGCTATGATTTGCCAGGCGCAAGGGATAAAAGGTGAAGAGTATTTGGCTTCTTCCTTCAGGAAAGCCAGATTGAACATGACCTACTCTGGAAGGGCCTGGAAGTTTACCTTCTGATTCAACATGGACAAGACAGCAGGGTTTTATACCTACTTTCTTCCTATGCTTAGGGACAGAAGTTCTGAGCCATGAAAAACTGTGCCATGTAGTAACACTAATAATAATTATAATTATTATAATTTCTGAGATAAATAACAAGTATTACTTTTATTTCCCAGAAGAAAAAGAGAGGCCCAGAGTGGTTGAGTAACTTGCCCAAGTTCACCCAGTTAGCATTGCACTCCCTACCCATACGGGTGAGCTCCAGATCGCATCTCTGAACTATTCTTGTACACCAGTAGCGTACCATGCTTACGTGAAAATCATCAGGGAAAAGGTCACCAGGACTACCAGAATAGCTGATCTGTCTTGCAGTATTCTTCTGGATCTGGAGAGCGGTCCATTTATTAATCCATTCCTCACTTGTGTTGCCCCACCTCTAAGGCTGGGCTAGATGGGTCCAAAGGTTTCTGCCGGCTTTCGCATTGTAGTTTACTCAATTCCCACTGGAGGCATAGATCCAAGCCAGGTCCAGACTTCTCTCTAGTTTATGTTGCCTATGCTCAGCCAGCCCTCAAATCCATCTTAGGTTGCTGTTGTAAGTCCAGACAGCTAGGATCCAAGAAACTGAATGGCATTATCTTGAAGTTGGATTCCAACTTTTTTCTAGGAATACATATACGAACATGACCTAATTTTAAGTGACACTTGCTCAATAAAACAGTCTCTGGGAATCACAAAGAGTGTATGTAGATTCCTGATGGTCAAAGAACAGTCCTCCTCATAGTGCAAAATTACCATTATAGTTCATGTCAGATGCTCTAAAAGGTTATTCCATTCCCGTGTTGGTTACAGTATTTCTTACCTTCCCTCCAGTTGTGCAGTGAATAGGAATCAGTTTAGTCCCAGAGATAGGGAAGCAAACCTAAGATACATGTAATGAGGAAGGCATGGACCCTTTCCAACAAATGTATGCAATTAAGAAATTCTCGTAAAAGGTAAGGGACAGTTGTTTCATGGATTCTGAACCTCAAAGCATCAGCAGAGGTACTTTTGAAGAAGACAGTTTAGTTTATGAATCAATGTACCCTCTAGGCTCTGATTTCTCCAGTGCTCTCTTGAGTCCTCCCAGGCTCTCTATCCTTCAAACAGAGGGGAGAATCACCCTTATACACTATATGCTTTCTATTCTTTCTGAAACAGCAATACTATGAAGTGCCCATATCAATGAAGTCCGTGTTCGATTTGATCGATACGTTCCAGTCCCGTATCAAAGACATGGAAAAGCAGAAGAAGGAGGGCATTGCTTGCAAGGAAGACAAGAAGCAGTCATTGGAGAACTTCCTATCCAGGTACCCCACCTTTGGAGACCCTGAGGAGGCAGGTGGGAAGGTGTTCTGGGTGAGCTAATAAAAAGGTCAAGGAAACATGAAGTAGACCTGTGTGCAGACCCTCCCTGGTGAAATGTCTGTCTGCTTCATAGCCCCTGGCCACGGGGCTTAGTCTTTTCTAAGGGCTCTGGTCATAATGTTGACTGGGGTCAGCTCTGAGCTTGATTGTTGATTTGGTGGCTTTGGATAGGTCTTTTCTCTCTCTCTGCTCCTCTTGGGGCACAGAATAGAGAATTCTGACCTGGGAGGTTTCATTTATTCCACCAGTGAATTTAGAGGGCTTCGTACACAGCGTTTTTATTTTGCATGTTTATTTATTAGGTCACTCTGGTTCCAAACAGGATTTGGAACACTGTCCTTGATTTTCTGCTTCTTTCTAACTCTTTAGAAAACAATAAAAACCCCCTCTAGGACCTCAAAAGGAAAAATCCTCTTGACCCAGCTCCCTGATTCCCTGAGGAGTAGGGTTTATTGAAAACCATTGTATGAAAATTTCAATAAAGACATGGAGAAGATTGTTTTAGAAAATTGCTCTACTTTCTTCCTTCTCCATCACTTCCCTCATGTTGGATAAAAATTCTACAGGGCTTTTGGGGTTCTAGAAGGTGAAAACTGCAGAAATTCCTCCCACAACAAATAAAGGCACAGAAATCTCAGTGTAACATCTCCTCTCCTCACCTCCCACACCTAGTTGTACTGTGTGACCAAGACACTCCAGAAATGGAGCAAGAACTTACTTGGAGACTCATTAACTTGGAAACTGCGTATTCTCCATTCGTGAGTTGGAAAATCAAGAATGCTATGACTAGTAAGTGGATAGATCATCTGAATTCCTCTAGATTCAGGAGGCTTGGGTCTCTTAAAAGAGAACCTCATGATGTGTAAAGAGCATAGGACTTCTTGTTCATCCAAGTTTGGGGTCTGCAATTTATTAGCTATGTTGATTTCTCTATGCTTCTCAATTAACCTTCCTTAAAAATCTCACCCATAAAGGAGACTATTAGCAAGTAGACCTGCCTACAGACTACATCCCAGGATTGCTGGGATCACTTTTTTTTTTTTTTTTCTTTGAGAGAGTGCATGTACTGTAGCTGGGGGAGGGGCAGAGGGAAAGGGAGAGAGAAAATCTTAAGCAGCTCCACACCCAGCAGAAAGTCCAATAGGGGGCTCCATCTCATGACCCTGAGATTATGACCTGAGCCAAAATCAACAGTCAGACACCTAACTGAGCCATCCAGGTGCCCCAGGTGACCACTTTTTGCATGCTCACCTCTGTGCCAAGCACTTCATCTTCCTTTCCAACTTTAATCTTTATAAACAACCGTAGGATCTGAAGACTGTAACTATTGCTGTCGTGCAGATGGGACAACTGAGGCTAATGGAGATTAAGTAACTAACTTTCTGTCAACGTTGAGCTAGTGCCAGCTCTAGGACTGAATGGCCCTAGTAGAATCTGGCTCCTAAAGTTCACATTCTTATCTGATACTCCTTTTGAAAATATAATGTGAATTATTTTTAGTCTTGGAGCCAGAAGCCCAGAGTTTGAAGCAAAGGGAGACATCCCTAAAACCACAGGATTTCAGAGCTGAAAGGAACTTGAGGTTCTTCCTTCATTCAAATTTTCAGGGCAGTGCAAGCATCTGGACTGAAGAGAGAAGGGGTGTGCTTTTATAAGGACTTAAGGTTCAAATTAGTCTTCAGGCCAGTCTCTTGACTCTAACACAGTCTCTAAGGACTCTAACACTCCACTGGGCAGTTGGCCCTTTGTCTAGTCTTGGGGGCACTGAAATATCAGCTTCTGGTCCAAGGTCATCCCTCTCTATGGCACTGACTTACAGGATTGATGAGAAAAGCTTTCTGTTGCCCTTGAGGTGTTTTTCTTCCTTTTCCTTCCTTCCCCTGCACTCCCCTTCCTTTCCTCCCACCCCTCCCACCTTTCTTCCTTCCTTCCCCCTCTCTGTTCCCTCCCTCCCTCCCTCCCTTCCTTCCTTGCTTCTTTCCTTCCTTCCTTCCTTCCACCTTTCTTTTGGCAGACAAGATTCTTAGAAGTTCACTTTTGATTTTCACAATTAGTGTCAAATATATCCAAGTAATAAATTTAAGACCACAGTTCTCTCTTAAACTTTTAAGTTAGGCTTTTAAATCCTATTATTCTATTTATAACCTAGCAAACTTTAGCTATCAGTTTTAAGGGGCTTTGAATAATGTTTGATCTTGCTTACAAAGGCCATAATTAAACAATTTTATTATTTCAAACAGCCATTTTTACATTTAATATGTATTTTTGAATTGTTTGACATAAACAAACAAAACCTTGCTGAGTACTTAAATGATCCAGTAATCTTGTAAATACAGTGACTCCAACGTTTTCTCAGATATTCCAGTAACTGAATGTGACTTAAAACCACACATCTAAGCCAATCACTCAATTACACATTTTAATCATAGTCTTAGGGTTGTCATTTTATTAAACTAAATTCTCTTAAATTTCACAATAACATAAATTATGTATATAAAGACCAGGATCCTTCTTAGAAATATAGATTATCACTATGATTCTTTGAAAACCTTCTCTTCTTAGTTCTAAATTTTCCAGAACTAAAAGATGCTTACCTGCTGAACCAACCCTGTAAACTCAGGTTGCCTGCCCTAAACAGCAGGCAGTTACCACCCAGTTCGTTATTGTTATTTACAGCCAAGGATTTGGGCCAGCCGGGAGACCTGCAGCTACAGACATTCTGAGAGATTTTTCCTACCATCTCCAGGCAGGCTGTCTTTTTATAATTACTGTGTCACGGGTTTCAAACCTTGACAGGAAAGCTTGACATTATCTCAATTTCGATCACACACAAATCTTGCAGCATTCATTCTGGTTGATCATGCATCCAAATCTGGCCTATCTTTGATTTTTAAGACTTGTATGCACATTTTTCATCTAAAACCTTTTGTATTGGGCAGGACACTATGACATGTAAATGTATTTTCCTTCGAATATCAGAGCCTTATATGTATTCAGTACTATGTCAGGAAAAGGCATCTGCTGCAGATACTCAGAATGGATGTAATTATAATTTGGATGTCCTATAACCGTGCATGATTTGTGATTGCAACTCATTCAATCACTGTGCTGATAATTATCATTGATCTTAAAAGTCAAAGCGGAATCGTGTATTATTACCTAGAGGCATGAGTAGATTCCTGAGTTAGATTCCTGGTATCTCCATGTATTAGCTGTGTGACCTTGGGTTGATGACTTAACTCCTCCAGGTTTTAGTTTTTCATTTGCAAAATGTGAATAATAAGTGTACCTATTCTTAAGATTGCTGTGAAAGGTAAATTCAATACTAGAGGTAATGATGGGGGATGGGGCATCTGGGTGGTTCAGTCCATTAAGCGCCTGCTTTAGCTCAGGTCACAATCCTGGGGTCCTGGGATGGAGCCCTGCATCTGATGCCCTGCTCGGCAGGGAGCCTGCTTCTACGTCTCTCTCTGCCATTCCCCCCATTTCTGCTCTCTGGATCTCTCTATCTCTCTGTCAAATGAATAAATAAAATCTTTAAAAAAAATAAGACAAACAAAAAATAAAGGTAATGATGGACCACAGGTTAGTGCAAAGTGAGTAATCAACGAATGCTGGCTATCGGTAGTGTTAGGACCAGTTATTCAGCTCCTAGTTAGAAAACTTTGTCATGAAGAGAGAGGACAGAGGAGATTTAGTAAACACCTCAGGATTGAAACCAGGCAGAGAGAACGGAAAAAAAAAATTTTTTTTTTAAATAGAAGTTCTATAAATAAATGAATATCCAATCGGAATTTTCCTTCACATTTGCTGAGTTGTTGGTGAGTCTACACAGCCTGGTTTCAGCTGACCAGACTCTGAAGCCGGTCTGGTCTTCAGTGACACTCATCTGGTTCAGGCTATAATTACGTTTCTCTGAGACAGAAGCCCCAAAGAGTGGGCAAATGCACACTAATTTGGGAGTGCCAGTTAAGAGAAGCAAACGCACACACAGCTCATAGAATTTTTATTTACTGATACGTTAAAGTGACAGGAGAACAATTTGTCTGAAATAAGGATCTGGGCCACATTGACATCTCTTGTTACACCCTGTGGAAATTATTTCCTTCAGTGTTTTAAGCTGGAGCCTCGTATCTTAACGTGAAGGTCCGTGGGAGAAAGAATCATTCCTTAGGGGAAATGACCTTTGCCTGGTTGTGTCTGCGACAGGGAGTCTCAGATCCTGTCCCTGTCTAATCAGGACAGCATCCAGTGGTGCACACCGGTAAACAAGCCAAAATATACCTCACCCAAAATAGCTCCTTCGAGGATACCCTACGGCTCTGTGTGAGGCCAGGAAGGCTGGCCTGGTTTGGATGCTGGCTGGGGGCCGGGTGGGGGCGGGGCAGTGCTGGGCTGGCATGCCTCCTAAGGAAGCAGAGAGGGTACAGGAGACCCATGTTTGTGATCCGACAGCAGTCACTGTTCTCTTTCCCAGGAGGTCTTGGACAGTCTCAGACATTCCTCTCCCCTCCTCCATGCTAAATACATTCATCTCCCTATTCTCAGTGGACATTTCAGTTTTTCTTTCCCTTTGAAGAGAAACAAGCAGAGGAAGCAAATGTAATGTCACAGCAAGCAGTTTTTGGCAAGCCTTGCTACAGGCGTCCATTGAGAGGTTGTATTTCATCAGACTATCATTTTCTCTCATTCACCCAAACCACTATTCCCCCAAGAGGCCATTTTCTTTGGGGTTGAAAACTCTCATGTTCACTGTGAGGCTAGAATGGGCACAGGGAGAGAAGTCGTGAATATAATCAACTGGCTTCCAGCTCAGCGAGGGTACTAACATCCCCCGGTTGTCTGCACAGAAGGCAGAACGCAAAACCCCTCCCCTCCAGCGAAAGGGGAATTGGAGACAACTCCATACTGTTAGCCCTTGGTGCATACCCTCTCCTTCCTATCTCCTGAGGGACCCTGACTGCATCAGCCAAGCACCAGGATCTCTGAGGGTGATAAACTAGAGAAACCATTAGTACCAACTGTTTGATTTACTAGTTTGGCAAATTACTTCTCTTCTCTAAGCCCCATTTTGTCATCCATCAAATGAAGACAATAGGCTGTGCCTTCACTGACCTCTAATGATTTCCGTGTAGATGAATGTGAGCTATGAAATTATACACAAAGGATTAAATCACTTATCATATGGCATTTGGTAGATAAATGTCTGAGGTCTCTTCATAGACAACATCCTCCATCTAGAAGCCCACAAATCAAGCCACTATCTATATCCGTGCCCTCGTGTGGACAACTTACCCTGATGGGTTTTAATTTAATTCTTAGGTGTTATGAGCTCTTTGAAGTAGATGCTATTTTTGGTTCAGAGATAAGGAAAAACTGAGACTTGGATGAACTCAGTGACACGCTCAAGGAACCCAAAAAGTTAGCAGTGACAAAACATGAACTCAGGTTATAAGACAAAAGTTTTCCACTACCCTACAGTGTCAGAGCAGAAACAGGTTTACTGTACTATATGCTGAAATCCTAGGCTCAAGGGGTAGCCCATCCCACTTTGCAGGAGGGCTCTATAATGTTGGTTCTCTAGCTGGTAGGCTACCTTTTAGAACTTGCGTTTGCCAATGGATGAACCACTGGCTACCGAAAAAGATACCTAGGGCTTTGTTTTTCCAGGAATCCTCCCTGACTCTTTGAACCACTTCCCCATTTTCCTTCTTGCTGTCACTGTCACCCTGTCACTGTCATCTACTTTAAATTTAGTTCTCTTGTTCTACTCTATTTCTGTCTCTACATTTGATTCTTGACCCCCTCCAAGCCCTAGTGAACTCTATTAGAACTTGAGTTTTCTTCAGTTCTTCTGATTCCCTCTTTCTGTGGTTACAATATAACATACCATTTTGGCCAGTCTTCATGGCATCTGAGGACCTCATGTCTCCCCAAGTGACCCTACTGGGTGTGGTGGCCAGACTCATGCCTGATGCTTCATGCAAATACCACAGTAGGCAGACCATGAAGTTATAACAGAAAAACTGCAAAAAATGTGGAAATGAAGTTTAATGGCTTTGCGGAACTATGAGATATTTCTAAGGGCCAGTGTTTTTTATTCTGGGCATAGGCAAACCCAACAGCCAAAGTGACTGCTTTCTTACATTAGCCTCTATTGTTCGAAGCAGTAATCACGGGCTCCTGTTTTTTCCAGGTTCCGATGGAGGAGGCGGTTGCTGGTGATCTCTGCCCCTAATGATGAAGACTGGGCCTATTCACAACAGCTCTCAGCCCTTAGTGGCCAGGCCTGCAATTTTGGTGAGTGGGAAGCCTCGTCATCACTGTTTTCCCATACCACCCTCTTCCCGGTCAATTCTAAAATGGAACATAGAAGCTTAGATCATCCAAATATTTCTCAGTCCAGACTGGAGATTCCCAGACACTTACTCAGTTGTATTGAGCATAAAGTTGCTTTCAGACTGGAGCCTTCATCAAATGCAGGGTTTTGGGGGGGTTTTGTTTTGTTTTGTTTTTCCTCAATATTCTCCCCTCTGGGGTTCTTTACTGAAGTGTTTGAAAAAACCTACTGTTTTACTTTCAGTGATCTGTATTATGTGCCTTCCGGTTTATTTGTTTTTGTTTTTGTTTTTTTTTAAACTTGTCTCAACATCATAAAACTCAGGTATCATCATTTACTTGGGTAATACTTAGCTACAAACACTGGGTCCTTCTCCATAGGTTAAATGTCTTTTGTAAAACAGGAATGGCTTTGAGAATTAATATATTAATGGAAGCATACTGTACTACATTGCTATTCCCTTAAAAAGGATTTTGATCTATAATTGGACAGAAAATACAGCAAGATCTGTCAAACAGAATCTTATTTTAGGACAAGTAGGTCAAAAAGAAACATAGTTTATTATTTATTTATTTTTTTGTAGTGAACTACTCAGTGTTTTAAAAACTAACATTTGCTTTCTTTACCAAAATTATTATCCTAGTGATCTAAAGTATCATTTTGAATAGGGATGCATACAAAGGAAAATGCATAGTACATAGAACTTACTACTACGATCAGTGGTGAAGCAAGGAGCTAAGGGCAGTTTCAAAACTGGAATTTACAACTGAAATCTCATTTAAAATGTACTTCTACAGAGGAAGAATTGTGACAGTCACGGCGGGGGAGGGGTATCTAGAAGCCACAGACTTCAAAAATTCCATTCCTAACTGGATTACAGATGAATCAGCATTATTTTGATACTTCTGCTAGGAAGAAGAATCATTTATTAGTTATAAAACTGTGCTTAATTTATTTTAAAAAATGGGGGTATAAGTTTTGTAAAGCATTAGCAGAGCCTGGGTCTTTACTATGACTCAGTATCTGTAAATTTAAATACATTTTAGTTTTAAGGTATGAAATAATAACTCAAAAGAGGCAGACAACAAGCTCATAACAGTAAAAACAACTAGAAAATTTAAAAAAAAAAGAAAATTCAGGAGTATTTTATGTATAGTCCTACTATCAAAGTTAATAAATAATGACTTTATATCAATATATAAGGTTGGGTTTTGTGTTTTTTTTTGTATTTTAAGTATATTTTAAACTGTTTGTAGCCACCAATGTTGCTAGGTAAGGCAGAAGTTTAGAGCAGTTAATAGCCCTTCACAATAAGAATGTAAATAAAATCATGGCTTACTTCAGCTGTCTAAAGACAGTTTTGGAACAGTTATTGGGTGATGTTTCATTTAATCTCTGCACACAGAACCTAAATCACATTAGTGCAAGCAAACCCTTTTGGAATATACAGGAAATGTAAACAAGTCCTATTTTCCAGGAATAATTAAATTCATGATCTTCCCTTTTGAAAACATGACTCAACGACATGGAGAACAGAATGCTTCACTTCCCTGGGAGAAGAGCAAAGACCACAAACTTTTTTTTTTTGGATAGCCTTTTGCTAGGATTTTAGCCCCTCCTTAAAACAGCCTCAAGCCATGGCAACTGTCAGTTTTCTCCTCTGAACAATAAACTCCATCGATATTCGTATTATTAGTCCCAAGTTATGACCCTGAATAGATTGGCATTTTGTCTAATACCACAAAATCTTGATATGATAAACTGACAGCCCCCTTGTCCTCCAGTTTTTTTTTTCTCCTGAATCCCTTGGTGTGCACTTCATCCTCAAAAGAATTCCAACAAGCTACCAAGGCATGACCTTCTCTCCTTTCCTGAAACTTTAGCTGTGGGTGGGTAGCACGCTGTGCTTACTTAAGTGCTTCTCCTTTGAATCCTCTAAGTAAGTGGTAAGAACCTGCCCTTTACACTGACAAACTTCTGTGCAAGAAAGCTGGAAATATTCCTTTAACAATCACACTGGATAGGTTCTGCTTTTTTCTCCAAGAGACAGTTGAATTAGCCCAGTAAATATCATCCACCTAAACTGTTATAACCTCAGGCATGACTTTTTTTCAGCACTCGAATCAGCTCAGATCATCCCAGATATTTAAATGTTCCGATGGCTTCATTTTTGTTTGTATTTAATAGAACCACAGTTTAAGAGCAAATTCTTCTATTTCCATCTACAAACAGAGCAAAACAAAACAAAAAACATATCTGACTCTGTTATTAATCCTAAATCTGAAATTAGGTCTTTTTCAAGGTTTTAAAAGTATTTAATGACTCTTTTTATAGAAAAAAATGGAGTACTTTGCCTAATCAAGTTATGTTCTTTTTAATGTAGAGATTCCTAATTGTCAGCTATTGGCCTTTGAAGGTAAAAGATGATTTACCAACTTTATGGTTTTCTTTTTCCTTCCAGGTCTGCGTCACATAACCATTCTGAAACTTTTAGGGGTTGGAGAGGAAGTTGGGGGAGTTTTAGAACTGTTCCCAATTAATGGTAAAGTGTTGTTCTTTTAAAACATTACTAACTACGGTTAAATTAAATTAAATTATATTAAACGGTATGCAAGCAGTGAGGAACCTTTAAGGTGAACGCAGTTCACTCAATTCATCCACCTCGTGTTTGCGCACAAGTGCATGTGCACACAAATGGGAAATAGGGTGCAATCATTAATATTGTTTTTAATAGAAAATCATAAGTGGCAGTAAAAGTATCCATTTTCTTAGCTAGAATAATGCTGTTTGTCTATATAGGACTTTATGACTTACAAAGCATTTTTATCTATGCCACCTCATTTAATTCCCACAATAATTTTATGAAGCTCATGGATCGTATTTTACTAATCCCCTTTTAATACATGGGCTCAGTACAGAAAGGCTCAGGGAAGCTGAAAGTAGATGACTAGTGACTCAAGTTTTCAGAAAGCAAATCAGTTCTTCCTTGCAAGATCAAGATCTTCACCAGAGATAGTGGCATAAACCCCTTGGCACGGAAAGCTTCAGCACCCTTCTCCTCCCCCTCCCCCTTTTCACTGACCATAATAGTTTAAATACATGTATCCACATCTTAGGTAATTGGTATTTTCCCCTTTGAGAAATTTTTTTTGTGATAAGATTTTCGTTCTAAAAAAAGCATCAAAAGGAAAGCCAAATTTGCAAAGAAGTAACTAAGCTAATTGGAAGTAAACTTAGAAATATCAACAATATAATCTTTGTTTGTGATAAACTTGAAAGAAGTTGATCTTGCCAGAATTAATTAAAGGACTGGTTTTATATTTTGTAACATTCCTATAAAAAAGACATCACATGTCCCAAAGTTTGACACTAATAATGTTGTAGAACATTAGAGACATTTAATTTCTGGTGGAAAAAGTTCAGCAACCTTCTTTAATTGGATTTTGAACCAAAGGACTCATGGGTCCTTTCTCTATTCTCATAGTGATTTCTTCTCATTTTGATCTTTGCTTGAGGGCTGACTGTTCAATCCACTAACAACTTTTCTAACGCTGTTCTAGGGAGTTCTGTTGTGGAGCGAGAAGACATACCAGCCCATTTGGTGAAAGACATCCGGAACTATTTTCAAGTGAGCCCGGAGTACTTCTCCATGCTTCTTGTTGGAAAAGATGGAAATGTCAAATCCTGGTATCCTTCCCCAATGTGGTCCATGGTGATTGTGTATGATTTAATTGATTCCATGCAACTCCGGAGACAGGAAATGGCCATTCAGCAGTCACTGGGAATGCGCTGCCCAGAAGATGAGTACGCAGGCTACGGTTACCATAGCTACCACCAAGGATACCAGGATGGTTACCAGGATGACTACCGTCATCATGAGAGTTACCACCATGGATACCCTTACTGAACAGAAATGCGTAACCTTAGCCCCAGCCAGTTTCCCCTGCAGTTGTTAAAGCCACAAGTGGCCAGCTATGTGAAGGAGTTTTTCCACACTGCCTACATTCCCTGCCTTTTTCTTTCTGTGTTCTTTCAAAATTAAATAAATAGCAAACTTTTGCCTACTCATGAGTTGTTATTAAAACCTTAAATCATAAAGATGTTTAAAAGAATGCTCCAGTTCTCTAACTGGAGGGGATCTGGTGTTGAATGGATAATTCCCTCTTCTTATATGATAGACACTATTTGGAATACAAAATTCTGTATAAAAGTATTTACACCTCTCATTTACTTCTTTAAAAGTATTCATTGGTAAGTAAAACTGATAAAGAAAATTAAAGATCACAGCGCAGATGTTTTCAGGAAACATCTGAACACATATAACAGAGGAAACAGCTTCTTAACACTTTTGGAAATGTCAGTTTAGAAATGATTGAGATGGCTCTGCTTTATATTGTGAGTTTCTTTCACAAAGCTTGATACCATAGGAATCCAGTGGTATTGGCCACCAAAGCCAGGAAAAGCACCAAACCCAGCTTTGCCATCATGGCCATTTCCTGCCCCGTTTCTCTTATCTTATTGTCTTTTCAGAGATAGATTAGAGAGCCAGGAAAAGGAGTCCCTACATCATCACCAGAATCGGGCACTGCAGCTGGAGGTGATACTTTCGGAATTTTGGCAAGTGCCATGGAATTGCTGGCACGGAAAAACGTGACCCTTCACACCTAGCTCCTCTCTACTTACTCATTAACAGAACTATTACTATACTGGCATCTCATAGAAGAAAATTACAAAGAAGGAGATTATATCCAAGGGTTCTTTTTGTTTTCAGAGGTAAATGTTACTGAGTTACAATGGACAGAAGTGTAGCTGGAGGGCAAAATACAATCTTTATCCCTGAAAAAGAGGATATGGCAATTCAAACTAAATATGCTCCCTTCCTCCCTCCCTTTTTCCTTTCCTTCTTTCCTACTTTTCTTTTTTTCAACAAACAAACAAACAAACACCAAGTAATACTACCAACAACCATCTGTGAACTTGCCCTGGGCAGTCAGTCTGATTCCCAGGCCTTTAGCATCCTAATGGTGCCAGCCTCTATCAATAATGGGGCCGCTTATTTTTTTGCTCCTCTTATTAATAATTAATTCTCCAAATCATCTTGTATTGGTTATTAACTCTAACAAGCATAGATATTAATAACTGCATTCAAGCCACATGTGAACAATAGCTCTTCTTAACTTATCTGTGCCTATTTGCACAAATTTGTCTTTATATCCTCTGGACTTTGTTATACATAATTATATTGTAAAAGTGGAATTTGTAGCTCAATAAACTTGAGAAATTCCTTATTTTGCCCTTCATTCTCCATGAAGACCATTCATTCTTACCTGTTTCATAGGCAACTGAGGTCCAGACAGTTCAAGTGATTTTAGAACACAGTTCCCTTATTGTGCTTATTCCCTTATTATTATGCTCCCATCCTCACCCCCTTCCATCATGAGAAGCTTTCTCCATCTCACTTTTTAGAACAGTCTATACCAGCTGCTCAAAGTGTGCTGGTGGGAGAACCAGGATGTTGTAATTGCTCTTAGATTACCAAGGTGAAGGATAGCTTAAAATCACCAATTAAAAAAAAAATGGATTTCATTACCATTGCTTCTGAAATTATGTAGGGACAATTTCTAAGTAAGAGGCCCAAAGAATCTCAAGTTCAGGAAATATAATAATGAGGGAGTTTGATCTTCCAAGGAAACCAAACATATAATAGAAAATTTACTTATAGAATAATATGAATAAGGTTCTAGCTTCTGCAACCAAAGAAAGACAACACTTTTTCATAACCCAAGATGACTTTTCACTGGCACTGCAATAATAATTAGCAATATGTCTGAACTCTCTTTCCTCCTGTGAGTAGGGCCAAGAAGCCATGAATCATCATTTGTCGTGCTGTAGATAAGCCATAGCTCAGCAAAGAGACTGAAACACATGCAGAGGAAAATGCTATTGGTAAATGCCCTCAAATCCTGTAATCTGTAAAAACACAAAGTACAAACGGGGGGATTAAAGAATGAAAAATTAAATGGGAGGATTAGAGAATGAGATCACCTGAATCTCTGTCTTCTGGGAGTCCAGATCGGGTCATTTGTAATCTAGGTATTTTTGTTCGTTGTTTGTTTTTTAATGTTCCTTCCAAACAACAGCAACAAAGAAAATATAGTTTTTGAGAATTATTATGGAATTACAGTATGTAGAAAGAAAACACCCAGGAGAGTGAGAGAAATCTGGAAGACTCTGAGGAGGCCAAAGTTGCTGGTTGTCGTAATTCACTTCCATGAATTTCCAGGAATTGTTTTTCACTGGAGAAATCACAGGGCAGAGAGATCCTTCCACAGAGGCAGAGACAGAAGCAGGCAGTCCAGACAGTGGAATCAGTAGAGCCCAGTTGGTTTCATTTTCTGAAGTAGAGTTAACATTGAAGTTCACACTGTCTCAACTTCTAGAGCCTTGGTGATAAAAACAGCTCAAGACCAGAGGCAATAATGGCTCGATGAGCACTGATGGATGATCTCAGTGTTCAATAATGTATGGAAATTCCAGAAGAGGAGAAGCCTCTTGAAAAGAACCCCTGTCTGTTTTTCTGCCACCACTAAGTCCCCTTTCCCTGCAGGATTGCTTTCCTTGCCTCTTTTTTCCACCTTGGGTGCCCTGTACTTAGTGATGTGGGGGGTGCAGATAGTGGGGTGTGCCTGATGAGTACTCTTAACGTCATGACAAAGTGAAGCACAGTTAAATGCTACTTCTTTTCAGTTCTCTCAAAGTTGGTGTAAATCTCCCAATGCCAAACTTTCTCTTGGTTTTGGACATGTTCTTAAGAACTCAGGAACAAAGGTTAGGACAGTGAGAGGCAAAGGGTCAGTTGTCATGGAATTCAAGGGAGTCATAAAATGGCCTCCGGACTTGGGAAAATAGCTGGTCCTCACTCTGCCACAGACTAACCTGTATGACCTGAGGTGAGTCATTCTGCCTTTGGGACTCAGTTCCTCATCTACAAAATGAGAGAGTAGGAATAAATATCTAACTTATCGTCTAACTCTATGGTATTTATGACTCTTTCTTGGCCTGTAGGGAGCAGGATGCTAAACTCAGAGGTTTCCTCTAATTGAACTAATGTTAAATTCATAGAGAACCCAGACTTCACTGAGGCGGATAGAGACTCCTAGGCCTGAGCCCCTTCTCCCCTTCCCGTCCACTGCTCTCCATTGCTCCTGCTGAGGTGGAAGAAAAAGACCAGATGCCCGTCCTGTTTGGATAGGAAAAGAAAAAGAAACAGTCTCCCGGGATGATTTACTACTCTCCTGAGATTTTATGCCTCCGCATAGATTTTTTAAATTTTTTTATTTTTTTATTTTTTTTTCTCCTCATAGATTATACTTCCACATGAAGGGGCCATTCGGCCTTGAGAGACCGCGAAAACATCCCGTTACCATCCCCTATCACCGTAACCATAAACACTCACCCCTAACCCAGTTGGGTGCTCAGCCTTTGGGAAAGGATCCCACTGAGCCTGCCAGCGATAGATAATAAAGCTACGTTTTCCCTGATTTCCGTGTGCTGCTTGAGATTCCTCAGTCACTTCAGATTTTCCAAAACATCATAGTTCAGACTCCAGTTCCAGGTTCCTATGGGAATGGGGAAATGTATTGAATAACTTCTTTCCAGCATGGTGCACTGCTGCAGCTGGACCCAATGGGCTCATCACCTCTAACACAGAAACCCTCATTATCTCCATAGAGCCAGACTGGAGCTTCCAAGACATTCAGGCTGGCAAAGACTGAGCATCTTTAACACTGATGGAGTCTCTCCAACAAGGCAAAACCTTGCTCTCTAACACAGTTTCCTAATGTGGCAACCATAGGCATCACCTCTCTGATATCCTGAAGTTTGGACAAACTGGGCTGTCCCTGATCAGACTGAAGAGACCTTAAATAATAGCACTTTCCTTCTAGAAAGCAAAAGAGTGATTCCCCATTCTTCTAATCTATGGGTTGATACATGTGACAAAGATGCTGGGTGAAGGGATAGGGTGATTTTAAGTAGCTAAAACTGACCGTGCACAAAATTTTCTTTGGCTTTCCATCTCTTCCATAAGAACCTTTTCCTCTCTTCTGGCCCTTTTCCCTTTTCCGGCCACTTTCTCATGACCTATTCTGGCTCAGAGATGGCTACAATTGATTAGGCATAACTGATAGGCTAAAGGTGCCACGCTTTCCAAGAATATCTACAATGCAAAGGGAAATCCTTGAAGGAGTGAGGCAGGGAACAAACCACTTCTGGAAGATTGTCAATCCCTAGAAGTAGCCTCACTTTTCAAAAATGTTAGAGAAAGAATAAATTCCTCTGTAGACCTCACTGTCATGCCATTTGTTTCCTTCAGTCCTCTTTTTTATCTTTAGCTTACTTCTTTGTGATGAGCACTCTTTAGAGAGCCAAAGTAGCATAGGGTAGGCAGAGGCTGGCATACTCCCAAATTTGGCAAGACCTGATCCCCAACAGCTGAAAGCCTTGACGTATGCAAAGAACAATCTGGTGGTTCTGGTTCTTAATCCAAGACACTAGCTTGTAGATTAGACTCAAGTTATATAATGACTCAAACATTCATTGTATTTATACTATTTTCTGTGTAGTCTGCTAGAAACCAGGAATATAAAACCAAAAAAAAATTTTTTTTTTTTCCCTGCACAGAAGCTCATAGACTGGTAGAGAACAGTCATATAGACCATTCTGAAATACTGTGCATGAATAACCAATACTGGGTCCTCATGTGGCGGGTAAGGGGTGCAGAGGGAACCAAGGAGAGATGAGTGGTGATAGTTCTTCAGTCTTTTGGAGCCTAGATTTATAAATTGTTCTTCCTCTCAAGCTCCACATGATGTGAGCAAGTGCCTTATATTGACTCCATGTCACCATGGTCAAGGGCTTTGGACACTCATAGTGCAAGCACTGCTTCTCCTGGGAACTTCTTCCCTCTTCTGCATTTTAGAAGTTGTCTAGATATCCATGGGAAGAGGGCAGCATTAATTCATTTGTAAACATCACACATTCCCTGAGATAACCAAAATGAATAAAAAGTAGTGAATTTATAGGAGAAAGCTTCATCAAAATTGAAACTAGAGAATGGCTTTACTCTTACAGCATGAACTTTGAGTTATGCATACCTATTTACTATACCCAACTTGGGGAAACATGGCAGGAGGAAAGATAAGGAATGCACTTGTAGTCCATTGCCCATGCAAGGGTCAGCTAGCTGTCTGAGAGGCCAAAGATAGGCGACATGGCTGTGTCCTCCTAATGTCCCCCTTCTGACTCACCTAGCTTCCTAATTGGTGGAAGGAGGTTTGGAGGTGAGGGTGTATAAATGGAGAACAGAGCTGGTTTACAGAGAGGCTTAGAAATGCTTCATCTTTATCTCTGGGGAGATAAGGATGTCTGGTTTTTGACCCGCGGCCAAGATTACAGGAGTGGGATTTATGATGTGCTGTTTAAAGTCTGGAACTACTCTGGTAATCCCTAGGGTCAGTTTCTTTAATGATGGTTTCCAACTGGCCTAAGGATTAAGTAAATCCAGCTGATTACATGGCCAGCGAGGCATAAAAATCCTGGAAAATCCTGCTTTGAGCTTCCCAAAGTCAAGATTCCTCACACAGATCTTGGCAGTTCAGGCAGGAGACAGTGGAGACAGAGTGGGCTGTATGAACAGATGAGAACCCTGCAGCCGTAGTCATGAGCTCTCTCTTAGACCACCAATGTCTACGCTCTCCTTTTCTCGCTGCACTGTATCCTTGGCCTTTAAATAAAAGTGAGTGTACTCTGTGGAGTCTGGTGAGTCCTTTCAAATACAGGAACTTGGGAAATCTTTGCAGGGTGGTGTGCGTATGTGTATACGTAAGTATGCGTGTGTCTATAGATATTTAAGTATGGGTTTGTATACATATATGTGTATATATAAAAATTTACAAAATATAGCATTTTATATAGCATATTAGATGTACATAGGGTATTAAATATAATATATAAAATATTGAGATATATATATGATATATAAGTATATGATATAAAAATTCTAGCAGTAAATTTCACACCTGTAGGGAAAATTTATGTGCTACTTTCAAGGCACTTTGCTTAACCTGACTTCTTAACCAGAGTAGGATGTACCACCTACGACAGAGGAATAAGCCAGAACTCAAATGACACCTCCTTCTCACAGACAGGAGACTGTTTGCCCCCATATTTGTGGAACTAGCCCTAAAAGCAGAAGTTTCAACCAATATAGAAGGAAAGTATCATCTACAAAATTCCTTCATTGTAATTTTCTATAGTCCCGGCTTCCTAGAATCCAGGTAAAGAGCAATCAGGTAAAGGAGATTCTACCTATGCCATTTTGTGGCAAATATTTGACTCAGAGTGTTAAACTTTGTTTAAAAATGAGTACACAGAAACCTTAAAGAAAGGACCCATACAACAGGCATTCAATCACCTAGGCTTAGAAAACAGCTCACCTATAAAAGGAAGAAAAAATACACAAACACACATCCACACACAATAAAATAGCAGGGAAACATTTAACTTCTTGCAACACTAAATGATAAAAAAGAGATTTCTGATAGTAAAAAAGGGTGACTCAAATATTTTCCAGACAAGATGCTATTTATGTTAAATGAGCATAGAAAGTAATAAAAAAAAAATGTAATGCCTGTTTGAGCAATGTGACTAGAAAAAGGGCTGTTAGTAAATAATTGTTAGATGCTAAAAGAAATAAACAACCCAAAACCTCAGGAAGTGTATCCGTCAAAAGGCCTTTCAGAAGAGAAAAATCTATTTCGTGGCAGCTTCCAGCTGAGAGATAACTTAGCATTAAAAAGTTATGAATGAGGAAATTATGTCATGAACAAATTAAGCTTAATTAGCTGTGATAATTAGGAATACTATTAATTGTTGGAAGAAAAGGTACAAAACAACAACAAAAAAATTGAATGAACTTCCAAATTTCACCATGCCTATGACCTTAATTTCAAAAGGAATCAATCACTATTTTATGCCCCACAAGAGAACACACTGTCAATGAAACATATTACTTTTCATGACTTAGAATTTTTATTTTACATTTCTTTAAAGAGCTCTTAAAGACGTATGTACCATTTTCTGGTTACATAGAAAGGGAAACTGTAACTTAAATGAATAAACTAAGCTATTTCTAAAACATCTTCCCATTTTGAGCCTAAAATCTTTTAAGTCACTTTCTGACGGAGAGCTACAGATGTTTGAGGTTTTCCAGAGTTCTCTGGGCCCTTGAAAGAACTGATGATGATGTAGGATCTCTTCAGTTTCTCTGTCTCCAGGGTTTTCAAAAACTTTCAAGCTATTGACACCCATTTTGTAAAATGTAATCCTGGCATGTTCCTGATCTTACCAGGAGATCTCATTGGAAGATTTTTCAGATAACAACCAGGACTCTTACCCTCTCCTCAAATGGTTTGGCTTTTTTTTTTTGGAGAGGGGGTTGCAGAGGGAGAGAGAGACTCTTAATGAGCTCCAAGCCCAGCACAGAGCCCTACACCAGGCTTGCTCTCACAACACTGAGATCATGACCTTAGTCAAAATCAAGTGTTGATACTAAACCGACTGAGCCACCCAGGCACCCCTCTCTTCAAGTGGTTTTAGAGTGGCTTGTTGACTGAAACTTTGTCCAGTTACACCAAATGCCTGCACATGCAAGCAAAGACAACTTCATCATTAGGCCACAAAACAGTAGCTATTTTAATCTGCCATTGCTTAAGGCATTCCAGTTATAGAGATGGTAATGTGAAAACATAGAGGAGTCTTAGAGTAGATAAAATACCATATAGCAGACCGGGATAAAATTCTCAAGTTTATTAGGAAAAACTGGGTGAAAGGAGTCAATGACTGTATTTTAATTTTTTAAATTGATAAATTTATAAATAAGGTTCTAAATTTGCTTTTTTAAATGTAAAAGTAATTACTGGTGATGAAACAGATTAGAAAGTTAAGTAGAATAAGTGTCAAATATCACAAGGAACTTTCAGACTGGTTCAAAATATCAAACCAATACCAATTTTCTCAAAAAAGTTGTTGCATATTAAAGGACCAGCCAAACGACAAATTATGCAATAAAAATATGCAAACAACAGAAAGAATAAGATCTCATTTTCTAATCAGGTGTATGAAAAGCAGAAATTAACAAAAGTATGAATAAAAGCCTCAATATCACAGCCCTTGACTCAAAACAGATTAGTTAGAAAATAATGATACCATCATATTTTAAGTCTTTGGGGATTGGCTTGACTCCAGGAAACATTTCTACTGGTTACAAAAATGTTCATTAACAAACAAGAAAGAAATGTATTTCAAGTACATAAGATGGAAAAACATAAGACAAATCTTAGAAAAATGGAACACAAAAGGCCAATATAATAAAAATCAGAAACTGCTTATTAACTTATTTAAACAAAACAATAGAGAAACCGTTCATACACAGCATTAAGAAAATAGAATTATAGCAACAGAAGAAATTAAAAGAACTTTGAGAATGATTCAAAAATTCCTGTGCAAATAAATTTGAATATCTGGATGATTTTTTAGCAAAATAGAAGTGACAGAGAGGACCCAGAGGAGGATGAGGAATAAGTAGAGAATGTTCTAGGGGGAAAAGGGGACTCAAAAAGTACCAAGCCTTGGTAATTTTATTGCAGAGTTCTTTCAGAACTTTAGGGAACACATAAAGCTGACGTTTTAAAAATCTTCCCCGGGCACCAAGGCCAATGGGAGTTGGCAGCTTGACCCACACCACATCCGTATGGGATCGTCAGGGACGTGGGATGATAAATCCCAGCAGGATTAAATGCATTACTAGCAATGTCAGCAAGTTTCAGTTATCTTGGCAGAGACAGGATGGTGCTTAAAGCACATAAAATAGCAAGTGAGGGCAAATGTTCTGCAGGTCTGTTAAGGGATTTATGGTGATTTTATTTGAGCAAAACAACACATGCTCACTATATTCATATTTGAATCAGAAGTTAATTGCTTTTATAGCTATATTTCTAGGTGGGAAAAATCAGGACTTACATGAAAGGGAAAGGAGCCGAGGAGGACCTGGGTTTTGTCATGTCAAGCCTGTTGGGCTGTTCGCAAAAGTGCAGGGATTCCCTGCAGCTCCACAGTCAAGTCCAGCTAGATTAGACTGCAATGGGACTAACAAGCAACAGAACTTCCACATGGGGATGAAGAGGCGAGCCTTAGAGCTGTAAACAAAGGAATCTGGCTGGGAGTCTCCTCTGCTTGTGGACCATGAAAACCTACGGCAGCAGGACACAGTTGGCCAAGGATTTGGGATCCTGGGTCTAGCCCATCTTTCCCTCGACAGGCAGCATCTACATCCTGCTACCCCTCAGGATTAGGCACACTGCGAGACCTAAGGTTGGTCCCGGGGCCAGTGACAGAGCTGGAACCAGGTCACTGGAGGGCACACTTGTGGTTCAACCAAAGGCTATTCAGAAATTATGAAGCTAGCAGATTCAGCACATCAGTTGTAGGTCATAACTGCTTAGAAGAGCATTGAAAAACAGGAAGGGACTTCAGAAATCATTTAGGTCAGCTTCGATACCAATGAAAGAACATCTTCTAAAACATCCTGATGGTACAATCTCTCCCTGAAAACTTCAGCGATTGAGAACTCATTACTACTCCCCACCACTCTTCAGGACCTTTTCTACTGTTGAAAAGGATCATTTGTTAGGAGCATCTTGCTTTTAAGGAAAGAATAACCGTCACCCTATTACTTTCACTGTAATTTGGTTCCTTAGAGTAGGAAAGGCTACTTTTTCCACGTGACAATTACTCTTCTCCCCAGGTTATACACTTGGCGCCAAGAGTACTTGGGACGATAAGCTATGGTTTCTGGACCTCTCACCTTCCAGTGATTCTCCTTTTAAACCATTAGTGCCCACAAAGTACTACAGTGCACCCACACTGGAACTTCACATCTTAGTTCCACCCTTCTTTAGCCTATTAATCGGTCAGTTAATGCAAGTAAAGCTGTAATTACAAATAAAGTTGTTGTAAGTAAGAAAATCAAGCTCTGTGAACTGGTGAAATCTCCTATTTAATGTAATGTATTTAACGTAGGCAATACCTTTGCCAATGATATTGTTGTAATTTTTTCTGTTCCACAAGATAGGTATATTTATGTATTTTCTAAAAGTGAGGTCTTTATTTTTTTTAAGATTTTATTTGTTTATTTGACAGAGAGAGAGAGATCACAAGTAGATGGAGAGGCAGGCGGTGGGGGGGGGGGGAAGCAGACTCCCCGCTGAGCAGAGAGCTCCTTGTGGGGCTCGATCCCAGGACCCTGAGACATGACCTGAGTCAAATGCAGAGGCTTAACCCACGGAGCCATCCAGATGCCCCAAAGTGAGGTCTTTCTATACCTGATTTCCTTACCTTTAAAATGAATAGCCATAATGACATAATCTCCCTCGTTCACAACATGGAGAGGTATACCTATGATAAGATGATTTCTCAGTTTTGCTATTCTCAGAAGTCAAGATCTATTGAAAAAAAAAGTTTTACAAGTTGTCTGGATTTCTTGCCTCACTCCATTTCTGAGATGAAAAGGAAAAGAACTCCATGTCCCACCTCACATGACAGTGAAAACTCAAGGTACAGGTTTAATAATTAATTTATTTATACATTTCCACCAATTCTTGCCTGCCATATTATTCCAGATATCACAGATGGATTATTCACAGTATTATCACATGTTCATTGCATGAAAATTAGGAGAAAGAAGAGATGTACAGACTGCATGAAAATGACACCCAAAGTTCACATCTACAGTGTAGTGCTCTGTAAACATGCAGGCCTATGAGCTAGGCTTGTCCTATCACCATCCAGCTGCATGACCTTGGGCAAGTCACTTCCGTTTCCTCACTTTTAAATTATCTATCACCTGACTTCTCTACCCCACATTTAATTAGCTGCATGCAAAAATACCTCAAAAAATATCATGCACTTGTACTGTCAATATTATTACTGTAGTGTGTAATAATGTACTTTATTTATTAAGATGTTTCCTTGTTTCAGAGTAATACCATTCACATTTCAGTGAAAGTCATTTGTTTGCAAAGTAACCCTTTTAAAAGGAACTCTCAGGCATCAGTCTTACTGATAGTCTGTTATGATTCTGAAGTCAATGTCTCAATTCCTATGTATAGGGTATGACAGTAATAAATATAACAAGTTATATAAGTTATAATTAATAACTAATACAATGAAATGGCTCACTGGTTCTCTAAAATCTAATAATCCAAGAGTAATGAGGCCAAACTAAGGAGGAAAAAAATCCACCGTGGCTTCTTTAAAATGATTTAAAATCCAAGTGAGAATTGTGATAATTGGGAACTTTTATGTAAACTGAAGCTTATTTGTGTAGAAAAACATCAAAAGATAATCACTAAATTCAAATTCCCTACAAATTTCTAAAAATAAAAATTCTAACATTTTGTTTCTGAAAAATTGCTTCTTTCGAAAAACATTTGGTACAAACTACAAACTCAAATCAGTGTTGGTCCAGATGGTAAAGTCCTTCCACCAAACTTTTTAGAAAGAGTCACATTGCTTTTTAACTGCAAAGTGAGTATTTCCAGGGCTTCAAAATTCAAGGGACAACCCAGGTGATATTTATAATAATACATACAGGAAGACTTTAGCATGCAGAATGGAATTACATAATTATTAATATATGGCAAACTGATCACTATTTGTGTATTTATACGGTATAGCCAACATGATTATTAAGTTTTTTGGAACCCTGCAAGACAAGGAAAACAACTTGGGAATGTGTCTTGTCGACTTACCAAGTTCCATTAATGCAGTCTCCATACTAATACTCCCATGTCAGTTCCTTAGAACATTTTAGCCTTTGGGTACTCTAAGCCTTGGATGGAACTGTTTAGGGAGTGGTTAGATATATGCAAAGAGTATTATGCTTTAGAAATGTTCTTGTTTATCAAAGTGAAAAGATAAATATGACACATGCTGAAAATGCAAAAATAAGGTTTTTGAGAGCTGCCAGTCATTTGGATACCAATTAGAAAGTATCTTCATCTGACTCAATATCACTTTTCGGTTTGGTAAGTCTTTCCAGTTCTTCTCCATCCTAAAAGGAAATACGAAATCAGTAATTTCTTAAAATACTAGAAATGTAGCATTTGTAATGATTACTAAGGAGTTTATTTCATTAAACTATGACTATAATCTAGTCAAATGAAATTAGATAAATACTTATGTTCTTAGAAAGCTAATTTTAGACACATAATGAGATCACAAAAAATCTACCAGCATCTCAGTACTTGAATTTCAAAACTAACAACCGGGACGCAGTATGGAGCACCCTCTGCTGGTCTTGAAGGGAAATAACTAGTGGTTGGAGAAATAAGTATGAACTAAGCCCTTACCTAAAATCGGTAATTTTTTTACCTAAAAAGTAAGGCAAGCAGTGTTATCAGACCATTGGAAAAGAATACAGGACTTTTGAAACTGTACTCTGGCTGAGGTCAGGGCATTTGGGACCCACCCTTCTAATTTTTTCATCTTAAGAGTCTGTTATGTCACTACTTCAGAGACATTATACTGATGAAAGCTCCACCACAAACTAATAGGCAAGAGATTATTTTCCCAGAGAGTAAAATGTTCATTTTGTGAAGTATTTAATATTTTGTGTGTTCATGAAAACTGTAAATTTAAAGCTAGTAGGAGTTTATTTCATCTTTTAAACATATACTTAACTCCTGACTTGAATCTCCAAAAGACCATTATTAATCTGCTAATACCATGACTGACAGATCTTCCTAGAGGAATTATAAGCAACTGGCAGAATACTAGAAGATATTTTTCTCTTACTTATGAAGATCCTTTTGAAAATCACCGTAACAAGATAAGGCCTGCCCTTCTGGCACATTGAGGTTCATGAGTAATGCAGGGAAAATCAAGGAGCCAGGACTTCTACTTAGATTTAACAAGATGTAACTCATGTCAAACACCAACTTTTCTTATGGACTAGGAGTCACACCTCATGGGTTTAGTATAGTTTTTTTTTATGTACTATCTATAATCCACTTAGTCTGAGTCTGTTTATTCATTTGCCAACCTAGAAAGACTGGAGAAGATAACCTGTGGCACATCTCCCAGCTCTGTGGCACTAGAACATTCTAAGATACAACTAACACATGAAGTCCTCAAGACTGTGATTTATGCTTTTTCTTGACCCCTACAGCATTCTCACGAGCCCTTGCACACTTAAGTCCAGTGAACGTTTATTGAATAATTTTTAAAAGTCACAGAAATCCAAAACATCCCCTTGAAAAATGAGCAGTGACCAATTTCTTTTCTTGTATAACCATGTGCTGAATTTGGGAAGAACAGGCAAAAGGCAGCATCCTGACAAACTTACCCCACTGGAGCGCTCCCAGAGACTGCCGCTTAGATCCCGGACTCTTTCTTGCCTAGATGTGTACTCCAGACCTGGAGGCTTGCTGGCTTTGTAAATAAATATGGAGAGAAGAACTGAGGGTGCTTCTAAGAAAAACTGCAGGGAGGGCCTGAAGTCAAAGACCAGGACAGACACTGTTGTGATGATGACAGTGGTGACCTGGGCCATCAAGACGTGGAACATGTTATCCAGGAACTTGAGAATAAAAGCCACCGAGAGACCCTGGAATGCAGTCACAAAAATAAGAGCAACTGAAAACACATTGTGGCCATAGAAGACCCCGCAGTTCTTAATCTGATCACGGTTACTGCTCTGAAGGCCCAGCGTCAGTCCGTTAAAAAGAATGCCAAAGAAATAGAGTTTGCTGTTCTGTATGAAGATGCTTTCAGACAGCTGGTTCCCTTCCTTCAGTATCTTTTCATTATAGATATTGGCCATTGAAGAAATAAAACACTGGACTATAATAAGCACATGGCCCAGGCCGAGATGGATGTGACTGAAAACCATGGCTGTGGTGTTCCACTTAGCTTCAGGGAAAGTCCAAGCCTTTGCTGTGCAGTTGCCTGTGCTGAGGCACTCGCTTCCGAAAAGGAGGCAGGCATTGGATGGGCTGAAGAAGGCATCGTGATGAAATCCATGTCCCGGCAGGTTACGCTGTGAAGTTTCAGTCCCAGCAGTGAGGGCCACAATAGACAAGAACAGAATCAGGAGGGAAGCCCATTGTATCCAGTTTAGATGCCTCCTGTTCAGAGGAAAAATGAGATTTTACTACTGCTCCCCCCCAACTCCTTTCCCATAGTGACTGTTCCTACTGAAAACGCAGACACTTAAGTACTGGGTAGAATAAACTGTGCCCAGTTTTTGCAATCATTCCCAATTCAAGTTCAAAGGAAACCTGTTGGTGTCTCTGCATCTTAAGTGTGGTATTTTTATTCACTTTGTAATAGATTGTCCCTTAATGCCAGTCATTTCTCATTGTTAAGTTTCCTTTTAACTTTATATTTAACTAAATCTTTTTACCTCCAGAACTGATCAGACCTTTGTAACAATGATTTTTTTACTTTGCTATGAAGTATGGCAGAGAGTCTCAACCTGATTTCCACACACCTCAATTTGGAGCGTTAGAAATCCGTGAATCCTTGCAGTAGGAATCTTCTATATAGGTGAATTCTCGGCCCTGCCCACACCAATCACACGAGACCCTTCAAAACTGTTAAATTTCAAAGGTGTTCATGACCCAAAAAAGATTTAAGGAGGGAGCCTGCTCCTAGATCTGTGGCCTAATCATAAAAAATTTTATAGTAAACTACTGTTTGGGACAGTAAGGAAAAAAAAATTTAGTAGTCTCAGTTTACAAAGTCTTAACAATGCTTTATTTCTTTACTTATTTTGCCTAACCACAAACTTGTATGAAAATAGAGCTACTCTATGACCCAGCAATTGCACTAGAGGGTATTTACCCCAAAGATACAAATGTAGTGATCTGAAGGGGCACATGTTCCCCAATGTTTATAACAGCAATGCCAAACTATGGAAAGAGCCCAGATGTCCATCAACAGATGAATGGATAAAGAAGATGTGGTGTTTATGTAGGTGTACACACACACACACACACACACACACACACACACACGCACGCACACAATGGAATACTATGCAGCCATCAAAACCCACAAAATCTTCCCATTTGCAATGATGTAGATGGAACTAGAGGGTATTATACTAAGTGAAGTAAGTCAATCAGAGAAAGACAGTATCACATGATCTCACTGACATGAGGAATTTGAGAAACAAGACAGAGGAATCATAGGGGAAGGGAAACAAAATGAAACAAGATGAAACCAGAGAAGGAGACAAACCATGAGACTCCTCAACTCAGGAAATAAACTGAGGTTGCTGGAGTGGAGGGGAGTCGGAGGATGGGATGGCTGGGTGATGGACATTGGGAAGAGTATGTGCTATGGTGAGCACTGTGAATTAAGACTGGAATCACGGGGCGCCTGGGTGGCCTAGTGGGTTAAGCTTCTGCCTTCGGCTCAGGTCATGATCTCAGGGTCCTGGGATCGAGCCCCACGTCGGGCTCTCTGCTCAACGGAGAGCTTGCTTCTTCCTCTCTCTCTCTGCCTGCCTCTCTGCCTACTTGTGATCTCTGTCAAATAAATAAATAAAATCTTTTAAAAAAAAAGACTGAAATCACAAACGTGTACCCCTGAAACAAATAATACATTACATGTTAATTAAAAAAAAAAGAGAGAACATTAAAAAGGAAAGAAGACATGCTTTATTGTCAATCTATTTTGTGGATTCTTTCAGTTCAACATTTAAATAAGCAGCTACTGTGTGCCAGGCTACTATGAGCCTGGGAGATACAACTTGATCTCCATTTCCAAGGAATTTACACTTTAATAAGGGAAGAGCCTTGAAACTAGACAATGCAAAACATAATGTGTGACAAGTGATACACAGAACTGGGGCACAATAAGGAAGGAAACCTTGAGTCTGTAAGTGGAGTCAGATATTGTTTCAAAGAAAAAATGACACTCGAGGTGAAAGATGAAAAATAAACTGACATTTGCCATGTCAAATGGCATTTGCAGATATATCCAGGGAGAGGGAGGAGACTATACAAAGGCAATAAGAATGTACAATGTTGGGGAGCCTGGGTGGCTCAGTGGGTTGGAGCCTCTGCCTTTGGCTCGGGTCGTGGTCCCGGGGTCCTGGGATCGAGTCCCGCATCGGGCTCTCTGCTCAGTGGCGAGCCTGCTTCCCTTCCTCTCTCTCTGCCTGCCTCTCTGCCTACTTGTGATCTCTGTCTGTCAAATTAAATAAAAAAGCTTTAAAAAAAAAAAAAAAAGAATGTACAATGTTGACTAAGGCGAGGGGCAGCTGATTCAGGTTGGGGTAGATACGGAGATCTGAAGGGGAACAAAATCTTCAAATTTAAAGATCAATTAGTTAGATGAAGAGGGAACACACATGCACACATGCACACACACAGACATATAAGCAAATGAAGAAGTGTAAAGCAACAGGTAAGAAATGGAATTTATAAGAACTTTGGAGCATTTACGGGACACCTACTATGGGTCAGTTTCTCTTGTAAGGAAGGAAACAGTGCTCTAAGAGGTTAACAGACTTCCCTAAGGTCATATATTTATGAAAGAGCAAGGAAGGTGGAGAGCCTGTGTGACTCAGTCAGTTAAATGGCTGCCTTAGGCTCAGGTTGTGATCTGGTCCTGGGGTCCTGGAATCTGGTCCTGCATCCGGCTCTCTATGCAGCAGGAGCCTGCTTCTCCCTCTCACTGTGTGCTCTCCCTTTCTCTCTCTCTCAAATAAATAAAATCTTGAAAGAAAGAAAGAAAGGGAGGGAGGGAGTGGAGGGGAAGGGAGGAGAAGAAGAAGGAAAGGAAAGAAGGGAGAGGAAGGGATCTGAGCCCCCGTTTGAATGTCTTCCTTTTGGACCTATGAGCCTCTTAAGTACAATGTTCAAGTATAATGAATTCCCAAGGTGCATATATAGGAAGAGGTGTCTGATTTCACCAATGCTTCCTTAGAGCTTCATGAATTGAAACTGACAGGTGCACAGACCAGCCTAGATAGCAGCACACATGTGCACACTATCATGTCTTCTCATGTATGTACTTTTAAATATCCAGATCTAGCACTCAGTTATGACTCTAGCATAGCCCTAAACCACAAAGTCAGAAACTGTGTACTAATCACATAAATTTCTAAAGGTGTAGATGGTACACAGTAAGTGGTAGAAAGTAAATTGATTGGACACAGAAAAGACAGATGAAAAGTATATGTCCAATTTATAAAAATCATTATGTAACCGATTATTAAACATCAAGGCAAATATATATTTTAATTCTATATAATATAATCTATAATTCCTTTACAAGTTTTCAATTCCAACAGCTATAGATTTTCCACTGACACTGAGAAAAAAAGAACCTAATTAAACAAACCCTTAAACAAGTTAATCGGTACCACTGCAAAATTGCTCATTCAAGGTAATGTTCTAGAAGGTAAATGTTATTAAGGGGTTAGGCTGGAAATGGTAGATTTTCAGCAAAGAAAATAAAGCTAAATAAATTATCCCATAAAGTCAGCTGAGGATAGGTGCTCTTATAAATGACTGTGCACGAGTTTGCTTCTCACAGTTTCATGAATACAACAGTAGAAACTCACCTAACTGATCTCTCCACTGCCCCAGTAAACAAATCATTCGGATTGCTGATCAGAGCTGAACGCTTACCGCTAGAAGGACACTCTACCTGAGGGCTTCTGCTTCCAAATGAACTCTTGCTCACAAAGAGTCTCTGTTCCTAACTGTGTTTTTGCCAGGTGACTTCATTATTGTAATTAGATATTTTATGATTACATAAATGACAAATTATGAGCAAAAGAAAAGGGTTGCTGTTTTTATGAAAAGTTGAAAGCTATGGAAGATTAATTAAAGGCAAATTACTCAAACTGGGTACAGAGGAGCTAATTATAAGATTAGGAAAGAAATAACAAAAATCTACAAAAATCTACTTTAAAGGTATTTTTAAGAACTCTAAGAAACTAAAATCAGAAAGCAAGCATGGGGGCACCTGGGTGGCTCAGTGGGTTAAGCTGCTGCCTTCGGCTCAGGTCATGATCTCAGGGTCCTGGGATCGAGTCCCGCGTCGGGCTCTCTGCTCAGCAGGGAGCCTGCCTCCCTCTCTCTCTCTCTGCCTGCCTCTCTGTCTACTTGTGATCTCTCTCTGTCAAATAAATAAATAAAATCTTAAAAAAAAAAAAAGAAAAGAAAAAAAAATGAGGCAGCAGCTACAGTCTATGCTAACTAACAATTTGAAAAAAAAAAAAAAAAAAAAGAAAGCAAGCATGATGCATAATGAATGTAGCTTCAAGAACAAAGCCAAAAAAAACCTCTCATCAGCAAATCCCACACATTTCAAAGGAAAGGCCTGAGCTCTTCAAAACACTGGTGAATGGACATTTACATGTCTTAAGCTGTTTAAAGTATGGGTTTTTTAAAATGATTCACCACTTTGAGTTTTCCTAATAACAATGAAGTCCAAATTGGGTCAGATAAGAGTGTTTCTACCATACTTTATGGTAGTAAAACAGAGCAGAACATGAAAATAAAATTAAGTGGAAAGACTCACAGGACTTTAAAAAAAATTGTACGTAAAACATTTCTTAGTTACACAGAAAGTGACCAGTGGCATATTTATAACAGGAAATTATAAAAAAGAAATTATCAAGTGAATGATTTTGAAGAAATGCTTGTACCAGTGAGGGGCACTTTTTTTCTTCTAAGACACCCTCATGTGTCAAAATGTTTTTCACTGATTGTTTTTTTCTCAACAGCTTCCTTTTGAAGATATCAGAGAAATTTATACACATTTTTTAGATAAAAGTGCTTGTTTGGTTATCTTTTGTCCCCAGATCTCTATGTTCAAGTTGAAACTACTATTTCCTAAAATCTAATTAAACAAGATAATACAAATTTGCCAAGCCTTAAGAGCAAACCAGTAAGGCTCTGAGGCATAATGTCTGCCACCAGTTTCCACTGTGGACCAGTGGCTACACTTCGAAAAACCAATCTACACATTCACATGGGGTTTCTCTAGAACATCCAGTAAGGTATTTGATTGGTGGTATTTTTCTTTCTACCACTTTCAAATACTTCCAACTAATTCTTGCATTAGTCACTGGACTTCTTTTTTTCCTACCTGTGTAGCTTTATACTCTTTATCTGTATGAGAAAGGTATTTGATGGCTCTGCTAGAGTCAAGTATAAGACAACAGTTTTAATATTCTAAATGTAGGGGGCTGGGGGGATGGCTTAACAGGGTAATGGACATTAAGAAGAGTACGGGATATAATGAGCACTGGGTGTTATATACAACTTGAACTCTACCTCCGAAACTAATAATGCACTATATGTTAATTAACTGAATTTAAATTTTAAAAATTCTAAATGTAAAATGAGCTATTTATGGCAAACACATTAAGAATATGTAGTAAGACTCAAGCTGCTACTCCTGGGTCAAAATTTTATTGCTAACGAATGGCAAAAGAACATTAAATGGTTCACAAAGAGTAGACTGGATACGGAAAACCAAATGACATATGCCACCAATGACAAAAAGATCAAAATAGAACAAAATTGACTTAAAATGTAATAAATAATACACAATTTTAAAAAAGAAAAATGTAATAAATAATACAGTACTTGGAAGACATTCTCATAAAGACAGTAGTGGATATATTCTTTTAGCAATATTAAGAGTAGCTTCAGTGCTGATTTGTGAATCAGTCAAATTAAAACCCCCTCCAGGAGCTAAGTTAGTGCCTGCAAAAATAATACAAACACAGTGATTTCATTGTCTGCTTAATTAACCTTGAAGGATTCAAAACAGAGGGATACTAACAACAAAGCAAATACATGTCTAAGAATATTACTGCTCTGAATATTAAGAGGTAAAATTAGTGAAAAAGTTTTTTGGAACTTTAGTTCATAACATTAGTTATTATTAAAACTAGCAACAGCATAATGTTATAATTAATAGTATTAAAAGCAGACATTTTATGTTTACAGTGTAATTGAGTTAGATTTGGTTACACTAAGAGTTAACTTTCTTAATACAAATAGTTAAGTGCTTAAAACTTTAAGAGGGCCATCTCTGCCCATGTGCTAGCTCTCTCTCCACCCCTGACAGGGGCAGTTCACCTTGGGTTGGTCTCTCTGCCTCTAACCCTGCCGTCCCCATGCTCCCTCCCCTCTGGTCAAAGCCACCTAAATGCTATAAAATGCCTTGTAGCTCTGTGCTGTGGGCTCAGACTCAGCTTGGGATGACTCTACTGATGAGGAGGGACAGTAACCCCTCCTGGGATTGTTGTGGGGGTAAGCCTAGATAGGGGAAAGGCCCTCAGCTTGGCCCTTGGACCAGCCCTCGGCCCTAAGGAGTCCTTACTGGGTTATCTTCTCACTGTCTAGCTAAAAGCCTACCCTGCCCTGTTGCCTACAAACCAGTCAGGCCAGCCCTGGATATGGCCTTTCTGAGTGGTCCCTCAGCTCGACCTCTGCACCACAGCTCATGCTTTGGAGTAAATTAAAAAAGATGAACAAACAAAAATTTAAAAAATACTATACACATTTAAGGGCACAACTAGAGCTATGGGCCAATTCCAAGCCTGGCAATATATATTTTATATATTTTTGTGTTGGCAAATTCAATTTTAACTTGATGTAATTTTGACACAATACCTATGTATTGTATTATGTAAGTATAATACCATGTGTACCCATAAATGTCATTTCACAGGAAAAAAAATTTTCACTTAAAAAAAAAATGTGTTTTTGAGACCCTTTGTGAGACTCCCTTACCAAATAATGAACCTTTATTATGTAGCAGAAACAATTTATTCCTCTGTGGACATGCACCTCCAATTTTACTCCAGAAATCAATATGAAGATATTACTGTTTATATATAATTTCTCAGAAGTCAACTTTTTATCCTAGAAGTCAACTTTTATAAAGTAACTTTTATGTTGATTTTAAAGACTTCAAAACATTTTTGGAATTAGCATTCTTTAACTTGCTAGTTAAATTATTGTCAAAATTCATAAACAAAATGAAGAACCTGATGCAAAAGCAAATTTCAGTGCACTCTAACTTTTAACCTGGACGAAATGTAATGTTCATGTTCTTTTTCCTTATCTCTTACATGAACTGTTAAATTGAATGTTTTCCTCAGGGTAATAGAAAGTCTTTCAAGAACTCCATATAATTAATGTACTGAACCCACCACGGATTCAACAAATATTTACTGAGTGCCTATGTACTAAGCCACTCACCCTGTTGTACACGTAAATTATGAAAGCACATACTATGACATGGCACATTGAGAAATAAGAAATTAAAAGGGGAAGTGAATGCAAAATAAAAAAGAAAATCACGACAAATATAACAAGAAGTTAATTTTATTTTTATCATCATCAAGTAACAAACTGGAGTTAATACCCAGATCCCATTATACCTTAGAACAGTCTGGCCTTTGCTCGGCAGCAGAGCCTGTTTACTTACAAATGTTTATTTTATTCAAAGGTCTTCCTGGAGAAAGGAAACACTGGTGACAGCATTTTTCAAAGTTTAAAAATCTATCATTAATTGTAATTTTGACTAGATTCCTCATGCAAATCCTCTGCCAATTAGAGCTTAAATCATGTACTTGTTTCAAGCAGTTTAATAAGGAATTTGCCACTCTTCATCCTCTTGAAACTACAAATAACAAATGCATTAACAATATTTAGGAACTTCTTGGTTCCCTAGTAAAGTACAGAGATTCTGGGGGGAAAAAAAAAACTCATGAATTCTTTAATTTGGCATTAAAAATTAAAATAAGCTGGTCAATTATCTTTTTTTTTTTTTTTTGAGATGCTAAGAAAAAACTTTTCATATATCTAGTTGCAAAGATTTAGATGGGCCAGCAGCACTGGAGCTGCTTTTTGGATGGCTAAACAATTTGTCCAAAACACAAAGCCAGTTAGGAATAAAATCCCGGCCCTGGGATTCAGAGGGCTCAGTGCTCTGGGTGTATCATCTGAAATAAGGCCATGCCATTTAAAGTATGATATATGCTTTCAGAGCAAGTTACTTACTTCAGCACTATCCTGAATAGAAGAGCTGTTGTTATAATGCTAAAATTTGAGAAGATAACAGCCATGGCCTAGAAAGAAGGAGAAGATAGAGTTACAATCCAAACAAAGTAGTGACCTCAGAAATCTCCCAGCTTGCTGGTTCACCTGACAAAAAAAGCTTTTTGGTTAAAAACCTGAGGGGTTATTAGGGCAGCTATTTCACTAGAGGATTAAATTCCATTTTTATTGGTTGTTAAATGTATGCAGATATGACCAAATTATTGCATAGGCTTTGAAAACATGCTTAAATTCAGCAAATGCCTCTGTAAACAATCTGTATATGCAGATCTGGAAATGCTTAGAAACTCTGAATGTTCAGGTCTAGAAATAACAGCTACCTTGCCTATGAAGCACAGTTTTTCAAGCTCTTCAAATTCTTTAGAGACTTTTTACACTATTTCCAAGGGTAGAGGTAAGGCATGTACTGTTAGGCCCCTTTATACAGTAAGAAAATTGAAGTATAGGTTTTTAAGCATCTTTACTATTCTAAGAATTCAGTCAGTTCTCCTGGCTGAACTGCAGTGACTCAGGACTAGTGATTCAATACCAAACTCATATTTGACAGTCCTTTCATTTATTCACATTGTTCTCAACACTTAGAAATGCGTTAGCCAGATTTCATAAAAGTCTCTTCTCATGAATTCAGTCATATTTCACAGACAAGAATATTAATCTGAACATGTATATATTTTGGTTCAGAAAGTATGAAATTTCATCATTGCTCCCCATGACTGGATCTGACAATATTAACGACTTTTAAAAACAAATCTTACTTGTTTACTTCACTCTGCTTTTTTCCTTGCTGTCAGTTTAGGATGACTGAACTCCAAGGAGTATTTTTCAGTAGTCTTATATAACCAGCTAACACAGCTAACATGTAGGTGAATTAAAGAAATAAGAATAAATCCAATAAAAACCAATAAAAAATTAATTAAAAAAATCTAATAAAATAAATGCAAAAATACAATATTGTTGTTTTTCTACTGAATTTTTTATGGGAAGCGCTGTTTTAAGGATTTCTCAGTGTCCTCTGGAGACGATGTTTATGAACCCCTGGTAGGAGAAGAGTAAGAGCTGCTGAGGAAAGTAAGTGGCTGGTAAGAGGGAATAGGCAGTGGCTCTGATTTATTACAGTTATGGTGCAGATCCCTAACCAAGCACCTGGCTGCCCTGATGAATTCTGAAACTGCTTTCCATGCAAGAGCACAGAATAAACAAAACACCAGAGCTCTTTGCCCCAAAACTTCCATGCATCTCTATTTAATTCTTTCCAACTAGACTTGGGGCACAGCAATATACAGAATATGCCATGTGACTGATTTTGTAGTATCTGTGGTTGTGCACAATCAGGAAGGAAGAGCAAAGCAATAAACTAGAAGAACAAGGAAGCTGCAATCTTGCTTTCATATTGAGGACAGAGAAAAGGGATATAAGTTTAAAGCTAAGCTCAATAAAATACAATACTATGTACTCATTGATGCAAATAATTATGTTGTTGGGTACGAGAATTCTTAGATCTGAAAAACAAACTGGAAGAATATAAGACAGAACACATTCTAGCATTCAAAACAGTTGCTAATGACACGGATGACGCAGCTGAAAGGAATTTCAGGGGATCACCTGGCCCAGGTTCCTGCCAACCTTAGAGTTGGTATGGTAACGTTACTCTATTTCACAGATGCGCAACTGACACAGTAGTTGGGGGTTGCCTAACTAAACAGCTTCTAAATTGTGCAAAAGAATCAAATTCTTGTTTTCTACTTAGTGCTCTACTGATCTCTCCTTGTCCCACTCTCAAACTGATTTGGCTATATTTAAGAGGCTTTACATAGAGAACGAGTGCCAATAAAAATCCTATTTATCATCAAAATGCCTGAATATTTTATTTAAGAAACTTAAAACACATTTTAGCAACAATGGCAATAGAAATCTTCATTTTATAAAATATTATGGGAAAATATACACATGCCCCAAACTTAGTTTGTAAAAGTAAAAGCAGAAGACCAAATTATAATCCCAATTACAAATGGATTTCTCAGTTGGCAAGGAGGATGCCAAGAGAGATGAGAAACATTCCTAGTATGATTAGTTGTAGATAGCATTTATAGCTGGGAGAATGTATTTTCTACCCTTAAAGAACTTGTTGGTTAAATGATAGGACTAATAGGAAAAAAAAAAAAAGATCATAAAAACAATGCATATAGTACAATAAAGCAGATATAGGAAAGAATAGGGCTCTGAGCACATGATTTTCTGAGTCAGTCATGGAAATCTGTTTGGAGAGAGTGAATGCTGAAGTTAACAGAGGTTGGTGACCACAGGATGGCTCAGCAAACAGGCAGACTAAGGTTACACACAGAGAGATGGCTACACATTCACTGGCCAGGGAGCAACTCCTGCTAGTCAGCACAGCTTTCTACAGCAATCTTTAAGAGTGAGAGAATGTGGCAGGCAGATTGGTAATTCCATATTCAGATGATTCAGGTCCAATCTCAGGAAAACCACTGGGGGCAAAGAGAAACTAACACTGACAATGAAAATGATAAAAAAAAAATATATTAGTTCTGGGATTCATTTCTCTGTATTTTTCCAACGCTATTTTCTATCATATTTACTTACAGGCTGAAGGTAGGAAATAACATAGAAGACGATCAAATTATCCAGGAAATAAAGAAAGGCAGGAATGGACCACTTCATGAAATTAGAGAATTCCTTCCAGGGAGCACATCTCAAGTTTCTACTTTGATGATCTTCAAAAGAAAGAAAGACAGTAATAAACAAAGGATCTTGATGAGAATGCCTATATTTTTAGACAAAGTAAGTTGTATTTGATTACTGATACAATTCTTTGAAAGAGGCTTTATGAACTTGCTTTCATCAGTGACTATTAGCCTTAAGAAATCAAAGGCAATATAGGATTTCAGAATTATCTCTCTTTCTTCAACCCACCAACCACCATCACTGACAATCAGCAACACCCTTAGGAATACCTAATTCCTGTTAACTTGAAACATCTCAGGATACTTAAGGTTTCTCTTGCTATTATGAGAGCCTAAAGTCGAGAGAGAGCAAGATGTGAGAATATAGAAAAAAAAAATCTGGCATTTATGCTGGGATTATTTTTCCCCCAGGGGGGATCAGAAAAAAAAGATACCAGGTGAAAATTTATAATAGAGGAGTAGAGAAAATTAAATTTTACTAATCCTCATATGAGTAATGATCCCATCGCCAGATCTCCAAAAACTTAGGAAGGCACCATAACAAAAGAATGTAAAATAACATGCAAAAATAGAAAACAATTTAAGTATAAGCCCTGTAAATAACGCATAAATTTCATGAGAATAAGAAATGTATTCCAACAACTAGAAACTTTGCACAAATTGAAACTTTTAAGAATAAAAAGAAATCTTCCTGGAAAAGATCTTTAATACTTTAAATTCTACGTTTACCTCACATGTCATGGCAGATCAAAGAACAGAGTCATAAGGCTCAAGAACTGGGGAACTAAGGTGGAGAATTAATACCTAATACATACAAAGAGCCACAGAGCCACAGAAGGCCAGCTGCTTCAGATGTGAGGAAGGAATGAGTATCTCTGCTCGATAATTCATGAAACTGGAAGTCAGAGAAGTTAAAATAATCTGACCCAGAATACAGTCTCTCTGACTCAATCCACTATACCACCTCCCCTGTAGAAAATGGGGACTGTTTTGGCAATATACTATGTACCAAATCAGACAGCAGTGATTTAGAAAACCCTGAATTTGAATAAAAACTGACTCACTGTGTGACCCAACGAAGGAACAAGTAACAAGGCAGAGTGATGGCCAAGACATGAGGCAAACATGGGCTGGAGTCCTGGCCCTGCCCCCTCCTACTCACCACACATAACGTTTTCTCCTTGAGCCTGTTTCTTCACTTGCAAAACATGGGTAATCATACTTAAGTTTGTATATTAGTGTCCTCATATACAAAATTAGTGGGCTAGACTAAATGACATCAAATGTTCCTTCTGGTTCTGAAGTGTTTTGACTCTGTGATTTTTAACACGTATAGAGTACCACTTCAAGACTCACCTTTCTTTACAACCCAGAATGACACAAGCACGCAGAAAACCAGCTTCACCAACTCTGAGCACACGTTCACGGTAGTTGGAAGATAATCATACTTGTTTTCTGAAATGTAACAGACATTTTTTTAACTACAAATTTTGTTCTACATAATGGTTATATACAGTTAATAATGTATAGCTATTTTTAAACTTAAAAGTTGGATTTTAATACTGGTTATATTAAACTTCATCCAGTTGGCTTTGTTCTCTCTTGGATTTTTCAATCCATTCATCTAATGTATTAGCTATCCCTACTGCACTCAGTGTTTTATTATTCTTGAGTCTGATAAACAGCCTTCTGATGTTTTCATCCAAGTTGCTGATAAATATGTGGAGGAGGTTAAGGCTGTCGGCAAAGGTGGCTTCGGGATACGGCATTAAAGATGGGCTTCTAAACTGACCACTAATTAGCATTCAGGGCTTGACTCATCGAAAGCTATAGATTGACCTGTGAATTAGGACCCAGCTCATGGTTCCTCTTGTGTAATTTGTCTGCCTTGCTAGAATCAAGGTACACTGTCTGTGATATTCCCTTACAGCATTCCCCTCTGTTTAGCATCATGGCACGTATAGAAAACAGTATTTGTTTGGCACTCTGGGATAAACAGTACATTGGGGTAAAAGAAGGAAGCTATTAGAGCCAAGAGGCAACTGCCCAGGGCTCTGGCTACCTCTAGGGCTGGAAGGAAATATCTGACATAATCCAAACCCACTGATGAATTGGGAAGATGTATCTTAACTTCTAAGTCAATTTAATTAGGTAATGAGGTTAGGTTAGTATGCCTTGGTCTTAGCTGTTACCTCTGTCTATTCTAAATGCTGACAAACAACTTGCTGTACAATTTTGCCAAGGACAAACATAAACCTTATTAGGTACTATTTTAAGGATTGAATTTTCTCCCCTTTTGAAACATTTGCTTGTTTCCCTTGGTCATTATATGAAAAACCAAAACTGGCCAAGTACAGAAGAAAAATGCCAGCTCAACATTCTTTCTATCCAAAACATCTTTTTGCTTTTTTCTGTGGTTTCCCTTGACCTTCTCAACCTAACCATAGTCAATTCTTTATTCATCTCGGATCCTGCTGCACTACCTATAAACCTTCATAACAGTACTTGTTTCATGGTATTAGTTACTTCTGTGTATGTCTTACCTTAGAATGTAAACTTCTTATTGGAAAGGGCCCACATTAGTCATCTTCATGTAACTGGCAGGTAACAGTATTCTGCACTTAATAAATGTTCACCTGAATTTAGTACTTGCCTGTTAAACTTTCTTAATCCTTCAAAGCCTAATTAAAACTTCGCCTCCCTTTTCTGAGCGTAAAGTTTGAAATCACACTCTACTATCTGCTAGCGATACTTTGCACTGATCACTATGATACACACAAGCAAACATGCACACACAAGAACTGGGGAGAGGCCTTTAGATTACAACACTCAAATTCTTGCCACTGCTCTAGAACTCACTTTGGCTTTTATTTATTTTTAAATTATATTTCTGTCATGGTAAATCCACAACTGTGACTCAGCATCACATTTGGCCTCCTTGCACTTGCCTTCTGCCCTCACTCATACACCTTATTTACACTACATCCAACCTTACTGGACTCCTTTTAGTACAAAGAAAGGGGCCATGATCCCAGTATGACCTGTTCTCTCCTTTAAAACTTTCCTTTCTCTTCAGGAACTTTGCTCCAATAAGTATTTTCCTATGTCTTCTATTAACTGGCCTCCTCCCTTTGGCCTGTAAGTATGCTCAAACTGTCCCATCCAAAAAAAAAACAAAATGTAAGATCCTACCCCTGCACCATACTTTCTCCTCTTTCCCTAAAATAGCATCAATATTCATTATCTCCATTTTAGCCACTTTCCATTCAGGTCTTATTCCCAAGCAATCTGGTTTCTGATCCTATCACATTATTCAAACTACCTAGTCTCTCAGATTATCAAACATCTTCTAACTGCTAATTCCAAAGGGCATGCTTTAATCCCTATCTTATTATAGTGATACCATTTCCTTCATCTCCAAATCATTTCCTTCCCTTCTGTAAGTCATGTGCATTCAATTTCCTTATTTCTCTAATGATTCTTTCTTAACAACTGAGCGTCAACATGGCTCTTAAATGTTGGCATTCCTTGTAATTCTAGCCTTAGCTCTGATTTTCTCCTTCTGCATGCTCACCCTGAAAAGCCCTCTGCTCCTATGGTTTTGAATGTCAATTTAATATTAATGTCTCCAAATCTGTATTCTGGAACATTTAATGCTCACTAAACATATCCACATAAATAACTACCTCCTATTTATAAATTTAATTGGTATTTCCTTCACATATGTGATGTGCTATGTCCTTGTTCACTGCAGAATATTGCAATATTCTGCAGTGAACAAGGACATAGCTCCTGGCCTCATGGAACTGAAACTAAAACTCCATAATCTTTCTGAATTCTGTCCAGTCTGCTTCTTCCTACTAATAGCTTCCATCTGAGCTGAGAACACCATCAACCTATTTAGCACCCCAAACCAGAAACATCTGGGCTATACAGTATTTCATGTTCTTTAGTCTCCACATTCAGTATTCTCTGAGCCCTGTCTTTTCTATGTTTAGAATATTTTATGAATCTCTCCTCTCTTTATTATTACCTCCAAAATCTTGGTTAGACTTCATCTGTGGTTTGAATTTGCAATAACCCCAACTGGCTACTCTGCTTCCAGTCTCTTCCCAAGTCCATTCTCTATCCAGCTACCATAACAGTCTCTCTCCTTTTGTTTATAATCCCTCAGGCATTCCCTATCCTCCAGACTCTAGGACCTAGAGAATAAAGTCAAAGTCCCAGCTCCTTAGCATGGCATATGAAGTCCTTAAGTATCAGATCATAACATTCCCCTCTGGTTAAGTACCCCTTGCCCCCTCCTCCAAGTCTTTAAACTTTTTGCTCAGTAATTCTGAAGTACGTGTTCTCACAATTCATCCTGCTTTTTTTTTTTTTAATGTGTCTATTCATTTTTATGGATTGGTGCTTCTGTTTTAAACACCCATGTCCACCAGTCCTCTTATGGATTAAGTTTACCTTATCAGGGAGTGTTCCCTGATCCCTCTGCACTCTGTATGATCCTCTCCCAGAGAGAATATATCACTTCCTAATCTAAACTATCCCTGCATCTTTGGTATAGAACTGCACGTATCCTACCGTACTTTCATGATCTTGCACATGGAAAGCTCTCCTAATAAACCCAGTTTTTGAGAATGTCTATGTTTTACACACTTTGAACACTGCTACTTAATACTTGGCCTAAGTGCCCAAGAGATAAATGTTAACCAAAGCAAAGATTTATATACACACTGGACTCCACAAGCAAACCATTAAGGGTCGTGATGTCATGACTTTATGCGTCCTCAATAACTAGTGAAAGGTTGTCAATATAGCTTTGTAGAATTAAATTGTGTATATAAATACAAATTACTAGGGGCGCCTGGGTGGCTCAGTGGGTTAAGCCTCTGCCTTGGGCTCAGGTCATGATCTCAGGGTCCTTGGATCGAGTCCTGCATCGGGCTCTCTGCTCGGCAGGGAACCTGCTTCCCTCCTCTCTCTGCCTGCCTCTCTGTCTACTTGTGATCCCTCTCTCTCTGTCAAATAAATAAATAAAATCTTTAAATAAATAAATAAATACAAATTACTACATTAAAACAAACAGAAGGGGCACCTGGGCAGTTCAGTTGGTTAAGTGTCTGACTCTTCATTTCAGCTCAGCTCATGATCTCAGGGTCTTGAGATCAAGCCCTGCATTGGGCTCTGCACCACACATGGAGACCACTTAAGAGTCTCTTTCCCCCTCTCTCTGCCTCCTCCCCCACACTGTGCACATACAAGCTCTCTCTCAAAAAAAAAAACACCAAACAAACAAAAAACCCTGCAAAAAAACAAAACAAAACAAAAAAACCCAGAAGACTTCTTGAGCTAAAAATTTCAAAGCTAATAATCTCTACTACCACACTGGTATAGTAATTAAGACAGTACCTCACAAATGCGAAGTGACCAAATATATGCTCCTATTTCGAACTAAGTTATAATTACACATACCACTACAGACTCAGATAACTGTTGATTAAAGCAACAGTCAGATGTTATGATCTGTTCTCTAAAGGGTTCAACACTATACTTGATTAATCCAAATTTCACCCAACATCAAACATTTTTCTTGCTAAGGAATGAAAGGTTACAGAATCAAATTTAAACATACTTTATTGTTTACATGAAGCAGAGTACTTGAAAGTATATGATCTCTATTTTACACACAAGGAGACCAAAAACAGGAGATGTAATGTGTAATTAGCTACAAGTGCTCCATATATTCTTAACTTACCTTCATTGGCTGAATATTTTACCAGCAGGATTCGACTTGAGCTTAAAGCAATGAATATGGTGCCTAGCAGGAATGTATACATGGTTGACAAGGAGCAGAACATGGGATGACCACAGCACTTGCTTTCCATTCCACTGTTTTTTAATTGTCTTAAAGAAAAGAACATATTCGTGAGCAACGCTGCACGCAGATAAAGCATAGCAGAAATACCACTGATTAGTGAATAACAGAAAGTAGGTAAATGTCTGGCTACAGTTATATCAAAACCAAGAAAATTGAGAAGAGAAACTATGGGGAAAAAAATGAAAGAGTCAGAATTTGATAGGACAGGAAATTCTAGAAGACAGAAAAGGCAGGGGTGCCTGGGTGCAGTCCTTAAGCATCTGCCTTCGGCTCAGGTCATGATCCCAGGGTCCTGGAATCCAGTTCTGCATCAGGCTCCCCGCTGTGCGGGAAGCCTGCTTCTCCCTCTCCCACTCCCACTCCTCACTGTCTTTCTCCCCCCCCCCCCGCCATTAATAAGTAAAATCTCTAAAAAAAAAAAAAAAGAAAGAAAGAAAAGGTAGTGCCGGATTATAAATGCCAGATTATAAATTACTATAAATGCTGCCAAAAGCAACTGACATTTTGGGACTGGAGAATTTTGCAAAAAGCAATTTAACTTCCATTCCTATTAGCAACTTTGCTCTAGAAGAAGATAATTTCAGATTTCTATTGTTCTCCTCAGTAAGCAGCTCTTCTCTAGAAAGTGGGAAAAGGGCTTGCTGGGAAATATTTCGTTACAATAATGAGCCAAATGGAAATATTCGAAACAGTGCTGTGAATTTGTACTTGGACCAGTGCTAAAAAGGTAAAAGAACTTAGAAATCAATGCCTGTAAGGTCGTCTTTGGGTTTGTCGAGGAAACTGAACTCTAGGCTCGGTAACTTCTTCAAAGCCTCCTACCGCAGGGATGGTGCACAGGGCCTGGGACGTTGGGGACAAGCAGGCTTGAGACATCAACACGAACAGCCCACCTGCGCGCAAGCGTAGAGGTCAAAGAGGTACCTCCCCTACACGAGGAAAGCAGGTTTCCCTCTACAGTCAGGGAATAGGGGTGGCGGGGTGGGGTGGGGTTGGGGGGGAGAAGCCTCCTTGTAACACATGCGCAGTAGGAATCTCGAGCGGCGCGCGCCCTCCCCTCAAACGCACGCGCACTTGTTTGCCAGCTAGGCGAGGTTACCTCTGTCGGTTCGAAGGGCTTTTAGTGGGGGAGCGCACATCCTAGAGCTGAGGCAGTAAATGTGTAGCTCCGCAGAAGCAGCAGCTTTTAGGGTCCATAGTTGGGGAAGCTATAGGAAGGAAAGAGAGGAGAAAAAGCCTCTGCCCCCGAGCCTCCTATTCCGGAACAAAAAGCCCAATAACGTCCCGACTGGGAAAGAGCGGACCTGATACCCATTGCGCAGGCGCGGTCAGTGTTACGCTTCCGGAAGGAGGGAAGAAGCGGCCTAAGCCCGCCCCAGCGCGCCCTTTCTCGCGTCACGTGTCGGGAGAGTCCTGAGTCACGTGAGGCCCAGGTGGCGGCGGTGCTACGGCGAGAGAGAGAAGGGGAAGCCGGAAGGGGCGCGAGTGAAGCCTGGGGGAGAAGACAGCTCCCGAGAAGGAGAAGGGTGCGCGTGCGCCCGCCTCTCCCCCTAACTCTCGCCTGGTCCCTGCTGTCCTTTCTTGCGGCCAGGTGACACCTAGGCCCGGTCCGCCGCCCACTGCCTGGGTGGCGAGCAGCGCGCGCCCTGCCCTCGCGATTGGCGCCGGCCGCCCCTCCCCCTCGTCCAGTCCGTCCCGTCGCGTCCCGTCTTGTCCCGTCCCTTCGGGTGCCGCCGGCCGGGTGCCGATGCGGGTCGGCTGCAGCGGGGCTTTTTTCTGACTCCTGGTCCCTTCCCCGGCCGCCCTTCCCGCCCCGTCGCGGGGCCGGCCGCTTCTCCGGCCCCAGGATGCAGAATGTGATTAACACGGTGAAGGGAAAAGCACTGGAAGTGGCTGAGTACCTGACCCCGGTCCTCAAGGTAAGCCAGGCCGGGCTTGCCAGGGGCTGTCAGGTACACGCTCAACTCCGCAGGGATTGAGGACCCGGCACCGGAAGGGACACCGTGTTTTCCGGCGGGGAAAAGTGTAGGAAGGTAGTAAGGGAGGGACACAGAAAAGGGTGCAGCCCCACTGAGGTCTTACCCAGCTGTTCTCTAGGTTTTCGGGCTCCTCAGGTAAACTTGGAGCGACGTTGTGTGCGCATTGCTGTCGCCACCCGTCAGAACCCGGCGCATCTGGGTACGTCAAGTTGGAAGGTGGTCGGCCGCTAAGTGGATTTCAGAACGTTAAATCTTAACATTGGAAAGCCTTTTAAACTTTTTAAACAAGGGTTTTGCTTACCTTTTTAAAAACGAAATCAGAATTTGGTACTAAAATGACATGTCACTGTTTGCTCTCAAATTTCATAGAAAGTCTCATAATATAATAATTGTAATATTATAATAATTAGGAGCTTGAAAAAGTAAGTTGTGACTGAGGTCCCCTCTTAGATTTCAGAGGAACAAGGTGAATGGCAACATTATCTCTGTCAGCTAACCCAGCTAACAGGCAAAGCTTCCCTTTCCGAGTTTTTAAAATAGCCGAAAAACTATTTGTAAATCCTGGACTTGATTGATAATAAGCAGTATTATCCTAGATATATTTACTCGGTTTTTTTGGTTTCTTTTGTCAATCATACAGCGTTTTTAAAGTAAAAGTTGTAATAGATTAGCTGTTTTAACAGTGACTTTAATTTTCAGAGATAAACTTCTAGAAGTACATTCAAGTTTTTAGTCATTGTAACTTTTTCCTTTCTGATAAGTGAGCAATGAGAATACATGAATAAGGAGTTCTTGCTTAAGTGCTTTTATTTGTTTTTTCAGCTTTCAATGAAAATTTTACAGATCTTAACTGTGGGGATGAAATATCCTTGGATGTGGTTGGTCCTATTTATAAAAAGTTATTTTAGTATGCTAAGAAGAATAGTGGATAGTTTTACTTTGCTCCCTTTCCATGACAAAGGGAAATAATTAGTCGTGTATTTTTTTATATTTATTTCTAAGACTGATTTTAAAATGATACCTTGTTGGGCCAAGTTTAAAACAAAAAAAGGGAAAGTTTATAAATGAAAATTCCAGTTCTTGCTATGCTTATATATTTTTTTACTGTGAAATTCGTTGTGTTTAATATTAGTCAACTTTGAAATTGAAAATAATTTTGATGTTTGAATCAAATGATTCTTTTGCATGTCACTTTTCAGAAACATGTCTTCCTAGATATTCAGCATTCAAATAATACACGATTGTTAAACTCTTTAGTTTCAGAGAGAAGAGTAAAAAAAAAATTCCCAAATTAAATATTACGCTAATGTTTTAGGTGCGCATGGGTGGCTCAATCGGTTAAGTGTCTGCCTTCCCCTCAGGTCATGATCCCAGGGTCCTGGGATGGAGCCCCAAGTCTGTCTGTCTGCTCAGCAGGGAGTCTGCTTCTTCCTCTCCCTCTGCCTGCAGCTCCCCCTGCTTTTGCGCGTGCGCCCATGCTCTGTGTGTGTGTGTGTGTGTGTGTCTCACTCTCTGTCAAATAAATAAATGAATAAAATCTTTAAAAACAAACAAACTTGTTTTACTAGCCAGTTGTATTTTATTGAACTTATAACAGGATTATGTTTTGAGTAATCATTTTACTTACTCTCCAAACTGAAAAGTGTTAGCTTGTCAGTATATACTTATCAGTATGTATTTTCAGTAATAAGGAAAGCAGAATTATTGACCATTTCCTTTCCCGTCCCTGTTTAGAGAGAGAATCCTTGTATTTTCCTACTAGACATAAGAAGCAAGGAGGAAAAACTAAATCCTTTGGAAAGAAACAATGACTTAGCAAGTAGAAATTTAAGAAAAGTCATGGCACAGTAAAAACCAAAGTCCTTACATGATATTCAAGCCTCTACTTAATTGGTAGAGGTCCTTATCTCAACTGCTACTTCATTCCTTGCTCACTTTTGCTTGAGCCAGTCTGACCTCTTTTTTACTCCATTAAATACTCTCTTGCCTCAGGTTTTTGTATTCGCTGCACTATCTGCCTAAAATGCTCTTTTACAGCCTTCTGGCTTGTTCATTTTAAGGTCACTGCTCAGTAGTCACCTATCAGTGAAACCTTTGTTTTCTCAACCAACCTATTTATTTATTTGTTTTAGTTTTTGTTTTTGTTTTGTTTTTTTTTTAGTTTTAGAGAGGTGGGAGGAGGGAGGGAGAAAGAAACTCAAGCAGATTCCACACCCAACATGAAGCCCAATGCAGGGCTTGATTTCATGATCCTGAGATCAGACCTGAGCTGAAACCAAGAGTTAGATGCTTAACCGACTGAGCCACCCAGGCACCCCTATTTTTTTTTTAAAGATTATTTATTTTAGAGAGAGAGTGCCTGTATGTGTGAAGAAGGGGAGCAGAAGGAGAGGAATACAGAGAATCCTTAAGCAGACTCCCCCCTGAGCATGGAGCCTGCCATGCCTTGGGGCTCCATCCCAGGACCCTGAGATCATGACCTGAGCAGAAAGCAAGAGCTGACCACCTAACCAACTGAGCTACCCAGGCGCCCCACCGTCCTAATTTAAATAGCCATCTCTCTCCTCCACCCCTGGCTAGTTTCCTTGCTGCCTCATTTTTTTCCTTGCAGTTTTCATTTGGATTTCCTCACTCCACTAGAGTTTAAACTCCTTATGAGGACAAGGAAGAGTTTGGTCTATTTTATCCACTCCTATATCCCCATTACTTCAAATAGTCCCTGGCATATAATGGTTATTTGGTAAATACTTGTTGAATGAATAATCATCAATGAATCCTTCCATTTTTGTAGCCTGTACTACAAAATCTTACATTTAATTTAAAAATTAGAAACATCTGGTAAATAGCATCTTTGCTTTAGACGAGAAAATATTGTATCAATATCCTGGAGATAATAATGGGAAAGGATTAAATGATTTATGACTCTTAGATTTGGTTTCCAATGTTACTCAATTGAAATGAGATGTTGAAGATGTTGGCTGAATAGTAAGATGTCCCTAAACATTTTTAAAACATTTTTACTGTTCTGTAAAATAAAGGTATTTGGTCATTTCACAAAATCATTGTATGGCTTAATGTTTTTCCAAAGAGCTTTGCTCTGTTAAAGCGATGATCAAATTGTAATTATTTTAATGTCAGTTTCTTTCATTAGACTTGTATATTCTTTGGGATTAAGGTACCAGTGATAGATTCTTTTTTTGTATGTGCTCTTTTGCCTGGAAGGGTGCCAGGCAAATACTTGCCCACAAACATTTTTAATTTGAAAGTGAAAGAGTATAATACATTGTTCTTTTTGTTTTCTTTAGGAATCAAAGTTTAAGGAAACAGGTGTTATCACCCCAGAAGAGGTGAGTGTTAAAGATATTCTGAAGCTATTATATTTTATAATAATATTTTTCTGGGAGGTTTTTCTTATTTATAAGAAAACATCTTAAACTTTAATCTTGATTCTTTTGGCTATATTAGAAATTTAAAAGGGATTTCTACTTCCCATAAGAGGATGTAACTTCCCTCTCAGTTTGCCACTTCTCATATTTCTTTGTAGTTCCTCTTTATTTAGAAATGGAGGTGGGAGAGGGAATGGAAAAGATTCTGATGGTCATTTACCCTTCACTCATATTTGTGTTATATTGAGGCTATACAATGGGCTCTGTGGTGTTTGCTGTTGTCTTGCCTCTGTTTACATCAAACATGAGTTTTTGTGGTTTTCATTCGTAAACTTTGTCTCATTGCTTGGGTATTAAATTTTCTTTCAGTATTTAGCTAAAATATTTTATTGCTACATACTTAATGCTGATTTTTTTTTCTCACAATTCTTTTACTGTTTCTGCTAACCAAGTAATGTTGAATCTGCTTAGTGCTGAAACTGATGTCTATTTTATAGGCGAGTTGTGTTTTATTGAACTTTTAACATAGAACTTTGTTTTGAGGAATCATTTTACTTGTTCACCAAATCTATATAATAAAAGCTTTTTTTTTCCTTTAGGTAGTTCATTCTGTTATCCTTTGAGAAATAAATACTGTTCTAAACATCTTCTTACATTCTAGTTTCCTCTATAGTTATGGTTGCATCAGACTTATTTTTTAGTCTTAATAAATAGCAAAGAATTTATTTAAGTATCACCTTTAACTTATACCACTCATTGGCAATAGAACTTTACTTACTGTTTTGAAAGAAACATTTTGAATTGGGGCACATTTTATGATCTGGCTGTTGCTGTAAATTCTAAGACCTCAAGCCTAAAAATTAATGGATCCTTCAGTTTTCAACTGTGATGGAATCTCTTGAGTCCCAAATCTTTGTGAATTCTGAGAATGGTGTGCTGAATTAATCTGTTATCTAAAAATATCTTTATTTTTAGTGAAGACACATGGTGGTATAGAAAGAACATCGGAGATCTGCCTTCTAGACCTATTTCTCTTAATTTCTTCTTTTCTGATTTGTGCAAAGCTAAGCTGTGACACAGGCCTCATGTTTCCTTGTCTGTAAAATGAGGGGTTTTGTCTAGACATTGTCTAAAGGACCTATTCTGTCTTAGGCACAAAGAGTTTAATACCTGGAATGCCACATAAAACTAAGTTTTTTGTTTTTTTTTTTCCTTTAAAGATTTTATTTATTTATTTGACAGAGAGAGATTACAAGTAGGCAGAGAGGCAGGCAGAAAGAGAGGAGGAAGCAGGTTCCCCAGCGAGCAGAGAGCCCGATGCGGGGCTCGATCCCAGAACCCTGGGATCATGACCTGAGCTGAAGGCAGAGGCTTTAACCCACTGAGCCACCCAGGCGCCCCTAAAACCAAGTTTTGATATTGTTAACTTTTCTTGCCAAACAGAGGTGTAATTTAGATTTGGTTCTTAAAACTATCTGTAATCAGGAGCAGGGATGGAAGTATGCTTTTCTTCTTGCACTCTTTGGCTTTATCTATGGGAGGATGACTAATTGGTAAATAGATGGTTGACGTTAGAGATGCAAGTCTGTGGTCATTGGATAGATTTATGCTGTTTTAAAACAGCTACTAACCATAGAATGAATAACACTTTTAAGTAGTTTATGAATTTCCTTCTTTTTTTAAAAAATGCAAGGCAAAACTAGGTCAGTTGGGTACCCACCCCATATGCTGGATTAAGATAGAGTACAGTTACTGGATTGAGTTAGAATGAGTCCAGAGGACAGAAAACAAGAGATAATTTGCTTTTGATAATAGATAGAGTTGATCTATTTATTTGTTTTCTCTTACTGTTTCTGGGCTTCTGACCATTATCTTCCAGCTCTCTCTGTTTTCTTTGGAAGTACTGTGTTTAAAAGAGGTGTAGGCATTATCGAATACAGAATTGCCTGACTAAAATTACTTTAATATACATACATAGGACTTAGGTAGAGTATTAGTAGTAGAATAGCTTGAAGGGTAAAGTTGCTGCCCAAAATGTTAATAACTGGTTTTATCTTGGAGTTACTCAGTATTGTATGATATTTAATCACCAAGAGAAAGCTGCTGCAAGTGATACTGAGAATTGAGAAATTTGAGTCTGCCTCATGTTTTGTTTCATTTGAGCATATGAAGCCTGCAATAATGACCATTGCTAATGAGGGCAGATGTACACATGTACTAATTATCTGCGCAATTCTTTGTTCTTTAGAGTTTTTCTTACCTTCTGGTGTTTTGTTATTTTTAAGGAATTTTAATTTATTTTTTAAATAATCTCTACACCCAGTGTGGGGCTGAAACTCACAACCCCAAGATATGAGTTAGATGCTCTGCCATCTAAGCTAGCCAGGTGCCCCTATTATTTTTTTAATAGTTGCTCCTGGAGGTATCAGGGAATAAAATATTAGAGTGTTGTGACAAGGCAGTATCATTAAAGAATTTTTAAATTTTTAACTCTTTGTTTTGTTTACATTTTGTTGAATTAAATTCTACTTTCTTGGTAACCACGGAGTTGAAGGTAGCATCTGGTTACAGTGACCTAAAATGCTTAAAACTTGGGGAGGGAGTATTGTTTTCACTTGGGTTTTTGTCTTTACCTAACTAGTTTAAATAATAATAAGATTCTTTGAAATAAAAGAACAGAAACATTTGAAAAGTTGCTGTTGAGAATATGCTGCTAAATCTTGTTAATGTATCTTCTTGAAAGAAATTACTCTTAGAAAACTTACTTTATAAAATTTTACTCTCATATGAAAGTAGAGTATTATATATAGACATTCTTTTCTGAGACAACATTGGAAGATTAAAGATACTGTATTTTTTTTTTTGCTGTGTAATTAACCATGAACAATACATGAATTTAAGTTAGAGCTATTATGAAATAGAAGTAATTGGGAAAGTATGTGTGGGTATTGCCTGAATTGGGACACTGCAGTTACACTTAAGAGACTTTCTTTCATTTTCCGCTCTCAAGAATAAGCAGGATTTCTGTCTTACAGAAATATCAGGTCATGCTCATGTATAATGGAAATTCTCAGAAGGTTAAACTCTTTCTTCCTGAGTCTGTTTTTGATTCCTGAAGAAAAACAAAAACTTGTGCAGTGTTCAACCTGCCCAGAAAGTCTATAAGGTGTAAGAGGATTCAGTTTGCTTCTAACTTTTCCCATTGTTTGGCATTACATTTGTCACTCTTGTTAATGTGAAAAAGCTTACAAAATGGGCTGTTACCTGAACTTAAAAAAAAAAGAGAAATGTGCACTATGATGTCATAAACTTCTTACATCATAGGCCTGTATCATTTTCTCAAAGATCTCCATTGAGTTTTCAGCCCCTAGCAGGAATCTGTCTTCATCTTATTTATCCATAAAATGGTTTTTTTGAAATTTTAAGTCTGGCAGTGTTACTTTTATTCATTTCATGATGTTGTATCCTTTTGGCATTATTTAATCCAATTTAAAAATTGAATTTAGGGGCGCCTGGGTGGCTCAGTCCTTAAGGGTGTGCCTTTGGCTCAGGTCATGGTCTCAGGGTCCTGGGATCGAGTCCTACATCGGGCTCTCTGCTCAGCAGGGAGCCTGCCTCTCCCTCTGCCCTTCCCCCTGCTTGTGTTCATTCTCTCTCTCTCTCAAATAAATTAATTAAATCTTTTAAAAATAAATAAATAAATAAATAAAAATTGAATTTAAAATCAATAGCACTCAATGTTTTTTTTCTTCCAAAATTGAAATTTTGTAGATGTAAAAAATTTTGCAGTTTTAATAATAATCAAGAGCCATCAAAGTGGTAGAACAGGTTTGGTGCTGTTTGCATTTATATGATTATTGGGTATCAAGCTTACATGCGACAATCACTTCAGTATTTTATCATCTTATATTCAGTGATGTTCAGTTTTTCTTTTTCCTTTTTCTTTTATATTCCTTTTAAATCCTGAACAGTTTGTGGCAGCTGGAGATCACTTAGTCCACCACTGTCCAACATGGCAATGGTAAGTAATCTTGAGTCAGGAATATAAATTAGTAAAATGTATGACTTTATAATTGCAGCAGTTTGCAAAATGGATTAGGGCATGAACTTTAGAATGACCAATTTAACTCTGTTCTAGTAGATTTTTCTGTTAAGCAGTGTGACTGTGATACTTAAAATAAAATAAAGGCATACTTAAAATAAAATAAAGGCATACTTAAAATAAAATAAAGGCTGACTGAAAAATTGGCTGTTACACCTATTTTGGTTTGCTCTGTTAGAATAAAAGATAGACATTTTTAAGATAAATGCCTTTACTTCCTTTATTAGTATTCCCTTTCTCTATAGTGTCTAGGTCTGATTTTGTGGTGGATCTTTAAAAAATAATGTTCAAGACCAGCTCATTTTTTTTCAAACTAAAATGTCTACTGAATATTTTTATAACATTAATAAATCCAGATATTTTGCAAAGCCTTAGGCTTTTTAATCATAAGACTTTCTATAAGGTTCAAAGTATGCTCCCATTTTAGGAATTGGCTGAAAAGGAAGGTTCATGATACTCATTAAAGTTTGTGACTGGAAATCTGCTTGGTAATAGAATTTTTACATTTTTTGTTTTTTCATTAACTTTTTTAATTGTAAAAGTAACGTAAAAAAGTAATTTAAGCAACTTACCAGATCTTATGACATATTTTAAGTATTCTGAATAATAAGAGGATGTTTTAAAACAAATGCTATTTCATTACGTTCAAGAACTTAGGGTAAAACCACATGACTATGGCTGAGAAAGTGATCCTAGTACTGGCAGAGCTATTTTAATTAGGCTAGATTGTTTTGGAATTATCATCTTGTTTGGATATAAATAGTTCAACTTGTTATATTCTTTTTTCTTTTCATTATAATTCCCTTAATGACACTTTTTCAGTTGTGGTTGAAAGGTATAGTTTTAATTTGGGAACAGAGGTTCTAAACTTAATGAAGTTAGAACTGATAATGCTTTCCTTCATATTCAAAGAGCTTAAATAGTTAAAACTATTTTAAGCCAAAGTTGGAGCTCTCTTTTATCTGTGGCCTATTCTGTTCTCAATTTTTGTATTTGACTCATAACCCAAAATAGTTTTATTGCTTTTTATCAATTGTTCTTATCTTTCAGAACAGTTTCTTAATGTACCAAGAAAGACCAAAATGTCAGTTTCATTTATTTTTATGCCCTTGTCTTCCTTATGTGCATTTCTATTTCATATTTACAATCGAGTTAATATCATAGCAGCTCTCTGATGATTTAGTAAGGGTGATTGATTTTTTTGAATTATAAATTACCTATTAAAATTATATTTGGCTTCATTCTAGTCTATAATTTTTTATGTATTTCAAGTCAAATAGGTATATAAAATTAAAATTAATACCCATTTTATAAAAGGAACTAATTTGGGATTTTCTTCAATATAATAAACATTTTCTTCAGATTTCTTTGTGATAGTCCTTATTTGTCTGATTAGTTCAGACGTACAATTTATAGTATTGTTACAGAAATATGTTATATGGACAGGATAGTTTCACTTTATGAATTGTGATAGTTGAGATAATATTTAGAATTCACCTATACCCTACTCCGGTGTCCACACTTCTGACTAAAATGTAGGGGCCAAAGGAACATTTCATTTTAAACCTGTGCTAGTAACAGGTTATTTCCATATAGTTTCATGTCTACAAGTGTCATCATGACTGTAGTGTATGTTCTTCACTCAGAACCTCAGGCATTGCCATGTCATTATTGATTTTGACACTTGAGAATGGTCTAAAGAAGTCTAGAAGGCTACTAAGATAGTAGGTCATTTTCTGGCTTTATCTTGTGCTCATATCTATGGTTTCAACTTTAGACTGAAGCTTTGATAAAGCAGATTTTTGTTCAGATGTTTGTGACAGATAACACATGCCCCTCCGTCTCTGGCCAGTTCCACTAGGTACCTACAGAAGAATCTTTGAACAAATTATTGGTAAGATAATCTAGAGTAGTTATGAAAAATCAGAAATGGTCTAGCTGCTTCTGACACACAGAGACTGCAGTGTAAGAGCAGGAGCCATGGATTCACTTGCTCTTCTATATTCTGGTTTTCTGACCTTGAGCAGTCTGACTTTTTTAAGCTAAAATGGGGACGTTAATATTACCTCTTAGGGTTCTGAGGAGTAAATAAGAATAATGCATGTTAGAGTTCTACGTCGTAGACTTAGCAAACACTCAGTGAAAGGTTTTTTTTTTTTTTTTCTGTTTTCAGTCATATTTTTAATATTATCATGTTGTGATTCAAAGCATCTTTTTTCTCTTTGTTCCAGTTTTAATCGAGTGGCAGGAACAGGGATTTTGCCAGCCACCTACTTTGTTATGTAATGTCCTACAGATATTTTTCTGCCTCCTCTTGATCTGAAGATGAGCAGTACTTGAGAATTAAAAGTCTGAGATTATACTCCCTAGGGAACAATGTTTTCTTTTTGTTTAGAGGCAAACATAATAGTTGCTTAATAGTTCTATATTATTCTGTCTTTTTTGTTTGATATTTAATCTAAATTCTCTTAGGTCTCTCTGAGTCTCTTAGCACATTTCACTTATAATGCTATGCTCTTCCATACCCTAACATACATCACTTAACGGCATCCTTCTGAAACTAGTCCTAAAACAATTTTCTCAGGAGTGTGGATTGTGTAGTTTTGATATTTACATATGATATCTTCTGTTCTGTCTTTGCTTTTTAAAATAGTTCTTGTATTTTGGTGCTTTATGCTCTTTTTAAAGGGCTACTGGGGAAGAATTGAAAGTGAAGGCATACCTACCAACAGGCAAACAATTTTTGGTCACCAAAAATGGTAAGAATTATATTGCATATATTAGTAAATTTTACACAGAGTTATATTTTTAAAAAATAACAGAAAAAAGTTAGCTTTTTTTTTTTTTTCAAAGATTTATTTGAGAGAGACAGAGAGAGAGAGAGAACAAAAGAAACGAGAGAATCTCCAGCGGGCTCCTGCCGAGTGGGGAGCCTCATGTGGGGCCCAATCCCAGGACCCTGAGATCATGACCTGAGCTAAAACCAAGGGTTGATGCTTAACCAACTGAGCCACTCAGGCACCCAAAACCTTAGTATTTACTGATCTTAATTTATGATTGAAGCCGTAGAAAAATTTGGAAATTTGATGAAACTCTGGGTTCTATTGCTAGAGTATTTTTTTCTTTATTTCATTTTTACCTCCTTCCTTTTTGTTGCTACTTTTTGCCAAAAAAGGTCTAGTTTTAAGATGTGGAAGGAAAGGACCCCAGCAAATTTGGAATTTGGAATTGCAGTTGCCTTTTTTTTAAAGTTGACTTTATAATTACAAACTTTTTAGCTATTTGATTTTGATCTTCTTTAGACATAAACATTTGTCATGAAAAATGAAACTGATACTATCTTTGACATCTAAAAGTTCCAGGCTAGAGATTTATTATCCATTGTGTCTTTGAAAGATTGTCTTTAGGAACAAAAAATGTTTTTTAAACTACTAGTTTCTCATTTATGAAGTTAATTTGAAAACAGCTTGAAAAGGTTGGTATAGTCCCTATCAGATCACATAAAGTGCATTGATTTTTTTCTAATCTATTACAGAAAGGGAAAATATGCATAACACATCAGTTTTCTTTCCTACAGCATATGTCTTATTAGAATTGATCGTTTATATCCTTCTTGTTTTTTAAAAAAATCAAGAGGTTAATAGTCATTTCTGGGCTCTACCTCATCGTGGTTTTACATTATAATTGTTCAGTTTTAGACTTAAGTGAATAAACCTGTTAATTGACACATATACCATATGAAAAACTTGGCTCCAGTATCGTATAAGATGGTAAAATGTAGCAGTTTAGTGAATTTTTACATTGGCTTATCCATTATAAGTGCCTGAAACTTAAATGAATTATGAAATACTTATTAAAACTTAATATAACATTGCAAACTGGAGGTCACCTCTACCACACCTGAGAATGACAGGTGGTCCCTTCCTGTTTTGAGAGTGAAGCTATTAGAATAAGGTTTTACTATTCATTAGCCTGAAGTTGAACAGTATCATCTCTGGCTCTAGCCTGCTGTTCTTCAGAGACCATCAGGGTAAAGAATACATAGAAAATTTCCTTTCTACTTGTGTTCTGACAAAGCTATTTAGGGAAAGATAAACCTGATCATTAATACGTCTGTGGGCTAAATACAACTTTTTAATCACTTTTATTAGAAGTGAAATATAATATTTCCTTAAAATGGAATAAATTATCTTTTTTCTAATAGATTTATATGAAGCAAATTAGGTGCTAGTAACTGTACTTGTCATTTTTTTTTTGTAGTGCCATGCTACAAGCGGTGTAAACAGATGGAATATTCAGATGAATTGGAAGCTATCATTGAAGAAGATGATGGTGATGGGGGATGGGTAGATACTTATCATAACACAGGTAAGAGGAGAATAGAATACCTATATTAGTTTAAGTTGTTTTAAACATTTTCTATCTTTTATTACAGTGTTGATTGAAAAACAACAAAAACAAAGGATACATAAGGCACAGTTGTCCCGATAGACTTTTTTTTTTCCTGAAAAGAAGCAGGAAGACAAATTGGAAAAAAAGAAAAAATGCCCTTGGAGTATACCAAATTTCTCTAGTACTGCTACTTTAGTAGCAATTTGAAAATACCTGTATCATTTTCTTTATTTCTAAAATAAGAAGGATAGAATTGCTGAGTATGCATACAGCTTGCTTTAGAATTCCTTATTTACATGTCATTCCATTGCTGGATGATGAGCTTTAGGACAGGAACTATATGTGTTTATTTTACTCAGAGACCTGACATTTTAGAGTAGTTAATAATTATTTGTTGAATGACTGTAAGAGGATTGTAAGGACCACACTCCTTAGGTAGAGAGTCACTGTCGTATCCTCAATATCTATCACAGTAATCTGGTACAGAAGTTGTTCAGTAAATTTGTGTTAAAAGAATTGACTAAATTCAAGCCTTTTGTAAGTGTATGTTTGCAGAAGCTGTTTGTAAGTCTGAAGATGAATTTTTATTTCAAGTCCTAAAAACCTAGTTTGCCACTATGTTTATATAACTATGTAAATGTACATTAGCATATGCTGCTATGGCTATACTAACTTAGCCATACTAACTTAGCTATACTAACTTAGCTATAGCAGCATATATTAATCTGCATTTACATAGTTACATAAATATATTATATAAAGTACTATGAGTTAATGTTAGTTCATAGTTAAGTATAAGTTAATAGTTAATTTGCATAGTTATATAAATGCCATTATGACCTAATTTTAATGAGGAAAACGTGTCCTGAGTTTAAATTGAGTATACTAAAAAATAAGTTTTCTCCCTCGAAGTCCTAGAAAGTATACCAGAAGTAGTACTAGAACAAGGTTTCTCAGCCTTAGCCCTACTAACATTTTGCGCCACGTGATTCTTTGATGTAGCATTTTCTGTACATTGCAGAGTGTTTAGCAGCATCTCTGGGCTCTGCCCACCAGGTACCACTAGTATTCACCCAGTTGTGATAACTCAGAATCCCTCAGACAGTGCCAGATATTCCATGAAGGGCAAAATTGCTGCCATCAGTTGAGACCCACTGCAGTAGTCAGAGGACTAAGTAATCTGCTCAGGATAAACTTCCTTCTGAAGTTAGTTTTCCCTCTACTTTTAAAAAAGGACACTATCATGTGTTTGTGATGATATAGGCATAGATTCAGGACTTGGCCTTCTTGATTTGAAATTTGTTTGTTTCTTGATGGTTGAGTGTTAATGTCAAGGCCTTGAGAAAATAGTAGATTGAACAATTTTTTTAAATGATTTCAAAAAATCATCCTATTGCCCCCACTGAGAGACTGGTAGATGGACTTTTTATCTTTTGACCTTTTCGAAATTGTTCAGCTGCTGTGCTTTAGTTTTCCTGTGGTGGAAGATGTGGGCAGTGGACTAACTAACTAGAGCCCTTAGTTATAGCACTGTGTTTCTAGTGTCAAGTAAATGACTTACTCTGATGTCTGGTTGTATTCTGTTTCTTAATCACTAGCTCAAAATCTAGGTGCGTATTTACAAAGGCATTCATTACAGAAATAAGTAGGCGTCAGTATGATTGGATTGATGAAAATCTATTACAGAAATTCAAGAATTGAAAAATGTCTGCCCTGCTGGAGAGCTATCCTTAGAATTTTAGTTTAAATTATATTGTGATTTGATTAAAACACTGCTTCCAATTAACTTAGGAGGTCATGTGCCTGGTTCCTTATTCACCTCAGTTCTCTTTGCTTCATCCTTGCTTTTCATAGGTTTCTTTTATTTCTCTTAGCCCTTGTATTGGTCATGGTTCTCCAGAGACACAGAAAAATTGGATGTGTATATAGATACAGGTATATAGGTATAGGTAGATTTATTTTGAGGAATTGGTTTACACGATTGTGGGAGTTAGCAAGAATGCAATTCACAGGATGAACTGACCAACAGGCCGAAGATCCAGGTGAGGATTGATTGTTTCAACTCAAGTCTGAAGACAGTCTGAAAGCAGAATTCTTTCTTTTTCCTGAGTACCTAAATGTTTCCTTAAAAGGCCTTCAGCTGATTGGATGAGGCCCACCCATGTTATAGAGCATAATCTACTTTATTCAAAGTCTCTGAATTTAAATGTTAAAATCTAAAAAACACCCTGACAGCTACATCCTGACTGGCATTTAACCAAGCATCGGGACACGATAACCTAGCCAAGGTGACATAAAATTAATCATCACAGTACTTAGAATGTTACTCTCATTAGAGTCATTTGAGCTTTTTTTTCCTTTGCCACTATGTCCTCCTACTCTTAGAAGAGTCTGGTTTAGTCAGATACTATTACATTATTATATTTGGATGGATTAAAGAGGCTTATTTTGTTTTTATCTATGTATTGGATTCAGTGAATCATTTGTAATACCAATTCATTGTGCTAAGATTTGGGTTTTATTGTTATGAAATAATCAGATCTATTATGTAGTAATTTATAGAAAAACTATGAGATAAAAGCTTTATGTTAGAACTGTGGATTTTGACATTTTCTATTAGTGAAAGTGAGTTATTCTTTAGGTTGGAGATTTTGAACAGATATATAAAGGTTTTAGAAGATTAACAAAGGGGCAAAGCTTATTTTGTATGTAGGGTTGTTTTTTTTTTCATTAATGTACTTCATCCTGTTGAATTTTCGAATTAAAAACAGTGACATGTATTTTGAGTTAGAAATATTATTTAGCTGAGTTGTGGTGCCCCCATCTGCTTAGTGCCACCTTCATTGACACAAGTAGGTTCAAGGTAGTTGCTTAATGAGGAGCAGTGAACAGAACATTGAACTAAAAGTTAGCACATGTGGATTTGAATCCTGATTTCTTCACTAACCATGAGACTCAAGTAAGTTATTTCATCTCTGGAGACTTCGTTTCTTCAAAGGGAGAAATGATTGACTAATTACCTCAAAGGATAGTGTTTGTAAGGCTGAAATAAGCTATGGAAACAGTAAAATAGAAAACCCCATATAAATGTGATATGGTATTGCTACTTCTGGATGTCCTAGATTTCTGAAACAAATAACATTAGTATCTCCTTGAGAAAATTTTGATGTGTTTTTGAATAAAAATAAAAGAGTCCTATAGTCTAATGTGTTCACTTTGAGAATGAATATGTATTGGATAGAGACTCATACTGGGAAAGTAAATGAGGAATAGTAAATGAGTGATAGAGTAGAATATAATTCATAGTAAAATATCACATTGCTGTTTTTTTATTTCAATTTAAAAAGTGCTTTTGGTTTTACTCCTTTTAGAGTTCCTTTATAAAATGCTACTAACATTGCCTCCTTCTTTCAGAGCAGTTGTGAGAATTTAGGTAATTTTAAGCATTTATATATTGCTTGAATCTGGTAAATGAAAGATGTTTACAATTTTATTTCAGTTTTTTTGAATTTTAAACAGGTATTGCAGGAATAACTGAAGCAGTTAAGGAGATTACATTGGAAAGCAAGGTACTGGTTAATTAGTTACATTTGTAAATTCAGTGACATAATTATTTGTGTGTGTATGTATGTGTATGTGTATGTATGTATATATATATATATATATATATATATTCTTATTCAAACTGATTATTTTCAAGCTTTTTAAAATTCCAGGTGTTTTTTTCTTCTCTCACTTTCCTATATCAAAGCTACTGTTTCCCAGCCTTATTTTTTTAGTCTCTTGTATGGTTAAAAAATTTTTTTTGAGATTGTAACTGGTAAAAACTACTAATTTTCACCAATTGGGAAGGCTCCTAGGCTAGTTTAAAAAAATAGCTTTTTATTTTTAAGTACAAGTACCAAATGTTCTGTAAATGGAGGCTTTTGAGGTTTATATACTACGGTTTCTTAACTTACTGCTATTTTGAATGGATGTTTTTGTTTTTGAAAATTTTTAAGGTAAAACTTTAACATCATCCAAAAAATAGTGTATTTTGACTGAGTGAAAGCTAAATCAGTTAGGTTTTATTGTATGGTTTATTATGGGGAGGGGAGTAAAATCTGTAACTGGGTGAAATTTTTCTGCTTGAAAATTTTCTATTCATACTAGAAAATGATTGCAGTTGTTTTCTTATATTTATATTTGTTTGAAGTGATTTGAAAAGAATACAAAATGCCTTTACCCTTATCTTTTCTTAATTATTTTGTTAACAGATCTCTTTGAGGATAGAATATTTGGACAGAGTAATTGACTTTCTTTTGTCCTTATGAAACATTTACTACAAGAGTTAGTAGTTTAAGATACTAGTCTTTTGTGTGTTTTTGTCATTTGGAACTTCTGGGATTCATAACTGGGTCTTAACAGGAAGTGTTAGAAACTAATCAAGTGTTTTTCGTTTTTTTTCAATGTACAATTTTATGCTTGCTAGGGATTAAGTTTTAGTTAATTGGCCTGAAAATTCCTCCTTCTGAAATTCTAGTTTTTGGAGAATTTGAACAACTAAAGAGAAATCACCAAAATGGCTTTTGCTCCTTCAGAAAATCTTGTTTGCTCCAGCCGTTAATTGTATATACTTCAGACTTTGGGAATGATAAATGGCAGAGTCGTGTGGATAGCATTTGTTGATAGGTTTATGGTAATTCAAGAACTTCTTAAAAATGCAATAATGGTTAATATGGTACTTGGTATCCCACTTAACATCCTTATATCATACTAAAGGGTGGCTGCTTAGAATAATGTACAACTTGAATGACTTTCCTGTCATTTCCTATTTAATCTAAAATTTACATTATTTTTTATAATTTCTTAAAATACTTGTTCAGACCCAAGTATTAATCTTTCTTATTGGTTTCTACTGTATTCTTCTGTTTCAAGTATGATCACCATAACATCAACATGATTAAAATTTCCCTTAATGATTAGTTTGTTAGATACTGGCTTATCTAATAATTACCCAGATACTATCGTCTATGGTTTCACATTTCGGGTGTGGTAATGATAACATACTACTTAAGTTTCTAGTGGTAAATGGAGTCTTCTCTAAGTAAAATTGTAAATTAGGTGCAACTAATGTGCAGTTTTTTTTTACTTTACTACTACTTTTTTTTACTTTACTACTTTACTACTACTTTACTACATTGACTTCAGATTTTTAGAATAATTGATTTTGTGAAATGATAATTATGTATTAGGCTTATCTTTGGTATTATTCTTTATTATAGTGCAAATATGGTTTAAAAAATGAACTGAAATCTTACATGTTATAATAACTGTAAAGTCTGATAATTTTACTTAATTCAGCCTAAAATATTGTTCACAAATTAGAATATGTTTCACTTATAATAGTTTAACTATTTACTAATAATTTGTAGGTTTAACTTACAAATGTATTGTGATTTACAAATATGTATTTTTTTTCTCCTTTAAATTATGTATGTAAATTATAACTCTGAACCAGTTTCCTAATATTAATGAATTGGTTAAACAAAAGTACTATTTTTTGGAAGCGCAAAAATTGTTAAATTGTTAGCTTAGGTGATTCTTGGTGCTTCTATGATATTTTTTATATTTTTCAGTGACAGCACTTAGCACATCACTTTTCATATTTGGTTTATGGGTTTGTCATCTCCACTGGAATAGGAGTTTCTTGATGATAAGAACTGTCTTTACCACTCTTATTTTCTCAGTGGTTTGCACGGTGGTGACACATGAATGTTGGGTGTTTGAACTAATGGACATACTTAAGTGACTTTAAATATAATTTATTTCAAAGGACAGTATAAAAGTTCAGGATTGCGCAGCAATATGTGAGGAGGAGGAAGAAGAAGATGAAGGAGAAGCTGCAGATATGGAAGGTATTTATGTTCTAGATTTTCTTTAATCACACTAGAATGTTGATTTTGGAATATTTATAATTGAAGTGGACAAGAATTGTACTCCATCGAGTTCTAGATTTTAACATTAAACAGCCTAGAGAGAATTTTGTTTAGTTTAAATTTAGTTAGTGCGGAGCAGTCTTGGACTGTTGTACTTTACCTAGGACATAGCCTTGAAAGCATTCTTTACAGTGGGATACATCTTAGGCATAAATCTTTAATGCAGTTAAAAGTTTGAAGATGCAGATTCTTAAGCTAATTCTTAAAAACTATTTCAGAGCAGCACAAAGTTTGCTCATGTGTTGTGTATTTTCTTTTCTTTTTTCTTTTCTTTTTTTTTTTTAACCAAATACATAGAATTTATGGTGAGATAGAAATGTTCTCTAGCATGCAGAAGTGGAAGATGGTGCCAAGTATAGTTGAAGCACCAAAATAGCAAGTAGTGTTTGTGGATGAGGAGGTGACACATAGCCAGATTGCCAGAGTAGCCTTGATTCAAAGTACCTTTTCTTCTGTTTGTTTTTTTGTTAGAGAGGGAGAGAGAATACAAGCAAGGGGGAGAGGCTGAGGGAAAGAGAGAAGCAGTCTCCCAGCTGAGCAGGGAGCCTGACTGGGACTCTGGGCTCAATCAGATCCTAGAAGCCCGGGATCATGACCAGAGCCAAAGGCAGACACTTAACCAACTGAGCCACCTAGATGCACCTTAAAGTACTTTTAAGTTTTGTTTCTTAAATTACTTTTAAGTTCTCATGAAACCTAGGTGTAGATCTGTTCCTGAATTCTAGTAAGAGTTTTGTCCTTATTTTTATGGTAAATTGCCCATCCTTTGAAGAAATAAAATGAATTACTTGTAACCCAAATTGCTCACAGCAACCTCACATACCATCTCTATGATCAACGTCATATCTAAGCTTCCAGTCCAGATCTCCTGAACTTCAGATGTACATGTTTTTATTTTCACTTGCACCTGAATGTCTTATAATTGTCAGTACCACCTTCTTATACAAATAGTTTCTGGATTCCATCAGTCTGAATTGTGTACAGTTAACCGAGCTGGGGTGAAGGGTAGACAGAATACTATGAGTAAAGCATTCTTTTTAGAGTACAAGCTGTGGGACTGCCTTAAATACCTGACAGCCTTTTAGTGTGTTTTGTTACATTTCTCTTGGACAGAGCTAAAGAAAAAAATTGCTTTATATGGGATTTTGTTTTAAAAAACAGTGTTGATGGTATAGCAGGTAATAAAACAATAATTACTATAACGGGCAATTTTCATTCCCTATCCAATAAACACTGGGCAGGATAGTTATCTATATATCAGGTACTGTTCTTGGTGCTAGAAATAAAACAGTAGATGTACTCTTATGGAGATTATATTCTAGTTATGGGAGACATAGAAAAAATAATGGATAAGCAATACAGATGCTATATTAGATGGTTATAAGTGTTAGGGAGAAAATAAAGGAGGGGAATGGGACAGAAGGTCTTGGGAAAGGATGAGTGTTACTTTAAATAGGTGGGTCAAGAAAAACCTAATTGAGAACATGAGTTTTAAGTAAAGCCTGTCAAGAAGTGAGTGCACAAGCTATTTGGACATCTAAGGAATTATGCAAAGGCCCTGAGGTAGGAGCTTGTGTGGTGTATACAAAATTCCATGAGCAGGAGCATCTGGCTGTTTCAGTCTGTAGAGTGTGTGACTCTTGATCTCACGGTCATGATTTCAGGCCCCACATTGGGTATAGAACTTACTTTAAAAAAATAAATATGCTGTGTTCAGAGTGGAGCAAGGGCAGAAGCAGAGAAGTAAGGCATGGAGTCAGCAAGATAACCTTGGGCCCTGGCTTTAAAGCAGTGAGATGGAAGCCATTAGAGGGTTTTTCTAAGTAGAAAAGGAACTTAGAATGCCATACAACATTTTAAGAGAATCACTGTGAATGCTGTATTGAGAACAGGTTGAAGAGGTTTAGGGGCAGTAGTTAGGCTGTTTTGATAATCTAGGCAAGAAATGATAACTTAGGCTCAAGTGGTAATATTGAAAGTGATGAGAAACAAAATTCTGGACATATTTTGAGGGTAGGGCCAAAAGGATTTGCTGCTGAGGGGAAATAGCATGAGAGAGACAGTAGTCAAGTCTGACTCTAAGGATATTTGACAGTGTCTGGAAAGGTGTCTTAACTGAGATAAGGAAAATTATAGGGCTAGAATAGAGTTTAGGAGTTCAGTTTTGGGTGTGTGCCGTTTGCAACATAGGTTAGTCATTCCAGTAGAGCTGTAAGTAAATAAATATCCAAGTGTGTAGCCAATGATAAATTTGGGAATTATTAACATTTAAAGCCATTGAGACTAGATGAAATCATCAAAGGATTAAGTGGATAGAGAAAAGACAAGGTCCAGAAACTGAGCCCTTGGCTACTGTAGAGTTTTAAAAAGTTGAGCTGAGGAAGAACCAAGCATAGCAGATAGTAAAGGAGAAGCCTGTGAGATGAGAGACAAGGCCAGAAAATATATTATTTTAACAGCCAAGGAAAGTGTCAAGAAGGTGGGACTAAATCATCCAGATGGCCCTGTGAGACATCAGTTAAGACGAAAACTGAGAATTTACCCCTGGATTCAGCAACATGGAAGCCTATGATGATTTTAATCAGCACATTTTATGCAATTATGTAAATAGCCTTGTGTATGCGATGGAGTCACTGAGTGTCTGCAGTATCAGGATGCTGTTCGGTATTGCTAATAGGCTGTAGCTTGGAGCAGGCGTTGGCAAGCCAACTTTCTCTGGCTGTGTCAGTTAAAGAATCTGCTGCTTTGGAAGTGTAAAATCAGGTCCCTCATACCTTTTCGATACCTTCAGTTAAAAACGAAAGCAAAGGCCCAGGTTTTGAATGATACTCTGAAGTAATATATAGCTTGGTTTAGGAAATTTTCTTGAACTTGATTAATCTTTTGTTGCTTTTTAAACAGAATATGAAGAAAGTGGATTGTTGGAAACAGATGAGGTTTGTAAATTGAGTTTTTAGTTAACATTTAGTGAATAAGCTTGGGGATTAGTATTCCTAATAGTATCTTGATCTTTCTAATAAACCTTTATTAATATGTTTGTATTGGTTATAGTATATAATGTTTTAGCTTTGGTTTTATGTTCTGTTTGTTTTTGAAAAAAATATATAGGGTGGGAAAAATATTTCCTTAATTGTCACATTCGTACTGATTTTAATGGGTTTAAATTTCTTCCTGTATTGCCAGGCTACCCTAGACACAAGGAAAATAGTAGAAGCTTGTAAAACTAAAACTGATGCTGGAGGTGAAGATGCTATTTTGCAAACAAGAACTTATGACCTTTATATCACTTATGATAAATATTACCAGACACCACGATTATGGTTGTTCGGCTATGATGAGGTAAAAACAGAAAATATATTTTAATGTAAATGTTTTAAATTGTTGGATTTAATTTCTTTATCATTAGGTCTGTGGGTGTATATTGTTGCCTTTTAAATTTTAGAAGTCGTTTGTTTTACAGTTTCATGATTAATATTGAATTTGATTCTTACTTTGAAGAAACTGCATTATTCTGTGTGACAATAATACTACTAAGAATCAAACAGAAATAATCTGTTACGTATTTATCGCTTGGTCCCTGAGGGTTACTCCTTCAAAATATAAGGGAAATTGAACTTAATTTATTATATTAAATTTGTTGGGTATTAAATTTGATGGATATATAAAGCATTTACAGAATGATCATATTGGCATGTGTTTTTTTCTTTAAGACAGAAAACCTTTTTTTAAATTAATTTATTGGGCGCCTGGGTGGCTCAGTGGGTTAAAGCCGCTCCCTTCGGCTCAGGTCATGATCCCAGCGTCCTGGGATCGAGCCCCACATCGAGCTCTCTGCTCAGCGGGGAGCCTGCTCCCTCCTCTCTCTCTGCCTACTTGTGATCTCTGTCTGTCAAATAAATAAATAAAATCTTTTTTAAAAAATTAATTAATTTATTTATTTATTAATTGAATTAAAGGATAACTGAAATAAAATTAACTTGCTTTAACCGTCATTCTTATGACTACGAATGAGAAGCAAAAAAAGTAAAGCGAAATACACCCAAAAGATGAAATAGAAAGTTATAAAATGTTTGACAGCCATGAACTTGCTTTTTTGTGGGATCTTTATTGCAGTAGGTGGTGGCTGAAGTCACATAGCGTTGATGTACAGACTCTTCCACTCTTCTCCCTTCACTGGTATAAATGTATTATAAACTCTCCCCCCAAAAGTCTGGTAATTCTAAATAGTCTGGAATTCTGTATTACAGGTGATATGGGAGGTGGAGATAAATATATTTTAAACATGGAAGTCTAGGTCTAAAATTTTTTAAACTGATTTCAAAACATTTTTTAATTGTTTCAGCAAAGGCAGCCTTTAACAGTTGAACACATGTATGAAGACATCAGTCAAGATCATGTGAAGAAAACAGTGACCATTGAAAATCACCCTCATCTCCCACCACCTCCTATGTGTTCAGTTCACCCATGCAGGTATGTATGTGTGTATGTGTGTTGTGTGTACTTCATGGATTTATTACCTGGGAATCCAAAGTGCCCTAACAGAAGAAATGTAATAAGCAAGTATAGTTCTCTTTTGTCTTTCTTAGAAATGTTCTTACGCTAAAATATATAAGAAAAAGGAAAAAGTCACCAATTTAAGTTTAATTCATTAAGAATTTTTTTTGCTCTCTCTGTGTTTAATTATAGTATAGATCTTTATGATTTTACTACTATTTTTAGCTCCAAGAATAATTTAGAAGATGCTTTTTAGATTAAAAAAATACCCATCATTTAGACTTGGTTTGCCCTATTGTGATGTAGCCGCCTATGAATGTGGAGTATAAAGTTATCTTTGTGCTTTTCTCCATGACCTATTTATCTCTTTTTATTGGTTAGTGAAGGGAGATGTATGCAGAGTTCTCTTTTCCTTTACTCTTCAGTTGAGAGATATTCAGCCCTACTAAGTCAAGTGCATTTTATAATTTGGAATTTTCTTTTTATCATTGTGTTTTTTCAGGGCCAAATGAGTAAACGGAGTCTGTATCCATGATTTTGTTTAGTTATTCCTGATGGGTAGCTTTCACAAAACATTGAGAAATTCTGGTAACAATATTTTTGAGATGAAAAATTTGGTATTCCATTGACTAATTTGATGCAACATTCTAGTTTTTAAAAATTCTTTAATATATTCTCATTTTTTGAAGCCTCTTGATTCTCAAATTTTATCATATAGAAAGCCTTGTTCATTTTTCTAGCTTTTTTATGTCAAGAGTTCTTAATACTGCTAACTGAAAAGTAATTCAAGAGTCATTAGTTTTAGTTTTATATTATCTACAAGGTTTTCATTTTACTCTACCCACTCCTTTAATGGTTTGAGGTTTTAGGACAGTGCTTATCAGAATGAGGCATGTCTCTCTCAGGTGTAAATTTTAGTCCAGAAAAGAAAGAAGAGGTTTAACTGGTAATTAATGTTTAACATGTTAATAAATGACTGTGTTATGCAATGTAATGTCATAGGGCAAAAAAGCTGGGGGTCTATAAGGTGAGATTTCAAGTACATTTTAGGCCTTGCCATCAGATTATGTTTTTGGATTCTTGGAGCTGATACATTTACTCTTATCTTCTAAGTTGCCTGCCTCTGTCATGAAGTTTATACTCATAAAAGTTGAAGCAGCATTATTTAAGCCAGAATATATCTAAAAGATCATTCTTTTGGGCACTGCCTTTTTCTCAGTTCATATACTTAGGCACTTACTTTGATACCATTTTTCTGTAGCAAAGGAAAGACACTGGTTGACTATGAAGAGATTTGTGGATTGGGCAAAAACTTCAGATAAACATATTTCTTTATATAAAGCCAAAAAATTATTTCTAAATAGAATCAGATGGTGCCTGGGTGGCTCAGTCGGTTAAGCGTCTACCTTCGGCACCGGTGTACCTTCCGCTCAGGTCATGATCTCGGGGTCCTGGGATCAAACCCTGTGTTAGGCTCCCTGCTCATTGGGAAACTGCTTTTCATCTCCTTCACCGCCCCACCCCATGCTCTTTGTCTCAAATTTAAAAAAAAAAAAAAAAGAAAATCAGATAAATTTTATAATATGCATTAGGACAAAGACAAAATATATAAACTTCTTAACTCTAACCAAGTTAAATTTTTTTAAAACCCAATTTTGGCTTATTCTCTGCTAAATATTTGAATAGTCAAAATGACAGCATTTTAAGTATGTCCTTGTTTTATTGATTAGCTGTCACCATGTAGCTTTTTAAAATTTTCCTGGTCTGATTCTTGTTTGTTTCTTAGAGCAGACAGTCCTTTCTCTGCAATTATACCCTGGCATGATTTCCCTTTCTCTGGCTTTCTGCTGTGCTGCCCCCTCCCCCCACTCCTCCCACCCCTGTTACAGGAAAACTAGTGCTGTCGTGTTTTGACTATGATTAGCCTTTAAAAATTTAGCCTGTGTTCCAATAAAACATTATATATGACTCTCAACAACCTGACTTGTTGGGAGGAAAATATTTTATAATATAACTATTATGTTAAAATTAAATCACTGACACTAATAAGGTAGATTTCTTCACAAACAAAAACTTGCTTTTCCTATTTTGATCTAATTGATCTATGCTAATAATATTTATTTGTTCTTTTGCTTTTAGGCATGCTGAGGTGATGAAGAAAATCATTGAGACTGTTGCAGAAGGAGGAGGAGAACTTGGTGTTCATATGTATCCTTACCTATATTTGGTTCCTAGGATTTTTTTTTCCTCTTTGGGAAATACTGGTACAGTGTTAGTACCATAGTACCTATAACTTGTTTTAGCCCCTCATAATGGAAGTCTTAGTACAAGTCTTTATTTGGGAAATGTTACATTGTGATAGTTCTGCTTTGTTCAGTTGGTTAGCACATGTCCCTGTGTGCACCAGTCAGCTCTGCCTTGTTAAAGAGCCTCGGGTCAGTATGTGCTTTTCTAGGCAGCAGCTTGCCAGTTCTTCTGTTTGTCCAAGAGGCAATGGCTGAGAGCATTTGAATTTAAAACCATTGCTCTTGATGGAAAAGAAACTCAGTGGGCATAATTTATTGATGAAAGAAGAGTAACCTGCTGATTTAGAAGATAACACATGAGTATCTTTTCCCTAAGTATATTTCCAATTTAACTGTTAACAAAAAATGTGCTTCCCTCAGGTAAAAGTAAACTTAGGTTGTGTCATTCTAAGGTCTCTGAAGCAAAGAATTCAGTTTAACAGGTTAATTAAAAAGTAAAGCACACAAAGTGTATTTCAGATATTCTTAAAATACAGTTTTCTCCAGATAAAAGCACCCTTCTCACATCTATGATTTTCCTACTTAGTTCTCTGTGGTTGACAAGAGGAAACTAAGTAAACTGTTGGATACTGAAGTACATATACCTATAGCATGGATTCATCAAAAGCAGCCAAAATAGGTGATTTAGATGCCAAATAATTTGAATTAATTTGGTGCTAGATTGATGTTACATTTGATTGTTCATGCCACTCAGTGTTAGATGTAGACTGTGAGGGGTCATCCCTGTCTTGGAATTACAGATAAACTAAAGAATTGCTAATAAAGGGTGTTCCTCAGAGGACACATTTGACATTGAAAGAAACCAAGAACTTTTGGTCCAAACCAGATTTATTCCTGAAACTGTGTGATGCATAACTTGAGCATTCATTTCTGTATTGGAGGCTAGGTAGCAACTTGGAAGATACTATAGCTACAATGGACTCTCTGTAATAAAATCCTGAATTTTTTTCCGTGTTCCACAGTACTTGGAAATATTAAGAGCTTAATGTTTATTGGAGGAATTGATGAGTCATTATTAAACACAGAGTCTTCCAAGTTTATATACATAAACTAACTTAGAATCAGTCCTTACAGATGGTTTCCGCTTTATTTTTTTTCTCTTTTGCTTCAGTGCTTTTATATTCTTTACCCTGCCTTATTTTCTTTCTTTTTTTTAAATTTTTTTAAAATTTTATTTTATTTTTTCAGTGTTCCAAGATTCATTGTTTAGAACGTGGTGCTAATAATGCGAAGGTTGCCTTGTTTCTAACATAACCTAGCAGACTAACATTAAAGGAACCATTTCCCACTCATTTAAATATGAACACCCTTGTCCTTATTTTTATATCAAAATAATTGGGCTCCTGTGAACTCATTAGGAAGTTTCACATTCAAATATTAAATGGGAATGGGTCAAGCAGTCTTAAAGTTATAGAGAACCTCATGTTGAATAGACACAAACTTGCATGAGTGAATTTTTTTAATATACTTGATTTAAGATTTTGTCTTACATATTTTTTCTGAGAAATCATTACTTAATAAGGATAGCTACAATGTTAGTTTAAATCATAGTACCATTTACCAATCTGTTTTCCTTAGCTAAAGACCTTTAGGTATCTTCTAATTTTCTTGAAGTTTGTACAAGCTGTCATTCCAACAATAGAATATGACTACACAAGACACTTCACAATGTAACGGAGAGAGCATAGAATCTATCCTAATTATTGTTTCTGATTTTTAAACAATTAACCCATAGATGTGACCATTGACCATATTCACCAATATGTACAATTTCTCTAATAAAGGGACTTATATGTTTATGCATTAAATAAAAAAAAGTTCCACTACCAGACTTATTTGTTTAATAAAAATGAGTGTAAAGAGACTGTTTTTCTTTCTTCTTATCAAAAGGTGGTAACAGTATTTTCTTTAAATAAGAATTCTGGAAATGAAGAAGCATCTCTTACAGGATAAGAGTATTTCTGGTTCGCATTTATGAGGAGGGCATTAAATGTGTTGTGATAGTGCGAACTAGGACTGAAAAATAATGCACACTATGGGCACCTGGGTGGCTCAGTGGGTTAAAGCCTCTGCCTTCAGCTCAGATCGTGATCTCAGGGTCCTGGGATCGAGCCCCGCATCGGGCTCTCTGCTCGACAGGGAGACTGTTTCCCTTCCTCTCTCTCTGCCTGCTCTGTCTGCTTGTGATCTCTGTCTCTGTCAAATAAATAAATAAAATCTTTAAAAAAAAAATACTGCACACTAGACATACCTTCCCTTTCTCTTCCTCTTTGTTCTTTTTATTTTCCGTCTCCTCCCTTCTTCCCCAAGTCTCCTACCTGCTAATGGCTAATACTTATGAAGCACTTACTGTGTGGCAGGAAATATGCTAATACTTACCTTGTTTCCTGATTGTTTTAGTAAGTTGATACCACCAAAATTACTTATATTAAAGATTCAGGAATATTTTTCCTATTGTGATTGCATGGTAGAATATTAGCCTTTAAATGGATCTCTTTGTTGTATCACATCAATGTGTAGATCTGGGTGTAGGAGTTCAGAAAGGCCAAATGCGTTCTATTGTGGGACAGCCAAGGAGTAGGGCCAGAATGCCCATTAGGACATTCTCTTTATTCATTGCCTCTTGTCCCTGTTCTTTCCAATCTGCACATAATGGAGTGGCTAACCTTGCCTTTAAGGAACCTTAGTTTTTTGTTTTGATTTTTTTCCTCTTCTCGTCGTTCAAGAATACTCTCCTTACTTTCAGTGCCCCTTTACTTTTCTCCTTTTTCCAATTGTCACTCATTTCTTGTATTTCAAGGATGTCTCCATAGTAGAGATAATGACTTGGTAGTGTTAAGGTGCTGTCTGATATGGTGTAATATGGAGATAGAAACATGGGCATCATCCTCTAATATACTTCAGGTATCCTGCTTGCTTATAAAGCCAGCAAGCTCTTTTCCTTTCTTAATTTAGTCTTCCAAACTGATTTTACTGATATATTCTATTTTTTAATACCTTCAGTCTAAATAATATCCATTATTAGATATTATCACATTGTCCACATTTTTTCCCAGTCAAATCTAACTTATCAAAAGTACAGATAACCTCAAATCTTTTTAAGTTATCAGTCATATTTATCTCAGTCATTACTGGGTAGTATAAAAATTTTGGTGGTCAGGGGCGCCTGGGTGGCTCAATGGGTTAAAGCCTCTGCCTTCAGCTCAGGTCATGATCCCAGGGTCCTGGGATCAAGCCCCATGTCAGGCTCTCTGCTCAGCGGGGAGCCTGCTTCCCTTTCTCTCTCTTTGCCTGCCTCTCTGCCTACTTGTGATCTCTGTCTGTCAAATAAATAAATAAAGTCTTAAAAAAAAAAATTTGGTGGTCAAACCTTTTTAGTTTCATATGTTTATTCCAATTGAAATCTTTGTAGGGATCTTTAATATGTACAACAAAAATGGATTTGTTAAGGATATAAATGTATTTTTATAAGTTCATAGGAGTTTTATGACAACAGTGGGTAGTTTTGATGAAATTGAAATTAGATTATGGATGACAATCTTAAAAGCTTTTGCAACCAGTTTACTTTTTATATTAACTTCATGGTATTCTTTAATGTTTGATTTGTATAAATAGTAGCAAATGGTAATAGTCTTTTTCCTCTTTGTAACTTTTTCTTTTGAAATAATTGTGTATTTACAGAAGTATCACAAGTCCTGTATACCCTTCCTTCAGCTTCCTCTAATGTTAGTATTTTACATAACCATGATATGTTTATCAAAACTAAGAAATTGGGGTGCCTGGGTGGCTCAGTGTGTTAAGCCTCTGCCTTCGGCTCAGGTCATGATCCCAGGGTCCTGGGATCAAGCCCCTGAATGGGCTCTCTGCTCAGCAGGGAGCCTGCTTTCGCCTCTCTCTCTGTCTGCCTCTCTGCCTGCTTGTGATCTCTCTCTATCAAATAAATAAATAAATTTTTTTTTAAAAAACTAAGAAATTAACATTGATACCATACTATTAACTAAACTGCATATTTTTTTCACATTCCCTCAGTTTTCCCACTTAATGTGTTTTTTTCTCTTCTGGACAGTTTCTGTCTTTGTCTTTTATGACCTTGATACTTTTGAAGAGTAATGGTCAGAAATTTTGTACAGTGTCCCTCAATTTGGATTTACCTGCTGTTTTCTCATGACTGGACTGAGGTTAAAAATTTTGAGGAAAGGGATGCCTGGGTGGCTCAGTCGGGTAAGCATCTGCCTTCAGCTCAGGTCACGATCCCAGCGTCCTAGTATCAAGTCCCACATCAGGCTTCTTGCTTAGGGGAGCTTGCTTTTCCCTCTGCCTGCTAGTCCCCCTGCTTGTGCACATATTCTCTCTTCCTGTCTGACAAATAAAATCTTCAAAAAAAAATTGGGGAAGAATACCACCAGGAAGCAGTTGGTTAAGGTGGTGTCTGCTAGGTTTCTTATTTTCAAATTCCAATTGTTTATTGCTCATAATAAGAATACAACTGACTTTCATCTAATGATGTTGTGTTCTGCATCCTTGCCAAATTTATTTTTTTATAGATTCTATTTTTTTTCAAAGATTTTATTTATTTGACAGAGATCACAAGTAGGCAGAGAGGCAGGCAGATTGAGAGAGAGGAGGAAGCAGGCTTCCTGCTGAGCAGAGAGCCTGATGCGGGACTTGATCCCAGGACCCTGAGATCATGACCTGAGCCAAAGGCAGAGGCGCAACCCACTGAGCCACCCAAGCGCCTGCCAAATTCATTTTTAATTCAACATTTAATAATGTTGATAATAAATGTTAATAGTAACATTTAATAATGTTTGTTGCATGTCCTTTTAGATGTTCTACATAGATAGTCCTATCTTCTGCAATTATAGTTTTACTTTCTTTCTAATCTATGTATCTTATATTTTTCTTATCTCATTCATCTGGGTAGGATTTCCAGTACAGTGTTGATTAGGAATAATGTGAGTGGGCATTCTTACCTATTACTGATCTTTGGGAGAAAGCACTCAGTTTCTCACCATTAAGTAGGATATTAGTTGTATATGCCCTTTATTAAAAGGTTAAGGCATATTAACCTTTTAACAATTTTAAACCTTAACCATATTAAACCTTATTAAACCCATATTAACCTTAACCATATTAAAGGGTTAAGGCATCTCACTTCTGTCTCTAGTTTGCTGTGTTTTTATTATAAATCTTCAATTTGGTCAAATTTGTCTTTATCTGTTGAAACAATCATACAGTGTTTTGTGTTATGTCTGTTATAGAGGTTACATTGATTATTAAGAGAGCCTTGCATTCCTCCGATGAACCATGTATTATTTTTATATACTGCTGGATTCAATTTGCTGAAATTTTATTGATGAATTTTACATCTTGTTTATGAGGTATATTGTCAGTGGTTTTCTTCTTATGTCTTTGATTTTGGTTTTACGGTAATGTTAGCCTCAGTATGAGTTTAGAAGTGTTCCTTCTCTATTTTCTTGAAGATACTGTATAGAATTAGAATTTTTCTGTGAAACCATCTGGGCCTTGAGAGTTTTTAGAAAATTTTAAATACAGATTCAATTACTTTCTTTATACTTAACTTACTATTTATTCTTGAGTTTGATAGCTTGTATTCTTGGAGGAATTTTGTTCTACAGTGGGGATAGAAGGGAAAGGTCTTGGTGGTGTTTCTGCGCCTTGTGCAGAGCTGTTGTTACCCTACCCTGGTCTGCACCACAGAGGATACTTCTTAGGGCTCCCGATCCTTCTGTGAGTACCAGGTAGAGTTCATGGAAGAAGAGCCTGTGAGACAATGTGGACTCTCCCCAGTATCTTTGGCCCCAAGGGTTCACAGTATTCTGCCATTCTGGAGTCTGCCTTCACGTTTGCCAGCTATACTAACTGTACTACCTCATGTGGGCCTGTGTCACCTCTCCTTTTTCCTGAAGGAAAGACTTTGTATCAGTTGTTTACTTTGCAACCTTAGGTCTCCTATGGAATCACATAAAGTCTTAAATTTGAAGCTAGTTTTGTTCTTTTTTTTGCTGCAGGGATAAAAGAAATAATTTTTCCAGGTCTCTACATCTTGAGGCAAAAGTCTTTATGTTTTTAAAAACACCAATTTCAAGATATATTCAGTTAAGCCAAGTGGTAGAATGTTTATTCTGACCTTTGCACATAAATGATTTAACCTGGAAGTACATGGTAGTGTGAAGATGACTTGAGAGCTCCCAAAGCACTCTGCAAAATTCAGTTGTCTAGAGAATGTACTTTATTTTGTAGGATTTGGACTTCTATTTGCTGTAAGGAGAGACAACCAAGCAACTTAAGCCTAGATTCTCCTAAAGTATTAGGTAAGTAAGAAAAATAGGCTTGTTAGAAGGAATTCTAGTAAGTTGATTCATAGGTAAAGCTTATTACTTGTTAAGCTACTGGATGGAAAATGCTTTGTGTTTGTTATTTATACTCTTTCTACGTTCAAACAAGGGAGCATATTCTTGCAGTAAAAAATTATATATACCTGATTTGAGGTAAACCTGGACTGATGAGAGTATAGAAGTAGGACAAAAATACCTATAGAAGGTGAAATTAAAAACTTTGTAGAAGAAAATTTAGGAAATATATTGTGACCTAGGGTGTAGAAGTTTTAAACACCAGCCCTTACCCCTACCCAGCGTGAACCAGAATGCAGAAAATAGATGAATTTTACAATATCAAAATTAGGGATTTATTTAAAAGAGACAATGCAGACAAATAAATAGACATGGTAGTTTGGACGAGGATATTTATAAAGTGTAAAACTGACAGGGGACTCATCTTTTTAGACTATGCAGGGAAGTCCTACAAATCAACAGCAGAGAACAATCAGGATGTCAGTTAATCTTTTGTATAACAAATTACCCCAAAATGTAGTGACTTAATAATAAGCACTTATTATCTCTTACAGTCTGTAGATTAGAAATTTAGAAGTGACTTAGCCCTGTTTATGGGTCAGGGTCTCATGATGTTGCAGTCAGCGTGTTGGCCATGGTTGCAGATATTTGAAGGCTTGACTTAAGGTCCTGGAGGATCCACTTCTAAAACAACTCACTCACTTGCCAGATGACCGGGAAGTTGTGCTGACTGGTAGCTATTTTCTCACCTTGTGACCTCTCCATAAATTTCCTTCAATGTTTTGACATGACAGCAGGCTTTTCCTGGAGGAAGTCATCTAAGAGAATAAAGCAGAAACCACAGTATCTTTTATGACCTACTCTGAGAATTTATACACTGTAATTTCCTTAATATCCAGTTGGTTACACAGATCCGCCCTATTCAGCCCTATCCTACACAAAGATGTGAATGCTGTGAGGCAAGAATCATTGTGAGCCATCTTGTAGATTGACTAAGTTCACAGCCAGGAATTCTAATTTTTTTAAAGAGATAAAATATGTATGAATAGGCAATTTATAGGAGTAAAACCCCCAAAGCTAAGATGTATATTTAAGATAAACTTACCAGAGAGATGTTAAAACAAGGTGCTTCATTATACCCATTTAGTTGGCAAACATTTGGTTGGATAATGACAGGCATTCAAAGACATGTGAAGATACTGGAACCAACCCTGTGACTGCTGGAGTGTAGACCGATATAGCCATTTTAGGAAAGAATCTGGTAGTACCTCATCTAATTAAGAATATCTCACCCCTGAGTATATAATCAAAGGAATGGATGCAGAAGACGTTATAGGGATGTATTAGACAAACTCAGCTTTCCACCTGTGTTTCTTATGTAGAACACTTCAAGTCACCAAATGTGTAGAGATTTTTACCCACACCAAGCCGTTTTCTGTGATAACTGTTTAGTGTCCTGCAATTTAACTCCATTCTAACTACCTGGAGATAGTACAGACCCACGGGTTAAGAGCTCGGTCCCACAAACCTGTGCCCACCATACTTCAGATCCCAATATCAAGTGATTGGTCCCCAGGTTATAACTTACATCTGATTTAGTTACAAAATTAAAGGTTCCCATGATGTCCTCCTCATATTCAATTAATTTGCAAGAAGGGTTGACAGAACTCAGAGAAACACGTTTACTGGTTTATTTATTTATTTATTTTTTTTTTTTTCGTTTACTGGTTTATTAAAGGAACAGATGAACAGCCAGATGAAGAGAGACATAGGGCAAGGTCTGGGAGGGTCCTGAGTGCAGGAGCTTTGGTCCTTGAGTTGGGGTGCCTCATCCTCCCTGTGAATGTGTTTGGCCAACTCAAAGCTCTCTGAATCCTTTACTATTGAGATTTTGTGAAGATGTGCTCCCATAGCCATGATCAATTGACTCTATTTCTTGTCCGTCTCCCTTTCCTGGAGGATGAGGTATGGTACTGAAAATTCCAAACTTCTAATCATGGCTTGGTCTTTCTGGTGACCAGCAGCCAACCAGGAACCCACCCAGAATCACCTCAGTAGAACAAAAGATGCTCTTAGTGTTCTTATCACTTATGAATTTCTAGGAGTTTTAGGATCCCTATTGTCAAGAACTGAGGGCAAGGACCAATCTATTATTATTATTTTGTAGGGGACAGTTGGGAGGATGCCTTTGCTATATTGTAACAGGAGTTGGAAGCGATCTGGCCATTTTCTTTGGTAGGGTTTCAAGGTACTATACTGCAGTTAGATAAACATGATCCAACATGGTTCTTAACTACAGTTCTGAATCAAAAAATTGGGTCTCAATTATTTCCTTTGTAGTTTTTGTTGTTTTCCATTTTTATTTGGCTACCTATTAGACATTACAAACTTAACATGTCTAAACCAAAACTCCCAGATTTATATCCACTACCAAACACCAGCTACCACAACTGAGCTGCTGCCAATAAGAATCCGTTACCTTCTAACAATCTTCCATTTCAGTTAATGTCATCACTACCAAACCAGCTACTAAGCAGAAAATCCTAGGAATCATCTTTCTTCTTTCTGTCCACCCCTACATAGCAACACATGCCATGTCTCAGTAACAGGTCCTGTCCTCTCTACCTCTACAGTATAGTCTGGTTCCTGGGATTCTTCATATTGACCCAGCAACTCACATGATTCTAATGCAGGAGATTCATGGATCACACTTTGGGAAGCCCTAAGAAATACTTTGTCCTGCTCTTAATTGAGTAAATTTTTCCTTTTTGAAATAATTTTAGGGCTTGAGAGGGAAAAATTAGAAGATATTTATTTGTGCCTTTTATTTTTTTTTAAATATTTTTATTTATTTATTTGACACAGAGAGAGATCCCAAGTAGGCAGAGAGGCAGGCAGAGATAGAGGAGGAAGCAGGCTCCCTGCTGAGCAGAGAGCCCGATGTGGGGCTCAATCCCAGGACCCTGAGATCATGACCTGAGCGGAAAGCAGAGGCTTTAACCCACTGAACCACCCAGGCGTCCCTATTTGTGCCTTTTAGAATAAAAGTCATTTTCTTGATTCCATTATTAGTGAATCAAAAGGTCTCAAATGATAATACCTTTCCAGATTTATCTCCAATACAGTTGGTAGCATGAAAGTTTATATTTAGTAAACAGGAGATAGCTAGGATCTGGGCTCTAGAGTTAGTATTTAATTCCCAGAACTCTTACTTTAGTTGTGTAAAGACTTAGTTTGCTTGCCTTTGAACCTCCAGGCTCCTCACCTATAAGAATAACATTTTCTAGACATAGGATTATTAACAGCATTGAATAAGATAGTACATGTAAAGCACTTAGCACAGTGCTTGACCTTTAATGCCGCTGCTAGTATAATAATGATCATTGTTGCTGCCACTCTAAAGCTAGCTTTGAAGTTACAAGTATCACAGATCCAGCAGAGGGCAGTAGAATAGCACAAGATTTAAGTACTAAAGCATACTGGAGATGCCAGTTACTAAAAATCACTTCTCCCTCTATTTTTTGTTGTAATGGAGGAAGGAAATGGATGATGTTCGTGAACCTTCAATATGTTTGAGATTCTCATCCCTCCATTTACTGAAGAACAGCAATCCATCCAGTTTATTTTGGTTATTAACCCTTTATCAGCCATGCGGTTTACAAATATTTTGGGTTTTGTTTTTGTAATTATTTGCAGTTTCAATCTCCTAACACCTCTCTTGTCCTTCATATCTGTCTTTCTATAATGAGGGAAATGTACTAAAATTATTTTTGTCTTATCAAGGTATAATTGATCAAATGGTGATGTATTTAAAGTATACAAAGTGGGGGCACCTGGGTAGCTTAGTTGAGTGTCCAACTGTTGATTTTGGCTCAGGTCTCCATCTCTAGGTGGTGGAATCAGGCTGCATCTGGCTCTGTGCCCAAAGGAATCTGTTTGGGATTATCTCTTTCCTCTCCCTCTGCCTCTACCCCTACTCATGTGCTCATTTGCACTCTCAAATAAAATCTTTTTTAAAAAGTATACAAAGTGGGGGCACCTGGATGGCTCAGTTGGTTAAGCGACTGCCTTCGGCTCAGGTCATGATCCTGGAGTCCCAGGATCGAGTCCCACATCAGGCTCCCTGCTCGGCACAGAGTCTGCTTCTCCCACTGACTGCTCTCCTCTTATGCTCTCTCTCTCTCTCATTCTCTCTCTCTCTCAAATAAATAAATAAAACTTTAAAAAAAAAAAAAAGTATACAAAGTGATGATTTGATATATAAATAAATTGTAAATGGAGTCCCACAATTAATACATGCATCACGCTACATATTTCCCTTTGTGGAAGGTGATGAGAACACTTAAAATCAACTCTCTTACCTAAATTTCAATTATACAATAAAGTATTAGCAATTATAGTCACCACACAATACATCTTGATACGTTATTTATCTTATAACTGAAAGTTAATATGCCTTTTCACCAGTCTCTCCCTATTTCCCCCAGCTCCTGGCAACCACCAATCTACTCAAGTTCTATGAGTTTGATTTTTTTTTTTTTAAGATTTTTTATTTATTTATTTGGTACAGAGAGAGAGAGAGAGAAAGACAGACAGACAGAGATCACAAGTAGTCAGAGAGACAGGGGGACACAGGCTCCCCGCTGAGCAGAGAGCCTGATGTGGGGCTCGATCCCAGGACCCCGAGATCATGACCTGAGCTGAAGACAGAGGCTTAATCCACTGAGCCACTCAGGTGCCCCTGATTTTTTTTTTTTTAAGATTCCACATATAAGTAATAATGTGTGTTGTTTTCTATCTAGCTTATTTCACTTGGTGAAATGCCCTCCAGAGTCATCCATGTTGTACCAAATAACAAGATTTCCTTCTTTTTGAAGGCTGAATAATATTCTGTGTGTGTGTGTGTGTGTGTGTGTGTGTGTGTGTGTGTGTGTCTTATATTTTCTTCATCCATTCCTCCTTCAAAGGACAGGTTGTTTCAATATCTTAACTATGAAAAATAATGCTGCAACGACCATGACAGTACAGATATCTCCTTGAGAAATGATGTGTCCTTTAGAATATACCCAGAAATGAGATATATGGATCATATGGTAGTTCTGTTTTTAATTTCTTGAGGAACCTCCATGTTGTTTTCAATAGTACCTGTACCAGTTTACATTCCTACCAACAGTGCACAAGGTTCCTTATCTCTACATCCTGATCAATATTTGTTACCTCTTTTTGATAGTAACTGTCATAACAGGTATAAGATGATATTTTATTATGGTTTTGATTTGCATTTCCCTAATGATTAGTGATGTTGAGCATCTTTTCATGTACCTGCTAGCCACTTAGATGTCTTATTTGGAAAAAAAAAAAGTCTTTTCAAGTCCTTTGCCCATTTTAAAAATTGGGATATGTGAGGTTTTTTTACTATTGAATTATAGAAGTTCCTCATATAATTTAGATATTAACTCTTTATTGGATATGTAGTTTATAAATATTTTCTCCTATTTCACAGGTTGCCTTTTCCTTTTGCTCATGGTTTTCTTTGCTGTACAGATAGGTTTTAGTTTGTCATAGTCCCACTTGTTTATTTTTGCTTTCGTTGCCTTAGCTTTTGGTGTCAGATCCAAAAAAACATTGCCAGACCAATGTCAAGGACATTACCTACTGTGTTTTCCTCTAGGAGTTGGTTTCAGGTCTTATTATAAGTCTTTAATATATTTTAGTTGACTTTTGTGTATGATATAAGGTAGGGGTCCCAATTTCATTCTTTTGCATGTGTCTATCCAGCTTCCCCAATATCATTTATTGAAGCAATTCTTTCCACATTTTTTATTCTTGACAGCTTTGTTGAAAATTAATGGACCATGAATGTGTGGGTTTATTTCTGGGCTCTTGATTCTATTCCATTGGTCTGTGTGTTTGATTTTATGCCAATACCATACTATTTTGATTACCATAGTTTTACAATACAGTTTGAAAGTAGGCAATGTGATGTCTCCAGTTTTGTTCTTGCTCAAGATTGCTTTGGCTATTCAAGGTGTTTTTGTACTTCCATATGAATTTCAGAATTGTTTATTTCTATTTCTGTGAAAAATACTGTTGGAATTTTTATAAGGATTGTATTGAAAATGTGGATTGCCTTTGGTAGTGTGGACATTTTAACAGTATTCTATCAATCCATAAAAATAGAATATCTTTCCATTTATTTGTGTCATCTTCAATTTCTTTCATCAATATTTTATAGTTTTTGTGGGTACAGATCTTTTACCCAACCCCCAGTTAAATTATTCCTAAATACTTTATTGGTTTTGATGCTATTATAAATGGGATTGTTTTATTGATTTCTGTTTTGGATAGTACACTGTCAGTGTATAGAAGCACAACTAGTCTTTGTGTATTAATTGTATATCCAGAAACTTTACTAAATTTCTTTATTAGTCTAATAGTTTTCTGACAGAGTCTAGGATTTTCCATATATAATATTATATCTTCAGACAGGAAATTTACTTCTTCCTTTACTATTTCCATGGCTTTTTTCTTTTTCTTGCCTGATTACTTTGGCCAGGACTTCCACTACTATGTTGAATAGAAGTGGTGCCAGTGGGCCTTCTTGACTTGTTCCTGCTCTTAGAGGAAAAACTTTCAGCTTTTCGCCATTGAGTATGATGTTAGCTGTGGGTTTGTCAGAGATGACCTTCATTATGCTGAGATGCAGTCCATCTGCACCGAATTTGTTGAGAGTTTTTATCATAAAAGGGTGTTGAATTCTGTCCAATGCTTTTTCTTCATGCAGTGGGGTGTTCACATTATTTTTATCCTTCATTTTATTAATGGGTTGTGACATATTTATTGATTTACATTTGTTGAACCATTCATCAATAAATCTCACTTGATCATGGTGTATGATTCCTTCAATGTACTATTAAATTTAGTTTGTTAATATTTTATTGAAGATTTTTGCACTTATGTTCATCAGAGATATTGACCTGTAATTTTCTTCTGGTGTCTTTGTTTGGCTTTGATATCAGGATATTTTTGGTCTTGGAAAATGAGTTTGGAAGTGATCCCTGGATCTTTTTTTTATTTTTTAGAAGAATGTGAGGATTGGTATTAACTCTTCAAATGTGTGGTAGAACTTACCGGTGAAGCCAGATAGTTCCTCAACTTTTCTTTATTGGGAGATGTTTGGTTACTGATTTCATTTCCTTATTCATTATTAGTCTATTCACATTTTCTATTTCTTCAGGATTCAGTCTCGGTAAATTATATGTTTCCTGTAGTTTATTTCATTTTTTCTAGTTGATCTAACTTGTTAGCACATAATTGGTCACAGTAGTTTCCTATAATCCTTAGTATTTCTGTGTTATCAGTTGTAATGTCTCCTTTCATTTGTAATTTTGAGTTTTCCCTGTTTTTTTTTCTTAGTGTAGCTAAAGATTTTTCTATTTTGTTTATCCTCTTGGTTTCATTGATCTTTAAAATTGTCTTTCTAGTCTCTATTTCTTTTCCTGCTCTGACCTTTATTTTGCCTTCCTTTTGCCAACATTGAGCCTAGTTTATTCTTTTTCTAGTTCTTTGAGGTGTAAAGTTATTATCTATTTGTGATCTTCCTTCTTTAATGCGGCCATGTATCACTATAAACATCCTTCTTATTACTGCTTTTCCTGCATCCCACAGGTTTTGCTATGTTTTGTTTTCATTTTCGTTTGTCTTGAGATGTTTTTAAATTTTTTTCTGATTTCCTTTTTGACTCAATAGTTGTTCAAGCGTTTATGTATTTTCATGTATTTAGTTTTCATGTATTTGTGAATATTCCTGTTTTCTTGCTGTTACTGATCTAGTTTCATTCCATCATCTAATGCGTACATGAGAAAAATCAGGGAAGGGTGTTGTATTAGTCTACTTGGGCTGCCATAACAAAATATTGCAGACTGGGTGGCTTAGGCAACAATTTAGTTTCTCGCAGTTCATGATCAAGATAACTGGCAAATTCTGTTTCGTGAGGAGTCTTTTAATGGTTTACAGATAGCTGTCTTCTTGCTGTGTCTCCATATGGGCTTTCCTTTGTGATGTGCAGGGAGAATGAGCGAGGGAGATTGCGAAATGTCTTCTTTGTTTAAGGGTGTTAGCCCTATTAGATTAAGGCCTCATTGTTACTAATTTCCTTAACCTTTATTGAAAACATCTGTATAAGTCCTGTCTCCAAATATAGTCACATTGGGAGTTAGGGCTTTAACATATGAATTGGGAGGAGGAAGGACACAGTTCAGTCCAAATAGGCATTTTTTAGAGATGTAACTCACAATTCCTTTAGCAAATGACAGGAAACAGGTAATTTCTTCACGGAATAAGTGCTGGGGGACACTGAATAAAGCAGAAGTTAGTGTCAGTCTGGGGTGTGGAAGGCTTTTGAAGGATGTGAGGCATCCATATTCGTTCATCTGTTTACTTGGGAAAGAGTTGTTGGGTACCTACTGTATGCCTAGCACTATGTTTGGCATTAGCATATAAGATGAACAGGATATGAGAAACGTCACTGACCATCTCAAGTTGACTGGGGCATGTGGAAGTGCGCACACTGTAGCCTGGAATCCTGAGCTGGTGAATCATGAATCCTGTTATGTAAACTGGGCCCGTGGTTCAGATTAAGGTTTTGTTTTAGGTTTCCTGTGGTTTTGATGTGGCATGATTAGAAACAACTAGAGATTAGCTCAGAATAGTTTTGCAGAAAATCTGGCTCCCTGAAGTCCTTCCTGACCAGCCTTCCAGCCTCAAAACACAGCAATACACTTCAAAACATTAGGAGGCAGGGAAGGCTCCCAGAAGAAAATAGCTCCTTCCCACTTAGGCATGAAAGTGAGTATGGCAGAATGATAATTTAGGCCATTTCAGTGTCAACGAACATTTAAACACCATACAATCTAGACTTTGTAGGGTAAATGTAATCGTCTTACTCTACAAACAAGGGAATGTAAGCCCAGAGAAGTTAAGAGGCTTGCCTATCGTCACAGTGCTAATAACAGAACTGGAAATAGCATCCTGTCTTGGTGTCAGTTCCTCAGATATGTTGGTATTTATATTTACCACAATGTAAGTACAGAAATTGAAAGTAAGCTTTCAGAAAATTTCACAGAAGGTTGACATTGCCAAAACATCCAAGCTCTTGATCGTTTGTTTTTTTCGTGATTGACTCATACTGATTTTACAGAAGTATTGGTTCTGACAAATTGGAAAGAAAAAACTGGTCTTTCATCACAGGTTGTGAAGTGCTGCTCTGCAGCGTGCCATCTCTCAAGTAGTGCCTGGTGGAAAGGGTAGGTTGATATAATCTACACTGGGGGGCAGCCCAAGTTCTGGGAGACTGGCATATGCCAGAGAATTTGCACTAGGTCTCTGCCCTACCCTCCATTGGTTCCTCTTGCCCTCACCAAATGTCAGACTCTCCTTAGGGCCTGTCTCTGATTCCCTTCCTTTCTTCCTCTGTACTCCCCTTGAGTTCTCATTTATTCCCCCCCGGAGTTGCATTATGAGCCTGTCTCAGAAAACCTTGCTGGCCACGGTTTGCTGATTCCAGTTTCTCATTTCAATTGTCCTGCTCCTCCCAGTCAACATACTTCAAGTTTAGGAAGCACAAATTTCTCTCTTCTCCAATCATAGCCCTTTCCAGTCACATAGATTCAGTTATCCTTACCTGCTTCAAGTTCCTCAACTCCTTATCTAATCATTCATCCAAAATCTATTCTGAGTTTTCATTCAAAATATTTCTGGCACCTCCTTCCTTTCCATCCTCACTGCCACCATGGAAGCTCAGTTCTTCAACGACTACGATGGCCTCCTCACTGGTCTCTGCTTCTGCATGCTCTGTCTTTGAACATATCTTTCACGTACCGTGAAATGCTCTTTAGCTGGTAGGAATTTATCCCACTTAAAAACTCTCAGTGAGTCTCTTAATAAAATAATAAAATAAATTCCAAACCTTTACACTGATGATGAAGGCCTGTCCAGTTGCCTGGTCCCAATCCATCTGTCCAGCCTTGTCTCTCACTCCTCTATCACATACCTTCCTCTCCAGACAACTGGAATTTCCTATTGTAATTTAAGACAGTCCCTGTACTTTCCTATGCTGCGTTCCTGTTCCAGCTGCTTCCTCAGGCTAGCATGATTCTCCCTCATCTCTGCCCATCACATGCCACTTATTCTTTAAAGACCAGCTCAGATGCTATTCTTTTCTCTCATCATTGTCAGACATGATATTCCTGTCTACAAAACTATAGAATTTTGATTGTATCTCCATTGTGGCACTTAATTTTTTACCATTTTACATTATAGTTCTTTGTGTACAGGTAAAATCTTTCCTAGATTATCCATTCCATGGGGGCAGAGTTCTGTTTTTTGCATGTAACTGGTACTTTGAATAAACAAATCACATGAATTATAATTAAAACATTACTTTATTTTTATCCTTCACCATTCCTTCAAACTTTATTTAGTAGCAATAAGCCTGCCCTGACTTTGGGTAGAGGTTTCGGCAGACTCCTGGCTGTTCTGATCTTTCTTGATTAATAGATTGTCCTAGAATCATGTTTGCAAACAGTCATGATTCGTATCACTAAGCTCGATCTACTGTAGAAAACTAAGCCCTCGAATTGACGTGAAATTTTCTCTCTTGGTCTTGCTAGAATGGGCACCCCTCTTTCTATTCTCTCCCTGTTCACTTCTTTGCTCATGCTTGAGAGATTTTAATAATTTGCAGTTACCTATTTAAATGCTCAATTGTCCTGCCTTTGGCCATTAGGAGTCTCTTCAAGTTTGTTCCATATCTTTCTGATATAACTTAGTAATCATTTATAGCTCCCTTGCTCTCTGACAAGATGTTTTAGATTTATTTTGTACATTTCCTGCCCCAGACCCTGAATTAACTGTTTCTCCAACAGGCCCTGGTTTTGAGTTGTTGTTTTTGTTTGCTTTGTTTTGTTTTTAAGTGGGAAATGGTATGTCGAGATGAGAATTCCGGTATTAGAGATATTCATTGCTACAGGGTTGGTCACAGATTTTAGGCTTCTTGGGTGGATAGAGTTTAGAAAGATCTCCCTCCTTCCTTTTCTCCCTTTTGTCTTTTCTTCTCCTCCTCCTCCCCACCCTCCTACCTTTCCTTTTTTTTTTTTTTTTAGCCAACTATCTCCTAGCTCTGTGCACGCGCGCGTGCACACACACACACACACACACACAAAGATAAAATATTTAATACCTCCATCCAAAATTTAGGAATGCTACAGAATGACCTCCACATTACACCTGTATCTCCCTTCTTTCACAGAGACTCATGATTCTCAGAGACATAGGAATTGGTAGAATTAAATTATCCTATAAATACATATTTACTTTATCCTATATTACACACATAATAGTCTTAGATGACAGTATTTTGTTTATTTCAGGAAAACTGTTTATGTTTTTAAGTATTTTTTTCTCTTGCTTTGTTTTTTTCTTCACCAAGGAATTAGATCTTTTTTTGTTTTGTTTTGGGGTTTTTTATTTTAATTCCAGTGTAGTTAACATATAGTGATATATTAGTTTCAGATGTGCAATATAATGATTCAACAATTCTATACATTACTCAGTGCTCATCGTGGTAAGTGTGCTCTAAATGTCCTTCACTTATTTTACCCATCCCCCTACCCACCTCCTCTCTGGTAACCATCAGTTTGTTCCCTATAACAAAGAGTCCGTTTTTCTGTTTGTCTTTTTTTTTTTTTTCCTTCTGTTTCTTTTGTTTCTTAAATTCTACATATGAGTGAAACCGTATGGTATTTCTTTTTCTCTGACCCACTTTTTTTTTTTAAGATTTTTTTTTTAATTTATTTGACAGACAGAGATTACAAGTAGGCAGAGAGGCAGGCAGGGAGAGAGAGAGGAGGAAGCAGGCTCTCCGTGGAACAGAGAGCCCAATGTGGGGCTCGATCCCAGGACCCTGGGATCATGACCTGAGCTGAAAGCAGAGCCTTTAACCCACTGAGCCACCCAGACACCCCATGACCCACTTATTTTGCTTAGCATTATACTTTCTAGATCCATCCAGGTTGTAACAAATGGCAAGATTTCATTCATGGCTGAATAATATTATTTCATACACACACATACACACATACATACATACATATATGCATATACACATACCACCACACATTCATATATATATACACCCATCTTCTTTAGCCATTCATTTATTGGACACGGGCTTCTTCCATAATTTGGCTGTTGTAAATAATGCTACAATAAACATAGAGATATGTATGCCATTTCAAATTAGGGTTCTCATATTCTATGGGTTAATACCCAGTAATGTGATTACTAGAGCATATGGTAGTTATATTTTTGAGGAACCTCCCTACTATCTTCCACAGTTGCTGCACTGGTTTACATTCCTTTGTCTCTTGCTATAGTCTTTGTCTTAGAGTCCATTTGGGGGGCACCTGAGTGGCTCAGTTGGTTAAGCATCCACCTCTTAATCTCAGCTCAGGTCTTGATCTAAGGGTTGTGAGTTCAAACCCACATTGGAGCCCAACTTAAATAAGGGAATGAATGAATGAATGAATGAAGTCTATTTTGTTCAATATAAGTATTGCTACCTCTGGCTTTCTTTTCACACTCATTTGCATGAGAAATGTTTACCCCTTCACTTTCAATATGCAGGTCTTTAGATCTGAAAGGAGTCTCTTGTAGGCAGCATATGGAAGGGTCCTGTTTTTTATATATATTCTGTCACCCTATGACTTTTGATTGGAGCATTTAGTCCATTTACCTTCAAAGTAATTATTGATAGATGTGTATTTGTTGCCATTTTGTTACTGGTTTTATGGTTGTACTCGTAGTTCTTCTCTGTTACATATTGGATCTTCTTTGCCTACTTTCAATTGTGTTATTTTCTCACAAATCTTTTTACCTATTGATTTCTTTTGAATTTAAAAACTTGTCTCAGCTTCACCTTCTATTTCAGCAAGGCATTTTGTTGTGCTAATTGCCTCATGCGTTCTTTCTTGTTAGGTCTTTGTTTTTGAAATATGTTTTGTTATTTTATTTCTAATTATTTTTTGAATTGTCACTTCATTTGAGTTTTTCTGATCTGAATTATGTTCTTTCATGTCTTATGTTATATAATTTCTTTTGGCTCTTTTTGAATATCTTTTGCAAACATGTCTTTCTGTTATGCAACGCTTTCATTGTTTGTGGGGAAGTCTCTTTTCTTATAATTTTGTATGGGATTTGACCTCAATACTTTTCTGTTTCTTAATTAGTTTTTCCAAATTTTTAAAAAGAAGAATGATTTAATATAGCTTTTCTAACTTCAGAATGCTCTATTTTCTTTCTCTCTTTTATAAAAGTAAAAAATATTGTGGCTTGCTTTTTGAACTCTATTTCCTTTCCGCACCTTTATATGAGCTTTTTTTTTTTCTTCATCTTCATCATCTCCAACCTACTCTGCTCTGATGTCACTCCTAATAGCTACTACTCAGCATAGGGCCCTGTTGTAGGAGGGAGCATGCGGCCCTATTTTGAGAGTTCATGGGGACTCCACTTCTCTAGTCCTCTAACAACTGGGCTCCTGTGGTTACCTGCTGATGGAGTGGATACAGCCAACCCAGTTTCAGCTGCTGTTTTTCATTTGGCCTGCATATGCTCCAGTTATTTAGTCTGTAAGCTATGTGTGGGTTCTCTTATTCTCATATCTGAGAGATGCCTATTGCATCCCTCTTATTCCTCCAGGACAGAGTTGATATCATGTAGATTTATGCCTGTTAGTAGTTTGTCTTCCTCTGTGGTCTGTGGAAAAGTTTGTTATCTGGGGTTTTGTTTATGTATTTGTTCTGTGTCTGCATGTATGCATATGTTTTGGTAAATGTTATTTATAAATTTTTGGTTTTGCTATATAGTTGAAATATTTGTTTTGGTATGGGAATTTGGAAGCATTCAAAAATATGCTGCTGCCACGCTCAACTTCCCAAAATGAACTATGAACTCCTGAATCATGTTAAGAACATAAAATTTTCCAAAATTTATTCTGTTTCTCTTAATAAGTCTCATCCAAAAGGAGGAGGTTCCTTTGATTTTTCAGTTATCTCCTTTTTTAAAATTATGTTAAAAAATAGTGGCTTGTTTTTTAATTCTGTGTCTTTCCTCCACCTTATGTGAATATTTTCTTATACATAAACATTATCTTTACATAGATATCCTCTGGTTTTTATCCTTTCTTCCTCCATTTCTGCCTTCCTTTCTCTCCCTCTGAAACCAAAACAAAAACTAGTAAAAGGATTGTGATTTCTAGTTACTGACTTATATCCAAGAAGAATTGCAGCAGATGGTGTCTGAGCTTCACCTAAATCCCTCACCCTCACTGCTTTGGTGAATACTGCCCAACTTCCAATTGCTGGCACCTATACTCCTTTGCTTACAGGCTTTTCCTGACCATCTGAGTGTGCTTGGTTTACCTGAGCAGCAGGCTAGAAATGCCAGTGCCCATCTTGGGAGCAGTCTTCAACTAACGACTGATGAGAGCAGATGTATATAATAGAAAAATGACCCACTCAGAGATGTCCACATCTCAATCCCCTAATCTACAAATATGTTACCTTACCTGGCAAAAGTTATTCTGTAGGTGTTACTAAGTTCATGATCTTTAGAAGGAAGATTATCTTGGATTATCCATGTGGGCGCAGTCTTATGAGTCCTTGAAACTAAAAGAAGGAAGTATCAGACAGCAATTTGAAGATGGCTTTAAAATGGAGGAAGGAGACACCAGCCAAGGGATGCAAGTGGTGTCTAGAAGCTGAAATGGTTCTCCTCTGGAGTCTCCAGTTGCAACCCATCTGTCATCCTGATTTCAGCCTACTATGTATGACCCATTTTGCACTTCTGACCTTTGGAACTGTAAAATAATAAATTTGTGTTATTTTAAGCCACCAGGTTTTTTATAGGAGCAATAGGAATCTAATAAGATGGTTAAATGCCCCCAGCTGCTTCAGTCCTTGAGTGGGATGACCCTGAGGCATCCTTCAGTATTGACTGTCAGGGTTCCCAGAGGTGAGGATTAACTACCTTATTCACAGCAGTAACTTGCTAGAAAACAAACCACTTATTAGTTTCCTCCTTTTTCCTGTCTTCTTCACTCCCCTATGTTGGGAATACCTCCAAATAAACTGTTTGTGCCTAAGTCCTCAAATTGGGTTTTGCTTCAGGGGGAACCCAATCTAAAATGGAATTTGAAATGTCTTTGGTGAGAGACTGATATAGGTACTTGTTCAAATCCTTCAAGTTTGAATCAAAGAAGAGAATTTTTTATATTTATCACAAATTTTCCTCCTTTCCTTGGGAAGTGGGGTGAAAGCCTGAAATTCCTCAGGTTGTCATAAAGCATAGTCCCTATCTTTGTTACAGAGCTTTTTGTTTTGTTTTTGTTTTTTTGGACATGATCATTGTGTGGTTCTTCAGTACTTAGTGTAAAACCCTGCATTCTAAGTCTCCAGATCTGATTTCTAGGTCCTCTGCTGCCCGCAGGAATATGAATTTGAGGAGGAAGTTTGAGACAGATACTGCAGATTGGTTCATTCTGCACCAGAGTTTTTCAACCTTGGCACCATTGACATCTTGGCCTGGATAATTCTTTGTTGTGAGTTCTGTCCTGTGCATTGTAGGATGCTGAACAGCATCTCTGGCCTCTATCCACTAGATGCTACTATTACCCCCACCCCAGTCGTGACAACCAAAAAAGTATCCAGACATTGTCAGATGTCCCAAAGAGTCAAAATTAATCCTTGGTGAGAACCATTCCTCTATATAAATCCAACTCCTTTGTATCCTGCCTTCCAGTACTCTGGAGATAGGCAAGCTGAGGGCAGCATTCCCCAGACCCTCTTATAGTTAGGATTTCTGTGTGTCACACTTGGAACAGGGAAACATCACAAAGCAGCGGGCATGTGACTTTTCTGACAAGCACCGTCATGGACGTATTTGTTTTATTTTGTTTCTAGAACAGTAATGGGAAGGATTCAGTCTCTGGCTTCACAGATACTGACTACAGGGGCAGCAGTGTGCTTTTGTTTTAACAACTCTATTGGATAAATAGATACGTGTTTTTGGTATTTCTTCTCACTACATAACACCTAAGTTGGTTTTCTGGTGCTTCAGGGAATTTGAAATGAATCCTTTTAGATTAAACTAGCTGTAAACAATTCTATTATCTGAAATATAGTTATTTCTATCAGGACAATGGACAGAGAGTGTCACAACCAAACTGTAGCTTTGGCTATAAAAAGGAACTACGGAAAAAGATTCTAAGGCTTTAGATTTTGTAGACTGGAGAGCTTGTGAACCAAGTTGTACGTCAAATCCTTGACGTATGTATGGCAGAACCCATCCTAACTATGCCTGTAACATTAACCAAGAAGTTAGGAAAAATTCAAAATATTAGTGTAAGTGTGCTGATTCCTGCTTCTTTCAGCAAAATCCTGTAAGATATGGATCAACTCAAGGTGGAAGTGGAAGGAAATAGCACTTGGCTAAGAGAGGCCATGGGTTTGTGGCTTGCATTCTAAGTAGACTAAACCTTCAGTAATTTGGAAACTTGCAGAGTTAAAAAAATTTTCACCTGTGACATTTACCCAAGGGAATTGAAAACTTATGTTCACACAAAAATCTGCACAAAGATACTTATAGCAGCTTAATTCATCATTGTGGAAATTTGGAAGTAGCCAAGATGTCCTTCAGTAGCTGAATGGATACACAAATGGGTATATCCAGACAATGGAATATTATTTGGCATTTAAAAAGAAATGAGCAGGGTGCCTGGGAGGTTCAGTGGATTAAGCTTCTGCCTTTGACTCAGATCATGGTCTCCGGGTCCTGGGATCAAGCCCCGCATCAGGCTCTCTGCTCAATGGGGAGCCTGCTTCCTCCTCTCTCTCTCTCTGCCTGCCTCTCTGCCTACTTGTGATCTTTCTCTCTCTTTCTCTGTCAAATAAATAAATAAAATCTTTAAAAAGAAAAAAAAGAGCTATCATTTCCATTTTTATGGAAAAACATAGAGGAATCTTAAATGCATATTCTATTAAGTGAAAGAGACCAATTTGAAAGGGCTACGCACTGTATGTTTCCACCATTTTGTATGGAAAAAAACAAAACTATGGCCATGGTAGTTGCAAGAGGGTGAAAAGGAGAGAGGCAGGGATGAGTAGGCAGAGCACAGTGATATTTAGGACAATAAAATCAGTCTCCATGGTACTATAATGTCATTATACATGTGTCAAAACCCATAGAAAATGCAAAACTGAAGGAATCCTAATATTAACTATGGACTTTGGTGACAGTGGTGTGTCAGGGTTGGTTCATCTGTTGTAACAAATGTGCTGCTCTGGTGCGGGATGTTGATGGTAGGGGAGGCTGTGCTTGTGTGGGGGAAGGGAGTATATTGGAACTCTCTGTACTTGCTACTCAAATGGGAAAAGGACCAGTTGATGGAGGTTATGATGCACTTCTAGATTCCCTTCAGAACTGAAGGACTTATTTCTCAGCTGCCAACGGTGTTCCTGGCTATGAGTCCTCAGCTGCCAATCTTGTCTTGGATTTTGATAAGAAATACTTCACCAAAGGACCTTTCCTAGAGATAGCTCATACCGAATGATTGGTCAATGAGGGTACATAAAGTTCCTGTCTTTTAACCAAACTACTCCAAGGGGCTGAACCACTGCCAGACCTCCCTTGGGTGCCTGAGGCCTTTGCTGAGACTGAAACACAGCCTCAGGGCTGCTGCTTCTTAGTCCTACCCTCTTCTCTGGCCCTGTACTCACTGATCTCTGGAGCACTCTCTAATAAATTTCCTGTATCCTAAACTCTGCCTCAGAGTCTGCTTCCCAGGGAACTTAATCTTCAGGGACTAGGAATAAACTGCAGAAGGCAGAGGCTGGGGCACCAGATGCACTAAACAAGGAATTTGTCCACTGTTCCAGCAGGGTATCCTCACAATTGACCTTCATTTTCTTTACAAATTTTTCTCTGTGTGTGTGTGTGTGTGTCTTTTTCTTAAAAACTGAGAAGAAATAATACTGATGCTTTTGCCCTTGGCTTAAAGTAGCCTCCTACATAATATGGAGTACTGATGCACCATGGCCTAGAAAAAAATATGCAGAAACATGTTATTTTTATCAAAATGGACCAAATATTATTCAATTAGAATTATTAGTATCATAGAGTAACTTAACCTATGAATACTATATTTTTTCCTCATTTTGGCAGAGTATTTTAAAAGTGGGACTCCCTTATGTCTTATTATTATAAGTAACAACTTCACCCAACAATCAAAAATTGCATATGGAAAATTTTAAAGACACTATATGGGAATGTTGGGAACATATAACCTGCCTTTCAGGTCATAGGTCATGGAACCATGGGAAACTACATACAAATCTGATGAGGAGGACATGTGTTTTCCAAATGTCTTGACTTGGACAAGGTAGCAAGGTGAGATACTGGTGTTGTCCCTTTCAAAGAAGGGAGTGTGTTCTTCATAGACATTTAGGTGGTCAAAGTGGTGGATGTGGTAGAGACACCTTCAGCCCGTCTTTCTCAGTAATGAAACCTAGAAATTTAGTTGGGCATTTTTCCTGCCTGGGTAGATCCTATTTACAAGTGTCCCTTGTGGGAAGATGGGATCATATGATTACGTTGGGGTTAGTGTGTTGTAGGTGAAATTGGATTTCCAGAAAGGGTCTCACTCATCCCCATGGGCTGCCTCTTTTGACTTTCTGCCTTCTTTGAGCCTACAAGTCAGATTTGATGACAGGAGCTGACATCATCCAACTTCGACCGTGGACCCAGGTGTCGAAGTTAAAAAGTGAAGCAAAAAGACAGAAGGAGACATGGTCACTGAAGAAGGAGGAGCCGAGATGTTTGCCCCATCCTGCTTACCTCTAAACTTCTTTCGCATGTGAACAACAATCTTGTATTTTATTTAAGCTGTCACAATTTTGGATTTTCCCACTATATATGCTGAACTTAATTCAAACCGATACAGAATTCAAGTGATGTAATCTTAAAGCAATCCTAAAAAATCTTAAAATCCTAAAAATGCTTCCCTTTCCAAGGGAAGATGAAGAATGTGCTGCTTGTTGTCCCCCATAGTTACTGGGTACACTGAGATTCATAGGAGATAATTAGGCCTGGAAATATCATAGCTTCTTAACACATCACACTATTTCTAAAAGAAATTCCATGAAGGTTCTATAGTGATGCAAATTTTCTCTTGTATTAGTATAGAATATTTACTAGACATTAAACAGTTTTATATTTACTGGGAATTTGTTTGATGGAGAGCAAAATAATGTCACTCATTACTTTTCCATTGCCACTCTAACAACCACAAATTCAGACTAATTCTCTTACAGTTCCAGAGATCAGAAGTCCAAAATGAATCTTAAAATCAAGATATCAGCAAAGCCAATTCTTTCTGATAGCTCCAGGGGAGAATCCCTTTTTTGCCTCTTGCAGCTTCTAGAGATGGCTGACATTTCTTGGCTTGTGGTCACATCTTCTCGATCTCTGCTTCTGTTGTCACGTTGCCTTCTCCTCCATCTCTGACTCCCATATCTCTCTAAGAATCATTATAATTACATCAGGCTCATGGGGATAACCCAGGATAATCTCTCCATCTCAAGATTCTTAAATCTGCAAAGTAACTTTCACCATTTGACATTGCAGAGGGTCCAGCGTTCCAGGTTTTAGGAGGTGGACAGTTTTGGGAGGAGGAGGAGTTTTGGGAGGAGGTGGAGTTTTGGGAGGCTGTTTTTCAGCCTACCACAGTCACCTACACATTTTGATTTAGAAATCATGCAGGAGAGGTTTTTTTCTCATTTAAAAGCAACAGAAATTATTAGATATGGTTACTTTTTAAAAGGCAAGTTCTATAAATCAAAAGCTACTACTAAAATGTTAAAAGGCAAAAACAGACCATCTGCCTAAAATATAACAGGCAAGGTGACAAGAGTTTAATGCAGTCAATATATGCATTATTAAATTTAAAAAATAGTAAAAAAAAAAAAAGCCACTGACTTCAATATCTTGATAATCAAGCAGTTAATTGCACATGAGTGTGACAATTCACATATGATAAAACACCCCCAAATCTGTTCATTCTCATTAAATATGAAACCACAGAGTAAATTAAATGTTGTACTTTAAAAATATGATGATCATAACAAGACATTTCTAATGGTAAGGGTGCAGTTAACCTAGATCTAGATAATCTTGTAACTAATCTTTAGGAACGTATTTTGGTCTTTGAAGTTACGTAGCACTACATATAAAGAACACCAAAAAATGTATCTTCAACCCAGTAATTCCACTTTGGGGAAATCATCCAAAATGCATCAGAGCAAAAGTATTCATCTTTATATGAAAAAATTGGAGAAAACTAAATGTCCTATAATAGGAAAATGGCTAAATAGTCTTATAATTATAAGACAGCATGTTATTCAGCTATTTAAATGTATGTTACTAGAGTGTATTTTTTCTCTAAATCATTTGGAGAAATGCCCATGATAAGGGCAGAAAGAGCAATCTTTCCAGGCAGCTGAGCAGACAGCTAAAAATCTGCGGAAGGCTCAGGAGAACGTGCCTCCCTGGGCTTTCAAACTGTTATGTTGGACAATTTAGAGTTACAGTTGACCCTTGAACAACATGAGTTTGAACTGAGCAGGTCCACTTACATGTGCGTGTGTGTGTGTGTGTGTGTTTTTTTCCAATAAATATATTGGAAAATGTTTTGGGAGATTTGTGACAATTTGAAAAAACTTGTATATGAGCCGCATATTGTAGAACTATCAAAAAAATTAAGAAAAAGTTTTGTCATGAATGCATAGCTGCTAGTCTAGTTTGTTATTTACTACTATAAGATATACACAGATCTATTACATAAAGTTAAAACTTATCAAAACTCACAAACACTTAATTGGTTGGACATGGCGCCAGGCACTGCTGAGAGAAATGTAAACAAGCATAAAGACATAGTTTTACATTGTAACTGAATAAAATAGACTGCAGTACATACTGTAGTGTTGCACTAATTTCCCAGCAACCTTCTGTTGCTATTGCAGTGAGTGTTGGGAATATCCACTTAAAATGCCCTGTGAGGCTAGTCATCTCTGTGTGAGCAGTTCCTCTCTCCAGCAAATTAATATTGCAGTAAAAAAAATGGTCTCCCCTGGCTCTCACTATTAATAGTTAAGTTTTGGGAGCATCCAAAGATATATTCAGATTTTCTGTGGGGGGGAGGGTGGGTTGAAACCCCTAACCCCTATGTTGTTCAAGGGTCAACTATATAGTTATTTGGGTTTATTAACACCAACTCTAATCAATATTAAAGGGATAAATGACCAAATACTACACTTTAGGACCAGCTGGTGAATGGCACCTAGTTTACTGCCCGGAGCCCTCAAGTATTCCCTGCTTCTGCCCTGACTTCCTGCAACCCTTCCTTGGGACCTCTCATTCTGGCTGTCCTAATTATTGAGCAACTACAATGACTGGTGCATTTGGGGCCTCCAGAAAGCTGTCCCAGCTCTGCAACCAGCATTTGATCTGACTGGTACCATACGGGTTATGGAATGTGTATATATTTCATTTCAGGACAAACTTCTCCCGAATTTATTTCTTTGTACTTACTCCCAAATAAAGCTAACTCCATTGTGTTTTGCTTCAAATTACTGTATACTTCATCTACATGGGTTTTTTTTCCCCCTCAAAAAGCCATATGAATAAGGAGAGGACTCTGCCTCTAAGACAAGTGTGAGTTTGAAAGAATGTAAATTTTCCCCACATTTCTGTCTCTTTTCTATGCCTGTGTTTTCACTATTTTCTCCATCAATTTGGCTTATCCTTACAGTTTCTCCCAAATTAACTAACTTAATTGTGCTATTTTTGCTAAGTAGCTTTCATGCCTTCCTACCTGTACAGAATGTGTTAGACTGGCTTCTCCAAATGTGGGCTCCAAAACGGGATGGAAAAATGTCAGGATTAGATTAGGAGAGTTGCCTATGAGAAAAAATGGGGAGGTATGAGAGAAAAATGCATTTGTCAGGATCCTAATTTTGTGCCAGGCACTGTGGTATGTGGTTTCATGTATGCCCACTTCAAATACATAGTATTATTTAAGTCCCTTATTGGATACTCATAACGACCTTTCAGGTAGGTGTTATTATTCCTGCCTTACAGACTAACAGGATTCCAGGAAGTATTAGATTCAAAGTGGGATAACTTGTCTAAGGTCACACATCTAGTAAATGATTGATCCAGAAGACATTCCAAGTCTGCCAGTAGGGAAGTAAGGGGAGAAGGGCATTCTTGGGCATTCTCTGTACATACATTTTTATTTATTTTTTCCCCAAAGCATCTTCAGTTTTTCAAGTATTGCAGTTGAGGGTATTTTATATCATGTTTTGGGTCAATCCTCTCCACCTCACAGTACCAGACCAATTCTCTCCCTGAAAGGACACTTCAAGGAGTAAAGGGGAAGGGCTCAATACCAAGTTGATCTCTTTGCCTATCTCGGGGTGTGGGGCCAATGGCTGATCCTTTTCTGTATTTCAGTTTCAGGGAGTGTCCTGTCCAGCCATCTAGCCCTGATGTGACAGCACCACAGCTTTGACCCCTTCCAGTCTTTCGGATGTTTAAAGTGTTTTCCCAATGCGGGCCCTCCTTCACATCTCTTGCCCTTCTAAGACTTCTAATTCTTTCTGCCCTTAACTTCTGAGGCTTCCCTGCATGGCTGATCCATCCTCGTGAATTTAGGGGGAATTCAGACCGTCTTTAATCTGCTACATTTCTTTGCTAACCAAAGTTCTGTCACCACACTTGGTCAAAGTCTCAATCTCCATGCAACAATGACTCCCATTAACAAATAAACATATTCAAATTGTTCCGCCATCATTATTTCTTGGCTTATGAACATAGGGCTTCCTGGTATCCATCTTGTCCAAATTAAAGCCCATCTTTGGTTCGAGAACAATTATAGATGTAATTTACTGATCACTTTGCATACGTTATCTCAATTCACCAACATAACAGATAGATGTTATTACCATCTGTATTCCAGAGAACAGGAAATTGAGATGTGGAATAGATTTGGCTCTCTGGAAGCAGGCATTGGGATAGATTAGCAGTCAATACCTGTGAAAGTAAGGAGGCAGAGCACAATTGCGCAGAGGAAGAAGTCAAACTGTGATATAGGCCTGACATAACCTTGGCTGACAACCTGGAGCTCTGGGTCAAATATTGGCCATCAGCATCCCATGGGAGCCTCGGATGGCCAGCCTTTTTTACATTTTACTTGCTCCATCACTGGATGCAGGTTGTCATGACAAAGCATGACCTTGGATTGGTGAGCCTCAATCTGGCTGGTCACTAAAGAAGTTTACCACCTGGAAGCTGTCTGCCAACTGCATTTCCCACAGCCAAGAGCAAATCTGTCCTTGAAGGGTCACCCAAGTGGTACAACTCTATGTCTACTACAGACTAAGAATCCAGGAATTTATTAAAGATTCTACAGCTAATAGGTGGCATTGATTTGGTAGCAAGTCTTTTGTGACGCAAAATCCATGTCTCTTAGCAATTCATACTTGGTTTCCAAATACCCATTCAAATCAGCCATCAGAATCACTTTGGGAGATTTCTTTAAAATAGGGATATGTGACCTCAATCCTGTGAGATTCTCATTCAGTGGACCTAGATGGGATCCGGGAATCCCTACCCAGTGCATAAAAAGTGCTCAGACTGATTCTAAAGTACAAGGATATTTGGAAACCATTGCTATCAAGAACATTGATGAGGGGGTGTCTGGGTGGCTCAGTGGGTTAAAGCCTCTCCCTTTGGCTTGGGTTATGATCCTGGGGTCCTGAGATCGAGCCCCGCGTCAGGCTCTCTGCTCAGTGGGGAGCCTGCTCCCTCCTCTCTCTGCCTGCCTCTGCCTACTTGTGATCTCTGTCAAATAAATAAATAAAATCTTAAAAAAAAAAAAAAAAGGAACATTGATGAGGAGAGGACACCAAGCAGAAGAATGGAAAAAGTTTTAAATGCTGGACTACATTTGCGGCAGAAGCTATGAAATGTTTCTTGGGATGCTAAAAATTTTGAAACCAAGATTCATCCCTCTGGGCTGATGTTATCTAATATCAGTAGTAAGCTCTCTCTAGGGTCCTGCATCTGTTTTGTGTTTGCTGTTTCTCTGACCACCGCCCTCCTCCCCCACCCCGATGTAAAAATATTGGAGAAAGTACAGCTGCTTCATAATTCATGAAAGCAACTGAATCTATAAGTGAACTGAAGAATTTGCTCTGTATGTAGCTCCTAAGATGTTTGGAAATGAATTTTAAGAAACCCACTTCTACTTTGCTTTTTGTCTTTCATGATAAACTTGGAGATAGATTCATGTTTTTAAAACTATTCCTAAAAAACAAAGGAATCACTTTTTTAAATGTAGTAAATTTTTTAAAAATGTGGTAGATTCTTTAAGTTTGCATGTTTTAATGAAAAAGTACAAATTTTTAATCGAACAGTACATGATTATAATGGGACAAGGTTCAGAATAGAAAGGTTATTGCTAGATGAGGTAGAAATTTAAAGCAAAATTGACTTGTAGCTGAGCTAACAAACTTTGGAACCAGACTTCTTTCAAAAAAAAATTTTTTTTTTAAATTAGAATGAAGATAGGAGTCAGATTTGAGGGAAGGTTCTGTCTACAGCAGGCCTCTCAGGACTCCAGCTGTGGAGTAATAAAGAGCCAGTCATGCTGATAAAAGTAATGAAATAGATATCTTTAAAAATATACTAGATGTTACAAAAGGCTTTTTCCAAATTTTATCTCATTAACATCAGCTTTTTTATATGAAAAGAAATCCTTAAAATAGTAGATCAAAAGGTTTTATGCTGAAACAAGCAGTGTATATGACTTGTCTCTGATTTGGGACAATAGCCTGAGATCCATGGCTACTGTTTATGACTTTTGACTTCTGGGACCATTTTATTTTTATTTATTTATTTGACAGAGAGAGAGAGATCACAAGTAGGCAGAGAGTCAGGCAGAGAGAGAGGGGGAAGCGGGCTCCCCACCGAGCAGAGAGCCTGATGCGGGGCTCGATTCCAGGACCCTGAGATCACGACCCAAGCCGAAGGCCGATATGGGCTTAATCCACTGAGCCACCCAGGCACCCCTCTGGGACCATTTTAAATGGATAATGAGGCTTGCCTCAGCTGCCACAGGAAGTTTGCATTCCACCTTGAGCACAGGAAAGAAAGATGTGTAAATGCTGGGTAAATATTTCACAGGATGTTTACTCGGTAAGAAATGGATATTCTAAGACAGGTATAGTCACTCTGTGTTAAACTGTGGTGGTTGAAATACATGAATATTTCAGTTCCAACACTAAAGACAGATACGGGGAGATTATAGCACTTGTTCACTGAGCTTTTTTTTTTTTTTCTTAATTCAATTTTACTTTTTCAGTGTTCCAAGATTCATTGTTTATGCACCAAACCCAGTGTTCCATGCAATACATGCCCTCCATAATACCCACCACCAGGCTCACCCAACTCCCACCCCCTCCCTTCCACTGAGCTCTAAAATCATTCATCTTGGGGCCTCCAACCATCACACAATGTCTGTCTGAATCAATAAATACAATGATAACTGTTTTTTTTAAACTTAGGTACTTGAAACCATTGAAGTTTGGCCTTGGAAGAAAATCACCAGCCTCCAGGAGAAGCTGATTACAAAATCAGCTTTTGTCAATGACCACAGATGTCACAAATCTAGGTTTCTCATTTGGAACCTCAAATAGGTGAATTTAACTAGCTCTTATAATTAGAAGCACAGGGGCGCTGGGTGGCTCAGTCAGTTAAGTGTCTGCTTCAGCTCAGGTCATGATCCCAGAGTCCCAGAACTGAACCCCAAGTTGGGCTTCCTGCTTGGCAGGGACTCTGCTTCTCCCTCTGCCCCTCACCCACTCATGTTCGCTCTCTCTCACTCTTTCTCTCAAATAAATAAAATTTTATATATGTGTGCAAGCACGCATGCGCGCGCGTGTGTGTGTACATATATATGTATGTATGTAGGTGTATATGCATGTATAATTAGAAGCACAGCTAATTTTTACAAGTGGCCTTTGAGAAAACAGTCCCACCTTGAGCCTAGACTATCTGATCTTGAACTTTTCCATTTCTTCCTTTTGTTGCTTCTTTTCTGTTTCATCCATATAACAACCACATGAAGAATGCTGAAAATGAAAGTTTCCTTTAACTGATATTCAAGATCTCATTTAGCTCGGAACTTTATTATTTAGAGGGAGAAATGTAGCTAATATTAACAATGGTCTTGTTCCATTGATACTTATCTACAGATGATAGACACCTGCCCTTCCCTCATCTGTTGAGGAAGTGCTTCCTGTCACTCATATTCTCCATAACCTCAAATAAATCACTGGTATAATCACAATAAGCATTCTCATCTTGCCATGACATGGTGTTTAGGAAGAAAAAATCTAAAACTTTCTACATAAAAGAAGTTTCATAATCTCAAGCTCTGAAAAGGGGGGGAAAGGCATACTTACAAAAGGTACTTTTTACCATGAATTCCCTGACCTTAATTTGATTAAAATCTCAACCTAAAGATTGCAACAATATAGATTTCTTTAGAGTTTGATTTTTCATGTTACTCAGCTTTGAATGAGAAAAACCTCAATGTGGGGCAAAAAGGGTGGTAAAGCGGAAGGAGAAGTTAGGGACTGAGCTGCTTTGCAGATCGGTGTTTGAAAGTGAACAGCCGATTTGGCAAGAAGCAAAAACCACAGAATAGAGTATCACATTGTCCTTCTGTTCACTTTGTTTCACAAACGATTCAGGTTCTTCCTACTGTCTTCTGCCACCTCCTTGCTCTTCTCTACTTACTTCACAGATGTCGCTGAGGTAGGTCACCTTGTCCAATCCTGAAGAATTCAAGGGCAGAAAAGAAGTCTACTTGTGAAGTTTTCTTGTCCCTGATATGCTCAGGAAATGAAGACATTGTCTGGCATGCTTGGAATTGGGAAATTGTGTTCGGTATTCTTCCTAATCCCACATCTGGGCATCTGGAGTATCAGCGGTAAGTCACCAACGTAGATAATCTCTCGTTTTATTTCCCAGGGGTGGAGGGAACGTTTTCACTTGCGGTGTTAGTAGGATGTGTTCTTTTATGTCAAGCGGATAATGGTGGATGGAACCATGCAGTGAGATTCGCTCACTGAGCACATTCTAGAACATCAACCAAATAAGAACATGGTTTTCAAGTCATGGCTTGGCTGATTTTCTTTAAAAAAAATGTTCTGATGGTAAGGAAAGAATTGGGCAGATGTTATAAATAAGGTACAAATGTATCACAACTTCTAGCAAAAATGCTCTGGATGCCATCCTGATGATTGAATAGCTTGCTTTTTTGAGACAGAGGCAAGCAGAGTGCTGTCGTGTTCAGCTGGATGGGTGTTGGATAACGGGGTTGTACCTGTCTCTGTGGCTACTACTGAGTAATGTCACCAAACAGAGTTGCCCTTTTTGCCTCGGTAGGGTGTGTGCCTGGAGAACACCATGTAAGTAAATGCTTAGAGATCAAGAATCGGAGGAGCATTCTGTCATTGTTCCTATTAGGCTGAAAGAGAATGGTTCCTACTTGGGTGTCATGTGGCATAGAAAACAGCTTGAGGTCTGCATGATGTGTGGCCATCTCCACAAAGATTTTATGAGGGCAAAAAAGCAATTACTTTCTTCTAGTGAGTTCATTTGCTCCCGTATATGGACACAGGGGCCCATATATTGGAAAGGCTATATAGCAGAAGTTTCTGATGTCCTCAGGTCTGATTTCAAATCTCCTGCCTGCTTATCGCCACAAACACACATACTCTTATCAGTTTGTGTGCTGTGGTTTTAAATCAGAAAATACGGTGACTGAAATCCTCCTGAATGTCATTGTAAATTCTGGAACTGCTTGGTTTGGAACTTGTCTTCATGATGCTAGGATGGCACACAACCAGGTGCAGAATAAAAATTCCCAGGAATCTAAACATTCTTTATGTGTGTGAGTAATTTGGTATTATGTTGGTGAGGTGCTTAGATGGCTGGCTGGGTTTTTCATTTTCCATCAGACATCTAAAATCACACAGCCGTAACTGGAGTCGTGTATTAAATAGAATTCATACTGGTTTGAAGAGCACATGAACTCTCCTGTGTGAAATGGAGGAAAAGACTGTTCAGTGCTGGGATGTCTGGGTGGTTCAGTTGGTTAAGTGTCTGCCTTCAGCTGAGGTCATGATCCCAGCATTCTGGGACTGAGCCCCATGTCGGTGTGTGTGTGGCGGGGAGTGGGGGCGGTTAGGACTGGGCTTGTTTACTGGCTCTGCCACTTACTGGGTGACCTTGGTCAAATTTCTTATCCTCTCTTATCCTTAGTCTCCTCATTTGTAAGACAGAGATAATGATTGTACCTAAAATATGGGCCTATGGTGAAGACTATAAATACAATAATATGGATGAAGTGTCAGGTATAACAAGTCCACATAATAAAAGCTGATAAGTGTTAATGGTGTTTTTGCTAATATTATTTTCACCAAGCACCCCCCCACAAAATTCAGTTAGATGGGAAATAAGTGTTAATATTATCGTTTAAAATGGCTGAGCTTTTAAAGCTAAAAAAATGAATAAATAAAATACATTGCTCAATATATTTGACCCCAACTATAGAGAATCAAATTATTTGGAGAATGAAATGGAAAGCCTCAGACAAAGTGCCAGCCAGGTCTACTGTAAAGCAGTTGGTAGATTGAAGCATTATTTGTATTAAATTTAAGATATATGTTGAGATAAATGTTTGGTGAGAATTGTTCTCCCAGACAGAGCTGATGACTCCATTCATTAAAACCACATTAATTTTAACCTATTCATCTTGGGGATTTCCTGTGATTTACTAAATTACTGAATTCTTTACATTGGCCCAGTTTCAGATTCTTAAATTTTTATTTTTTAATTTATAATTTACTTTTTCTTTAATTTTTATGGATTTCTTTCCTTCCACTTAAAAGCAATGTGAGATCTGTGTGCCTCTTCCCAGGAATGAGGCTGCATCTATCATAAGGTTGGAAAAAAACGCTATGTTCTCTATAAATTTCTTGTTTAAGGTCCTTCTTTATAATAAAATTGTGCTCGGTTGCTTTTTGTGTTTCTCAGAAAAAAATTAGAGGGAACTCTGCCCCTTGGTATCTGACTGTGATTTTTCTTTCTGTCCTGATGAAAGAAATAAAGGTGTCAGCACCTTCCTTCCTGTACAGATGGGCAGATTATACTGGAAAGAACTAGGCTGTAAGTGGAGATGCATCACCAGGGAGCAGGTCCCAGCTGCAAGGCTTTGGACCACTTGTTTAGTAGAGGATCAACCAAGGATTCCGTTCTTCAAGCAGGCAGGAGTACAGCAGTTAGTGTCTGGGTACCACTTGGCACTAAATATGATCTGACATGAAGGCAGTAGGAAATCTTTGACTGACCGCTACTTATTATGATTAAAAAAACAAAAACAAAAACAAAACTAATCTTGTACAGGGGCCACTTACGGTTTGGCTCCATCAAGAACACAGTAGTTCGATCTGAGTCTCCATTTGGCTCTTGTATGTGTTCTGTTTCTTCTTCATTGTGATAGTTCAGTATGGTCCATGGATCCATACCCCACATTCCACTTAGATTGTCCCTTCCCTGGGAACTGGTCATATCTTTGGGTCAGAGAAGAAACAGGGCAGAAAGTGCTCTGCACCCATCATTTTTTGAAGTTCCTGTTTGATAACACAGTGTCTTTATCAGGTTTATTGCTATGGCTCTAGCTATTTGTTCCTATTGAAATGTGTACCTTGTGTGCTGGAGGTAGAACTCCTTCTTCTGCCAAATGCCTGTGTATTGTTATTACAAAAATGCCTGCCACAAAATAGGAATACCTTTTACATAAATGTCTAGGAAAATATTCCGCAGCTAAAGGACTTCCTGGATTAAGGCATGAAAAGATTAACCTGTGTGCTGATAAGATCCTTGAATTGATTTTCCTAACCCTGAGAAGCTCTTTAATTAATTGTTGCTTCCTCTATCCCACTACCAAAATTTCCTCTGATGTCGTGTTGAAGTCAAATTCTGGTTATCTTGATTAGCTGGGGCGTTCCTACTTAGTTTTCATTACTTGCAAGTTTCAACTTTGAAGTTTCAAATTATTGAAGGAAAAATGTTCACAGGCATTCATAGTCAGGTTGCCAAATTAAATCAATCTTTTACTGTGTTTCTTGGAAAGGTTAGGATCAGGAACTCGAGATCCAGATTACTCGAGATGCCTGGATTACTGTCCCATCTCTGTCACTTACTGTGACTGTAACTTTCTGGTTCTGTTTCCTCATCTAAACAATAGGGGACAACAATGACACTGATTTTATGGGGTTCCTGTGGTAAGTGAACTAATTCTATACAACACATAGAACACATTAATTTTAACCTTTATAGCTTGAGGATTTCCTATGATTTACTTGATGTATCATTAAGTGGTGTGTAACTTTAGCTAATGTTTTTTTTTTTTTCTTTTAGTCCAAAATTTAATTAGCTTGATAGTTTCCTTCAAGGAGGATTGGGAGGCTATCTCTCATTTGGGGTTGAGAAAAGTTGTCTATAAAGAGCTCTTGATATCATTATCTACAACCATCCACAGTTACCAAGAAATAACAAGGCTTTGGTCGTCATGTGACTGCAGTGATACTGTCTTTGTGAGCTGTTCTGTCATATGCAGTTTGCTTCACTTTTCTAGTAGTCACCATTCCATTACCTCAAAATAAGCTCATTCTTATCCACCTATCCTTTCATGGTCATGGCCTCTGATTTACATGCTTACCTCTACGGAAACAATTACCAAGCGCCTGTGCATGCATGTGCAGGGGTATCATTCTCGAATGCTCAGAATCTAAACTTATCTAATTTGAGGTGCACTTTGAACAGAGTCCGGGAGAGTGTTGGGAACGGTGATCTGGGTCAGTCATAGGGAAACCCCAGTTTTAGCTGGTAGAGCTAACTTCTCTTTTTCTCCTTCCTGTTAGCCATATTTATCTTGTGAACACAACCTGGAACTCACATATGTCATAAACAGCTCACTGTCCAGAAGCCATTATAAGGCAGGCTGGGGCACTTAGGTCCTAGCTGGATAGTTGTGGCCCTATTTAATTTTTTTCTACCATTTAGAAGAGGAGAATTAATATTGGGGGACAATTGGCAGTTTCTGCTCACACAAATATTGTTTAGTATCTTCTCAGGCTTTGAAAACTCCGGTGAATCTCAGTGTGATCTCTGTGGTAGAGTGCATTAAGAAGGGGAGGAAGTATCTGGGAAAGAAGTAGAGGTGGACTTTGTCTGTGTCTTTACAACAATACAGAACCTATGCTGACCCTGAGCAGCCCAAGTAACCACATAATCACTGAAGGCAGTATTTAGAAATCCTTCTGTTGATTTCTGATACAATGACAAAGACTCTCTTTGATGCTGCTGGCCATGGCTTCTAAGCTATGCTGTAGGCTTTTTCTGCGCTGCTCTTCTTCCAGAAGCCACTGTGACCAGGGTGGAGGGCTTAGCATTTCTGAACCACAGGGTCTCCCAGGAGCAGACAGTCAAAGTCTTCTAGAGCTGTTGTCTAAATTGTCAATATGAGTCATTGTTCTTTAGAGCTCACTAAACTGGCCAAAAACGTTTGCTATTCCACAGAGAGAATTGTAGGATTGGCTAACAACCCACTAGATACTCATTCTTGTCGGATGAGGTGGGCAGAACTCTTCAGAAATGAAATACATGTGAATCCTTTGGCTGGACAGACAAAGTCAGTGACCAGTAGGGTAGAACCATAAAGGGACATTTGTCACTTGGTAGAGATGTAATGGAGAAGTACTAAAAGAAATCTTGGAAAAGTATCCAAAGACAAAGGTATTTTACTTCCCACTTTGACCAAGGCTGGCCTTGCTGGTTGGTATAATTCTTTTTTTTAACTTTTTAATTTTTATTATTATTATTATCTTTTTTTTTTGAGGGGGTAGGACAGAGAGAGAAAAAGAGAATCTTAAGCAGCTCCATGTCCAGTGCAAAGCCCAACACAGGGCTCAATCTCAAGACTCTTAGATCATGACCTGAGCCAAAATCAAGAGTCAGATACTTAACTGACTGAGCTACCCAGGCACCCTTGGTTAGTATAATTTTGTAAGATTTCATCTCTCATATATAAAAGTACATTTTTCTATGGGATAAACTGCCTTTTCTGTATCTATTGTATTTGTTTGCCCAATGTATACGCCAGTTGTTATGCATCACTGGTGATTGTTGACTCAGCTGGGAATAACTGCTCAGAGCAGAGGCATTTGGGGCAGAATTTCTGGTCGCCATTTTGTCTCTGCCACCTGCAGGCTTTGCTCAACTACTGCATCACTTCCCTAAATTCATCCTAAGAAAAAATAATACCCGGTATTTTTTTATTGTCTATTACGAGCCAAGCATAATGCTAAGAACTCTTCCTATGTGTTCAGACATGCACAACTACCCTGGCATCTAATTTGCTTTGGAGTTAGCTGGGCCTGGGCTCAAGTCCTGGTCCTAGCTCGGACTCCCACCAGCAGGTTGTCTTCAGCAAGTGGCTTAGCTTCTCTAATACTTGGTTTCTCCAGCTTAAAAGTTAAGAGGATAACTGTAAGTACCTGATAAGATTTTAAGGATCAAATGAAATGATGTATGTATGGTACCTAAGAGCAAAACACATAATAAGAACTCAAAAATGTTAGTTACATCCCTATCTTCCTCCCATCAGGAGGATCTGGGGGGGGGGGGGTCTGCAGCACTTGATAATGTGAGGTGTTGTGTGCTTATGAGCAAACGACAATGAATGTGAAGCTGTGATTCTGGAGGTGATCCCCCAAATGTGACTTATGCCACCCATGTGCTGTCTGACCTGATGACTACCGATGTTCCCTGTGGGTTCTGTCTTTTAATATCTCAAGGAGAGGAAATGGCACAGGACATTTGTAAGCTTTGCTGACTGTTAGATGAAGCTTTGAAAAATACTAAAATGACTATTTCAAGACAAAACAATTTAAGACTTGTCCCAAACTAGACAAAACCAAGAGATGGCTTAAAGTCTTACATTGCTCAATAAAACTATATTGAAAAGATAGTCTTCAGATTTTCCCCCAAATAGTCATATCACAGAATGAGAAATCCTAGCCCTAGAAGAAATTGCTTCAATGTGCTAAATAAATACCACATGAAACCAAACTTAAAGTTTTCATGTTCCAATATAATGAGATTTTTAAGGAGGAAATGGTAATAGAAATGATTGTGAAAATTCTCTCAATTTTTTCATTTCTTGTCCTTTTAAGCAATGAGAATGAATTTGGATTCATACTATGTACATTCTTGTTGTGAAGTTAATTCTTTAATACTTTCCAGTACCATTTTAGCTAAAGAAACTTTAAATTAATGTGAGTCTCATTCTCTCTCTCCCTCTTTCTCTCCTTGTGTGCATCTTTACATGTGTATGTTCAGACAGGGAAGAGATCCTATCCCCTTCTAAAGACCAATATCAGACAATATCCACAGAGAAGAAGAAAAAACCTGAACAATTACTTCATCCATGTCTACGTCTTTGATCAGTGTTACACTGCATGCTGTTTGTCAGATATACGTTTTTCTGAGGACTGAGGCTTTCAGTTTTCATTGTACTCCTGAGATCATGGCACTGGGTTTAGCATAGCTTACCAATGGTCACTCTTTACAACAGAAGCTCTGTTTTAACCTTGCGTGCATATATCAATTTTCTCAGGTATTCCTAGCATTTCTGGGGTTATCTGACTTATGCAGTAGGTTTGTTTACCACAGAGTTAAAGTAGTAAGCTTAATCCACACTACATAATGCATTCAAATAGTGGTGTCTGTATGTCCACCAACTTCATCTCATGTCACCACATTTCTGATTTTCCAAGTCTATGCCAGCTAGCTTATGATGAGAAGCGTGCCACATGGACTTTCTGATGCTGTGCACGTGATTCCTTGAGGTCTCCAGGAACCTTCCAGAACCTCTGATGTGTGATTCCATGGCTGTTGTTGCTGTGTGTGAATTGGCCTTGATTTTGTTCAGCCCACTGCCTCAGGCAACCCCTGAACCCATACCAATTTGCAAGGGAACAGGCACTTGCTTCCCTTCCCTGGGGGTCATCAGATCTCCCCCATTGTCCACCACTCTGGCCCTCAAAATTAAGGCAAATTGTACCACTGGACTCCTCAGGAGACTTGTTTTCCTCCTAAGTCTGAAGACTTCCCTCCTTCTGTAGCCTCCTCACCATGTATCTAAGTTTGAGGGTTTTTTCTGTGTTTTTCTATCACAGTATCTTCTGACAGAAAATAAAATCCTGCTTCACACCACAGAAAATGATTTATGTATTATATCTTTCATGATCATTGTGGTTTTCAAAAATTATTTATTGATACTTTTTTGTTTAACTCTGCCATAGCTCAAATCAAGGACTCCCCTGCATTCATTACAGTCATCCATTTCTTTCAGTAAATGTAATCGGTTTGAACTTTCCATGCATGTGTAAGAATTTTTCAGTGGAGCAAGAGTGAATCTCAGTTGGGATTTTCCTCATGATAACAGTTATATTCAAGGTGCATGGTCTTTAAAAATTAGAAATAATTGTACTTTGCATGGGATTCAGAATCACAAAACTCTTTTTTTTTTTTTTTAAGAGCAAATAGGTTTCACAAATTATCTACCCTCCCTGGCTCCTGTTGGCATTTACACCTGCACCTTCTTAGCTGGAAGGTACTGTCCCGTGGAGTTTTTGTGGCCGGCATGCCTTTCTGATTGGCTGATCCAGGTATCTGGATGACCACAGAGTATCACTTGTTAAATAATTTGAATACCACCCCTCAGTGGACATAAATCAGACCTTCCCATACTGTATACTTGTAAGCTCTAGTTTTTCTTTAGTGGTTATAACTTAACCACTATGGGGTATGTTGAGATGCATGCATGCTTCACCTCAGTGCCCTGTAGGCCACCTTTGTAATAGCTCGGATGTGCCTGCTCTGCTCCCTTATTGCATAGAAAGCATTAGTCAGAGTTATGAACAGGAAATTTTTCTCTTCCTGAGCTCTCGTGGTTCAGTCTCATGCTACTTCAGGCCTTCTTCCTTTCACACTACGCCCAGTGCCTCCTGCAGAGACAGGTACTATCTTATCGAGAGAGTCATGGACCTGGTAGGAAGACAGATGCATGAACACATATTTAATTATAAAGAAATGCTGCATGTCACACAGAACAGCATGGGACCTTCACTGAGTGGGGGATGTCCAATGGACTTGGGCTGCTGGAGGATGGAGGTAGAGTGAGTTTGCAAAAGGAAGTAAGGGCTAAATTTCATTTGATGGAGTCTGGACATTTCCTGCAGGCATTGAAGAGTTTCTGAAGGGTTTAAGGTACAAAATCCTTCTATCAGATTTTCATTTTGAGAATGCAAACTGTGACAGTGATGTGGAGAATAAATGCGGTGGGGGGAGGGGAACAAGGCCAAGTTTGGAATGTAAAAGACTAGTTGGTGGGCTGTGATAATAATCCACATGGAATGAAATAAGACCCAAATTAAGGCAGTTTTATGGAAGCAAATTGGCAAGACATTTTGGGTGCTGAATCAACTTAATTTGATGACTGATAGAATGGGGTAGGAAAGAGGAAAGAAACCAAGATGGCTCCCAGGTTCTGGCCACGTCATAGGTAGGTGATGGTATCATATTGTGATAATAGAAAGTGTACAAGAGGGGTGCCTGGGTGGCTCAGTGGGTTAAAGCCTCTGTCTTTGGCTCAGGTCATGATCCCAGGGTCCTGGGATCGAGCCCCACATCCAGCTCTCTGCTCAGCAGGGAGCCTGCCTGCTTCCTCCTCTCTCTCTCTCTCTCTCTCTCTGCCTGCCACTCTGCCTACTTGATATCTCTGCCAAATAAATAAATAAAAAATCTTAAAAAAAAAAAAAAAAAACAAGTGTACAAGATTTGCCCCAGGGTAGGTTTGGGCTTCCTCTTTGGAGCATTTCCTAACTGACCCAGCCAGAGGGCTCTTTCCCTCTTGGGAATCTGAAAGCTCTGAGGGATTGTATCTTGTTCAGGATTAAAAAAAAAAAAAAAAAATCTGAAAGGAAAATTGAAGAGCATGCCCCTTGCACTAGAAACTGTCACATTACTAAGTAGTCATAGGGTGATGTCCACACCCCTGGGTCTGGGCAAGAAAGGGGTACATTATCGCTACAGAATTTTAAAACAAATAAAGCTACTTTTAATTATCACCATGTACTAGGAATTCTGAATAATATCAGTGATAATATAATAATAATATTATTATATTATATGTAATAATATAATAATAATAATATCCCCTCAAAAATATTTTTGGTCTAAATTCTAAATAATTACTATAGTTACTCCTGGGTTTTAATGATATGTATGTACGTTTCCAATTAGCACATTTTTAGTACTTCCCCCTTGAAGAACATTGTATTCTACACGAAAGCTAACTCAGAGAACTTCCAGTTACAGAATTGGCTCTGGGCACACACACAGATTCATGTGTTCATTTCACACGTTAATTTATAATGTCCAGCATCACCTGAGCTTGCTCCAGGCCGTTGTGTCTCTGATCCCTGTGCCCCTATGTATTCCTTCATTTCAACAGTAGATTTTAAATAAATAACAATACCACAGGGACTCTGGAGCCAAAGAAACAGAATGTGAGCCATTTCATTGCTTTCATTCTGTGCAACCACTTTGGATATTTATTTGTTTAAAATTGAAAAGTGAAACAGTACAAACTGTGCGGTGTAGTTTGTTTTCAGATATAAACTTTAGTTTTGAAGTTTAAAACTTCATGTTTTATCAAATAATATTTATACAGCTGAAATGTGTTCTCTTTAAAGTGTTGTTTTAAAATTAAAGAATGAGTCAAAATAAAACTTCACATTCGTGGTACAATTTAGTAATTGCCTAACTTGTATCTTTTGTAGAATTTCAGTTTTAATAAAATTCCTTTATTAGCTACTGGAAAATTATTTATGTAGACTATTATATCAGACTGTAACTAAAAGATCAAAGTTCACACTTTTTAAATAGTTACAAAACTATTAAATAGACAATTTGGTGCATTTTTCCTTTTTTGATTCTCATAATTTAAAAATACTTTTTAACCTCCATGGTTTTATATATGAAGTTCAATGAAAGGAAATATTCACTGTCTGTATTTCTTTTCTGGCCATTTTATTGTTCATTTCCACTCATGATCTCTGAAAACATTTTTCCATATAAAGGAGGCGGTTGTTAGAAATGGTGCACTCTGGGCATCATATAATGCTAGGTATGCCTTGGTCATGGAATATGTGTGCTGTAACAGTCATGGCTTTCATAAAGATTTTTTTTAAATGTAAGTCTTCCAGGGCACCTGGATGACTCAGTCAGTTAAGCATCTGTTTTCAGTCAGGTTATGATCCTGGAGTCCCGGGATTGAGCCCTGCATCGGGCTCCCTGCTCAGCAGGTAGTCTGCTTCTCTCTCTGCCCCACACCCTGCTCAAGATCTTTCTCCCTCTCAAATAAATAAATCTGAAAAAACGAAACAAAGCAAAAAACTCTAAGTCTCCTAAAACCTCTAGTGACTTAAAAAGGGATACTTCATCATACAAAAGCCAGAGGATGGTAGAAGTTTCGTCCTTTTACTGCATGTCTATTTGAATTATTTTTGACATTAAAAATTCCCCACCATTAACTATGAATGTTTGAGAATAACAACAGGAGCAACTACCATTGGCTGATACATTCCATCTAAAAGCAACTGTGTTCCTCACCTCTTTTCAGAAAATGCTTTTTTGACAAGACAAACACCTTGGGGACAGCTTTTGATTTCCTGAATGTCATGAAATAGTCATACAAAATTCAGGACCAGGAGCAAAGTGTCAACATGGCTGTCTGATGGAGAATTAGATTTGTGCCATTCAGCTCTGTGTAGCATTCCTGCGTTACAAACATACATTTGAGTTTCAGGGGGATGGGACACGTTAATACCCTCTTCGAACAAAGAGCGAGTCCTCTTGATGGTTTTTAATGCTTGTTGGCAAGCCTGCATTCATCCATTCATTCCTTCATTCAAGAAAATTCCCTGTACCAGCCAATGTAACAGCCAGTGATCTTCATCTTGCTGATAAGAATATGCAGGAACCCCAGCGACATTTTCGTAACACCACTGGGAGTCAGTGATGTGGTCAGGACCGTCAGCTGGCTTTCCTCCTCTCCTACCCCTGCTCCGTACTCTCCCCACGCACATAGCCACACAGGCTGGGACTCGAAGGGATATTCACTTGTGCTAGCACTGGGTAACAGCCCAATGGCTAAATGGAAAGGCAACACAGACCTAGAGCTGGTTTTAACCTGTCCATCACAGAGTGAGGGCGCTGAAGCTGCGGATGCATTTGCGTAGGGGAATATGGTGAGTGAGAATTTTCCTGTTTTCATCCTGTTTTACAGAAATGGAGGTCCAGTGAGACTGTGTGGCTATCTCAACATCACACAATATATTAGTATTTGAGAGTATTTGAGCAACTATGTTTGAATGGATATTCTAGTTTTTAGGTATTTACATGACTTTTATAAATATCTCAAAAGTATCAGGCTCTGTATTTTCTCATGGTGAGTAAGCGGAGTTTAAACGCGGCCCAACTAATGCTTGCTTCATTTATTCTGAACCAATCTGTGGTCTCTAGGTCACTATGTGAGCAACCCATGATCCAAGTGTGTATCAATTTCCTGAATCTGCCATGAGATTCCTGGCTTCTTTGCCTTTGCCCTTCCCTGTCTTCAGTCTTAAAATACCTCCCCTCTCCCTTTCACTGCTCTGATTATCAAAAGGTTACTAATTCACTACAGTTCATTAAGCTTCGTAACAATAGTCCCAGCTGAGATTAATCCTCTGCACACCCAAGCAAACTCTGCACCTCTTTATAGTGTTATTTCATTCTCCCATCTGTTAAGCATCTTTATTTCCCATTAGAAGGCAAACCCCTTGAAGGAAGACACCTTGTCTTATTTACTTCTATACCCCCTAACAACTAACATACAAGGACATACAGGGTCCCTTTGAGCCCTGGTTTCAGCTCAGATAAATTTAAAGATAAAAAGCATGGTAGATTGTAAATTTATTCTGAGAAAGTGCCTATGTAAATTAATCTCCTCTCATCAATTAAATGCTAAGCTCCTTGAGGACAGGAAGGCCTTTTCTACAAACATCTCATTGTTTTCCACAGTGTTGGCACTGAGTTCTAAGCTCCATAAACTCTGACTGACTGGGGCGCCTGGGTGGCTCTGTGGGTTAGAGCCTCTGCCTTCGGCTCAGGTCATGATCCCAGGGTCCTGCAGTGCTCTCTGCTCAGCAGGGAGCCTGCTTCCTCCTCTCTCGCTCTGTCTGCCTCTCTGCCTACTTGTGATGTATGTCTGTCAAATAAATAAATGAAATCTTAAAAGGAAAAAAAAAAAAAAAAACAAAACAACTCTGACTGACTTACCCAGATCCAGGTACATGGAAAGGGAAGTTAGGGAAGGGAAGTTAGGAGGCTGAGGTAGTCCATTAACTTCAGGGGGAGGAAGAAGGGAGTTCTGGAAATGTGAGTTTCACTTGGCTTTTGTGCCTCTGGCTTCTTCACTTTCTTGTTGCAAGTCTAACCACATCCAGGTGTTATATTCTTAGGCACTTTCTGTTGGTAAATTATCTTACCCTTTCTCTTCAAGTTTTTGAAAACTTCATCCTTATAACTTGGCTTTTAGTTTGCTTTCATTTTTATTTTGAATTTTTGGAAGCAACTGAATTAGTAAGTCTTAGTAAGCCTTAAAGCGATCTTGTTTGAGGTTTCAATGCATTTATAAATAGATGAATATTCCCAAATTTCTGAAAGTTCTCCACAGTTCTCAATCTGGTTCCTGGAAACTCAACAGAGATTGAGGAGATACAAGCAGAAATTATACTGGGAGGTTTTTTTGGAGGTTAGGAAATTGCTAAAAATGAGAATATTTATGCTGGCAAGGGTGTAGAAACAAAGTGGAACATCCAGCTAAGTTGAGCAATATGTGCAAGGCAGGGCCAAAGGCTGTCCTCCACCTCAACGTCCGAGTTGCCCTTAGCCTGCTTTGTCCTTAAACACTAGTTTAAGCTATGCTTTCAGTTATGCTGATGGGAGACAGTACTTCTGTCCAGAAGGACCCCTGGAGATGAGTGAAAGAAATTAACGAAGGGGATATATTGGATATATTGCTGAGAGGGTAGTTCAAAATGGGGAAAGAGAGCCAAGAAAAAAAAAAGCCCATAAGGATGTAGGGAAAGGAACTTAAAGAGAAAACACTCTCAAGACTTAGCTCTAATGGAAAAATAAAAAGGTATGAACCACTATCGCGTTCTTAACTAAAAGGATTCTGGCTGATTGTAGTTATTTTGTTTTCCCAGCACAGGGATCAGTAGTAGAATATTCTATGATTTATATACACTCATAATGTAACTGACACAAAAAAATTGAGTGGTTGTCATAAGTTGGTGCCGTTTATTCTTGCTCATGTGCATGAGTCTCCAAAGGGACAATATAATCCAACCATTATCCAAGAGTGAATACTTCCACATAAATATACATTCTAAGTAACTGAAGTTTGCCTCTTCAGAGGACAAAATGTTTTTTGATGTGACCATTTTTGATGAAATTTTTTTAAAAATGGGCTGAACTCTTCTTTGTTTCAAAAACTGAATATATTAGGCTGAATATATATGAAATGAATATATTAAGCTGAATATATATAATAAGTTTTGCTGTTGATTCAGTCTTCTCGTTATGAGTATAGTTACTATTCTGTATTATATAACACAATTATGCCCTCTAACCTAATTAGGAAATGATAAGGGAATTATAAGGATTATGTTTAAAGTGAGATGAGTTTGGGTTCTTGCGATATCTATTTTGTTTGTTTAGGGAATACTTCCTCATGTATCTTGGTTCTCAGTTACATCCTAGATGTTGATGTTTCCAGGTAAATACTTTCATAGTAAGTAAAGGGTTGCAGAACTTATTCAGTAGTAATAGACAATTTTAAAAGTTCTTTTTTCTTGGCTGCAGATTTATATGCAACTGACAATTACTAACAGAAGGTTTATAGAAGATAACAGAAAATCTGTTTCCAGGGAAAAGCTCTCCCCACCAAAACAAAGGGAGGCAACTTCCTGTATGTTAGGCCAAAAGGCAGAACTTCCAAAAGAGGTGCATCACTGTTCCTTCCCCCCCTTTGGAAGACAAAACATTTATATTACATCAGAACATCCTATCTTTCAATAATGATCTTGAGTTGCATGTGTCATACATAGAAAAAGTCATGGAAATAATTTGCAGGGCAGCACTAAAGCCTCTGAAAAACAAGTAATAAAAATTTATTATACCAAGGATAATAGGGAAATAGTTGTCTGCAAAAGTTCCTCTCTCCCACTTATTGGAATATATCAGAGCTAGTAATAGAAAATGTTATTACTTCTCAAGAAACAATAACAGAGAAATGGGTAATGAATTAGAGAGTAATGGACCCTAGTATGAATTTGAGTCTTGATTCCCCTAATTATTAGCATATAACTTTAGGCAAATGTTTTACTACCTCTGTAAAATAGGTGTCATAATAATGTATTTTTTTGTTGTAAAGATTAAATGAGTCAAAATATTTAGTGGGGTTTTTTAAAGATTTTATTTATTTATTTGAGAAAGAGAGATAGTGAGAGAGATAGTATGGAGGAGGCAGAGAGGGAGAAGCAGGCTCCCTGCTAAGCAAGGAGCCCGAAGTGGAGCTGGATCCCAGGATCCCAGGATCATGACCCAGGCTGAAGGCAGACACGTAACCGACTAAGCCACCCAACCGTCCCTATTTAATGTGTTTTGAACAGCCTCCGGAATATAGTAAATTATTGACCCGAAATTGTTATTATTATTTGCTACCATTGGAATAGCTACAAAATAATAAAATAAAATAACATTTTATAAAATTAAAAATATTAGTAATGTTTTGGTAATTGAGGAGATTAACAATTGAGGAAATTTTTTTTTTCATCAAATACTTATTATGTGCCTACTATGTACCACACACTCTGCCAGTAAGGGTTAATACATTGAAAAATGTTATGGGCGGGGGGTGGGGGCACTTGGATGGCTCAGTTGGTTAAGTGTCTGCCTTCAGCTTAGGTCATGATCCCAGGGTCCTGAGATCAAGCTCCACATCGGGAACCCTGCTTGGTGGGAGTCTGCTTCTCCCTCTCCCTCTGCCTCTCCCCCTGTTCTCTCTTTCTCTCAATCTCTCTGTCAAATAAATAAATATAGTCTTTAAAAAAAAAAGAAAAATGTTATTTGGGAAAATTATAAAATTATAAAATCTTTGGCAGAAACTGTTGAGTGCCAGATATCTGGTCTTTCTAGAGCATATTTGATTTTAATTTTGTTTTCATCTTTCAGGTGAAAAATCATGTAAAGAACAACTGTATGTAAAGAGACATTCCATATACACTGTCCCAGCAGGGAAATCATTTGATCTGAAATGCCCTGTGAAATACTGTACTAACAGACCTGACGTGATCTGGTGCAAACTCGAAGGAAAAAGCTGTTTATCTCTTAGGTATAAACATCATAGATACACAAGTTGGAACGAAAAGGAGAATAATATTTCAGTTTTTATTCTGCATTTTAATCACGTGCTGCCTGATGATACCGGGTCATACCGCTGTTCTGCGAATTTTTCATCTGGACTTGTTGAAAGTCATTCAATTACCGTTAATGTGACAGGTAGGTTCTACACATCAAGACTATCTCATTAAAAAAAAAAAAAAAGACCATCTTATGTTTTTTATCATGTTTTAAGGAAAAGGAGGACCCAGATTCTGAAGCATTTATGTTAGTAACTGAAGTCATGTAAATCGGAAAGTTGCCACACTCCTCAGATTGTCCTCTGTGTGAGCAAGTGTGTGCGTAATTTTGGGGTGAGGAAGAGACAAATAGAGAAAAAATATAATAAAAGTTATTGTTCTTGCCTTTAGGGGGTATACCATTTATTTGATAAATCCAAAGTAGGTCACTGAAATATGGAAAAAATTATCAAGTGAATACCAATTGTAGTAGACAGCTCTCTATCCTTTGTCCTCTTTTCCTTTTATTTTTTCTTCCACTTACCAGTCCCTTTATTGATAATAAATCTTTGAAGTTATATTTGTGGTGCTCAGACAATTATACATTTGTTAATAATTCATAGTTTGCACAGAGAAAAAAACTGCACACAAATAATCCTGACTCCCTGATGAGTTTTGAGGATGTTCATAGCTTTAGCTCCGTCCCCAGTCTCTCTCAGAGGCCCTCAATAGGTTCAAAAATTGGAAGAATGGGTTGAGGTTAAGTTGGGCAAAACCAAACTGAATAAAACATGGAAAGCAAACAGAGAAGAGTAGAGGAAAATAAATGAATATGTTTAATTTATGAAAATTCCACATCATACTCCATGGTAAAAGACTGAAAGCTTTTCCTCTCAGAACAGGAAGAAGAGGGATGCCTGGGTGGCTCAGTTGATTCAATGTCTGCCTTTGGATCTGGTCATGGGTCCCAGGGTCCTGGGATTGAGCCCCACATCCAGCCCCACATCCAGCCCCACATTGGGCTCCCTGTACAGCAAGAAGCCTGCTTCTCCCTCTCCCTCTGCCCCTTCCTCTGCTCATCCTTGCTCTCTCTCTCTCTATCTCTAATAAATAAAGAAAAAAAATCTTAAAAGAGGGGGCGCTTGGGTGGCTCAGTGGGTTAAAGCCTCTGCCTTCGGCTCAGGTCATGATATCAGGGTTCTGGGATTGAGCCCCACATCGGGCTCTCTGCTCAGCAGGGAGCCTTCTTCCCTCTCTCTCTCTCTCTGCCTGCCTCTCTGCCTACTTGTGATCTCTGTCAAATAAATAAATAAAATCTTTAAAAAGAAAAGAACAGGAAGAAGGGGAGGCTGTCTGCTTTTGCCACTTCTATTGAACACTGAACTAGAAGTACTAGCTAGAACACTTAGGCAAGAAAAAAGAAATAAAAGGCATCCAAATTGGAAAGGAAGAAATGAAACTATCACTATTCACAGATGACATGATTTTATATATAGAAAATCCTTTAAAATCCACAAAAGATACTGGAGTTAATAGTTGAATTCAACGAGGTTGTATGATCAGCTAAAAAAAATCGGTGGTATCTCTAAACACTAGCAATGAACAATCTGAAAGGAAATTAAAAAAAAATTCTATTTATAGTAGTCTCAAAAAGAAAAAAATAAATTTACCTGGGAGGCTTAACACTTATACACTGAACAAAACATGGCTGAAAGAAGTTAAAGATGTAAATAAATGGAAAAATACATGCCATTCACATTGGAAGACTTAAAATTGTTAAGGTAGCAATATTTCCCAGAATTATCTACAGGTTCAATATAATTCCCACCAAAATCCCAACACTTTTTTTTTTTTTTTGCATTGATGAAAAAACTGACCCTAAAATTCACATACAGTTGCAATGACCCAAATAGCCAAAACAAAAACCTTGCAAAAGAAGACCAAAGTTGGAGGACTCACACTCCTTCGTTTAAAAATTTGCTACAAAACTACAATAATCGAAATAGTGTAGTACTGGCATAAGATGAATATACAGATCAATAGGAGAGAATTAAGAGTCCAGAATAAATACATACATCTTTGGCCAATTGACTTCTTTTTCCTTCCAATGTTTTATTTAAATTCAAGTTAGTTACCATATAGTGTAGTATTAGTTTCAGGAATAGAATTTAGTGATTTATCACTTACACCTGGTGTAACACAGATAACATCTAGTGCTTATCACAACAAGAAATGAAATGGAGCTTGTTTTGTGGCCCATAAACTGACCTTGAAGATTATTGCAAAAAAAGAAATTTCAAAGAGCTTTTGTGCACTGGAATCTACATGCAGATTTAGGCAGTTACTTCTTCAGTGGACACCATTCACTTGAATGCATACACTGTGTTTTTAAAAATTTAATTTATTATTTTATATGCACACTTTGGAGTCAGTCTTTTAACTCCCTTAAAGCAGCCCAATGAAGGAATCCATTTAAATCTCTTTAAAATCCTATACATTACTTTAAGACTTCTGAAAGTAGCCTAGTAAGAGAATGCACAGTAAAGTGTAGAAGGGATTCGTGGCAGAGTTAGAGACTCTGCTTTTGCAAATGTGGGTCAAAAGCAATGCTAATTGCCAGCCACTATCCATGCACTGGCTTATAAACCTCTTTGGAATGGAAGCTGTGTCTTAAACATTTTTGCTTCTCTACAAATAGAAGGCATAGCGTATAACACATGGTAGGTGTTCAATAAATCTTTTTTCATAATTCCTGGATGAATTAAATGACATAATCTGTGCAAAGTGAAACAATTGCCTTTAACAATCAGGAGAAGCTTATACTAAAGATTATGGAAAGAATGCTTTCTGGAGAAAATTTCACTATTAATTCACATAATGAGATATTGAATTTTTAAAGAAGTACTAATTTTTTAACTGGCAAAATAAGTGATAAAAATAAGCCAAGCTTACAAAACATTACTACCAGGATATTAATTATATGACAAAATACACAATAATTGAATGCTATTAGATTATTTATATGATGTATGTTAATATAATATATAATAAAATTAAATGAAATGGCATCGAGTTCACATTCTTTGTAAAAGGTGCCTTATTGTGTAATTCTCTTTTCCTTCATAGAAATCAATCCCCTTCCAAACAAGAGGGAGGAATTTAACCAGTGTCGGGGGCAAGCCAATAACGACTTCTGACATGGAAGCATCCCAGGGGTATTATTGTGTCTCTTCTGTCCCATATTGGGGTCATTCCACAGCCACTACAAATGGTTGCACAGTTTGTAAAGTGCATAAAGGTCCCATGTTCTAGGAATCAAGTTGGGGCTAAAATTAGGATCAATGGTCTCTCTCCCTTGAGGAGGAGGGGGCTGAAGAGAAGAAAAGCAAAAGAGGCAACTTCTCCGTCGATCCCATTGTCCTGGGAGGATGTACTTGTTAGGATCACACTGGAGATGAGAGATAAAGATGAAGTGGTGAGAGAGAAAACTACGTAGGAGACAGGAAGGGCCTTTTAAGTTTCCCTTTGGAGATTTCTGTTGCCCTAATTTCATACACTCCTACCTTTCTTATCACTTTGTGAATTAATGCTCCTGACCAAGGGAATTCCCCAGGACTTCATTTTGGCCATCTACTCTTCTCTGTCAGCAACCTTCTGTCTGGGACTGCCTCCCTCCTATAGCTTCATGTGTATCTCTAACCTTCATTATCTTCCTCACAAATATTTCAATCAGCCGTATGGAGTCCGTGTCTTTAGTGCTTCCTATTTTGGTCCATTTCAGCCAAATATCTTCCCAATACACTTAATTTGCATAATGAATTTCTTCCATCATGCCACTCCTCTATCGAGTCTTTGGCAGAGCATCCTTAGTGCTTTCAAATTTGGCTCCCAGCATTCAAGCCCTACCACAGTCCATCCCCACCTGCCTTTCTGGATTGCTTCTGGACTCCACTTTGAGTCTCTGCTCCAGCCCAACAGCCCTACCTACCATCGCATGGCTTCACCATGCTCTTCTCACCATTCACAGGGTACCCATTCATCTGCTTCCACTTACCACAATTCTGCCCTTCCTGCCAAGCCCAACTCATTTCCCACTTCTTAATGAAGCCTTCCAGGGTTCATCCTAGGAGAAGCAATTTCTATTTTCTAGCATATTTCATGCCATTTAAGCTCTGTGCTTCTCATTTACCAGGCATGTCCTTGTACTGTAGTTTAATGTGTGGAAATGTTTTTTATCCCATGAAGAATTAAAAGGTCCTGGGAAGCAGAAACTGTGTCATATTTTTTGGGGTCATCCTTGCTTCCTTCACAAAAGCCAAATGAATTATTTCAGAATTAGCTTTGAACTGGGTATGTATTTTCCTTTCATGAAGTGATGAAGGAAAGAGTCAAAGAAAAATTCCTTTTCCTTCTGTACCTGGGAATATTCAGTGAATTGAGTACTGACAGAGAAAAATATACTCTGAAATTATGTTTAAGGATGATGCTTTTCATAAAAATAATGTGGAGGCATGATAAAAAAATTTCATTTTCTCTCCTTGAGATATCTTTTTTAGGGGCTATTGGGAATTTTCTTGTTTTTGTATCTGACTCTCTTTTTCTTTTTATGTTCAAGTTAAAAATTGGCCCATGGGAAAGAAAAAGAAAAGAAAAAAAGAATTGGTTCATGTACAAACAGGGCTGTGGCTCAGTCAGGGCTTGGATGCTATTGGGAAAGCAGTATTCTCCCAGAATGAAGTAAAATGCTTTGCAAATCAAAGCTCCAAGAGAAAAGTTGACAGAGCTGGGAAACAGTCACTAGAATATACATTGACCTGTAACTCCATCCTCCCCAATGTGCCCTTGGTCAATCCCTGATTAGGAACTTCACAAGGGCAGGTCGTCATCTTCTCAGCAGAGAAGTGGGGGTGGTATGAGTGGGCAGGAATTGGGAGGCACCATCTGTTTCAGAATGATAGTCAGAATGTCATCATAAGCAACCTTTCCTTGTGGGTCTCCACACTCATTTGGAGCACCGGCTGAATGAACATCTTGTTTTTCTAAGCTGGAAGCTGTCTTACAGGCTGTATTCTATCCTTCTACTTAATGGGGAAGAAGGAATCAAAGCAGACAGACAAAGTTTGTGTTGGATTTACAGTCTTACTTTAAGCCTCAAAATAAACCCAGAGACTTATTTTGTGTCCATGATCTTGAGGTGCTGATTTGCAAATTGTGAAAATTCCTTTAAGCGGAGTTCCTGGATTCTGTTAGTGCAAATGCAGGAGTCCTCTCAGAGATTAGTTCTGATTTTGGACACAACTGAGTGTTGTTTTTACAACCAATTTCACTTCTTTATCTTGATTTTCTATTTCAGAATGGACTAGAAATAATTCCGAATACCCTCTGATAAGTAAGTATCAAACTAGTCCAATAAAATTAAGGAAATTAGATTATTAGGTGGTCGGAGAAATAATAAGTTGGATTCGTCTAACTGAATGGATCTGTTTGTATTAGTTATCTATGTGGGAAGTTTCCTCCCTCTTTCTATCTACACCCTTCCCCCAGACAGCTGTGTCTGTCATCATTGGTAATGACTTGGCTGCTGTCCCAACCCAAGCAGCAGCTGCAGCATAAACAGCGGCATTTGTTACCAGTCTGAATTACCTAATCACTATTTGCGCAGCCTCTATCTCCTGTCCACCTTTACCTCAAACCAAGCGCATGCAGAAGCAAGCAGATAATGATGTTAATATATTTAGAAATAAAAATTTCCCGCATAAAAAATTTAACATATATACAACATTAATGATGTGTGTGATGCCTTCTGATATTTTTCTATTCTGCCGCAATTCATGTTTCTAAGGTAGTTTGTGATCTATTAAATTGTTTCATGACTCGTCAGTGAGTTGCAATCAATCTACCTCGGTCAAACAGAAACTTAATGCATGTCAACATTGGTCATAGCAATGAGCACTGGCTATAGGACCAACAAAGCATATTTGGTGATAACAAAGGTATCTTGAGATAAGGAAAGTACTTACTATTTGGACATCCCAAACAGTTATGAGACAACAAAAAGCCTTTGTGTCAAAGGAATTGGAATTTAGTATGAAAAACATGTTGGCTTGAGTCCCAACTCACTAGCTATCTGACCTTGGGCAAGTCTTGGAACAATAAAACAATAAAAATAATGGCTTCCTTACTTTCCTTCAGGGCTGAATGTGGAAGTTAGGTAAGACAATGTCAAGGAAAGAGCTTGGTGAAGTACTCGCTGAGAGCTGTTAATGGGTATTGTTTTAGAGGGGATTAACCCTAGAAGAATAAAAAATTCTTACAAAAGTTGAATTATAACCCAGAACCACCACATAAGCTCATCAACAAAGCAAGAGGTGGGTGAGAACATTGAGGCACAGGGTTCTTGGGGAAGGCTTCCAGAAGAGAAAGAGAAACATCAGCTGGAAATCTCCTTCATTTAAGTTGTAATGGTGCAGAAGGTGTTACTGATCCTATTACATCTCCAATTTCCTAACTGTCTTTAGCATCGACTCACATTTCAGATACAACCAGTGCCTCAGGACCACCCTCTGCAGAAGTGACAGATGAAAGGCAATGGATGCTTTATAGTCTGCTTCCTTTGGGAGCATTGCTTCTGCTTATTACCTGTTTCTACCTATTCTGCTGCCTTCGAAGGCACCAAGGTGGGTTCCATCTTCCATCTGCTGCTATGTGCCACACATTTGGGGTTCAGTTATTAGAGCTGATTAATTTTTAGTTGGTTCCTGTTGTTTTCTTTCCCAATATTGTTTTCTTTCCCAATTTCCTCGGGGACAATTCATCCTTCCACCAAAAAGACACTTGGATTAATTCAGGTCCCGTCCAGTCATGGTGAGGCACAGTCACAACAGCACGGTGCTCCAGGCAGGGATTGTGATAAGGAGGGCACATTGCTGGGACTTACCCATTCTATTTGTGTCAATCTGAAGTTTATGTGACAAGCTGCTCTTCTGAACTTTAAAGGTATCGAAAGGGAAGTTGAAATAATCTCTCAGGTCAACATGTCTGATTTGAATTAGTTTCATTCTCTTTTTCACAGCCACACCACATCATGACAATCACACACACCCTTGTCTAAATGAAGATTAAATAGCCCCAAAGGAAACTCATATGTCTGCACTTTCTGATGCCATCAAAGACACATGCCTGAACTAAACTGTCACCCAAAAATAAAGCATTTGAAAAATCTGGGTTTGGATAGGATGGGAGAGATGTGACATCTTAGAAGCAATTCCTTCCTACTTTTCTAAGAATTCCTTCAGAGTCATGATCAGACAGTCAATCACATAAGAGAGAGATGTGTGGAGAATTCTGATGTAACTCTAATCTGAAACACCCCAGCTCTCTCTCTCTGTCTTTACCATTACCCCTCTGCCATCTCCTCCCACCATTTGCCACACTGGCAGCCACAGTGTAGCTATAGAAATGAAGCTAGACAGAGCATCCCTTATTTCTGCCACAGAGAAAGCTTTGTCTGGGCAAAAAAAAAAAAACCTTCTGGTCTTTTGTGGTAAGGACTTCCGGAGCCCAGAACCTTCTCAGAATACTGAGGGAATCCTCTGTAACCCCAACTTCACATCTGTAACTCCAAGGTTCTTTCCATGGTCCCTCCCCAGCTTTTACCATCTTTCTTAAGGCTGCTTCAGAAAATTTTAGAAAAAGAGGCAGGGATAAATCCTTTGACCTACCACATCTGGAGTGAACTGGGCCATAGGAGATCCTGGCCTCTGTAGGTGAGAGGACAGCAGTGTGTCTGACATCGAGTACCGGATATCCACAGAACAAGGATTTCCAGAGTGTTTAAAGTGAGGTACTTGATCCTGCCCCTTCCTCTTGGATATGCCAGAGGGCTCTCTGGAGTAAGAAGTAAAGAACCAGTGAAAAAAGTGAGCAGCGTGAATGCTCACAAATTGAGGTGTACCTGCCAGCAAATAAACAAGCCAAAACTAGTAGTAACACTGCCACTGGCATGCAAGTTCATGACATGGGTGGGGAGGCAGCCTACCTCTGCCCTAGACACTGAATTTCAACCAGCCAATCAGATTCCAGAACCCATATTCTTCCCACAACCTCAACTTACAGGGAATTTTGTGTTGTTCTTTTCTCTTCTTGTTTTCTCATTTTTCTTTCTGAATTTCAGCAGAACAAAAGAAGCCTTCTGATACAGCAAGAAGGGAAGTTAACCTGGTATGTCCTATGTATCTGTTAAAGCAAATGCAGTCTGCTAACCATGTTCATCTTAATATATTATTTTAAATTTGGTAAGGCTATGTAGCACTCACCCTATGTCAGGAACTGTCTAAATGTTCTCTCTATGTATCGACTTGTTTAAAAAAAAAAAAAAAGAAGTGTTTATTGTACATTTACCTCCAACTGCGGCAAAGATTCTTCAGGATTAACAAGACTTAAAATAAGTGGCCTTTGGAAGGGCATGAGTGGCAGTGTAGACCTGAAGTAGGAAAGTCAGAGACTGGATTATATAACTTGACTCTGCTCTTGCCCTGTTATGTAACTTCAGGCTATTCATTTATTCTCACAAAAAATACCTTAAAGTCTTTCTGGAAGGGAGTTGAGAGTTAATGAAAGAATGAACCATAAATTATCTCATAAAATACTGTGTGATTTCTTCCTAGATCACCAGCAGATATAGAAGGCCCACTGGAAAAGTTACTACTTATGCAAAAGTCTTCCATAATGTGTGTGGGCTCATCAAGGAAGAGACCTCCAGACAAAGCCTAGGGCACTCTGGAGGCAGGGCCAAATTTTCCTACAAGTTCTTGAAATAGAAACTTGGGTTTTTCTTTTGGGTTCAGTGTTGTGTAAATATTGGAACTCAAAAAAATAAAATAAAATACAAGATGAGGCAATACATTTCTGAAAACATTTTATGAAGTTCTTTAGTTAAAAGCAAATAGTCACAAATGAGGTACTACAAAGGAACTTGTGTGTGTATATGCATGTTTCAGGGTGGAAGGGTAGAGATAAAGATGTAGTAAACCTCTCAAAAGTTCCAGAAATCCCAAAGGCAGATATAGCCAAAATTTTACCTATAATACTAAATGACACTTAGCATCCCCCACCAGGTTGCCCACTTTTAAATCAAGCCAAATGCATTCAACTTTGTAAACTCATACTAAGTTTTTCGTAAGTGGCAGTAAACAACATTGTGTTGGGTGCTAAGGTTTTGTTTCTTCACGTAGGAAAATGTACTTAAATGTTGTTTTCTTTCTTCCCATAGTGAATACCAATGAACCACATTCTGTTACACTGAGGAGTGAGATCTATGAAACAGTTTACAATGATAATCTAAATAGTTTCTTATTTAAGTTAAGCCCAGGTTGGTTAAAATGTAGTCATATTTCTTCCTGTGTAGGCTGGACAAATTATTTATGATCTGAAGTAGAATTCAAGAGGGATTGTGTGTGTGTGTGTTATTATTTGGGAATTTTGTATTAAGATGTTTGTGTCTTTCATAGGAATTCAGAGCTTTGTGTCATTTGAGCTGTCCAACATTTAAGAAAATAAAGTGGTGTCATATTAGATCTTTGAGACTAAAACTTTCTTAGGAAGGGACTTGGATTTGGAACCAGTGGAATAGAAATCAAGGAGAGAAAGGAACTGCTTAAAACATGGCAGGTACATATAAAAGCCAAGGTTCTCGTCTTATTTCACAATGATCCCTAGAGGGTAAATGTACTTGAATACTAAAAGCGCTTTGTAAACTGTAAAATGCCATACACGTATAGGGTAGGATAGTTGCCTTGGTGTTTGTCATCTCTATCGACCACAGTATGGCGCCCCAGCTCGTGGCATCTACCCACTTTGCTGAGATGCCACAGGGTACAGCAAGCCACGGAGCACCATGTTTTCTTTAACTTCAATCATTTTTAATTAAGTTTTCCATGGAAACCAACCATCTTTTGGAAAGGAAGCCAGGTATTTGAGTTGACAGACATATACATTATAAAAGCACAACAGGGATCTTGTTGATATATTGAGGATTTATGGCTATTTATTAGGTTCTGACAGTTTTCTTCTTCAGTGCTTCTCTGGAGTCTTCACTAGGTTCCTTAGAGTGAAGGCTGGGACACTTTCCAGCTAAGCTAAGAGACTGGGAAGGGTAAAGTGATTCTTGCTTCATTCAATCATTCAGCCTTAGTGTTATTTTCTAGGCAGCCACCTCATCAGAGGGAAGCAGGATACTCGGCAGCTAATGCTTAGCTTCTTGGGATAGGGCCTGACATGCACCTGTGGTAGAATTCTGACAAGGAGGGGTAGGAGAGGTACTCTTTCCTGTACAAAATGAAAACAACAAAGGACCTGATAAGGCGGGTAGACTGTCAAAGACTGTGGACCTGACACCTTCAAGGAGTTAGGCCAAACATCAAGAATATAAATTGACTGACAAAACTGGTATTTAAAAATTGAAAGAGCAACTCTTAGCATTAAAATGACATCTTCATTTTTACCAGGTAATGTTCTTGTATAGCTAGAAGTGTTCTGTGACTTCAAAAGTGACTAATAAAAAAGGCACAAAATAACTATTTAGGAGGAACATAGTGGTCCTAAGCCTTTCATCTTTCAACAAGTAAGAATCTGCTAAAGATGTAAGTGTCAGCAGCAAAAGTGAGGAAGAGTAAATTATTTCTGTTGGTATATTGACTCAATGTAGCATATACTCATAGTTTGCTGATTGTATGCACTATCACATCCTTAGGCAGTAGTTAAAACAATCTTTTTTTTTTTTTTTTTTCTTATAGGTTGATATTCCCCAGCCCTTTAGGAGTGAGCAAACTGAAGTGGGAACCAGGCAAAATCCCCAAACCCTGCCATCAGAGACTAGTACTAATGATAATGAGCCCTGGTTCAGGGTCCAGGAAGAGTCTGAAGTTTATTCTAACCCATGTCAGGAGGAAAACAAACAGAGCATTGTTTATGCCTCCCTGAACCATTCTGTCATTGGAATAAACCCAAGACAACCAAGGAATGTGAAAGAGGCACCTACAGAATATGCAGCCATATGTGTAAGGAGTTAAATTCCATCTGGATCTCCAACCAATGATCACTGAATGATCAGCATGTCAACGCCATTTTCTGAGCCCAACAAAATATCAGACAGTATACCTCAACCTGAGAAGTTTCACTTCAAGGAGGTTCATGTTGGTGCTTGAGTCTTCAGGGTCCATAGGACAAATGACTAAAATTTCTCCCCCCAAATTACGAGGGAACTTTTTTTTACAGCAAAGCACTGAACAAAAGCACTGAACAAAAACCCTTCCCTCCAAAAATGAATGGTATTATGAGTAGCAGGGTAGCAGAACATTTAAACTTAGATACATTTTACCCAATGGACAAAATTAGTATATTTTTTGGAGGATGAGAGATACATGTAAGCAAGAGAGATCTGTGTTGTCTGGATTAGTTCACTACACTCTCTTGACGAAGAAAGAATGTCCCAGTTTGACTGACTAACCATCAGCAAAGCAATGATATCATGTTTATTTCTCGTCATTCTTCCATGATGAGAAATTTTCCTCTGTCCATCTCATACTGGGGTTTCTTACATGTAAAGAAGAAATCATTTTTGACTTGATATAAGAAAAGAATGGAAAGAAGAAATGGTGCAATAAAGATGTGGAAAACACCAGCTAATGTAGAGTAGATGCTCCCCATCCCTGACAAAAGGTTTTATCTACCCTGTTACACTGCTAAGCAAACATAGGTAGTAATGGAGTATTAATGTGTGGTTCATTTATAAACACAGTGTGACTCAGTGTTTGGGTCACATGGACTAATGTTTATAAATGTGACATAATGCTGCTAAATTAATATCCTTGGGGGTGTCTAAATAAACATAAAAGTCAGTGAAAATAAGTATCATCTGGTAGGTGCCAATTAGTAGCTTAAACTGCATTGTGGTTGACCTGATAGCAAATGAAAAGCATAGTTACTGGAATAGAGAAAAGTCTGGAATATTTAGTTGGTCAGTACAGGTCACCATACTTTCATTAAGCACATCTGTATGGCTTCATAACAATTCATTTTAAAATACTGTAGTTGCAGTCACTTGACTACAGCAAGAGGAGATGCTTTCAAAGTTTCTGAATTTCCAGAGTACTTGAGTCTAATTATTTCAAAAATAGCCTACAACTTTATTCAATAGCTTGAGGCTGTTAGGATTCTCAGGTGCTGCTACTAAGTAAGGCAGTACACCTCATACAAAGTGGACAGCAAAGGTTGGATCCATTTGAACAAATAGTTGAGCTGCTGCACAAATGAATGTGTGTGTGTGTGTGTGTGTGTGTGTGTGTGTGTGTGTAAGGAAGACTAGATGACTTACAGAAATAGTGAAAAGAGAAACCAACAAAATTGACATTCCATTTCAGTTTCCTAAAAGGTTCGGAATACTAGAGCAAATGGATCATCAAAGAAAATGTATGAAAATAGAAGTTTGAAATTATGGCAATGAGGGTATGATATCCCATAACACTTTTTATCCCATAAAGATAAAACTGGGATTTTGTGGTGGAGCTTTTCTTCTGTAACAACACTGACATTAAGATTTTGCCCCTTAGAAAGGTGTATGCTATGGTGAGTGCTGTGAAGTTTGAACCTGACGATTCTCAGACCTGTACCCTTAGAACTAATAATACATTATATGTTAATAAAAAAATTTAAAAAAAAGATTTTGCCCCTTAAATTGGGATTGTGGGTGTTTCTTTAGAGTCACTGTTATCAAGCCAGTATGATAGCACCATACCTGGAATTTTGAGCAATGGATCTAGGTAGGCTCTTTCAGCGAAGCTGCATTTTTAGGCAACTACATACAAAAGATATATTAGAATAACTGTTTGCGGTATTCTTAAATATAGAAACAGGAAGAATGGGAGGATACCTTTAGCTGCCCTTATCAGATAAAAACACACAGCTGAACAGTTCCTTCATAATTTTCTTAAATTTAAGCAACAAAAAATTTTCTATTGTTATATTCTTAGTAGCATGTCTTATAGTAAAGATAATGTTGATAATGATTTCACTTCTACAAATGATTTATTCTTACATTTGTATCATGCTGCCAAAATTCCAAATCACTTATGTTTTTATTGCTTCTTAATAAAGGGTGTCAGAATTATATATGTATTTCCCACATAAATTTATTTCAGTATTATTCACATGGTTCATTTCATTAATAATAAGGTAACAAATAATAAAGTTACTAAAACTTCTTTGGAATCAATTTGGTATTGGCTTTTGTACTAAAAAAAAATGTGTGGACATGAAGCAGAAAAATGATTCTCAAGCCTTATGGTCCTGGATAACAGCCTCAACAACTTGATAAACTGCAGATTATCAACTCCTAGCGCTAAGAAATTCTCATTCAGAAGATCCAGAATATATGCTCTACAATCTTCACCATTGAAAGACACCAGATCATTTACTTTACGTTTCCCAGTGTAGTGGCCAGTTTGGTATATGTGGTTTATTTCATCAGTTTTGATCAAATACTAAGGAACATATGGTAGGAGGATGTTCTGTTTTGTAAGAAACTGTCAAAACGCTTTCCAATGTGGCTGTACCATTCTGCATTCCCATTAGCAATGAATGAGAGTTCCTGTTGCTCACATCCTCCTCAGCATTTGGTGTTGTCAGTGCTCTGGATTTTGTCCATTTTAATAGGTGTATAGTAATATCTTTGTCTTAGTTTGCAATTTCCTTTAACATATGATATTGATCATCCTTTTATATTCTTATTTGTTATCCATGTATCTTCTTGGTGAGGTATCTATTCAGGTCTTTTACCCCTTTTTTCAATTGGCTTGTCTGTTTATTGTTGAGTTTTAAGAGTTATTTGTATGGGATGCCTGGGTGGCTCAGTTGGTTAAGCTGCTGCCTTCGGCTCAGGTCATGATCCCAGGGTTCTGGGATCGAGTCCCACATCAGGCTCCTTGCTCGGTGGGGAGCCTGCTTCTCTCTCTCCCTCTGCCTGCGACTCTGACTGCTTGTGTGCTCTCTCTCTCTTTCTCTCTCTCTCTGACAAATAAATAAATAAAATCTTTTTAAAAGAGTTATTTGTATAGTTTGGATAACAATCTTTTATCAAATATGGTTTGTGAAACTATTTTCTCCCAAGTTTGTGGCTTGTGTTTTCATCTTTTAATGGACATCATTTCTAGCATTCATTTGTTATGTTTGCTGCCATATTAGACTCTGAGCTTCTTAGAGTCAGAATTAGGTTACATTTCTCTTTAGTTACTTATCCCAGTGCTTGGCACATAGTACATTTAAATAATGTTTAAAGAATGGATATTGTTTGTGAAGCTAATCTCTTGCTACATAAGGGATGGCCCTCAAATTGGTAGTATGGACATCCCTGGAGAGATGTCAGAAATGAAGAATTTCAATTTTCACCTACTAAATAAACACCTGCATTTTTTTCACAAGAAACTCAGAGGATTGGTGAAACTTAGCCTTTATGACCCACATCTCCCCACCAGGAGTCAGGTGTGGCAGGAAGCCAAGTCATTCATGACAGACTAATTTGGAAAGTTCTATTTTAGGCAGGAACAGGAAGAGCCTCACCACCCAGCCCAGAAAGTAAAAATGGCATGTGAGAAAGAAAACATTACTACTTTATAGAATGTTTGCCCTGAATTTGAGAACACAGGAACTGAAAATCCTGTGTTAGAAATCGAGTTATAATTTCAAAAGCAAGTTCTGGGGATTGATCTTTAAAATCAGGCCCTATTCTGAAGTTAGTTAGGGTAAATGTTCCATAGGAATTGCTTTATCTGCAAACAATCTATGACCACATACAAGGCACTTACTAGTTTGTTAGGTTCTGAAGTGACATGGTTGAGAAAGATTCCATTACTGCTTATCACTACTTATAGCATAGATGAATGAGGTAAAAACTGAACAAAAAATATAATCTGATAACTGAATTGTTCTCAGGCCTCTGTCTCTATAGGTCCCAGACCAATTAAAACATAAAGAAGTCAGATTGGGGAAAAGATTAACATTAATGGTGATGGTAAATTGGTGAGCATGGCTTGGGTCAAAAGACAGCATGTTTCCTTTTTCACTTCAATCCTGCTTGATTTGGGACTTATTTATAGGAAGAGTTAGGTCTAAAAAAAGATACTCAACCAGCCATATGGGAGATGCCAGTGTACCTCAAACTTCCCTATTTGCAAATGAATGAGAGCCAGGGTTGTGATGACAGTCTCCTTTGCTTTGAATACAAGGGCTCCTTCCCAACGTTAACGTGGTTAAAAGAGGGAGAGGTTCTGTCCAACTCTCCAGTCAGTTAAATCAATCCTCTTTCTATAAGAAGTCTGCAAGAGGGTAGATCAGTGGAAGACCCTATTTCAGAAGTTAAAGAATGGGAGGCAAGAAAAAGAACGATTTTTTTTTTCCTAATTTTGGTAAGTACTCGATGGGTGTTAAGTACCAGAGGATACGAGCCAAATTTTAGCTGTCATTGTCATCTAAATAGCTTATAGTTAGTTATAAAGTGCTTTCCTGTATATTATGCAAAGCATTTTATGCACTTTGAGAGCTCAATTGCAACTATTTTCTCTTTATACTTCTTGGTTGGTCAAGATGTGTGTAACTAACATGCTGATATGCCCAAATGCTTAATTTTTATTTTACATGATATCATTATAAATTTATTCAAGTCTTAATCAAAGTCTGACAACTGATAAATAATTTTATTTGAGGTTAAAAAAAAAGAGGAGGGTCAGGATTGGCCAGAATTTCATCAGGTTAGAAATCTCCAACTTTCTCAAGCTACCTTAAAATGGCTAAAATTAGTAGTAACTCTAAACTAGACAATCACAGGTTGAATTGTTTTTCAAACTTCTGGGAATTTGTGTTTTCTTTGAGTGATACTTTATGTAGAGATTGGAAAAGATAAGATATCAAATTTTATTTGAGTGCTATTAATATTTAGTATGTGTCTCAAGTTAAGAAGTGCAAATTAAATAATATTATCATGAATCTCTTCCAAGGAAGTAATCCAAGTAAAGTTGGATCCATAGTAGAACTATAGCCTATAGGTTGACTGCTATATTAAATTGAGTCTTGTATTCCAGGGCTTTCTATGGTCCATAACCAATATTTTACCTTTTATGATTCTTGATGATCTCTTGACAATAATAATGTTTATCCTAACAAACATCTATTATTTATTGAGTGCTTGAGCATTGTTCTAAGCCTTTTAAATATATGACTTGCTGAACTTACCCAATCACCTTATGGAGTAGGTAGTTGTTGTGCTCATTCCACTGATCAGGAAACTGAGGCACATAATAGTCAACTAACATGTCCAAGTTTATAGGGCTAATAAGTGGCAGAATCTGAATGGCAACCTAGCAATCTGATTCCAGAGTCCGTGTTCTTACTGTGGCATCAACTTGAGGAGCAATGGAGAAGGATTTGGGGTATTCTGGATTCACTCTTTGATGCCTTAGATCTATCTGCTGAAGCTGACCCAGAAATGTTGGATTAATCCCTGTAAGCTCTATGTTACCCTGCATAACCAGGCAATGCTTTCAGTTCCCAGTTATCAGTTCTGGGCCGTTGAGAGAAGAAAGGAATTGTACTGGGCAAGGATCTCAAACTACATTAGAGAGAATTGTACACAAGCTGATGTCAAGGGCAGATTATAAAATGGTTATCAGGATAAGTACATAAAGGAGGATACAAAAATGGGCAGGTATAATGAAGATGTCAGTAATCCAAGTACCAGTGACCAGAGATTAGGCACCAGGGAGGAATGTAGCACAGTGCCTGGCAACGTGAATGGAGTTGGATCTGAGCCTGCTGCATTTGAATGTAGGAGTCTCTAACATTGGTCTTACTCAGGCTTGGTCCCAGAGTGGGATGGACTTAAAAACTGAAGATAAAGAAAAGTATGCAGACTTGTATGAAATTGAGGAATTAGAGAATTTGGAGGTTGCTGGCAACAGTGATGGAGGCAGATATAGGGCTTGGGCAGACCTGACATTTCCCCTCCCCATTGAGAAACATCAGTGTGTTGGAAAAACCTATCAGACAAACAGTAACGAAGCCAAGGGAAAAAAAAAAAAAAAGCCCAGATGCTCAGGAGTAAAATCAACGAACTCCAAAATTTTAGTTAAGTTTAAGTCTCACCACCCCTGAGTTATAAAAACACCCTAGTGGCCTTAGAAATATCAGAAGTTGTTCCATTTGCTAAAACCCACATATCACAAAATGTCTTAGTTTTAATCTCTTTTAGCTGGTAACTCTTTTTAAAATATGCCAACCTTGTAGTATATGATTCTCCAGGAGGCCAGAACAACCTCTGAATTCAAACCATCTGTTGGGTTTCATTGTGTGTAAAATGTACTGTCCTATTCTGCATTGCAAGTATCTCTGATGTCTTACAGAATCTCAGAAATCTCAAAAATGGTATTAATAGTGGATGCAACATATCTATACACAAAGGCACACATACATATACATATACACAGGCACATAAATATAAATACACATGCATATGTAATTTCAGTTAAAAAATGAAAAAAAAAGTAATTTTATCATTTATTAATTTAATTTATATGGCTACTCCTTGGTGGGGGAACAGTGTAGAATAGTCAAGGATGGAAATGAGACTTCCGGTGAATATACCTTGGTATATTGGTTTTAACTCTGGAATCTTGAAAATGAGTTGCATAGTTAAATAATAACAATACATAAAGAAAAAAAATGGCCTCAAATTGAAAACAAACTGAATTATACATCAGGTTGATAATCATGCATATAGAATAATTTTGTTAAGTGACTTGATCAGTGTTTTAACTAGACATCCCTGCAAGAGATTATAAGAACAAAAAGAACCATATAGGTATTTTAATCTGCGTTTGCTATTTTTCATTGTTATATTGATATTGTTGTTATAAAGATAATTATGTGGGGGCATCTGGGTGACTCAGTTGATTAGGTGACCAACCTTTGATTTCAGCTCAAATCTCTATCTCACAGTTGTGAGTTAAGCCCCATGTTGGGCTTCACATTGGGCATGAAGCCTACTTAAAATAAATAAATAAATTAATTAATTAATTAAAAATAAATATGTGGATAATACAGAATAAAGAAAATATATAACTATGTTAATATATTTAGAAATAAAGCTTTCCTTTACAACAAAATTTAACACAATAAAAAAATTAAGGATGTTCAGAATCCTGAAATCTAAGTTTTGAGTTGGAAGTCTAAGCATACGTTCATGATTTTTTTCTATTAAAAACTATTTCAAATCTGACTACTGATGCAAAACAACATGAGAAATATGTGGATAAATATAAAACACATTTGAAATTCTATTTTTAATTGCTTTAAAAGATAATTGACTGTTTAAAGAAAAATAATGTGAATTTTACAGAACATGTAGAAGTAAAATATAGGGTAGTAACAGCCCAAAGAACAGGCAAGTGGTAAATGGAAGTATAAAAATACAGTTTTATAGGGGCACCTGGGTGGCTCAGTCCGTTAATGCCTTCAGCTTAGGTCATGAGACCAGAGTCAGGATTGAGTCCCACAGAGGGCTCTTTCCTCTTCAGGGAGTCTGCTTCTCCCTCTGACCCTCCCACTCTCATGCTTTCTCTCTCTCAAGTAAATGAATAAAATCTTTAAAAAAATACAGTATGATAAGTTAAGGATGCAAATTAAAATCTTTAAAGCAGTCATTAAATATTATAATCACTAAATATTATTATTTAATAAATAATTATAGGCAAATATCCAATATAAAAATAGAACATTCACTGCTCAATAGAAATCAGGTATTTAATGCATGAATTTAAGAGCTGAGCTTCAAAATACATAAAACAAAAACAGAGACTTAGGGCAGCAGGAGACAAATTTACAATTTGAGAACAAATCCTCAGTTGAGAACCCCTGGAATCAACAACAGATCAATGAAATAGAAGAGAGAGTTCATAGGTAGAGAACAAATGAAGTTCTTGAATATGAAAATAAAGACTAAGATATCATTAGACCTCCTATATCCCTAGCACTAGGAAGGGCATGGTGAGTCTGCTAGTCTGTCAGATTTGGAATGTTTTTAATAGACATTGGGGAAACCATTGAATGGTTTGTGAACAAGGCATTTACATCAACCCCTTTGAGAACTGCTATGGTCTGAATATTTGTGTCCCTCAAATTTATATATGAAAACCGGTAAAGTAATGATATTAATAAAGTGGGGCTTTCGGAAGGTGATTAGGTCACAAGGGTGGAGCCCTCCTGAATGAGAGCAAGGCTTTATAAGAGAGACTGCAGAGAGATCTACAGCCCTTTCCACCAACCCGAAGACAGCCCTCACCCAACCATGCTGGGGCCCCGATCTTGGACTGCCAGCTTCCAGAACTATGAGAAATCGTTGTTTATAAGCCACCCGGTTTATGGCATTTCGTTATACAGCTCGACCACACTAAAACAAGTATGTTTCATGCAAGATAAAATTCTTATCCCCATTTAAATGCACATATTCAACAACAGGAAGTGTCAGATGCCTCTCTCTCGGTAAACCATTTAAACTGAGAAGTGAAAATGATCAGTTCAAAGAGTTGTGTTTTGTAAGCCTGAGTAGGAAATAAAATCAATCTGATTGACGTATTTGATGTACGCTGCTCTAGGAGCCTAGCCAGAGCCTTCTTCTCCTGGTTCTCTTCACATTAATATCTATCTGAATGTTCAGCTGGGGATTATAATAGAAGGTGGCAATTGATGTGGCAATCCTGGTTAGTACCTCTGCTTTTTTTTTTTTTTTTTTAAATTTTAAGTTGAACTTTTATAGAAGTAAAACATTCATAGAAGGGGGAAGCGGGAAAGGGGAAGTAAGTGCAAAGATTGTTGAATTTGAATTGAATGAATTTATTTAATCAGACCAAGAGACAGAACATGGCTCACACACCAAAAGTTCCCCTAATGCTTCCTCCAAGCAATGCCTCTGCTCCCCAAGGAAACTATCCTGACTTCTAACACCATGAATTACCCTTAATGGTTTTCAACTTGATATAAATAGAATCATACGATATATAAATTTTAGTTTAATGTCAAGAACTATAAAAAGTCTGAGATTTTTCCTTACTTGCAAGGTGACAAATTAATCTGCTATCGTTTCACGGGTGCTGTAGGAAAACAAGAGACTCCTGGACCAGAGAAAAAGATGTTCTCATTCACAGCGCAGCAAACAACACGAACATTAGCATATTTGTGTCAGTTCCTCTTGCCCTCAAGTCCCACAAGGATGCTGCAGCTGTGCCCAGGGGGTGCCTGCACAAACAGTGGTTTGCAGGACCGGAACTCAAAACATGAAGCGGATCTTCTTCCTGGGTAGTAAGACTGCCTGCCCTTTGCTCCGGAGGCGGACATTATCTCTTTTCCAAAGCTGTTTGCTGTACAAATATCCTGGAATAAAGGATCTGCAGAAAGAATTAGAAAAATCCCCCCCTCCTTTTTTTTTTTAATCAAAACTAGATCGTCTCCCATGAGAGAAAAAGCTCTAGAACATTTCTCTTTGATGGCTCTGTTGACGGAGTAAAAAACTCGATGAACTAAGAAAAGAAAAACGTCGTAACAAACAAAAATGACTGAAGTGAGGTTTAAGTTTACCTTTTCCCAAGTGACATTTTTGGCTCTGCTGTTCTATAGCCACAGGCCCTAGAGCATCAGAAGGTGCCCTAGGTTTTAGGGTCCCAGAGGAATAGGAGGATTATTAGGCTGTGAGGTTTCAGGGATCCAGAGTCAATGTGGGTCTGATTCAGCTTTCAAAGCAGCTGAACCCCAACACCCCACATCACAGCAAGACATTTGCAAGTTGTCTCTCTTTAAAAGTCTGATTTAAAAAAAAAAACCTTAACTGCAATTATTTAACTGCATTTACAGCTGCTCTTACTGAATTCTGATAGAATTACGTTTCTTAAAATAGTGTTTTTGAATGTAGATAATTTAAATATAATTCTTGTGAATGTTTCATTTTCATTGGCTCTGCTAATATTAAATAAAATATGTATTATATTTTGATTGAATTAATGAATCCACTGTTACTTAAACTATAATTAAAATGTGACATGGCTAGGTGGAGGTATTTGAAACAATAAAGACCATTCATCGAGGCTATGAGTTATTATAAGACATCTATAAAAGTAACTTAATCAGTACTTCAACAAATTTTGATTGGCTTTAAAAAATAACACACAAAAAACTTAAAAACATCTCGACTACTACCCCCAACCCTATTAATATTTTTATTAGTTTATTGAATTACATTATAGATTAATTTCAGAGAGTTGACATTTTACAGCAATTTCATTTCTTGTTTTGTAATTTTGGTTTAATCTACAATTCTGTTTTTTAAATAACTTTGTTGTTTAAAATGGTTTCTAGGAGCGCCTGAGTGGCTCAGTCTGTTAAAAGTCAGAACTTTGGTTTTGGCTCAGATTGTAATCTCAGGGTTGTGAGATCAAACCCCACAGGCAGGGCAGGCTCTGAGCTCAGCAGGGAGTGTGCTTGGGATTTTTTCCCTCTACCTGTCCCTCTCTGCCCCCACCCCTGTTTGCATGCACGTGCTCTCCCTCCCTCTCTCTCTCTTTCATAAATAAACAAACAAATTAATTAAATATTTAAAAATAGAATAAAATAAAATGGTTTCTAAATTCTAGTAGTTAATTTTTTTAGTAACATAGGACTAAATCTTTAGTTGTACGTATCCTATACCATTATAAAGTCCTTAACATTATTCATATTATCTCCAATATAATTCTTTACTAACCAAGCATCAAGAAACCAGTAACTCATTCACACAAGACCCTTCTCCACGATCCTATATGGAAAAGTGGCATTTGTTTTTTTTTCTTCAGAAACTTCCCATTTAAAATTTCCCATTTTCTATTAACTATGATGTAATCATGGACTAATGACAATCAACTCAGGAGCACACTTAACTATAGTGGCTTTCATTTGATACCTTTAAAATTAGGGTAGGCAAGTGTTGCCAAAGACCTTAACACAGTTAAACATCTGTATCGAGGCTTTAAGTATTTGTTATCAGCAGTATTTGCTGTAGGATGTTATTTAACTAATACCTGATGGACACAAGAATTTTATATATAAATTTTATCTAATAATACACATCACACATACCATTATTCATGTTCATATACAATATATGTATATACTCAGACATATAATACACATACACCCTCGTAAATATATACATGCTCATATATAAGCATGTAGATAATTACAAATTGAAGTACTAATATCCTTATATATAAATTTATATTTATAAATTTAGTTACCTATAACTAGGTTTTTTTCATCTTGTCAACTCTTTAAGGTAGCATTCACAAATTAAAAATAAAAGGCATAATAAAACATGTTTTCCTGACACTTCAGTATTAAAATTTTCATCTCAAATACAACAATTACTTGCTAGCATTTGCTAATCTTAGAGAGCTATATTAGTAATATAATATTGGAGGAGAAGAAAAGGAGAAAAAAAGTAATATAATACTTCCTTTCAATGGCAAGTATTCCAATTTCATCATTAAATCTTTTTTCTATTTCAGTAGTTTGGATTCTTTTTTCAAAAACAACTTTAAATGTATATAGATTAAGTTTTTTATTCTGTCACTGTTGCCATAGCACTTAAACTCCTGACATAAAACATAATTTTAAAGAAATGAGTTATATAGTTTCATTGAATCTAAGTACTAAAAATGCTATTTTATACCTGAAAACATAAAAAGCTGGTCATGGCCCTTTCATTAGTAATGTTAAGGTTTTTCAATGCCCATCATCTTTAAAATTACCCTTGAGTTTACAAAAGGTCAGATGGAACTGGCCTCATGCCCTCTTTGAAGAGGTTTACCACACTGTGCTCAACCACATTCCCATGGGGTAATATGGTGGTAAATTCTGGGCCAACCACCAGAATCATATGCTAAAATTTAATTAACAGATTAGGGTTACTAATACTAAGATTATCAACTAATATATTTATAATATATGATGAAAAGACAATTAATAATGAATCAATAATGAAAAGACATTAATTCTTGCCATTGCTCTCCTAGAGTTTTATTTAATGTTGCTACAGATATATGAATACTCAAAATACCATTCCACCATTTCCAGTGGTAGGTATGACTCAACATTTTTTGAAAGATGGGATTATGTTTTATATATAATAGGAAGAACATTTCTAATATATCCTAAAAGAACTAAGAATGATTAAATTATATCTAAATTAATATACTACAATTAACATTTATCTGTACATATGAATATGTACATATATATACCATTTTAGACAGGAAGCTGCCATTTAATATTGCCATTTTTCAGATTTCAGTCACATCAATTAATTGTTAAGATTGTATTCTTCTACTTTAGTAGAGCTGTGATGCTGTCATCATTAATTTTGTGTCAATTTGACAGGACCACAGGGCACTTAGATACTTGGTCAAACATTCCAGGTGTTTCTGTGGGGGTGGTTTTAGATGCGGTTAACAGTTAAATTGGTAGACTGAGTAAAGTAGGTTGCCTTCCTTATAGGCATTGGCCTCATCCAATCAGTTGAAGTCCCGATCCTCCCTTATGTAGGAGGGAATTCTTCCTAATGGCCTTCTGACTAGGACTGGCTTTACTCCTACCCTCAGATTCAAACTGAAATACTGACTCTTCTTGGGTCTCAAGGCTGCTAGCCTTCATACTACAACTACCTCTTTGGCTCTCCTGTTTCTTAGGTCTTCAAACTCAGACTGGAGCTGACCCATCAGGTCTCTTGAATCACTAGCCTCCTCACTTGCCTTACAAATCTGGGACATACCAGCCTCATATTACTTACCAATAATTATATTAGTTAATTCCTTATAATAAATCTCTATCTATCTAGATATATATCTTACATACATAGAGATAGATACATGTAGATATGTACCTTACAGTATCTTATGGTATATATTATATATATTATATGATATATATATGTATATATTTGTCAAATCTTATTGGTTCTAGGTCTCTGGAGAACCCTGACTAATTACAACAACCAACTTCCAATTAGTTATTTGCAAGATAATATAGAAGAATAAACTTACAAATAGCATCACTAATACTCATGAAATATCAGCTTTAGTATTATTGTTGTATTATGACTATGACAATAAAATGAATAAACAGAAAAACCACTGTCTGAACATAGACTTGATTAGAATCTACACACTTATTTCCAACAAAAATTTTCCTAGTAGCTATCACCCTCCTGCCCTTTAACCCAGGAATTGAGTTATTATCACTCGTTTTATTTTCACTTTTTATTTTTACTAATTTGAGTGTTCTGAATATATAATCTACAAATTATGTTTGTTCTGTCATTTGTTCTTATAATATTAAGAGCTCATTCTTCAAAAGACTTAAATGAATAGTGTAACAAGCAAATAATACGGACTCATTAAATTATGACTCACTCATGCCATCATACCTAATGCACTCCCCACACCATTTAAATGAACTTCTCACTAGTTTCATAGAAGCTATAATGTGACTTTTCATCTACCAGTGCCAACTTAGAGTCTGTAACATTATCTTGATATAGCTTTGCTTACCCTAAGCAAATATTTAACATCATTGACTTTAATGTCATTCATTTTATAAGCTTTTGTAGCTCGAATTCCAGCGTAGGTTTTGTCTTCTTAATAATAGTGTCAAATATACACAGTCTTTTTTTTTTTAAGATTTTATTTATTTATTTGACAGAGAGAGAGAGATCACAAGTAGGTAGAGGCAGGCAGAGAAAGAGAGAGAGAGAGAGAGAGAGGGAAGCAGGCTCCCCGCTGAGCAGAGAGCCCAATGCGGGGCTCGATCCCAGGACCCTTAGACCATGACCTGAGCCAAAGACAGAGGCTTAACCCACTGAGCCACCCAGGCACCCCCAAATATGTATAGTCTTATATGCCCAATCTACTAGTCTACTTCAATGTTAATGATTTTTATACCCATACTCATATTACTAACAATAAAATGATCTGTCAAAGAATTTAAGTTTCATATTAACTATAGTTTATATAACCTCACAATTAGCTTAAATAGCTTTTAATTATTTAAAAATTATTTTAAATAAGTCTACATTTCTCATAGATTTTGACAGTTTTTATCTTCAACTGCCTTGTCAATATTTATAATCCCGTTAGTCTAACCTATCAAAAATTTGAAAATAAAATACTTTTATTTCTATTATGCTATTTATATTACAAATATTTCTAATCATAACCAAAATAGCCATGAGCTTATTTTATATTAAATTCTTCTAGCAATTTAATTTTATTAGGATTAATTACAAGCATCCATAAAACCAGCTGAGGTTGGCCTCCATTCATGATTTCCTTTCTTCATAGAGGATCTAATTGCTGTTATAACATTATTCCCTCCACAGTATAATAGTAAGAGCAGTTTTCCTACTAAATGGATTTTTACCTATACCAGAAAACAATGCTACCATCCACCATGACATCATGCCTACTCCCATAGCAATACACTTTCTTGCTCTCTATTCTTTATCACAGATTGGCATAAAAATTGTGAATTTCTCAACTTCATGACATTTAGGACTAGTGATAATACAATAAGAATTAACCACTCATATCTAGCCTTTTTATATATCCGCATCAACTCATTCTTTTTAAATTTTTTTATTATCTTCAATTAGCCAACATACAGTACATCATTCGTTTTTGATGTATTGTTCAGTGATTCACTAGTTGCATATAACACCCAGTGCTCATCACAACATGTGCCCTCCATAATACCCATCACCCACCTACCCTATCCCCCACCACCCTCCCTTCTGAAATTCTCAGTTTGTTTCCCAGACTCTATAGCCTCTTATGGTTTGGCTGTCTCTCTGATTTCTTCCCCTTCAATTTTCTCTTCCTTCCCCTATAGCTCTTAACATGAACTAAACCCCCCAAATGTATTACAATATCTCATCCAAATTTATTACTCCTAATTAACACAGGATACCATAAGCAAAGATTTGAAGAAAAAAAAACCTCTAAATCCAAGAATAACATTTAATAAAAATATGAGATAGTTCCTGGATTTTAATGATAGCCAATAATATGAAAAACTAGGCTTGTTCTTCCAGAGCTAATAGCGACTAAAATAGTAATTCTAAGAGGAAACAGTGACCAAAATCTCCAATTGTCACTATTCTCAATCATTAATTGCTCCTCAATTGACTCACATGGTCTGTGTAAAATTTTATCCTGATGAAACATGGATTCTCTTCCAGGGATAGACTTAATATAATACATCTTATAGGATTCTGCCTAAATGTTCTTACAAAAACAGTAACAGAATGCTCAGAGTGACATCAACAAAGAGCATAATGGGAGGTCCTTGGCGCTATTTTCCTTCACAAACAAACCAAACAGCACCTATCCACAGACAAGAATGCTTCTGTGAAAATCTCAGAACCTGGAGGTAAGACTGAGCAGTCTATTGAGGAAAAAGAACCTAGAAAAGCCGTATCAGAAGGGTTAAATGGAGTCGTTTCACTTTGACTACACTGCCCCTTCACCAGGTTGGCCAAGTGCCATAGTAAAAGGCATCTCTCTTCTTCAGTGAGGAGCAGAAAGCCGGCTGGTCCCCGGCTTCCCCTGGGTTCTGGAATGCGCACTGGGACATCAATTCTGTCTTGCCTCCTAGGGAACATTGGAAGAATTGGCAGGTTTAGACATCCTGTGGTCAGCTAGAAATCCAGAAATGGGTGGCGCTCACAGTAATCAGTGCGTGGATCACCACATCCCTGCCGGTGGGTGATCTCATCTGACTAAATCAGTGTCCTGGTAAGAGATGTCTGCAGTCCTACAGTATTATTCATGGAGGCAAGAGATAAAAACAATCTGTTTGTCCATAATAGGTGAATGGCTGAAGAAAATGTGACCTTCCTTCCTTCCTTCTTTCTTTCTCTCTTTCTTTCTTCTTTTTTTAATGCCTTGATGGAGGGGGTTGGAATTTGGCAGGTGAACGTTCAGGTTAAGGGGGAAAATAACCAAAATTGTGATGCAAGAGAGCTCTAAGCATGTTCACAGTTCATTATTTATCTGGTTTGGGTGGACTGCTTAATCTAAGAGAAACATTCAGTTTCCTAAGTTATCTGGTTTTTTATATATCCTTTAAAAGACCTCCAAACCTCTAAACCAATGCTATCTTCTCAAAGTAAACTTTTGGGATGGGAAAAAACATTGAAATTATATATCCCAAATTTTTCTGACTGGTTCCCTTGATTAGTGGTGTGTGGTAACCTTCATTGTGAGCTTTATCCTATGAATCATACATTCGCAGTGTCAGATGAGTTTATGGTTATTCATTCATTGTTGTTTTTCATTGCTATGACCTTAACCTCAGAATTCTTAAAACATAACTCCCCAAATAATTAAGTTTGAATCATAGAGGGGTCAAAGCACAGAATATTTTACTTTCCAACTAATTCAGGGAAGGATGTGATTGATGTGTGAAATACACTGAGCCAGGAAAACTTAAGAATAAGAATTAAATGGTGACCTGGCAATAAATGCACAAGACTCAGAATAGGAGAAATTATACTATGAAACATGAGGGAAGGAGCAAAATACTTGGCAGGGTTATAAAAGATTGGGACAATATGATGATTAATGTGTCAATTTGTCTAGGGCATAATATGAAGATTTTGGGGTCAAATATTGTTTTAGAACTTTCTGTGAAGGTATTTTCTAGATGAGATCCATATTTTTTTAAAGATTTTGTTTATTCATTTGACAGACAGAGATCACAAGTAGCCAGAGAGGCAGGCAGAGAGAGAGGAGGAAGCAGGCTCCCTGCTGAGCAGAAAGCCAGATGCGGGGCTCAATCCCAGGACCCTGAGATCATGACCTGAGCTGAAGGCACAGGTTTAACCCACTGAGCCACCCAGGTGACACAATGAGATCCATGTTTAAATCAGTAGACTTTGAGCTAAGCACATTGCCCTCCATAATTTGAGGGTGGACCTCATCCAATCAGTTGAAGACCTTGATAGAAAAAGACTGACCTTCCCAGAAGAAGGATTCCACTACCAGATCGCCTTTGGACAAAAACTGCAACATCAACTCTTCCCTGGGTCAGCTCACTCTATAGATTTTAGACTTGCCAGCCTTATGTAAATGTAAGCTTACATTACAAAACGTAAGCTCATTCCTTAAAATCAATCTCTCTCTTTCTCTTTAAATATATATACATATATGTTTATATGTATATATATTTATAAAATTCATAAAATATAAATTATAAATATATATATTTAGAGAGAGAGCATTAAATATTATATATATAGAGAGAGAACATAGCATAATATATATATATAGAGAGAGAACAGAACCAGTAAGAGATATACATGCATACATATGTATATCTCCTATTGGTATTGTTTCTGTGAAGTGCCCTAATATAGGCAAATTTCCAAAAAGAAATCACTTTGGCATTTTAATAAAGCTTCTGCTGCACCCCCCAAGGAAAAACATAGTTTATTGTTAATAAGGAAAACACTCAATATTACCACTTAATTTCTGAAACTAAAAGACTTAAATTCCTGATTTTTTTAGGTTCTGTTCAACTATAATGCAGTGTCAATAACTTTAAAAACTATTCTGTCATACTCACATATGTAGGTTTACTTTCACTTCTCATTCTTTCAGTCAAAGAGGAAATTAGATATCGTTTATTTTTCCAAAGAATTTCTTTCTGCTTGAGCTGGGAAATCTCCTGGACTACTTATTTCCTGGATGTACCCTTTACCCTTTGTGTTTAAGAATCAAGCTGTAATGAGAACTCAGCTTTGGCCTGCTGATCCCGAGGAAGTGAAAATGGGGTGAGCCAAAGAAACTTGAAAACTGAAAATGCCTCCATAAATTATGATGGATGGTTACTGGAAGAGTAGCAATCATTCCCTGAAAACCTGAAAGTACCCTAGAATCCTACACACATATTCCCACAGTAATGATGACTCATGCCAATGGAACTGTGGACTCTTACAACATTTCCTCAGTACTCCATTTAGTTCTTCACTTATGCAGCAAAAATATACTGATTTTCAACTGGGAATAAAGTACAAAAATGGGTAAGACACACACTCTACCTTTAAGGAACTTAGAGTCCAAAAGAGAAGGAGCAATCTGGAGACAAATTAGTGCAAGAGCACTAGTGGTGTATTGATGGAGTTCTTGTAATAAATAACAGATGTGTACATTGGAGATCAATTTTCTCATCTTTAAATAGAAATAAAGAAAAGCTGGTCCCAAATTTTATGCCAAAATTACCTCCTGTGGTGAACAGAGCACAATGTATAAATAAGTTGAAGCACTATGTTGTACACCTAAAACTAATGTAACATTGTGTGACAACTATATTCAAAACATTTTTTAAAAATCACCTCTGATTGGGCACCGGTAATGATTTTTCAAAAGGAATGCTTGCTAAAAAGCTCAAATTGTCAATGTTTTTTATGACAACTTTTCTGCCACCAGAATTTTGAAAATTCTGCTCTAATTGGTGAGTTCCCACAGTTGTCAGTAGGCTTCTGCTTACTGAATCTGTGTGTATCCACCTGTCTGAGGGGACCCTGAGTGACTCAAAACATACCATCAACTTCCTTCATATTATGTGTGCACCTGTTAGTTCTCAACATCATTTCTAAATGATTTTCTATTTCCTCTTTAATACATTATTAGAGTTATCAAGTCAATTACGCTTTGAGAAAGAGACGGAATAGGGCATGTATATGGATGGCATTGCAAACCCTCCCAACGGTTACCAGCAGTAACACACATCCCGGGCTGTTGTAAGTGTTGACTGCTAATGATTCATAGTGCCCTACTTGCCTACTTCCTTAGAAAATTGCCCTTGGATGATGGTAGTCACCATTGTGAGAGACTACCAACTTCCCCACCAGTCTACAGACAATGAGTGACTAGTTGATACTAGGTATGACAGACCAACCCCTGATCTCAAAGGGAACAACTTGGTGGTACAGTTTATGCTCCAGGCACACCCACCCCTAGGGATCTGGCGCAGGCTAGTTTTTGTACCTGAGGCCACAACATGATTATCTCTTCCTACTACTCCCTTTTGCTTCATACTCTCTCTTAGATATTAATTCTGAAGAGTACTCCCTCCATAAAACTTATTTTACTCATAGCTTTAGCAATATCGGATATGGTAAAGACAATGTAGAAAGGCTAAAGGGGATTAGTATGTCATTTTAGGTCTCGAGGATTTCTTTTCAATCTCCATTTAGGAGTCCAGCTAAGCACATTGGCATTCCCATGGGATGAAATCAGTGTGCATTTACTGTTTTGGCACAGAAATATTTAAATTTGCTGACATATTGTCATAATTTAATGAGATGAGATTAGACCTGATCACTATTAAGAGCAAGTGAAAACACCACAGTCCTGACCATCATGAGAATGGCCCCTTTAGAGGATTCTCAGGAGGCCTAAAGGCTATGGGAACCCTTATAAGAAAATGGTGGCTGATAACTGCTGTGAAATTTGAAGGCCCAGCCCAATCTGGGAATTATGTGGACTAGAGCAACTGGCTCTTAAACTGTGAGAAGTGAGTTATCTCTTGGAGACCCTGCCAATAAACAAGTATATCACAGGCAAGCAGCACTGGCTACTGAGGTTTGGGAAAAAGTCATATTCCTTTCCTAGAAATCTTATTGGACATAATTCACCAAAAAAAAAAAATGAGTTTGAAGGAGTGTTTTGAGCAGAAATAAATGTTAAAAGAACTTACAAAGAGATGCGTGGGTGGCTCAGTCAGCTAAGCATCTGCCTTCGGCTCAGGTCATGAACCCAGGGTCCTGGGATCGAGTCCGCATTGGGCTCCTTGCTTGGCAGTGAGCCTGCTTTTCCTTCTGCCTCTGCCCCTCTCCCTGTTCATGCACATGTGCTCACTCTCTCTGGCAAAAAACTAGATAAAATAATTTTTTAAAAAATTACAAAAAGCAATGGCACACGTAAGTCTCATTCTATTCTTCAGATGATATTAGAAATAACTGCAACCACAATATAAACAGGATTGGAGCTTTTGGCAAAAATAAAATACATTAACTCAATGGACACCTCTCAAGTTTTGTACTTAAAAACTGCCCATTTGAAAAATAATTACTAGCTTCTTACTTGGCTTAGGTCAAAACTGACCTCACCATAGAGAAACATCAAGAAATTTGAGGCCAGTAATATGAATCATGTCTTGTAAAGAAGAATAAACACAGAAGACTCTGGCATTAAGTGGAAGTTGTATATCAAGAGCATACCAAAGGGGGACGTCCAGGAATGTCCAGCACATGTGGGAGCAAGCTGATTTATTGCCTGTAAGGACAGTGATAAGGCCTATGAGGACTCCCTAGCTTCACTGCTGTCTGAACCTCATGATTTTTATCCCAGCTGAGGAAAGACCAGGTTTGCTGGCCTTGTTCACCGTTCTCTGACTGAGTTCTCAGATTAAAGGCCACATTTTTGTACGGAAATCAGTAGCACACTAAAGAGAGAAGAAGGCACCACAAATCTGCACAAAGGGCAGAGTTGAGGGTTGTGTATTTGACACTGGCAGTGGAGTAAAGCTCCTATCCTCTGGTGGTGGTTTAGACACTTAGAAACTCTGTGGCTATAACCAGTGACCTTGCTCTATCGTCAGGCAAAGGAGGCCTACGTGACTGAACATAAGGAATACCCATATATGAGGAACTCGGATTTACAATTCCCTGTAGAAATTTAGAGGAAAAATTAAAGTGAGTCATGTAGATGCTCATCAAAAACTCCAGTCGCTGGCTCAGAAAGGGATTGGGAGAGTTGGCCACTGTTTTAGTCATATCCCTAGGTAGAAGTTATCTGGGTGAAATGAACAGGCATAAAGTAGGTCATGCACTGTTGAGTTACAGATGACACAACCCTTAGTTACTGCTGACTAATGTGACGAAAAACCACTCCTTTGTCTACAAGTAAGAAATCCATTGAAATGGCTTGACTAAGATTGCTTGAAGGCGAAGGCCTGTGCATAGCTGGCTAGTAGATTGCATTCTACCATTACTGGTAGTCTTAGGTGAGGCTACAAGTGGTTTGAACTGGGCTGGGGACTGTGCTGTAATGGGTTTGCTTATCCTGTAACCTAGAAGTAATCTCAGAGAATACAATTAAGGGTCTGGAAGAGCAAAATATCCATCATTTTGGCTCAGTTGAATGTATTTTTTTCAGTACCTGTTTTTCTTCTACCAATGTATATAAATGAACAACGAGGAATGATATTGCTATACCACACTTCTCTTCACTCTTAGAGCAGTGGTTCCATTAAAAAATTGTAATGGTATCCAAAAGCCTTGTTTTTCAAAAGCTGTTGGAGCAAAGATTTTAAGGGTTGGATTGTTATTCAATTATTGAATATGACAGGAAGTTAAATGAGGACTCTACTGGATCTATTTCTAGATCTGAAGATGCAAATGATGGATGGTAGAAGAAAGTAAAGCAGTACTTTATAAATTTCCCACTCAGAAGTTTTCTGGTGATAGCAAGCCTGGGTTTAAATTTATATGTCCCCAAGAAAAGTCATATAAATGACTAAGAAATAATATCTATGCTAACGTTTTGGCAGTATGCATTCCCAAAGGTACTTTTGAGTAGATCATAAGTTCAACTTATGTACTAAATTTGGACTAACTGTAAATATTATCCATTTCCAAGCAGCAGGACTAGTCTTATGTTTCTTTACCTTTCAAATATGACATTAGGAATGGAGGTTGGTGATATAGATCGTGACAGAATTCAGTCTCTCTCACAAGAAGACCAACTAGCATCTATCCTAGACAAGGTATTCCATTTCCAAGACATTTCCGTTGAGGAAATCCCAGAACCTAGGTGAAGCTGAACCACCCTTTTGGACCACAGAGACCCAGAAGGACTGCATTAGAAGGGTACAGAGAAGTGGTTACGCACTGACCACATCTCCCCTCCTCCAGACTGGCTCTAAGCCATACTGAGAGGGCCTCTAGGGCCCACATTTTTCCTAGTGGATAAAGGAAGCCCAAGGTAGATATACAGCTCCCCCAGAGTTGTGGGACACTTCCTGGGAGCCCCATTCAGGTCTCGCCTCCTTGAGGATCATTGGGGGAATCTTCAAGGCTTGATTACTGGCAATAAGATAGAGAGAGAGAAGTGGGGATAAGGTTTATAACAACAGCACTCAGATCTCAGAGGACAGAGTTCCTAGCCAACAGCTCTGTCCAGAGCCGAGGCAGTGGTCACATCTGACCAGGGAGCTTGGTGGGCAGTTCTGCTTGATTCAGGTCTCCAGTCAATAAGCCATGCAAGCAACGAGCCCATTCTATAACCCCAACCCATCAGGGAAGCAGATTGGGAACCCTGCCCAACTGCTGAGTATAGCTTCTAGTGTCACTTGATCCGGAAGCCTGACCAAGGAATCTGAGCAGCTTTAGAGCTCAGCCTACAGTTGTGCTTAGGCAGGGAGCCAGGCCAACAACAGCCAGGCCAACTGTTAAGTATAACCTCTGGTTTCACATGACCGGGGAGCTTAAACAGTGACCTCAATATCTAAAATACACAAGAAACTCATACAACTCAATAGCAAAAACCCCAGATGTTTTTAAATGGCAAACATCCTGAAAAGACATTTTTACAAAGAAGACATAAAAATGTCCAACAGCACACAAAAAGATGCTCAACATCACTAATCATCAGGGAAACGAGAAACAAAATCACAATGAAATACCACCTCATTCCTGTCAGAACGGCTAGTATAAAAAAGACAAGAGATTACAAGTGCTGATGAGAATGTGGAGAAAAGGAATCCTCGTGCACTGTTGGTGGAAATGTGAATTGGTGTAGCCACTGTGGGAAGCATTATGGAAGTTTCTCAAAAAATTAAAACTAGAACTACGCTATGATCCAGCAATTCTACCTCTGGGTGTATAGTCAAAGGAAATGAAATCACTATCTTGAAAAGATATGTGCATTCCCATGTTTGTTGCAGCAATATTTTCAATACCCAAGACATAGAAACAACCTAAGTGTCCACTAACAAATAAATGGATAAAGAGGATATGATAGATACACACAATGGAATATTATTTAGCCAAAAAGAAGTAAATCCTGCCATTCACAAGACTGTGGATGAAACTTGAGGGCATTATGTTAAGTGAAATAAGTCAGACAGAGAACGATAAATACTAATGATCTCACACATTCATGGAATCTAAAAACATCAAACTCATAGAAACAGAACAGATTTGTGGTTGCCAGAAACCAGGGAGTTGAGGAGAATAGGGACATGGGTAAAGGTAGTCAAAGGGTACAAAGTTCTAGTTATAAGATGAATAAGTTCTGAAGGTAGAATGTATAGCATGGTGACTCTAGATTACAATACTATGTATTTGAAAGTTGCAGGAGAATAGATCTTAAAAGTTCTCGTGCACATACACAAATTGTAACTATGTGGGGGGGGGGTGAATGTATTAACTAACCTTATTGCGGTAGTTGTTTTGCAATATATACATATATCACATCATTTCATTGTACACCTTCAATTCATACAATGTTATATGTCAACAATATCTCTATAAAGCTGAGGGAAAAAAATTAAGAATCTATGAGCATTACTGCCATTTCAACAGCTATGTGGATAAACAGTACATCTACTGAATCAAAAAATTCAGCCACGGAGAGCAGTTTGTGTCAGAAACGTAATATATGGAATCAGTCCAAGATCATAGAGGAAGGAAAGGGCACTTGCAAAGGGGTCACAATATTAGAGAAGAATGCAATCATACGATTTCTGTGAAAACATTTCAGAGCAAGGGAATAATATTCTTAGCGTTCTCTCTCTCTCTCTCTCTCTCTCTCTTAGAGCTAGCACTGGCTGGTATTGGGAGGATTTACTGCATAGATGCCCTTTACTAAAATAGTAAAACTTTTCTGGAAGCCATTCAATAGAATTCCTCATAGCCAGTGGCATGATTAAACACCATGGCCCTTACTAGGTGCAAGGGAGTTAAGGGAACTCAGTTGCCTCTTATGCTGGGAGTGTATTGTTTGTTTGTATGTTTTTGCTTATTTTTCAAGATTTACTTATTTAATTTAGAGAGAGAACATGAGTGGGGGGTGAGGTGGGGGAGAGAGAAAGGGAGAGGGAGAGAAAGAGAGAAAGAGAAAGAAAGAAACAGATTCCCTGCTGAGTGGAGAATGACACAGGGCTCAAATCCAGGACCCCAAGATCATGATCTGAGCTGAAATCAAGAGTCAGACACTTAACTGACTGAACTGCCCAGGTGCCCCTAAGCTGGGAGTGTTAAGGAAAAGAAATTGAACTGTTTGTAGGTTTACCACATTAACAGCATCTTCCACTGGGAATGAGGAAAGGTGGTAAACAGATTTATGTATGTAAAAGGTCATTGTTTCTGTAGAGGAGAAGATAGGCAAGTTAAGGTAGGGTTCTGGATCTGGGAAAACCAATGAGCAGATGATGAGGCTGAAACTAAACCTATGGTGGTAAGTGTGGAGGGTGAGGTCATAAGTGAGGGGATGGAGGTAGATGTGTCAGAACTTGGTCACCAGACCAGAAATGTTAGGGAGAAAGGAGTTCCAGGTTCTGGCCAGGGTGATTATCAATGCTAATGGGAAAGAAGATTGATGAGATTCATTTGGTTACTTGTGTCTACCTAATCCCAGTCACATTTCACCCTTTGCTTCTTCATGCCTCTTTTGGTTTAGGACCGTATGGCCCTACACTGAAGTTAAATGGGCCTAAAAGGTTATGACAAATGTGACGTTTATTATAATCCCAAATCTTAGAACAGTAGTGTCATGGAAATCTATGTGTTGATCTTAGAATTGCAGTGCTCATAGTTACATGGAGAATCCCTGTTTCAAGCTCCCAGGTTCCCAGAAGAACCCTATAAGAGCCAAATGAGATAATTATGAGAAAGATATTTGTAAATGGTAAAATGTCATAAAATGCACATGATTATAAAAATTCATTTAGGATAGAATGATATCTAATGGAAGAACACAGAATCTCTGATTCTTATATTTATGAAAATGGAAATGAATTCTCATTCTACTCCATTCAGCAGAGAACATCATGTACAAAACACTTGCAATTCTCTCTTCCTTCCTCACACCTTCCTACAAGAGGTGGTATGATATATCTAGCTAGTGAATATGGGAGATGAAAATGAACTTTGGTTCTGCCTGGCTGCCTACAAGCTCATCAGAGTCTGCTCTCCTACTCCTAGTGCTGGGGAGCAGGCTAGGCCTCGGGGGGAGAGGCTAACCATGTGAGAGGTTCAGTTTAAGTCTACAGTGAAGTACTAAGAAACTCATTGCAGCTGTGTACTTAAGCTATTACTTCAGTCCTGCTTTTGGTTGTAGTATAGAGATATTTTGATCTTTATCAGTCTAGCTGTGAGTCTAAGTCTCTAACTGTCCAAATCAACAGGGAAAGGAAGGGGGTTAACTACTGGTAGCACCAGAGTCTGACACTACACATGACACTCCTCCCCAGAGGAGATTTTCAAAGCCTTACCCATCACTTCTTCAAATACATGTGTTTTCTTCTTTCTAATGTTTCTCTCTTTACTGAGAACCTCTTTTTTAAAAAAAATATTTTTATTTATTTATTTGAGAGAGAGACAAAGTGAGAGAGAGAGAGACCATGAAATGGGGGAGGGTCAGAGAGAGAAGCAGACTCTCTGTGGAGCAGGGAGCCTGATGTGGGACTCGATCTCAGGACTCCAGGATCATGACCTGAGACGAAGGCAGGGACTTAACCAACTGAACCACCCAGACGCCCTTTTACAAGGAATTTCTTTCTTTCGTTCTCTTTCTTCCTTTCTTTCTTTCGTTCTTTCTTTCTTTCTTTCTTTGTCAGAGAGAGAGAGAGAGAGAGCAAGAGCACAAGCACGCAGAGGCAGAGAGAGAAGCAGATTCCCTGCCGAGCAAGGAGCCCAATGCGGGACTCGATCCCAGGACCCTGGGATCATGACTAGAGCCGAAGGCAGAGGCTTTAACCCACTGAGCCACCCAGGCGTCCCTACATGGAACTTCTAATAAGAATATCCATTCAATAAGAAATCTAGAAGAACCTGTTGTCACAGTTGGAAGGGAAAAACGTTTGAGGAAATAATTAGCATTCCAATGCTAATCAATTCAGCACAGAGGAGGAATGCCACTTCTGGGTGTTGTACGTTTCCAGATGTTAGATATGTCTTTATAGGAACTCAATAAATGCATCATATCTAAGCTCCAACATATATGAATTTTACATTAATGTATCTTAACCACGTGAAGTTGTCTGCATCTGTTCAGAGGCTCACATCATGGTGAATGATGTGTCATGGGGATAGTGCTGCCACAACAAGTTTTTATCCTGTAAGAAAACAAAATTTAGGGGCATAGGAATTCCTTTTCTCTCCACTCCCACTTTCCATCTAGAAACTCTCAATTTTCTCTACATATCCTAGGCCAGTCACATTTGGAGAATTGGGTCTATTTTCATAGGAAACAATTTCAAAATCCTAGACTGAGGCAAAAGTGTAGCTCAGCGTCAAAGTCTCTTGGCTGGCTGGTGGCCCTTGGAGCTACTTTCATTCCTCCTTCACTGGTTTTTGCCTCCTTCTGGTTTGGAATCCTTGACTGGATTCCTATGTCTTGCAGTCTCCTCTTCCGGGGTGTGGAAAGTGCGTTCTTGTGATCAGGTAGACGTCTGCTCTTCCAGGCTACTGGTGCTGGGTGTCTCTTAAAATCAGCTGGTATGCCATATTTGTGTCTCTTTTGTGCCTGCCTGAGTGTTAAGTGCTTAATAAAGTGAGCTGAGTGAGTCATGGTGCAACCAGATTCAACATTCTGCTAAGCAAGGAAGATCCACTAAGATTCAGGCCGTGAAATAGAGATTAACATCAGGAAAGTCAGGCCTCTAATTTTTTTTCACAACATTTTTTTGCATTTTCACATAGAGAAACTGAAAAGATTTTAAGGTTGGCAGCTATGTACACACTCTCTAGATTCTACCCTTAGCAGCTTACGATTGTATTTGTTTGGATCATTTTATTGGGATACAATTCACATAACATAAAATTCACCAATTGAAAGTGTACAAATAAGTGACTTTTCATGGGTTCCCAAGATTGTGCAACATCGCCATTATCTAATTCCGGAACATTTCCATCACCCCATAAAGGAAATCCCACATGCATTAGCAGTCATTCCCCAGTTCCTAGCAACTATGAATCTATTTCCATCTCTATAGATTTGCCTATTCTGGGCATTTCATATAAGTGGGAACATACAATATGTGGCTTTGCATGTCTGGCTCCTCACTTAGAATAGTGGTGTTTTCAAGGGTCATTTATGCTGTAGCATGTATTACTACTGTGCTCCTTCTATGGCTGAATAATTTTCCATTACTTGGTTATACCACATTTTGTTCATGCATTCATCAATTGATAAATATTTGGGTTGTGTCTCAATTCATTCAGGCTGTTATAACCTGAATATCATAGACTGGGCGAGCTAACAAACATTTATTTCTTAAAGTTCTGGAGGCTGGAAAATTCAGGATTGAAGAACAGCTGATTTGGTGTCTGATGAGCACGTGCTAGTCATAGATGGTTATCTTCTCTCTGATCCCCACATGGCAGTAGGGCTGAGAGAGCCTCTCGGCTCTTTTGTAATTCTGCTTATGGGAGCTTCACTCTCATGACCTAATCATCTCCCAAAGACTCTATTGCCCAATACCATCACATTGGTGGAGGGGCAGGATTTCAGCATCTGAATTTGGGGGGCCACATTGAGTCCATGGCAGACAGTTTGTTTCCTCTTTTCCACCATATGAATAGTGCTAGCTATCAACATTTGTTACCAGCAGTCTTTTACTATACTTGCATTATCCCATATTTATCCATCCTCTAATCCATTTATTTTACTGATACATTTCCCAGTGAATTCCAGCTAAATACTTTCATTTGCATATCATTAACTAGACACTAATGTTTAGAGTTTTTTATATAAAATTTGTATGCAATTAAGTGTTCAAAGCTCAAAGGTATATTCATCATTTACCAAGTTTTCAAAAATGTATACATCTAGCTAGCTCAAACGCCTATCAAGATATGAGCATCACTATTGCCTCAGAAATTTCCCTCATGGCCTGTCCTAATCAATATGCCCAACTCCCAGAGACAACTGCTATTTTGATTTTTTTCCACAATAGATATTATTAAATGATACATACCTGGGTTTAAAAAAGGACTTTCTGTCTAAGTGGAGTAATAGAACTCATTTGTTTTTGATAGGTTTAGTGATTTGATTGAGGTACTCCTTATCTTATAGTTCATATTTTATTATTTTTATTTTTTAATTTAAAGTCAATTAACATGTAGTGAATTATTAGTTTCAGAGGTAGAGTTCAGTGATTCAGCAGTCTTATATTACACCCAGTGTTCATTATATCACATGCCCTCCTTAATGTCTATCAACCAGTTACTCCATCCCCCCACTCCATCTCCTCCAGCAACCCTCAGTGTGTTTCCTATAGTTAAGAGGCTCTTATGATTCATCTCCTTCTCTGATTTTGTCTTATTTTTCCCTCTCTTCCCATATGATCCTCTGTTTTATTTCTTAAAATCCACATATGAGTGAAATCATTTGATAATCGTCTTTCTCTGATGGACTTATTTAGCTTAGCATAATACTCTCCAGTTCCATACATGTCAGACTGTTTTCCAGAGTGGCTACACCAGCTTGCATTCCCACCAACAGTGTAAGAATGCTCCCCTTTCTCCTCATCCTTGCCAATATCTGTAGTTCCCTGACTTGTTAATTTTAGTCATTCTGACCTGTGTGAGGTGGTACTCATTGTGGATTTGATATGTATTTCCCTGATGCTGAGTGATGTTGAGCATTTTTTCATGTGTCTGTTGTCCATATGTATGTCTTCTTTGGAGAAGAGTCCAGGGCTAGATGGCTTCCCAGGGGAATTCTACTAAACATTTAAAAAAGAATTAATACCTATGGTTCTGGAGCTGTTTCAAAAAATAGAAATGGGAGGAAAACTTCCAAACTCTTTCTATAAGGCTAGCATTACCTTGATCCCCAAACCAGACAAAGACCCCATCAAAAAGGAGAATTACAGACCAATATCCCTGAAGAACATGGATGCAAAAATTCTCACCAACATACTAGCCCATAGGATCCAATAGTACATTAAAAGGATTATTCACCAGGACCAAGTGGGATTTATTACTGGGCTGTAAGGGTGGTTCAATATCCACAAATCAATCAATGTGATACACTACATTAATAAAAGAATCATATGATACTCTCAATAGATGCAGAAAAAGCTTTTGACAAAGTATATCATCTTGACTAAAACTTTTCATAGTGTAGGGATAGAGGAAACATACCTCAATATCATAAAAACCATCTATAAAAAACCCACAGTGAATATCATTCTCAATGGGGAAAAGCTTAAGAGCTTTCCCCTAAAGTCAGGAACATAGCAGGATGTCTACTATCACCACTACTGTTGAACATAGTACTAGAAGTCCTAGCCTCCGCAATCAGACAACAAAAAGAAATAAAAGTCATTCAAACTGGCAAAGAAGAAGTCAAACTCTCACTCTTCATAGAAGCCATGATACTTTATGTGGAAAACCAAAACAACTCTACTCCAAAATCATTGGAACTCATACATGAATCCAGCAACGTGACAGGGTATAAAATCAATGCACAGAAATCAGTTGCATTTCTATACATTAACAATGAGACAGAAGAAAAAGAAATTAAGGAATTGATCCTATTTACAATTGCACTAAAACCCATAAGATACCTAGGAATAAACCTAACCAAAGAGGTAACATATCTGTATTCTAAAAACTATATAATACTTATGAAAGAAATTGAGGAAGTCAAAAAGAAATGGAAAAACATCTCATGGTCATGGATTAAAAGACTAAATATTATCAAAATGTTTATGCTGCCTAGAGCAATCTACATATTCAGTGCAATCACTATCAAAATACCATTGACATTTTTCACAGAGCTGGAAAAAATAATCCTAAAACTTGTATGGAACCAGAAAGAACCCTTAGTAACCAGAGGAATGTTGAAAAAGAAAATCAAAACTGGTGACATCACAATGCTAGACTTCAAGTTATATTACAAAGTTGTAATCATCAAGGCAGTATGGTACTGACACAAATCAGACACATAGATCAGTGGAACAGAATAGAGAACCCAGGAATGGACCCTCAATTCTATGGTCAACTAATCTTCAACAAGGCAGGAAAGAATATCTAATGGAAAAAGGACAGTCTCTTCAAAAAATGGTGCTGGGAATATTGGACAGCCACATACAGAAGAATGAAACTGTACCATTTTCTTATACCATACAAAAAGATAAACTCAAAATGGTTGAAAGAACTAAATGTGAGATAGGAATCCATCAAAATCCTAAAGGAGAACACAGCCAGCAACATCTTTGACTTCGGCTTCTGTAACTTCTTGGTAGACACGTCTCCAAAGACAAGGGAAACAAAGGCAAAAATGAACTATTGAGACTTCATCAAGATAAAAAGCTGCACAGCAGAGGAAACAGTGGACAAAACCAAAAGACAATTCACAGAATGGGAGAAGACATTTTCAAATGACATATCAGATACAGGGTTAGTATCCAAAATCTATAAAAAACTTACTGAACTCAGTACCCAAAGAACAATCCAATCCAGAAATGGGTAGAAAATATTTCATATTTTTTATTTAGCTTACCTTTGGTTGCTCCCCTCCCCTTTCACCCCACCCTTGTCCTCCCCTTTTCCCCTCAACTTGTTTCAATGTTTGGTATTCTCATTATATTCTGTAAAGTTTAATTTTTTTGTTCCTTGTAATTAGTGTATATTTTTCTAACAGTGTCTAAGCTTAATTAGCAACTCTATTGTTCAACTGGATAAGAAAATGGGTGCATTTAAAAATCTCTCTTCTCTCTTCCTACACTTCCCTATGTACTTTATTATTATCACATGTAAGTTTCTGTTTAGCAAATCAATATATGTTTACAAAAAGTTTTAGTAATTTCTTTGGTTATCATTGCTTCTTGAATTCCACACTTTCTCCTAGGAATGATCTTTTCCTCAATGATATACTTAAGAAATTCTCATAATAAAAGTTTTGGTCATAAATATTGTGATTTCTTCCATGTATAAAATATTTTAATTTCATCTTCAATTAGTACTTAATTTCAATCTTGGCTAAGATTGGAATTCTAGGCTCAAAGTTACCTTCTTGAAACTTTGAATATTTTTTTCATGATCACATTGCCCCCAGTGTTATTTATTAGAAGACTGATATCAATTAATTTTTGCCTACTTATAAATAATTTTTTGTTTTTGTCTTGTGGAAGCTTTTAGGGTTTTCCACCTAATTTTTAGTGCTCTGGAATTGCACAATAAGTGATGTAGTCTTTTCTCTTTCTTGAGAGGCCTTTGGTAGGACTTTTGATCTTAGGACTCATGTGTTTCTCAGTTTAGAGTAATAATCCTCTATCATTTGTTTAAGTATCATCTCTCCTCCATTTGTTCTAGCCTTACTCTTGGGAACTACTACAAAATGGTTATTTAAATTCTGGATCTAGGGGTGCCTGGGTGGCTCAGTGGGTTAAAGCCTCTGCCTTCGGCTCAGGTCACGATCCCAGGGTTCTGGGATCGTGTTCCGCATCGGGCTCTCGCTCAACGGGGAGCCTGCTTCCTCCTCTCTCTCTCTCTGCCTGCCTCTCTGCCTACTTGTGATCTCTGTCTGTCAAATAAATAAATAAAATCTTTAAAAAAAATAAATTCTGGATCTATTCTTCAGCTGTGTGTGCTCTACTCTTCAGACCACCTCTAAATAAGCTTTCATTTCAACAACCACATTTTTAATTTTCAAGACCTGTAATTTGCTCTTTTTTTGACTGTAATAGCTGTTTTCATCTCTCTTGAGTTTTATTATCTTTTTCAAAGTTTTACTTAGCTTGCTCTATTAACTATTTCTCCATTGGAGGTTCTTCCATTCATTGAGCTTGCTCTCTCTCTTTTGTGTTGGCTTCCTCAAATATCTCATTATTCTGGATTATGCACTCTTCTTTGTAGTGGAGATTTTATTTTTGATTATCTGCTTACAAGTGTTTGTGCATCCTGCCAGAACACGGTCACACTGGAAGTGTGGGGAAAGGCCAGCATGCTGACAGGATGGCACCTCAGTGCCAAATCTTTCTGAGTGTGGATGCTCGCCACTCCTCCTAGGCACTGCGGTCACATGCACATTGTCCATTGTCCTTTGTTCATTCTCTCTAACCTAATCTCTCTCACTCCTTCCCGTTGTAAACAATCCCTCCCATTGTGTGACCAGCCAGCAGGGCAGGGCTGACCAGAACTGTGAGAGTATAAAATGGAAGTTTGTTCTATTGCCCTTTGCTTTACTGGGCCTCCTAGATACTGCATTTTTTATAAGTCTCCCTCCCCTTGGCCTCCCTATTCTCTGAGACACACCATGTTGAAATTAGGCCTATTAACAATGGCCTCTAAGTGTTCAAGTACAGGAGTCACATGTCTCTCACTTTAAGTCAAAAGCTAGAAATGATTAAGCTTCATGAGGAAGGCATAATGAAAGCCATGATAGGCTAAAAACTAAGCTTTTAGTGCCAACAGCCACATTGTGAATACAGAAGATGCATTCTTGAAGGGGACTAAAGTACTACTACTGTAAAAGCACAAATGTTAAGAAAGTGAACCGTCTTGTTGATATGGATAGAAGATCAAACCAGCCATAACATTCCCTTAAGCCAGAAACTAATCCAGAGCAACTAATCCAGAGCCTTCTGTGAAGGCTGAGGGGGTGAGGAAGCTGCCGAAGAAAAGTATGAAGTTAGCAGAGGTTCGTTCATGAGGTTTAAGGTAAGAAGGTATTGTCATGACATAAAAGGGCAAGGGGAAGAAGCAGATGCTGATGAGAAAGCTGCAGCAAGTTATCCAGAAAATCTAGCTCAGATCATTAATAAATATGGCTATACTACAACAGTTTTTCAATGTGGCTGAACCAGCCTTCTATCAGAAGATGTCATCTGGGATTTTCATATCTAGAGAGAAGTCAATGCCCAGCTTCAAAATTTCAAAGGACAAGCTGACTCTCTTGTTAGGGGTTAATGTATCTGGTGACTTGAGTTTGAAACCAGTGCTCATTTACCATTCTGAAAATTCTTTTATTATTGTTATTTTTTTTAAATTTTATTTATTTGAGAAAGAGAGAGATCATGAACTATGGGAGGGGCAGAGGGAGTAACAGACTCCCCACTGAGGAAAGATTCCAGTTCAGGGTTCAATCCCAGAACCGCAGAATCATGACCTGAGCCACCCAGGTATCCCCATTCTGAAAACTAGAAGGCCCTTAAGAATTAATGCTAAATTTATTCTGCCTGTGCTCTAGAAGTAGAACAACAAAACCTCAATGACAACACATTTATTTTTAACCTGAAACTTATAAATTATGAATATTGTGAATTATGAATATTATGAATATTATAAACATAAATTTTCTGAACATTTTAAGTTCACTGTTGAGACTTACTGCTCACAGAAAAAGATTCCTTTCAAAATATTACTACTCATTGACAATGCACCTGATCACCCAAGAGCTCTAATGGAGACATACAATGAGATTAATATTGTTTTCATGCCTGCTAGCACAACACCCATTCTGTAGCCCACGGATCAAAGAGTCATTTTGGCTTTCTACTCTCATTACTTAATAAATACATTTCATAAAGCTGTAGCTGCCATAGATAGTGATTCCTCTTACGGAACTGGGCACAGTAAATTGAAAACCTTCTGGGAGTGATTCACCATTCTAGATGCCATTAAGAACATTTGTTATTAATGAGAAAAGGTCAAAATATCAACATTAACAGGAGTTTGAAAGTAGTTCATTCTAACCCTCATAAATGACTTTGAGGGATTGAAGACTCCAGCGGAGAAAGAAACTGTAGATGTGGGGGAAATAACAAGAGAAGTAGAATTAGGAGTGGAGCCTAAAGGTGCAGCTGAATTGCTGTAAACTCCTGATACAACTTTGATGAAAGAGGATTTGCTTCTTATCAATGAGCAAAGAAAGTGGTTTCTTTAGATCTCCTGGTGAAGATGCTGTGATGATCGTTGAAATGCCAACAAAGGACTTAAAATATTGCATAAACTATTTGCCAAAGTAGTGGCAGGTTTGAGAGGAAGATCTAAGGTGGGTAAAAGGCTATCAAATAGCATCACATGCTACAGAGAAATCATTCATGAGAAAAAGAGTCCATTGATATGGCAAACTTCACTGTCATCCTGTTTTAAGAAGTTGCTACAACTACCCCAACCTTCAGCAGTCACCATCCTGATCAGTCAGCTGCCATCAATATCAACGCAAGACCCTCCACTAGCAAAAGGATTATGGTTAGCATTTCTAAGCAATAAAGTATTTTTTTAAAGATTTATTTATTTATTTTGGAGAGAGAGGGGGAGAGAGCACAAGTGGCAGAGGGAGGGGGAGAGAGAATCTTAAGCAAACTCTGCCCTGAACTTGGAGCCTGACATGGGGCTCAACGGGGGTCTCAACTGGGGACTAGATCTCATGATTCTGAGATCACAACCTGAGCTGAAACCAAGAGACAGATATTTAACCAACTGCACCACCCACGCACCCCAGCAATGAAGTATTTTTTACTCAGGATATGTACATTGTTTTTAGATATAATGCTATTTCACACTTGGTAGACTACAGTATTGTGTAAACAGAACTTTCCTATGCATGTTTATATGACTCACTTTACTGCAGTATTTGCTTTATTGTGGTGGTCTGGAACTGAACACATAATATATCTCAAGATGTGCCTCTGTGTGTGTGTGTGTGTGTGTGTTTGTGTTTATGAATTTAATGGCCTTTTAGATTCATAGTTGATCTATAATCCCAACTGAAAGCAACTGAGGAAAAAGTGGCTGGTGAAGTTCAGGCCATCAGTGTTTATTTTTCATAATAGAGAAAGAGGGTGAGAGAGGGTTTTATTTTGCTTTGCTATACACCATAAAACTGTCAAAGATAAAGAGTGCCCTGTTCTTTGTTTTAGTGATAGTACTTAGCACAGGCTCTGTGAACCCAACAAAGTCAATGAACATTTTTTGGAGGGATAAATCAAGTGAATGAACAAAGCTCCAAGGAGATTCACATGGGGCTCTTTTGGGCAGGAATTGCATCTGTTTTATCTCAGTATTTCTAGTTTCTACCACAGTATATTCTCAAAAGGTGGTTGTAGATATGGATTAAATGTAATTGAGTAGGTCATTTATTTTTTATCATGGGACATTGAGCTACTTACAAGAGAGATTCTCTTGTGACAGCTTTCAATTTGAATCCAATTGTGTCTATCTTTTGTCTTCCCCACAGCTGGACCACGCTCATAATGCATGGAAACCAATATATCTGTAGTGTCTGGCAGTTGTGTTTTTATGCATATGTTCTCATTGGATTGTTACAATCACCATGTGAAACAGGAATCCTGGTCTCCATCTTGTAGTTGAGTAAGCAGAAGCTCAGAGGAGACTGGTAAGAGAGCATATTCTGGAAAGCAGCCAATAGACATAGTCTTTAGGGATAAGTTGAGCGCCACACCTTTTATAAGAAGCTAGTTCTTAAAACACCAGTCTATAGCAGATAGTCAGAAGTGATTTGTTAAAAATTAAAAGCCGAATATTCTTAATTTTAGAATGAGAGTCAGAGAAAAGGAGAGAAATAAGAAAATAAAAATGAACAAAATCAAGTATGATATAGAGACAAATTTAGATTTATTTTGTTTTTTAAATTATTTATTTATTTATTTATTTATATTATGTTTTGTTAGTCACCATACAGTGCTTCATTAGTTTTTGATGTAGTGTTCCATGATTCATTGTTTACATGTAACACCTGTGCTCACTGCAATACATACCCTCCTTAATACCCATGACCGGGCTAATCCATCCCCAACCCTCTTCCTCTCTGAAACCCTCAGCTTGCTTCTCATAGTCCATAGTCTCTCATGGTTCATCTCTCCCTCTGATTCCCCCCCTTCATTTTTCTCTTCCTGCTCGTAATGTCCTCCATGCTATTCCTTATGTTCCACATGTAAGTGAACCCATATGATAATTGTCTTTCTCTGATTGACTTATTTTTTTAAGATTTATTTCTCTTAGAGAGAGGGAGAAAGAGAGTGGGGGGAGGGGTAGAGGGAGAGAATCCTCAAGCAGACTCCCTGCTAAACACAGAGTCTGACCTTGATCTCAATCCCACGACCCATGAGCTAATGACCTGAGCCAAAACCAAGAATCAGACGCTCAACAGACTGAGCCACCCTGGCATCCTTATTTTCTTCTTGTTTTATGTATAAATCTGATTACATGTACTTCATGGCAAAATCGCTCCAAAATGTTCCTTTGTTACTGACTAGAAATTTTTTTTTATTTAAAATTTCCTGTGGAAAATGGTTTTATTGTTACTATAATAACTTAATTATGTCCTTGCTTACCAGCCCCAGGTGTAGAGGGAAAATATTACTAAAGGGAACAAAAGTTCTTCTCAGTTTGGCTGAGTTTCCATGACCATCCAACGTAGTGTTTCCCTCTTTTAGAAAGGGTGTACTGAGTATGTTGGAGCCACTTCTAGTCTTAACACTGTATCAGAAGTCGAGGGGGTCATAAGGAGTTTGAACTAGACATCAGAGTAACTTCTCTCACATATGATTAAATACTCAAAATTTGTATGCACTCATTTCATGACCTAGTCTACTCTAACCATACACTGAGTTTAGCTTAGTTGAATGACTAATTTTCACCTTATGAACTACTAGGTTACAAATAATATTTGCTAACACTCCCTATCCTCTAGTTGTTTTCTTTGCATGTTCATCTGTTAATTCAGCAAAAATTGAGTATTTACTACGTGAAGATACAGTGCTTGAACTAGGGACACAGAAGTGAACAAAACAGAGGCCCTTCTTTTAACAGTTTTGTTGGCTACATGGGAAGAGAGTAGGAATGCCAGATTTAGTAAATAAAAATGCAGGACACCCAGTTAAACTGGAATTTCAGGGTAGTAACTAAACACTTAGTATGAATGTTTGTGTGGTATTTGGAACATACTAAAAACTTTTCTGCTGTTGATTGGCAATTCAAGTTTACCCAACAGTTCTATTTTTATCTGACAACCCGAGAAAAGAGATCTGGAAAAATAATCGTGATACACAAGAGTAAGTGCTAGAACATGGCTAAGTCCAGAGGGTGATAGAAATATGTAGCTCCCTGTTAATTAGGGGTTTTATTTTTAGGTTTTCCATATGTGTTGGGAGAATATGTGACCCTTTTCTGCAATTTGACCAGATCAGTAGATGAACATCCCAGCAAGAAAGTAGACTTTGAGATAAAAATAATGCATTTATGATATAAATATGTGGGGGAAAATTTGCAACCATATTGAGATTGATTGCATTGCAAAACATCAAAAACAGTTCACAGTCATAGAAGAAGTGATTTTCGAGGATGAAGCTTGTTACAAATGTTCCCTTACTGTGTTTCTACATGGCAAGCATAGAGAACAGGCATACCTACCATTCTACGGGAGCAAACTGCTATGGCAGAAACCCTCGCCCTTGACCTTTTAGGGATTGCATTCAGAGAAGAGGTGTTAAAGCAGGAAGACCAACTGGACTTATCTAGTCAACGCTTCTCATGCTGCAGACACGAGAGTGGAGGCCAGCCGGTTAAGAGGCACAGTGACCACAGAAACAGGTACTTCTGTATCATTTCCATGCTACTTTTTTTCCCCCAGCAGACAATTCATTATGACTAAGAATCACAAAGAGACTCTGAATGACTTTTGCAAAGTAGCAAGAGAAATGGAAAAAAGAAAATATAGAGGAGGAGAAGGATGAAAAACTGAGAGCAGGAAAATAAACCTCCTCTGTTTCAAATTAATGAGCATTTAAAAAGACAAAAATTGTGTAGTAGTTCTTCTTAGCCTATCTCTTGTCTTTATTTTTAGACACTTAAAATTATGAGGGTTTAGTGAAAAAGGTAACCTTAACTGGTTTTCATTTATTGGAAGGTTTGTCAGGGAACAGAAGAAACCAACCAAGGAACATCTACAAATATTTTCTTTAAAAGGGGGTAATTTAAAATAAGTGTGTTATTTATATTTTAGACTAATATTTAAAAAAATTAGGAATTACTGTTATCAACTCTATGGAAATTTTGTATGGCTTATTTCTGTATTTAATTTTCTTTTTTTCTCATTTCCTTCAGCTGCAACTGCTTTTGTTCTGAACTCCAGAACTGTCTTGACTTTGAAGTGCTTAAGGGATCCTGGGGATTTATGAGAACTCTGATGCCCTCTGACTTTTGTTCATTGTTAGGAAATTTGGTTTTATTTTTGCCTCTCTTTCCGGTGTTCTGAGCCTCCAGAGAGAATGTGGATTTTCATTTCATTTATTGACCTTGGCATTCAGTGGTACCTTTCAGTGTTATCACTCACCTGTGGGGGTTATGTTCTCTCTCTCTATTTTTTATGATTTCCTCCTGTGATAATTTCTGTCAATTTACCATTTAAAAAATTCCTTTTAGTCTCTTGTTGGACATCCAGAATTGATTCTCTATTTCTTTCATCTTTCCCTCAGACTTTGTCTTTTTTTTTTTTTAACTTCTTCTTTCCAAAGATTTCCTAGGTTTTATCTTTCAAACTTTTCACTGATTCTTTAGTTTGTTTTGTTGGTCAGTCATACCTGTGATTTCCAAGAGGTCTTTCAAGATAACTGGTTTTCTGTTTTTGCAGGCTCCTCTGCTTGTTTTATATAAATAACCTCTCAAACATCCCTAGATACTAACTTGAATATTACCTGTTTTTAAGTTTCTTTTTGTTTTGTAAGTCACTTCTCTTTGTTCTAGCTTAAATAATTAGGGTTTTAGTTTTGTTCTTAACTTGATCTATTTTTTCATGATCCAAACTTCCTCAAAGAGCTGGAGGTGATTTATGGCTCTTGGTTGCTTCTAGAATGTAGGTGGGGCTTATTAACTGATAGTTTTCATACTGTGAAAACAAGATAGCAGGTCAGTTATGTTTCAGGATCCCCCAATGCCCACATGTAGAGATCTTTGCTCTGGAGGAACTGATATCCAAATACTCTATATTAGGTAATCTCAGAAAATGTATTTAATTTCCTTGTGGAAGAATCCTTTGTTTTTTGTGTGTTTTTGTTTTTGTTTTTAATGAGGTGGAATACAAATAACTGGCTTACCAAGTGGCTGCATGTGGCTGGGGAAATTAGAGAATGTAGAATGAGCTCAACTGGCCTGGATTTAGAGTTTTAGTCAGACAGCTCTGGGTCTGAATTGTGAGCCTCTCCAGAGTCATACCTCAGGCTTCATGTTACTTTTCTCTCTTCTAGATCCTTCTCTGCTCTATGCCACCCTTTCCCCCTACTGCTTCATCATGCACTCCTATCTGTATTTTTCATCTTTCATTATTTTGTTAAAACTCCATGGTTTTTAACATATGCTCACCTTTTCTCCTTTTTTATTGCATATTTGTAATGTTTCAAGCCACTTTATTATCATTTCAGTGGGACTTTCAGAAGGTAGGAGAGATAAGCCTGCATGGTAAGTCTTCCATCTTGATACAGAAATTATAATTAAAGTTCCCTTAGTCCATAATGTTTGGAAAATACCAGTACTGTAGTACATGAATACTACATGAATCTATCAGTGAGGTCAAAAGATGGGTAGGGTATCATGGTTTGAGACACCTGCTTAATGCAAAGATATTTCAGAGGCATTAACTTATCACCTAGATATAAATTTTTGAAACTATAGTATGTCAGTATAAAGAAAGCGTTTTCTATCCTGCTTAGCATTGTGAGGCTGCAAGTTGTTTCCCTGGCCAGCTGTGTCATCAGACACTCTGTTTTCTCTGTCTTGTTTGCTATGCCTTAATGTTAGGTAGGAAATTACGTTCACGGGACGGTAGCCTCTAAGGACTCTTCCAGGGAAGCTATCCTAGGCCAGGAAGACTTGCAGTGCGGCTTTTTTTTTTTTTTTAAGATTTAATTTATTTATTTGAGAGAGAGACAGTGAGAGAGAACATGAGCGAGGAGAAGGCGAGAGGGAGAAGCAGGCTCCCCGTGGAGCTGGGAGCCCGATGCGGGACTCGATTCTGGGACTCCGGGATCATGACCTGAGCTGAAGGCAGATGCTTAACCAAATGAGCCACCCAGGTGCCCTGCAGTGCAGCTTTAAATGCATGAATTACATAGTTTATGAAAGCAAATTTAAAACTTGCAGTGAGCAGCAAGGGGAAATATTGGATCGAGTTAATGTATTTAAACTAGGGAAGTCCAAAAGAATGGTTACAAAAAGAAGTAGGTTATTTCCATGGCATTTACTGTAACAGAAAATGACGTGAGGTACCATAAGAGAGCCTTAGGATAGCATTATATTATGACTTAAGCCAATCATTAATATTCACAAGAAGGACCATGAATTAAAATGATTTTAATAATGACAAAGTATTATCTTGTAATATAAACTGCCAAAGCTGTCTCAGTTGAGTACTGGGAGAGTTTTGGGGGTGTTTACGTTTTACAGAAATTGAAAAGCTGAATTTGAAATTTATGTGGAAATACAAGGGCTTAGGAATGGCCAAGGCAATCCTGAAGAAGAAAAAAACCTGGAGGTAGTAGTAGTAAAGATCTGTTCAAAACAATTAATTAATTATATCTTAGTCTACATAATTAACTATATGTATAATGTATGATAATGATCCAATTATATCATATAATTAATTATAACACTTAAGACATTGTGGTCTTGTCTCAAACAGTGGCACAGAAAAGAGTTCAGAAACAGACTTGCTGGATTTATGAAAAAATGCAGTACTGCAGTGCAATGAGAAATAATGGGTCACTTGATATTCACACAACTCCTGCACAAAAAAAATTTCAGAATTATTAGAAGTCTTAATGTGAGAGGTAAAACAACAGGCTTTTAGAGGTAAATATAGGAGAACATCTCTGTGACCGTAGAATAGAGATTTTTGTATAAAGACTCATACGTAAAGACCTAGCTATCAAAAGAGGAATTAATAGATTTGGTTATATTAAGATTGGGATTCAAAAGAAACCACTAAAAGAGGAATTAATAGATTTGGTTATACTAAGATTGGGATTCAAAAGAAACCACTAAAAGAGTAAAATGGCAATATGCGAACAGGCAAATTGACAACAATTCAGTCTGCTATTAATTGTCAATGTTATGCATGTGAATGTGACTTTTTTTTTTCTTGAGAGTAGATTTTGCTAGGAAAAGAGTAGAACACCACCACGCAAATGCTGTGCAGGAAGCTGAAGGGGAAAGTTGTCAGAGATGGGAAACCTGGATAAGCCTTCAGGACAGGACATGGCAAGGATGAAGGTTATTCTGCATGTCACAAATGATGGGAGAGAGAATTATTCATTCTTTTATTCATTCTCTCACATAACAAATGAGAGAATGAATAGGCACTGAGGATATAGCACTGAAAAAGACAAAGATCCTCCTTCATGGCTCATTTATGGGGTCAGGTAAGGAGGTGGCAGGAGAGGCATATATTAAAAATAAATAAATAAATGAAAGGAAGAAAAATAGCCAGTAGTGAAACTGAGAAGATGAATAAGTACATCGGGCAAAGGGACAGAGAGTGACCAGAGAGCTCCTGTAGATGAGGGGATAGGGATAAGCTTTCTGGAGGGATAGGAATTCCAGCTGTCATCTGAATGAAACTCTCTTCAGAGTTGGGGAGGAAGAGCATTTCTAGCAAAGGGATTAGCCTATGCAAAGGCCCAAGTGTGGAAAGTGTGGAAAAGAGCCTAGCAGTTCTGGATCCAGAGAGACCAGTGTGACAAGGAGATGAGTGGTACTAGCTGATGTCAAAAAGGTAACTAGGGGCCTGTTCATATAGAATCTTGCAGGTGAGAGTCAGAAGTTAATAATATTATAAAGGCAACAAGAAAGCATCAGAGTGGAACACTACTCTCCTCACTTTTTTTTTTTCCACAGAAGAAGGAAATTTCCACTTTATTGCCCCAGAGGAAAGAGGATTGGAGTAACAATTCCAGTTTCTCTGATTGAGGCTTATCTAATTGAAGAATTCTAGAGAAGAAATTGAGATCACAATATTGTTTTTCAAAATTCTAGTGAACTGTGTTATATTTAGGTGCCAAGACACTGATATTCTTTTGGTGTAATACTGAGATTAAAAAAAAACCATAAACCAGGGGCTCCTGGGTGGCTCAGTGGGTTAACCCTCTGCATTCAGCTCAGGTCATGATCTCAGAGTCCTGGATCTAGCCTGGCATAGGCAATGGGCTCTCTTCTCAGCAGGAAGCCTGCTTTCCCCTCCCCCTCTGCCTGCCTCTCTGCCCACTTGTGATCTCTCTCTCTCTGTGTCAAATAAATGAATAAAATCTTTAAAAAAAAATAAACCTTCAACACCTTTATATATACTTATACTCATATACTATACTTAAAGTGCTTAAGCAGATGTATTTCATTGATTAAAAAGCATTCTTCTATACTTCCAAAAACTCTCATAAACAAAAGCAACAAAAGTCAATTGACAACACAAACTTTATTGCAGACACAATTCTTATTCTAGTTCACAGATTTTCCGAACAAGTGGAATATAAACATGACAAAATTGAAATTGATACAGATACTGAAGAAGAAAAAACCTGAATACACTTTCTTTCAAGACAACAACAAACACTGTAACTTGTTCTTAATGCCATCCTGAAAAAAAAAAAAAAAAAGATTAAAGCTTTCAAAAAGGTCTCAAATTTGCAAGCAAGAGGTAGAATTATTTAAAGGTGAATGAGCCAGAGAAAAATATTTAGGGCTAGCTTATAAATATTACTTCATTATTCCCCCCAAGTAGTTCAGAAGCAAAAAGAATTTTAATAGTTGGAAAGGTTTTCACAAAAAATTAGTGCATGTAGTTGGTATAAGATCATTGACATGGGATCAACCCTTTTTGTAGATGATCAAATAATATTTAAATACGATGTTTTCATAAATAGATTTTTATATAGTGTTTAGTGTTTCAAATAATTGCCTTATATTTTATCTGATGTTAGTTTATATAGAATTAAATATATTTAACATTTATATTTATTATAAAAAATGTAATTTGCAGGGGTGCCTGAGCAGCTCAGTTTGTTGAGCATCTGGATCTTGATTTCAGCTAAGGTCATGGTCTCTTGGGTTGTGGGATCAGTCCCCTGGGCTCCACGCTCAGTACAGTCTGCCTGGTGATTCTCTTCCTCTGCCCCTCCTCTCTTTCACTCTCTCCCCCCCTCTCTCTTTCTCTCATAAATACGTAAATCTTTAAAAATGTATTTACTTATAACATTGTGTAAGGTATACAACCTGTTGACCTGATACATTTGTTTATGGCAATGTGACTATCACTTTAGTTTTAGCTATCATCTCTATCAGGTCACACCATTATCATGGTGTGCGTGTGTGGTAGAACTTTTAAGATCTAGTCTCTTAGCAAGTTTGAAGTATATAATACACTATTGTTGACCATAATCGCTTGGCTGTGCATTAGCTCTCCAGAATTTATTCATTTGCTAGTTGCAAGGTTGTACCCTTAAACAAAATGACCCCAATTCCTCCAGCCCTGAGCCCCTAGAAACCTCCATTTTCTACTCTGTTTCTATGGGTTTGGGTTTTTTGGATACCACATAGAAAAGATACTGTATATTGTTTGTCTTTGTCTGGGTCATCTCACTAAGCATTGTCTCTCCAGTCCATCAACATTGTCACAAGTAGCAAGGTTTCCTTCTTTCTCATGACTGAGTAATATTCCATTGCATGAATATATATACACACACACACACACACACACATATATATATGTATGTGTGTGTATATATATATGTGTGTGTGTGTATATATATATATACACACACTACATCTTCTATCCATTCATCCAATGACAGACACTTAGGTTGTTTTCATATTTTGGCTATTGTGAATAATGATATAATAAACATGAGAGTGCAGATGCATTTTCAATATACTGTTTTCATTTGGGTATACACCCAGAAGTTGCTGGATCATATGGTATATATATATATATATATATATATATATATATATATATACACACACATACACACGTGTGTGTGTGTGTGTGTGTGTATACACTTTTTTTTTTAGGAGTCTCTATACTGTTTTCCACAATGACTGCACCAATTTACATTCCAACCAGGTGTGCACAATGGGTCCCTTTTCTCCACATCCTTTCTAACACTTGTTAACCTCTTTTCTTTTTGATGATGGCCATTCTAACAGGTGCGAGGTAATATCTCATTGTGGTTTTGATATGCATTGCACTGATGATTAGTGATGTTGAGCATCTTTTCATATATCTGTTGGCCATTTGGATATCTTCTTTGGATAAATATCTATTCCGTTCCTCTTCCCATTTCATAATTGGATTTTTTGTTTGTTATCAGGTTGCATGAATTAGTTATGTTGGATATTAAACTCTTATCCAATAAGCAAATATTATGCAATATTTGCAAATATTTTTCTCATTCTATAGGTGGCCTTTTCTTTTTGTTGATTGTTTCTTTTGCTGTGCAGAAGCTTTTTGGCTTGATGCAGTCCCACTTATTGATCTTTGCTTTTGGTGTTCTATCTAAAAAATCATGGCCAGGACCAATATCAAGGATCTTTTTCCATGTTCTGTTTTGATTTTATTGTATAAGGTCTTATGTTTAAGTCTTTAATCTGTTTCAGGTTAATTTTTGTGAGTTGTGAAAGATAAGGTCCAATTTCATTTTTCTGTATGTGGTTACCCAGTTTTCCCAACATCAGTCGTCAAAAAGACAATCCTTTCCCCTTGAGTTTTCTTGGCTGCCTTGTCAAATATTAGTTGACCATAGATGCAAAGTTTGTTTCTGGGCTAATGATTCTTTCCATTTGTGTATGTGTCCATTCTTAATGTCAGTATCCAACTGGTTTAATTACTGTGGCTTTGCAGTATAGTTCGAAGTCAGAAAGTGTGATGCTTCTAGATTGTTCTTTCTCAAGATTGCTTTGACTATTTGGAGTCTGTTGTGGTTCTGTCAGGGTTGCTTTCTATTTCTGTCAAAATTTTCATTGGAATTTTGATAAGGATTGCAAAGATGGCTTTGGGTAGTGTGGACTTCTTATCAATAATAATTCTTACAACTCAAAATCACAAGATATCCTTTCGATTGTTTATGTCCTCTTCAGTTTCTTTCATCAAAGTCTTATAGTTTTCATTGCACAGATCTTTCACTTCCTTTGTTAAATTCATTTCTAAGTATTTTATTGTTTTTGATGCTATTGTGAATATGGAATAGCTTTCTTTTTCGGGTTTATGTTGTCAGTGTATAGAAACACAACTAATTTCTGTATGTTGATTTTATATCTGCAGCCTTACTGAATTCATTGATTAGTTCTAGAAGTATTTTGGTTATCCTTAGAATTTTCTCTATATAAGATTATATCTCCTGCAGGAGCACCTGGGTGGTTCAGTCTAACCATCTGCCCTAGGCACAGGTTATGATCCCGGGGTCCTGCAATTGAGCCCTGAGTCAAGCTCACTCTCTTTCTGTTCCTCCCTCTGCTCATGCGCGCGCTCTCTCTCTCTCTCTTACTTGATTTTTCTCTTAAAAAAATAAAATAGTTTTTAAAAAGATTATATCAGGCACAAATAACAACAATTTTACTTCTTTCTTTCTATCTGGACAGCTTTTATTTCTTTGTCTTGCCTAATTGCTCTTACTAGGACTTCTAGTACTATGTTGAATAAGAGTAGTGAGAGTGGGCACTCTTGTTCTTGATCTTAGTGGAAAATTTTCCATCCTTCCCTGTTGAGTATGATATTAGCTATGGGTTTTTGGTATATGGAATTTACCATTTTAAGGTATATTGTTTCTATACCCAATGTGTCAAAGGTTTGTACAATGAAAGGATGTTGTATTTTGTCAAATGTTTTTCCTGCATCTATTGAGATGATCATGTGAGTTTTAGCTCTCATTTTATTAATTTGATGTATCACATTTATTGATTTGCATATGTTGAATCATCCTTGTATCCCAAGGATAAATTCTATTTGGTCATGGTACATGATTCTTTGAACGTGTTGAATTTAGTTTACTAACATTTTGCTGAGAATTTTTGCATCTATATTCATCAAGAATATTGACCTTTTATTTTCTTATCTTGTAGTATCCTTATTTGGTTTTGTTATCAGAGTAATGTTGGCTCTGTAAAAGTTCCCTTCTCTCTAAGTTCTTGGAAGTTTGAGAAAGATTGGCATTAGTTCTTCTTTTAATGTTTGGTGGAATTTACCAGAGAAGCCAACTGGCTCTGGGCTTTTCTGTGTTGGGAGGTTTTTAATTACTACTTCAATCTCTTTACTCATTATCAGTCTGTTCAGATTATCTACTTCTCCATTATTTATCTTGGCAGATATCATTTCTTCTAGGTTGTCCAATTTGTTTACATATAATTGTTCAAAGTAGTTTCTTATGAACTTACGTATTTCTCTAGTATCATTTGTAGTGACTTTTCTTTCATTTCTGATTTCATTTGAGTCTTTTCTCTCTTTTTTATGTCTAACTAAACACTTCCAATCAATTTTATTATTAATTATAACATTAAGACTTCTTCAATTATGTTCACCATTTCAAACAAACCATCTCTTATTTTTGTCAATCATTTCTACTGTGTTTCTATTCTCTATTTCATTTATTTCCACTCTGATCTTTGTTATTTCTTTTCTTTTCTTTTTTTTTGACTAACTTTGTAGTTTTTTTCTTTTTTTTTTTTAAGATTTTATTTATTTATTTGACAGACAGAGATCACAAGTAGGCAGAGAGGCAGGCAGAGAGAGAAAGAGGAGGAAGCAGGCTCCCCGCAGAGCAGAGAGCCCCATGCGGGACTAGATTCCAGGACCCTGGGATCATGACCTGAGCCAAAGGCAGAGGCTTTAACCCACCGAGCCACCCAGGCGCCCAACTTTGTAGTTTCTTAAGGTGTACAGTTAGGTTGTTTATTTGAAATCATTCTATTTTCTCAATAGATGCACTTATTGCTATAAATTTCTCTCTTTTGCAGCATCCCATAGCTTTTGGAGTATTGTGTTTCCATTTTCACTTGTTTCAAGTTTTTTTTTTTATTCCTCTTTTTATTTCTTCTTCTTTTTTTAAGATTTTATTTATTTATTTGACACAGAGAGAGAGATCACAAGTAGGCAGAGGCAGGCAGAGAGAGAGGAGGAAGCAGGATCCCCACTGAGCAGAAAGCCCGATGCAGGGCTTGATCCCAGGACCCTGGGATCATGACCTGAGCCGAAGGCAGAGGCTTAACCCACTGAGCCACCCAGGCGCCCCTTATTTCTTCTTTGACTGATTTGTTGTTTAGGAGTGTGGGGTTTATTTTCCACATGCTTGTAAATTTTCCAGCTTTCCTATTGTTGTTGATTTCCATTATCGTTTCATATCATGATGGTCAGAAAAGACCCTTGGGATTATTTCAATCTTCTTAAATTTGTTAAGAATTGTTTTGTGACATATCATATGATTCATCCTGGAAGATGTTCCATGTGCACTTGAGAAGAATGTGTATTCTTCTGCTGTTGGATAAAATGTTCATAAATGCCTGTTAGGTTCATTTGGTATAATGTATGTTCAAGTCCAGATTTTCACTCTGGATGATCTATCCATTGCCGAAAGTGGTATTGAAGTTCTCTACTGTTACTATGCTGTTGTTTGTTTCTCCCTTTAGATCTGTTAGTGTTTGCTTAATATATTTAGGAGATCCAGTGTTGGGTGTGTATATATTGATCATTATATCTTACTGATGAGTTGGCCCCTTTATGATTACATAATGACCTTCTTCATCTCCTGTTACTATTTTTGACTTAAAGATTATTTTGTTTGATTTGTTCTGATTTGCTTGTTATAATTTTTTATATTTGTTTGATATAAATATAGCTTATAATATAGCTATATAAATACAACTGACTTATCTTCCTTTTGGTTTTGGTTTTGGTTTCTACTTCCTTGGAATATCTTTTTCTATTTCTTCACTGTTCCCTTTAGAGTAATTATTGATAGGTAAGGATTTACTAATGCCATCTTGTTGCTCTCCGACTGTTTGATAGTTCCATTGCTTCTTTTTCCTCTCTTTCTGCCTACCTTTGTAAATAGGTGATTTTCCGTAATGGTGTGCTTTTTTTATCCTTTAAAAATTAGTCTGTTAATATCATCTAGTTTTTGCGTTGTGATTATCATGAGCTTCACATAAAACATAGATAAAACAGTTGATTTTTAAGCTGATAGCAACTTAACTCTAATGGTACATGGGAGCTCCACCCTTTCACTCCCACCTTGCTTATATTTTTTATCACAAAATTTACCTCTTTTTATATTGTGTATTTATTAACATAGTATAGTAGCTATGGTTAGTTTTAATACTCTTCTTTTAACGTTCTTACTTTAGTTAAGTGGTTAATACTCCATCCTATTACAGAACACAGTTTTCTAAATCTGAGTATACATTTATCTTTACCTGTGTGTTGTATACTTTCTCATGTTTTCATATCACTAGTTAGCATCTTTTCATTTTAGCTTGAAGAACTTCTTTCCACATTTCTTGCAAGGCAGGTATACGGGGATGAACTCCCTCAGCTTTTTTTTGTCTGGGGAAGCTTTAATTCATACCTGAATGATGACTTTGCTAGATACACTACTCTCGGCTGGTAATTTTCTTCTTTCAGCACTTTGAACATCTAATTCCATTCCCTTCTGGCCTACGGGTTTCTGCTGAGAAATCTGCGTATAGCCTAAGGAGGTGGTTCATTTGTAGGTTTTTCTCTTCTAGCTGCTTTTAGGATTTTCTCTTTGCCTTGATTTTTGACACTTTCATTATAATCTGAAATTTTTCTCCTCTAGCTGCTTTTAGGATTTTCTCTTTGTCTTCGATTTTTGACACTTTTTGATTTTGACACTTTTTGATTTGATTTTGATTTGACACTTTCTGATTTTTGTCACTTTCATTATAATCTGAAATTTTTCTCCTCTAGCTGCTTTTAGGATTTTTTCTTTGTCTTTGATTTTTGACACTTTCGTTATAATCTGACATAGAGAAGGTCTTTTTGCATTAAGATAATAGGGTATCTATTAGCTGCATGAACTTGAATGTTCATGACTTACCCCAGGTTTGGGAAGTTCTTGGTTTTTATTTCTTTAAATAAACTTTCTATCTACTTCTCCTTCTCTTGTCCTTCTGAGACCCCAATTATTCTAATATTGGATAGAGTCTCAAAGATTTCATAGATTTTCTTTGCTCTTTTTCATTATTTTTTCTTTGTTCGCCTCCAACTTTTATTTCAAAGTCCTTATCCTCTAGATCATTGATTCTATCTCCCATTTTGTCTATTCTGCTACAGATGCTACTGCATTTTTCATTCCGTTCATTGAATTTTTTAACTCCAGAATCTCTGTTTGGTTCTTTTTTATGATTGTTGTCTCTTTGTTGAATTTCTCATTTTATTTATGCATTGTTTTCCTTATTTCATTGAATTGTCTGTACGTCTTATAGCTCATTGAATTTCCTCAAAAAAAGGAAAAACTATTTTGAATTATCAGCTAAATCATAAAATTTCATACTTTTGAGTTCAGTTATTGGAGGAATATTGTTATCTTTTGGTGACAATATGTTCTCATGTTTCTTGGAATTTTGCATTGCAGCTTTCGCAATTGAAGTAGCAGACACCTTCTCTTAACTTTACTAGTTGCCTTAGTTGGGATGTACTGCTCTTTGTTCCTGTTCTATCTAAATCTGGAGTTTTCCACAATTTTGTATGGATACGCCTGCTCCACATTTCTTGATTTTTCTCATGACAAAATTCTTAAGCTTTTAGGTCTTCTGTGGTTATTACCAAAAACAAACGAAACAAAAACAAAAACAAACAACAAAAAAACCCCTCTCTTTTGTTTTCCAGCAGGTGGTGCTACAGTTCAAGTTTGTGGTTCCTCCTTGTCCAAAGACCCTGGTCTGGTTTCCTGAAAGCATTCTGTTTGCTGGGGCTCACCACCATATTTGGGAGTGTGCCAAGGAGCTGGTTACAGAGTGGGGAAGAGATATGGGTTTGACACTTGGAGTGTTGAGTTGACTGCAAGCTGCCGGAGGACCTTTGGGAGAGGCTCTCTCAAAAACTTGGGAGCAGACTTCTGCAGTAGTCCTGGGAGCAGTCCCTTTCATGTGCCCTTTGATATTCTTATATGCTTCTTTCCCAATCTCCTCCCTCCCCCCAGTCACAGAGGTCCTGCATCAGTACTATGCGTGCTGATGGAGAGAAATGAGTTTCTCCAATGTCCCATAAAGCCAGGCACCTACTCTTCTTCTTCCCTTGTGGAGAAGTTACCACTCACTAGTGGTTCAGTCCTATCCCGTGTAGCTTTTGTGAGAGGGGTGGCACTGGCAGAGTTTCTCTTAGTCTCTTTAACGATTCCGAACTCATATTTTTCTTTTGCTCCATTGTGCTGTAATCTTTGCTTGGGAAGACGGGACTTCTCCAATCTCTTTCTTGTCCATGGGGTTCAAGATATATTTAATAAGTAGAACTTTTTAGACTTGTTAACAGATTGGAGTAGGGGACCAAGTAAGAAGGAGGTATCAATGGTAATATCCAGGATTTGAATGGCTGCAAAGGAATTCCTTTTATTGAAGATTCTGATGGAAGGGAAGTATTTGGGGTATCACTTCAGGTTTACACATGTTGAATAAATACGCAGAATACTGGAGAAAAAAATATAAGGCCAGTATTAAGGGATTTGTTCCAGTATTTCCAAATTTCAGAGTTTTATTTCAAAACCTGATCAGAATTCACAAAATTTTTTAAAAAGCTTAATATATAATGCATTTCAAATGCAAAAATGTATACACATTACACAATATCAAATAAAATGTGAACTTGTGTTGATTATGGCTTATCATTCTAATGTAAATTATTAGTCTTGAAAGTTCTTCCACTTCCTTCAACACCAATCCTTTAGCCCCAGAGCATCTTTTGAAATTTGCCTCTGATGAAGGGGATCCCCTTGTGCATCAGTATTATTGTCTTGTGCCTTCCTCCTAGAGCTCTTTTCTCTGATCTTATATTGCAAGAATTTTACTTGTCTTCTTTCAGCTCAAAGTCTAAAACTTCTTCCTTAGGGGAGTGATTCTCCCACATCAGATGACCCTCTCAGTCTTTGCTCCTTATTTTTTCTTTAGTGGGGATGGGGTAGGGAGAGCAAAAGGAGGGTAGAGGAGTGAGTAAGGGGATATTGGAACTGTGTAGTCAAGAGGGCCTGGTAGGATTTGTTGTAGAGATGTTCAAGATGGGGGCAAGAGGAAGGAAGTAGAGGATTTATCTGAAGAAAATCCACCCTCTTCTTTTCTTTAGCCTTCTATTAGTTTTCACTGTTTGAGACTTTTGGAATTCCTTTTGGGTCTTTGGCTCACAGTTTCTAAATTAACATTTCTTTTTTCTGTTTCAGTGGAAATCTGAATCTAGTGTCAATGGACTTCTTTCAGTAAATGAACAAAAATAGGTTCTGAGTAATCTCTCTTAGTAAGAATTCTGGGTCAATATGTGAACTAGAGTGGAACAGAAAGAAGTTACCCTTTATTGATATCAATAGCATCATTATTCATTGGGTTTTCCATGAGCCTTTGTAACATTTTTCTTTTGAGAAGTAACTCAATGAATTAAATGAAGGAACTACACAGAATCAATGAAGACACAGAGATTACCAAATATTTCTTGGATACAGAGATAACATTTTAATGTGAGATCCAAAGGAAGATTGAGAAAAAATGCTATCCAAACATGGAGAAAACACAGATCAGTGAAAGAGAGAGAGAAAGAAAGAGGAAGACAGACAGACAGAATGGGACCTTATACTAATCACATGTATTTTCCAGACACCTTACTTGATATCCAGAGATTGCCCTGGCATAAGAATGGATTGTCTTCCAAATGTTCCTTTGTGTTCTTTTGCTTAGGTGTTAGAACAGTGTTGTTAGGCTAGTAGTGACCTCAAGCATCAGTAATAACCAGTTTCTCCATGGAAACACTCATGGGGGAATGCTGTGAACATGCATGCCACACCACCCTGCCCTGACACCAGAGTTGGCACATCTTTAGTCTTCCACTTAATAAAGCATATTAAAATGCAGGTTAATGAGAATGACATAACACAGAACAGTGGTTCTCACTGGGGATGAGATTCATCTTCTGGGGACATTTGTCAATGTCTGAAGACATTTTTGATTGTCACAACTGCAGGGAGTGGGAGTCCTACTGACATTTAGTGGGAAGAGGCCATGGGTGTTGCTAAGCATTCTATAATACTGAGGACAGCCCCCACAACAAAGAATTATCCATTCTGAAATGTCAGTGGTGGTAAGGTTGAGAAAGAATGGCACAGAATGTCACCTGGGTATTTGTTAGAGTTAAAAATGACCCAGACTTAATGAAGCAAGAAACTGAAGGTGGGCCCCAGCAATTATGGCTTAAGAAGTCTTCCAGGTGATTCTTAGTGATTCTCAAGTCTGAGAACTATTGGTAGAGTGGTAACCTTGAACGGACTCTAATTTTTTTTTTAAAGATTTTATTTTATTTATTTGAGAGAGAGAGAGAGCATGAGAGGAGAGAGGTCAGCAGGAAGCAGACTCCCTGCCGAACAGGGAGCCCGATGTGGGACTCGATCCCAGGACTCCAGGATCATGACCTGAGCTGAAGGCAGTCGTCCAACCAACTGAGCCACCCAGGTGCCCTGAACTCTAATTTTTAAGTGAAGTTTGCCAACCTCACTACTTTGTTATATTCAATTTAACCGTATAATTATTTTTTAAATACTTCACAATTTAAAGGGATCATGATTGAGAGTAGCTGCTCAGTCTTACTTTTCAGAGAGGAGTGGTCCAGCTCATAGCTTCAGGCAATAGCAATAAACTGAAAAAAAAAGAGAAAGGGAATTTTCTGATAACTGGACATCCTGTTGATGATGCTATGCTTAGTGTAAGGCAATCAGTCATACTCAGCTGCAATGCCAGCAATTTCCTAAAGTGCTTAATTTGAATTTTTCAATAATGAAAAATGTCATAAAAGTAAGATTGGTTAATCAGAGTATGTCACATAGACAGACTCATGTAGTGACATCAATATAACCTATACAGGAAGAATAGAGGATCAGTCTGAAGATTAAACCTCAGGGACTTTGCAGACCTTTATGTTGGACATTGAGTATATATTAATGATGAAATAGTAAGACTTTCGGTGAAGATAAAGGAAAATATGGGAATCCCTTCCAAAAGTAAACAAAACACACACTACTCGAAGTGTGACCTATGGATCAACAGTGTTGCACTCATTTGGGAGCTGTTAGCAGTGCAGAATCTCAGGCCCCAGTGCAGACTCATTGAACCGTAACCTGTAAGCCCCACATTCTGTTAAGTTCTCCAGGTGATTTACGGGCACAGTAGTTTGAGAAGCTCCATACTCAAATAACTCAAGAAAAATGTCTGTAAGAAGTAATTCGTCTCCTTACAGTTTTTACTTTCGATATGTGATAGAAATGTCATTATGAGTTCCATTGTTAATAACACTTGAATGGACAAGGAAACTACATTCAGTAACTTCAATTTTTGACTTCCTTGGAAAAAAAGCATCCATTTCTAAAAGACCAGAAAATTTCCCAACCAGGTTTCCCCTGTTGCCAATAGTGGGTAACATTTTGTTGCCATTGTCCAGGCAGAAAACAGAAGGAAGACCACATTGGTGACATGATTTTCCTTCCTTTCTTTCATTATTCCTCTCAGCCTCCCATCACCAATGCATAGTTCATTCATTCATTCTTTCATTCATTCATCAAACATTTATTAAGTATGGAATATGGGCCAGGTTCTTTTCTAAGTGCTGAGGATCCTTGAATTAAAAATTCAGCTTGTGTCCATATTTGAGGGCATAATTTCCAACATTTAAACTATGGAGAAGAGAGAAATGACAAGTCCTTACTTACTTGTTTTCAAGCGTCAAGTGAATTTGACACAAGTTTAGACATGAAATAGATGAAGCAAGGGACAGATCTGTAGTCTGATGTTGCTGGATCAGCTTGTGCACGTGTTATAAAAATAGCTCCTTTTCTATAATTCTTAACTTAGCAGTTCTTTTCCTTTTCTTAATCTTTGGAAAGGAAGACAAATAAAAGATCAAGGGCAAAACAATAGAGAGAGACCTAAAATGAAGGATTTTTCTGTTTGGGTTCCACAATCAAGTCTGTTTGCCCTGGATTAAATCACTCTCTTTTCTATCATTCAGTCACTGAGTTAGGATGTCTCTCCCCACACTAAAGTGAAAGAAAAGGTAGTTTAATTTGGTCATCTATCTGATGGTTACACTGGAAAGAGCCCTGTCCTGACTTTGCTGCTAACTAGTTTTGAGACACTGAGTCAGTCCAGTCTCATCTGTGAACATCAGTGTCTTAATATGTAAAGTGATCATTAATGTAATAAAATTCATGAAAGCACTTTGATATAAAGACATCATTAATCATGGGAAAAAATCACTATTGCCTTTCTCGGCCTTGCATTATAACAGAATTAACGCTCGCTCTGGGTTACCATTACGGAATGAGGAAGTGAGCTGTAGGAGAGGGGATTCTAAATCAAGAGTGGTTTCTGTGAAACACACACACTGCATTTGTTTACAGTAGCCCCCCCCCCAAACACTCAGACTTACTTCTGCCTAATCCTAGCTAGAATTCCCAACACCCTTTTACCAATCTCTTGAAAATACTTGCTCATCTGAATTTACCATCAGATGACTAACAGGTGGTTGTTACATGTAAGTCCAGTTTTGAGGTATTGCCAAACAAAGGAGGCTACTCACACTCAACCTGTTAAATTCTCTTGTAAAAATTGTCTATTAATATATCAGTGAATGTGGATGATCGACTAGGATGAAAAGCAAAATTTAGAAGTAGACATTCTCTTTTAGGCAAGCAAAATAAAGCCTCTTTATTTATGATATTTATTGATTAGAACTGCCTCATAATGCATATGTAAATAAGCAAAACGAATTATTTTTACAGGGGTGATCAAAAGTGCACATATAAAATGAGACATTCTTCTATCTTTATCATTAAAACTCAAGTGTTTATTTGTTTTTCTCCCTGAATGTGTTTAATGTGGGAAACAAAGGCAAAAGAAAAATGAAATTCCGTTACTACTTACAGCCCTTTGACGAGTCCTTGAAACAGGCAGAGTGACATTCCCCTAAGCAGTCAGCTGCCTTGAGGTAGATACTAAGGGCAAAAGGCAATCTTCGCCCAACCACCAGGATCCTGTAAGTCTACTTGAACACATAAAAATTCCTTTGAAAACTCTTTATCTCTAGCCCCCACGATACATGTCGGCAATCATGCCCTAAGCGAATGTTCCCCTGATATATATCTGAAGGGTCTCATGACTAAGGTTTTATTAGGCAGTACTAAATGACCTTTTCCTCACAATAGCTAGCCCCCTCAAGGTCCTGCTTTTGATATCCTTAGAGACTTTTGATATCCTTAACCCCCTCCCAACTTGAAAGTATATAATCAGTCACTCTTCATGATCCCAGTGTAGCTCTTTCTGCCCACAGTTCCTGTCCCTGGGCTTTGTAAAACCACCTTTTTGCACCAAAGACATCTCAAGAATTCTTTCTTGGCCATCGGCTCCAAACACCAACATCTTTCCTAGATCATCCTCTTACTCTTATGCTAAGATTTGATTGATTGGCCCTTTAGGAGAGATTGTTCTTAGAATTTACCTCCTGGTTTTGCCCCAGTTTTTTTTTTTTTTCCTATCACAAAAAATATTATCATACATAACACAGCAGTTTCTGTGTCCTCAACTTCTCTTTCTTCATTCCTGGCCTGTCAGAACTGCTCAGTTACTGATTCTTATCTATGCCTGGAAGAGCTGCCCTCTCCACTATTTTAAAATTCTCTTTCTCTAAAGAAACTCTATTTTAATCCCATTTATACCTTCTAGAGTAACAAATGCAAGTACAATGAGATACATAGCAGTAACAGATACATTTATAATGAACAAACTTCATTTAAATATTACATATATAATACTATATATTAAATATTATATATATAATACTTGTTTGTACACATTGGACTTTCCTATTATTTTTCATAATAAAACCAAAAAAACTGTAGTTTGGTGCTAAATTTGTTTGTATTTATTCATTCATTCATTTGCTCATTCATCCTATGAATAATAATTAGAAAACCGCTATATACAAGTCACTGGGCTTCAGCAGTTCAAAATGGGGAAAAGCCTGAAGTGGCAAGTCTATATTACTTGCTGAAGTATTCATGGTGCACCATGATATAAAAGAAAATGGAATTGCTTCAATATGATTTTTCCCCCAAGAAATTTGTGCTTGCTGCTTCTCTCAAAATAGTAGTTAGACACAGATCTATACCCTTGGGGTTAATAATACATTATATGTTAATAAGAAAAATGTAAAAATTTAAAAAAAATAGTGGTTAGAAATAACTCTCTGGGTTAATTTTAAAAATTACTTTCTGAAGTATTGGTTCTTATGTCACTGATTATTCCTATCAGGAATCTTTCATCTTTCTTTATACCGATATGATATTTAACTTATAAATCTCCATCCTTTGTGATTCACTATTTCTGCTCAATAACTTGAGTGACTCTGATACAATTGCATTGCTGTAATAAGGGTCTCAATCAAGAATGTTCCTATTAAACTGTTAGAAACAGAGTCTCATGAATACGTGTTCTTTATCTCCAAAATATGGCAAGCTCTGGTTTTTTTCCTTTTTTACGAGATACTAAAACATAGTTGAGACAACTCTTAACTGCTGAATTGATAACATCAATTTCCCTAATTTTCTATTTTGTTGTCATTGTATCTTTCACAGTATTTGTTTTTCTTGTAGGTTTTGGCAATTTTCTTACCATGTTACACTGCTAATAAAATAAAAATAAATTCTGAGTTGCTCAAGTAGTATGATTATTTTCTAAAAAGTCAGTTGCTCATCTTGGATCTGTCCTTCAGTATTATTATTAAAGTTAATATGTAGAATGACAAAAATAACTACAATTTAGCATATGTATGGTGTTTTTATTTCTTTGTAGAATTATAATAATATTTTCTTAGAGTTCAAGAAGACCTAAGTTCAATATTCTCTCCAAAGCAGACTTTTTTTCTGTGTGAAATAAAATAATTTTTGATTTGGAAGCTAGGGAGAAAGCAGGATAAGTTGATTTTTCTTAAATAAAAGAAATGCGGTATCTTTACATCTGAGCTTTTAGTTTGAGATTCATTTCACTATATTCTTAATCACACATGGTATGGTAAGTAAGGTCATATTTTATTATTCAGATCAAAACCAGAGTAAGTCATCATGTAGATCTGCCCTTCATGATAATAAGCTTCTCTTCTCTTTTGTAGTCATCTTCTTTATGGCAATCCCAAATGCCCAGAGGCATTTACACATATTCATCATATTCACATAAAGAAGCACTTCACCTTTAAGCTGGAGTGTGTCAAACCTGCTTCCATAAACTCCCTCTGTTGGGTCATGCTTTATAGCTTAAAGTGAAGGTCATTTCCAAAGAAAGTATTCCCTCACTCATGCTGCCCCAGCTATGACGCACTGATGGCCATGTATGGGAGATACTTTGGATTGGTTCTCTTTTCCTACTGGTACTGACATTCCTCTGGGAAATCTTTAGATGAAAGATCTATGACTCTGAGGAACACTGGGCTGTTGCTATCACTGCTGTTCTTTAAGCAGTTTGTTTTCATTCATTTCCATGTGGCCACCCTATGCCAAGATCTTCTTGAGGCAGAAGCGTGACACCCTACCTACTGCTCCCACAGAGCCAGAAAGTTGCACTCATTGTTCCTTGCCAACTGGTTTGTCCTGCAGTAGTTTCTCAAGGTAGGCATTAGAAGAAAAGAAAAGAAAAGAAAACAAAACAAAACAAAAAAACTCACCCTTCCCTGGGAGTTACACCCAGTGACTTTTATATGGCAAGATTGGCCTGGGTTTCAAAGAATTTGTTCTTTCAACACACTTGTGTGAATTAGAAACATGCTAGGTTCTGCCTTCCCAGGCATTCTCCCATGACATTAAAATGACATTAAAATGACATTAAAATACTGTAGTACACATTTGTATTTGTTGGGTAAATGTGTCATTACTTGAATTTCTCAGCTTACTATACCATTGATGGAAGCTTAACTATTCATACCACAGACTCATAGATAAGGTATAAATAAACACAAATAAGACAACCAGTTGATCTGATAATAAATTCTTGAAATTGTAGAGCATGAGTTCAGGACATACAACTTTCTAAGTGTCAGCTCAGGGATAATAAACCTTTAAAATAACAGTGACAGTCAAGGACACATAATTTTCCTATGTAGCCCTGCATCCCTCTTCATAATGACAACTGCATGCTACCAAGTCAATCTGGCAGTACCCAAAACATGTTGAAACTAAGTATTAAAGGTTTGTGAGAGTACAAGTGATACCCAGCTACAACCACAAGGCAGAAGCTGAATCTAGTACTGTCTGCCATCCATGAAAGATGTATTCTCTACCTGGCTCCAGGATATTCCCATGCCAGTATCTCTTGCTTGGATCCACTAAGGTAACTTTCCTTTTTTCAGGTTTTAATAAACTTGAGAGGCTAGAAGGCTTGTCAAGAAGTAGAAAGAAAAGAGAGTCCGAGATAGCAGAGGAGTAGGAGACCTAAATTTTGTCTGGTCTCAGGAATTGAGCTAAATATCTATCAAACCATTCTGAACACCTACAAACTCAACAGGAGATCAAAGAAAAGAACAGCTGCAACTCTATGAAGAGAAAAGCGACCACTTTCTGCAAAGTAAGAGGTGCAGAGGGAAGTGAATCTGCGGTGATGTATGGAAGAGAGACCGCAGGAGGAGGCAGCCTTTGTCAGTCAGCTACTGGCAAGAGATAGAGCAGTGGAACACAAAATCAGAACTTTTAGAAGTCTGCTCCACTGAGAGATGTCCCTCTGGTGGTTATGTGGGGGATGGAACCCTCACTGGCACAGTGTGGTCTCAGAATCCTCAGGGTCACAGGAAGACTGGGGGTACCTGAGTGTGGCAGAGTTCCCAGGTATCAGAGCAGAGAAGCCAGCTGCAAAGAGTGAGCGGAGGAGTGGGCTTTCAGCTAGGGGTTGCCACAGTTGTCATCTGTGGCCAGTAGGGCCACTGCTCTTTGAGCAGGCGACAGAGCAGGGGAGACTCCCTTCCTCCACCAGGAGAAGCAGGGCAGGAGTGCACTGCAGGAATCTGCTGGGTCTGGAGACCCCAAACAGGACTGTGTGCCAGAGATAGAAATGCTCAGTTACAGGCCAGGTGATCACAGAGTGCGGCTGTAGAAGGGGGAGCCAGGAGTGATTGACTGCTTTTCTGTGAGGCTGCCCTGAGGAGTGGGGCCCGAGCTCTGAGACCAGAAATTGGGAGGCTGCCATTTTCGTTCTCATCCTCTAAAGCTGCACTGAAAGCCTTCAGGGAACAAAAGCTACAGAGAGCAAACTGAAGCAGATTACTTAGTTTGGCTGCAAGCAAGGTGGAGCACTTCTGCCTGGGACAAAGACATTTGAGAATCAATTCAACAGACCCTTCCCCCAGAAGATCAGCAAGAACATCCAGTCAAGACCAAGTTTACTGATCAATGAGAACCACAGAACTCCAGAGATAGGGGAATGCAACACATAGAATTTATGACTTTTTTCCTATGATTCTTTAGTCTGTCAACTTTAATTTTTTAATTTTATTTTCTCTTGTTTTTAATCTTTTCTTCTTTCCTTTCCAACCAACCCCTTACCTTATCAATTCCCTTTTTTAAAATCTTTTTTAATTTTCATTCTCGCAGTCATATTCTATCACTTCATTGATTTAACCTTATTTTTTGTATGTACATGTTTTTATTTCTTTAAAATTTTGGGATGCAGTTTCTTCTAACAGACCAAAATACACCCAAGATCTAGTGTATGTCTCTGTTCTATTCACCTGCCTGATCATATTCTCTCTTTTTTTCTTTAATTTTTCTTCTTTCCTTTTTCAACCAACTTCTTATCAATTCCTTTTTTAAAACCTTTTTTAGGGTGCCTGGGTGGCTCAGTGGGTTAAAGCCTCTGCCTTCGGCTTGGGTCATGATCCCAGGGTCCTGGGATCAAGTTTCGCATCGGGCTCTCTGCTTGCAGGGAGCCTGCTTCCTCCTCTCTCTCTCTGCCTGCCTCTCTGCCTACTTGTGATCTCTGTCTGTCAAATAAATAAATAAAATCTTTAAAAAAATAATAATAATAAAAATAAAACCTTTTTTAATTTTCATTTTTACATTCACATTCTATCCCTTCAATTTATTTAACCTCATTTTTGTGTCAACTAATCTTTGACAAAGCAGGAAAGAATATCCAATGGAAAAAAGACAGTCTCTTGGTGTTGGGAAAATTGGACAGCCATATGCAGAGAAATGAGACTGGACAGTTTCCTTACACTATACACAAAAATAAACTCAAAATGGATGAAAGACCTAAATGTGGGACAGGAATCCATCAAAATCCTTGAGGAGAACACAGGCAGCAATCTCCTTCACCTCAGCCACAGCAATTTCTTGCTAGACATGTCACCAAAGGTAAGGGAAACAGAGGTAAAAAATGACTATTGGGACTTCATCAAGATAAAAAGCTTTTGCACAACAAGGAAAACAGTCAATGAAACCAAAGACAACTGACAGAATGGGAGAAGATATTTGCTAATGACATATCAGATAAAGGGCTAGTATCCAAAATTTATAAAGAACTTATCAAACTCAACACCCAAAGAACAAATAATCCAATCAAGAAATGGGCAGAAGACCTGAACAGGCATTTTGGTAAAGAAGACATCCCAATAGCCAACCGACATATAGAAAAATGCTCAACATCACTTGGCATCAGGGAAACACAAATGAAAACCACAGTGAGATACCACCTCACACCAGTCAGAATGGCTTAAATTAACAAGTCAGGTAATGACAGATGTTGGTGAGGATGCAGAGAAAGGGGAAACCTCCTACACTCTGGGTGGGAATGCAAACTGGTGCGATCACTCTGGAAAACAGTATGGCGGTTCCTCAAATTTGAAAATTGAGCTACCCTATGACCCAGCAATTGCACTACTGGGTATTTACCCCAAAGATACAAATGTAGTGATCTGAAGGGGCATGTGCACCCAACTGTTTATAGCAGCAATCTCCACAATAGCCAAACTGTGGAAAGAGCCAGATGTCCACCAACAGATGAATGGATAAAGATGATGTGGAATATATATATATACACAATGGAATATTTTGCAGCCATCAAAAATTGAAATCTTGCCATTTGCAATGACATGGATGGAACTAGAGGGTATTATGTTAAATGAAATAAGTCAATCAGAGAAAGACAATTATCATATGATCTCAATGATATGTGGAATTTGAGAAACAAGGCAGAGGATCATATGAGAAGAGAGGAAAAAATGAAACAAGACAAATCCAGAGAGGGAGACAAACCATAAAAGTTTCCTAATCTCAGGAAACAAACTGAGGGTTTCTGCAGGGTAGGGGGGTGGGAAGGATGGGGTGGCTGGGTGATGGACATTGGGGGAGGTTATGTGCTATGGTGAGTGCTGTGAATTGTGTAAGACTGATGATTCACAGACCTGTACCCTTGAAGAAAATAATACATTATATGTTAATAATTTTAAAAAGTACAAAGAAGGAAAAGAGAGACAACAAACATTATGCTCTGCTATGCTTTCTCATTCAACCCTGGAAAACAATGCAAAGAATTATTCACAGATGAAACATGTGGCTGAAAAGTGATAAACTATGATCATATAGTCTGTTGAAGATCTTGGATTTGCACTGAATCTGACTCCAAAATTCATCATGCTATTATACTGCTGCTAGGAGGTCTCTTTTAATACACTTTCTTGGATTAAAAATCCAAATATTATTTTTAATCTGTATCATTTAAATCACAAATAGTATGAATGCCGTAAATGCTAAAACACTAGCAAGTCATAATGCAACCTCAAATAAAGTACCCATTAAGGGGTATTTAGTATTTGAAAGTTCTTTTACATATTTACCTCTTGAATTTATCTTGGCAGTATGAGATGAATATTTTTACATCATTTCTTTTTAAAAAATGGACAAGTCAAGGTTTAGAGAGGAAACAGACTTGTGAGGGGTGGCACAGCGATGTTTGTGCCAGAATGTGAACCTGAGTCTTCTGGGTTCAAGTCCAGAATAGCTGCATTATTCTGCTCTTTTCAGAGTGCTTTCCTGAGGAAACATCTGTAGCTTTTTCTTCCTCGGGGCGGACAGTCTAGAGAAGGACAACAAAGAGCGTGCATGGTTTTTCAGTTATGTTTGACAGCTGTTTCCCTACCCTAACAATTTAAAGAGTTGCAATGACTTTATTCACTGAGAAGTTCAAACACAGTCAAACTGTTTGCACGGTGGATGCAAGAACCTTGCTACTATCTGGAGAGCCTAACTGTTGGCAAAATCCAGTCTTGCTGACTGCCATCTCTGCCAAAGGAGAGAAGGCTTTCTGTTCATATATCCACACATATGGGAGCTCTTCCTCTGCTTGGGTAACATTTTCTCTCGATTTTCTTACAACATTATTAATGTCCAAATTCCTTTCCTTAGCAAGTAGGGACCTGAGGGCTTTGCTCTTGGCTGGGGTTCTGGAAGTTTGCACTGAGCTTGATAATAACATGACGCTTCACAGAGAAATGGACTGTAGAGCAAAGGGGAAGCTGGAGTCCAGAATCTTGGGGAAATTGAAGCTGGGAGTCAAGTAGTCCAAATACAGAATTTTTTCTAAAGGGCAAAGGAATGAGTCATGGTAGAAAACCAATTCTAAGACCAAGATGCCAGGTCCAAGGTGAGAAGAAGGCAAGGGCTAGCCTAGACAAGCCTACAAGGACAGAGCATGAGGAGTTTAATTAAAGCACCCTAGATAGATGATTTTTTTTTTTGAGTCAAGGAGCATGAACTTTCTTCTAATCTCTTTATTCTTCACTTAAAAATCTCAGTTCCAAGTGAGATGAAGGGAAAGGCAGTCTCAAGAGCTTCAAGTCAGGCCTTGAGAACTGGAAATCCTGGTCTCAAAGGGCATTCGGGTACATATAAGAATACTAGCAAGACTTACACTTAAAAATACTGATTTTCATGAACCATGAATTAATATTTCAGTGCTACAAGAGCAGTTTCCTGTCTTCCTAGCCATTCTATTTCTTACTACTTAGTACTTGAGTTCAAGTTTGACACTGAGCCTACAACTCCTTATTCTTATTAAATCCTTTATTTGAATTTATCTCCCCTGAATTCTCCAGGCATCTGAGAATGCAGCTTCTACTCTAGAGGCATAAACAAACTTTATTTCCATTCTTTTCCTCCCTCCCTCTTCCCTTTTAGGAATCTCAATTTCAGAGCCTCAAAACTTCAGTTAATCCAAAAGTAATTCTCCTTCCAGGATTTATGGGGAACCTACTTTGTTCTTGGTACCCTTACCATGTTGTTTAATTAAAGAACTATTAAACAACTCTACAGACATTAAATAACATGATATAGATCATTTAATGAGACATTACATGATTAATTTTCAAATGTGCATCCGAAGTTAGGAGAGTGAGGTTAGAAATTATTTTTTTTAAAGATTTTGTTTATTTTTTGACACAGAGAGAAAGACAGTGAGAGAGGGAACACAAGCAGGGAGAGTGGGAGAAGCACAAGCAGGCTTCCTGTGGAGCAAGGAGCCTGATGTGGGGCTGGATCCCAGGACCCTGGGATCATGACCTGAGCCAAAGGCAGGCATTTAATGACAGAGCCACCCAGGTGCCCTAGAAATGATTTTTTTTAAGGACTAATATAGAGAGCGCTTTTCTTTTTGAAACTTGAGCAAACCTAAAATTACATTGTTTGGGGGCATGAAAGTCTATTATATAACACATGGTTTGCTTGCATAAATGATATGGTTCATTATATTTAATATATATACTTGCCTTATTGAAAAAATAAAGAGTCCACTTACTCTTATCCCCTTATCTAAAACAAAACAAAACAAAAAGTTAGGAGAAAACTGGAATCAAAAGCTTAGAAAAAAATGATGTGAGTTTTTCTCTTTTTATCCCTAGGTCTTTACATGTCTAGTGACTGGTCAATGGAAGCATAGAGATAGATCCTAGGGAAATTTCCTGGAGGATTTTGAAGGATGGGGAAGATTTGCATAAGTGGAGTATAAGTGGAGGGACAGTTCACCTTAGTCAGAAAAGTGTACATATGAGCACAAACACAGTAATATGAAAGGTTGTAACAGAGAGTTTTGAGGCAGAGATGGACAGGAGTACAAACTTGAGGTGCTAAGGATCTTATTTTCTCCTTAAAAGTACTCTACTCTAGCTGAAAAGTGAGTATGATATATTTTTTCCTTTTAATAAATTCTGTCTCCAATGGAAACATATTTATCAATTTATTCAACAAATATTTATAAAGTACCTTCCCTCAGTGACAAATATACAGGCTATGTTCTCAACAAAGACAAGTACAAGGAAGTCATTTACACATAACTGTAATTAGCGTATTTCATAAACTAAAAATTTGAACACAGAACTACCCCTGAAAATCCAGGGAAGATGGTTAGTAATTGTAACAAGTATGTAAGTATAGGCAAGGACAAGAGGATCCATTTACTTTGGGGAGGAACAAAGGTGCAAAAGCCTTGCCCATAGGTGAGATGGAAAGAACCCTAAGACTGACAATATGGCACAAGGAATACGCTATGGGAATCATCTCATCTTAAATTAAGAACACCATCATAGGATGCCAAGTAAAACACAAGCACCTATCATATAATAGAAGAAATGTTTATTGAATAAATGAGTAAATGAATCAAAGACATTGGGACAGGTGTCCTTGCTTGGCAGTAAATATAATGCTTGATGGCACAATAAACAGACATGTGGTTCCCACATATTATTTATTATTTCCAAAGGCAATCAAGAAGAAAACAAAACTCTAATAATTTAGAAAAACAAATAAATACTAAGGTTGCCCTCCTTTGAGTTTAAACAATGTCAATATTTAACAATGATCTATTTCTTAAACTTTGTGGGTTTACATTGCATGTTTATTATATTACCCTATATTGCTTATAAATCCTTTCTTAATAAACACACACACACACCCACACAGAGTCTCACTGTGAGTGAATTAATAACACTGTGAGTGTTATTTTCTATTCAAATTTATAACAACTTAAAAAATACTTTTAAAAATAGAATTTACGGGATGCCTGGGTGGCTCAGAGGGTTAAGCCTCTGCCTTCAGTTCGTGTCATGGGACTGAGTCCCACTCTCAGGCTCTGTGCTCAACGGGAGCCTGCTTCTTCCTCTCCCTCTGTCTGCCATTTCCTCTGTTTGTGTTTTCTCTCTCTGTAAAATAAATAAATAAAGTCTTAAAAAAAAAAATAGAATTTACTGGGGTGCCTGAGTGGCTCAGTTGGTTAAGCATCCACCTTTGGCTTGGGGCATAATCCTAGGGTCCTGGGATAGAGTCCTGCCTGGGTCTCCTTGCTCACTGAGGAGTCTGCTTCTCTCTCTCTCCCTCTGCCGGTCCCCCTGCTGTTCTCTCTCTCTCTCTCTCTCTCTCTCTCTGTCAAATAAATAAATGAAAATAGAATTTACCTAACATGATACTTAATGGTGAAAAACTAGAACTTTCCTGCTAAGATCAAGAACAAAGCAAGAATGTACCCTCTCACCACCCTTTTTCAACACTGTACTAAGTAATAAGACAAGTAAAGGAGACAAAATATATACAGATTGAAAAAGAAGAAACAAAACTATCTTTGTTCACAGATAACACAAATATCTTGTAAAAAATCTGATAGAATTCACAAAAAAAAAAAACCTGAAAAAAGAAATGATTATAGCAAGATTACAGGGTTCAAGATTAATGTACCAAAGTCAACCACTTTTGTATATACCAGCAATGAACAAGTGAAATTTGAAATTCAGAACACAGTAACATTTATGTCACTACCCCCCACAAAATAAAGTACTTAGGTATAAATGTAACAAAATATGTGTAAGATTTATATGAGAAAAACTACAAAAGTTTTATAAAAGAGATCAAAGAACTAAATGGGGAGATACCCTATGGCCATGGATAAGAAGACTCATTATTGTCCAGATTGCAGTTATTCTTGACTCAATCTATAGATTCAATATATTCCAATCAAAATTTCACCAAATTATTTTGCGGGTATCAGTGAACTGATTCCAAAGTTTATATTAATTGGCAAAAGACCCAGAAGAGCCAACACAATGTTGAAGGAGAAGAACAAAGCCAGAAGATCAACACTATCCTCTTCACACTTGCTATAAAGTTATAGTAATCAATATAGTGTAGTATTAGTGAAAAAGAAGACAAAGAGATCAATGAAACAGAATAGAGAGCCCAGAAATTGATCCCCAAAATATAGTCAACTGATTTCTGACAAAGGAGCAAAGGCAAAACAATGGAGCAAAGATAGTCTTTTAGACAACTGATGGTGGAAGAACTTTTGTTTTGTCCACATGTAACAAAATAAATCTAGACACAAACCTTACACCCTCCATAAAAATGAACTCATAGGGGCGCCTGGGTGGCTCAGTGGGTTAAAGCCTCTGCCTTCGGCTTGGGTCATGATCTCAGGGTCCTGGGATGGAGCCCCACATGGGGCTCTCTGCTCAAGCGGGGAACCTGCTTCCTCCTCTCTCTCTCTCTGCCTGCCTCTCTGCCTGCCTCTCTGCCTACTTGTGATCTCTGTCAAATAAATAAATAAAAATCTTTAAAAAAAAATAAAATAAAAAAATTAAAAATAAACTAAAAATAAATGAACTCATAGACCTAAATGTGTGAAGTGCAAAACTGTAAAAGTCCAAGAAGATAACATAGGAGAAAAATACCAGTGACCTTGAGTACGGTGATGACTTCTTTTTTTTTTTTCATTTTTGACAAGAAGTTTATTTAAACAAGACACTTCCCTTGAAGAAAAAACCATCTAGGATTCATTTCTTTTACAGTAATTTATACCTATTTAAAGAGAGATTGCCCGACAAGTAACAACTATATACAAAAAAAGTTATAAAATTGTCCTTGGTTTTACAATGATAAATGAAAAACATTAAAATTCTCCAATTGAACAAGGTGTGCAAGGAATTTTATGTTGTTCTTTTTTTGTGAAACAGTGAGAGCAAAATAACTTATGATATATAAAGACAGGAGCTGAATATCATGAATGGAGAAAGGGGGTGTTTTCACAGAACCAGTGTTTTTCCCCATCTCTTGTCCATTTGATGTCAATTAAAACATACCACTGGCCATTTAGCTAAAAAAAAAAAAAAAATGCAGTATGTTTCTGCACATACAGCCTTACATGATATGCAATAAAGGAATGAGGAGTGGGAAAATGAAAGAATCGAGAAAAACTACTGCAGCATTCAGGATGTGGTGGAAGCAAATTGCAATTTTCGAATTGACAATGTCCTCTTTGGTCTGGAGGAACAGAGTTTTGAAGTACCACGTTCCATTTTTAGTGAACACCTCCCGTCTGCTGCTGGAACACATCACATCAATTTTATCTTCATCCTCCATCTCCAACTGTGCAGGAGTGTCTGTTTCATCGATTGGCTGCTCATCAAATCGGAATCGGCCTCATTCACAAGCTGTCATTCACAATACGCTTTCATTGGTTTACTAAGTGCTGTGAGCCTGCCTCTTCATCTTAAATGGCACTTCAGAACCATCCTGCTCCACCACCTTCCAATTAATATGGTGGTTGTTCTCAGTTCTGACTCCTTTCTTGGACTTTTTATTGGCCCTGGTGAGCCCCAGAGACTCCTCAGCTGCCACTCCACAAAAGAGGTACCAGGTCCACACTGAAAGAGCACACAGCAGGACCAGGAGCAGCTGAAGAGAGGCAGCTGGTGATGTCTCTTCAGATAAAACACCAAAGGCACAATCCACTAAAGAAAGAGTTGATAAGCTGGTCTTTACTAAAGTAAAAAACTTCTCCTCTTCGTAGGACACAGTCAAGAGAATGAAAGGACAAGCCACAGACTGGGAAAGAATATTTATAAAATACATATACGATAGAGGACTTATCTAAAATACACAAAGAATGGGGTACCTGGGTGACTCAGTGGGTTAAAGCCTCTGCCTTTGGCTCAAGTCATGATCTCAGGGTCCTGGGATTGAGCCCCGCATTGGGCTCTCTGCTCAGCAGGGAGCCTGCTTCCTCCTCTCTCTTTCTCTCTGCCTGTCTCTCTGCCTACTTGTGATCTCTGTCTGTCAAAAAAATAAATAAATAAAACAAAATACACAAAGAACTGTTAAATCTCAAGAATAAGAATATTAATAACTTAATTTTCAAAAGACGGAAGACCTGAACAGACACCTCGCTGAAGAAGATATACTAGTGACAAATAAGCACCTGTATAAACAATAATGAGCTACTACTACACACTTATTAGAATGGCCGAGACCCCAACAACTAACAATACCAAATGCTGTTAAAATATGGGGCAACAGGAACTCTCATTCATTCCTGGTGAGAATATAAAATAATACAGCTACTTTGGAAGACATTTTGGCAATTTCTTACAAAACTAAACATACTCTTAACTATATGATCTAGCAATTCCACTTCTTAGTATTTACCCAAAGGAGTTGAAAACTTATATCCACATAAAAATTTGCATGGGCGGGGCTGGGGTGGGGGTGGGGTGCATGGCTCAGTCTGTCTTTGGCTCAGGTCATGACCACAGGATTCTGGGATCAAGCCCCGCATCAGGCTCCCTGCTCAGCGGGGAAGACTGCTTCTCCCTCTCCCACACCCCCTGCTTGTACTCCTTCTCTCACTGTGTCTCTCTGTCAAATAAATAAATAAATTCTTAAAAAAAAAAAAAAAACTTGCATGGGGACGATCACAGGAGCATTGTTTACAATTGCCAGAACTTGGAGGTCATGACGTCCTTGGTGAATGGATAAACAAACTGTAGTCCATCTAGACAATGGACTGTCATGCAGTGTTTTTTTCTTTTTTTAAAAGAGCTATCAATGGGGCGCCTGGATGGCTCAGTGGGTTAAAGCCTCTGCCTTTGGTTCAGGTCATGATCCCAGGGTCCTGGGATCGAGCCCTGCATTGGGCTCTCTGCTCAGCAGGGAGCCTGCTTCCTCTTCTCTCTCTGCCTGCCTCTCTGCCTACTTGTGATTTCTGTCTGTCAAATAAATAAATAAAATCTTTAAAAAAAAAAAAAGAGCTATCAAGTCATGGAAAAAACATAGAAGAAACTTAAATGCATGTCACTAAGTAAAAGAAGTAGTAAAAGGCAACATATGGTATGATTCCCACTATATGATATTTTGGAAAAAAACAAAATTATGAAAAAAGTAAAGGACCAGTGATTGCCAGAGTTTGTGGAGGGTGGGCAAGAAGGGATGAAGGGAGTACACAGGATTTTTAGGGTATAAATCTATTCTATATGTACTATAAGGGTAGATACATGTCATTATACATTTGTTGAAACCCAGAGAATGTATAACACTGAGTGAACCCTAATGTATAGTATGAATTTTGGGTGACAATGATGTATCAATGTGGGTACAAATGTACCACTCTATATAGGATGTTGAGAGTGAAAGAGGCTGTATGGGGAAGGAAGGCAAGATCTATAGGGGAACCTCAGACCTCAATTTTCCTGTGAACTTCAAACTAAAGTCTACTTTATTTTATTTTATTCCTTTTCAGTGTTCCAAGTCACACACACAACTACAAAGGAAAAAGCCTATTAAAAACAGAATTAAACATTTATAGAATCTAAAGTGCCTCTAAGAAATCTTCAGTCATCTAAAATAGTTTGAAACCCACCAAGTGACGCTTTTCTTCATTTTATAACTAATAACAACATAGTAAAAAATCACAATATATATACTATATTGCAGGGGCGCCTGAGTGGCTTAATGGGTTAAAGCCTCTGCCTTCAGCTCAGGTCATGATCCCAGGGTCCTGGGATCAAGCCCCGAATTGGGCTCTCTGCTCAGCAGGGAGCCTGCTTCCCCCTGCCTTTCTGCCTACTTGTGATCTCTGTCTGTCAAATAAATAAACAAAATCTTTAAAAAAAAAAAAAAGTAAAAAAGATTAAAAAAAAGAGAGAAGGAATACAATATATATTATAGATATATATATTGCAATATATATAATATAGACAGGTTAACAATACAATTCACACTTCTCAAGGAACTTTACTAAATGTTTGCAAACATTATCTTCTTTGTTTTTCACTGTAGTCTTATGAGCCAAGTATTATCTTAACTCACTTTATGTAGATGTACAGGAAAGATCAGTGAGTTACTTGAGGTCACAGAACTAGTAAATGGAAGAGACCATGTCAACCCAAAAGTGTCCCATGTCAAGCTGGCCCTCTTTTTGAAAACAGGCCCCATAGGGTTAATAAGATTGAAACTAGCAGAAAGTTTAAAGCTTGTTTTTCAGAGAACTGTTTCTCCCTAATCATCTATTGTGTCTTTTCAGACCCTACTAACAAATCCACCAGCTGGCTCTGCAGAAGCCTGAACTCAAGGTCAACTGATACGGTTTCAGCCTATGAACAAGGCCATTTCTGAGATAATGAGCCTAAGACCCCAAGACCCCATGCAGTTTATACTGGCTCTCAGAGCATAGCCCCTTCTACTTGTCTTAAAATAACCTCTTGGGGCGCCTGGGTGGCTCAATGGGTTAAGCCGCTGCCTTCAGCTCGGGTCATGATCTCAGGGTCCTGGGATCGAGTCCCGCATCGGGCTCTCTGCTCAGCAGGGAGCCTGCTTCCCTCTCTCTCTGCCTGCCTCTCTGCCTACTTGTGATCTCTCTCTGTCGAATAAATAAATAAAATCTTTAAAAAAAAAAAAATAACCTCTTGATTTCAAGGGCTGAATTTGGCCGCATTCTGATGATATTAAGTCTCTACCCCAAAGTTAACACGGGATGCATGGTACATGTGCTCACTCAATGTGCAGGTTCCACTTTCCTCATGAATATTCGTAAGTTTCCCTGCCCTTTTCATCAACATGTATGTAACCTCAACCCCTAAGGATCATTTCAATTTGTTCTCTCCCCATTCAGGGAGGCAGATTTATGGCTTGTCCCCCTGTCTCTTTTCCTTGTTTTGGCTGCCTCTTCAAATAAGCGGTTCCCTTCTCGCAAACCTGATGTCTCAGTGATGGGATTTGCAGCACATCAGGCAGATGGACTTGGATTTGATCACACTTTATTCTAGTCTTTTATTCTGTGGGGTTGAGCAGGACTTAGAACAACCCATATGAGAAGAAGGGGAAAAAAAAAAGACTGAGTACACACAGTCCATCTGTCCCTTTAAAGGACTTTGCTTCATGAGTTTTCCAGAAAGCTGTCTGACGGGAGCTGGTTGGGCCTCTTCTGTTTGGAGAGCAGAGAAGCAATCTGGTGCTGCCCAAAGGGGCCCTATCTGCCTCTTGGGTGAACAAAACTAGAAAGTGCTGAAGAGACCATTGAAAGAATATCCTCATATTTCCTTTTCTCCATTCAGGTACCCACACATGTTCTCTGAGATGCTGTTCTGTGAAGACGCTGTTCTCGATGCTGGGAGTCTGGGAGTGGATAAAACAGGAAAGGGTCATATTCCAGTAGGGGAAACAGCAAATGCCAACGAAGGCCTGGAGTTGAGAATGCAGATGCACGGAAGCAGCCAAAGCTGCGTGTGGTTGAACCCTAGCGAACCTGGGAAAAGGCTCTGTAGGATTGGTCAGGCAGGAGGAGCAGTCCTGGTAGCCTGGGAGGGCCAGCCACAGGGCAGAAGTCTTGCTCACATTTTATTCCGCTCACATGTTTCCTCCTGATCTGCTTTCGGCTTCCTCCCATGGATGCCTGTGCATTGACCTCAAGGCAGATGGAGACCCTGTGGCTACCAGGGGGTGAGGCTTGACTGGTGCCATAGCCTGTCAGGAAAGTGCATTAGGTTAAAAAGAGAGAGGAGTGGAAGATACAATGGAGCTCTGTTTCCTGAGCCACAGAGCTGGCACCAGGTTCTGTTGAAGGAGGCACAATCTGAAGCCTTGTTTCCAATTTATGCTGCCCACCAAGGTCTCTTCATGGAGAAGAGTTCTGGAAGAAGACAGTTAGATTCATTTTTACCATACCAAGTATGTGTACAATGCTTTAGAAGTGGGAGGATTTTTGGAGAGCTGTGTTAGCTGCCTCTTGGATAGTTTTCCAAATAAGGAGTTTTAGCATCTAACTTCCTAGGGGTTCCTGGTTCATCCTTTATTTCTAATAAGACTGAAATTCTGTGTTTCCTCACACTGTCATTCCTCTCTCTTGCTCAGGCTTTCTCTGTCCTGGCTAACTTTTTCAGATTCCTCATTTCCAGGCTCAGAGTCACTTTCATCGAAAAGATTTCTGATTAAATCTTCCATCAGAAACCATCCCAGGCTGACATCAGTTGGGCTTTTTCTTTCTTTTAAATCTCATAGAGGCTTTTGTGTACTGAAAACAATACTTACAGTAGTCTGTGTTATCGCTGACATTCAATAGCCTACAGTTATAAATTGAAAAACATACTTTCTCTAAGCTTTTAAATATAATAACAAAAATCTAGTAAATTTAGAATTTTTAGTTTGAAATTAAATGAAGCTTGTATTTATTGTTAGCTTAGTTTTTACATTTGGCAAACAAAATTTGCATAATCCTTTAGATACTACATGTAAAAGTATTTTATATTTAAATGTATATAATTCAACAAATGTATATATAAATATGATAATTCTAATGTTCTTACGTATTTGAACACATCTATAGACCTGGTTACTTGCATTCCCATAAATACTCCAGCTACGGTCGTATTTCATATAATGGATTTCCTCAAGAATCTTAAGCACTGGGGCGCCTGGGTGGCTCAGTGGGTTAAAAGCCTCTGCCTTCGGCTCAGGTCATGATCCCAGGGTCTTGGGATCGAGCCCTGCATCGGGCTCTCCGCTCCGTGGAGAGCCTGCTTTCTCCTCTCTCTCTGCCTGCCTCTCTGCCTACTTGTGATCTCTGTCTGACAAATAAATAAATAAAATCTTTAAAAAAAAAAAAGAATCTTAAGCACTTAAGAAAGCAGATATACAAACCACATAAACATACCTTCCTAAACATATAAACAACTTTAATAAAGCTAAAAATAAAACACATACATTTATATATAATTCTCTTTAGCATTTCAGCATCTTAAAACGAAACTCACCAAAGCAATCTTGAGAAAGAAGAATAAAGCTGGAAGTACCAGAGTCCCAGAGCTCAAGATACACAACAAAGTGAGAATAATCAAAACGGTATTGTACTGGCACAAAAATAGACACATAGATCAATGGAACAGAATAAAGAGCCCATGCTTGTATGGTCAATTAATCTCTGACAAAGGAGACAAGAATAGGCAACAGGAAAAAGACAGTCTCTTCAACAAATGGTGTTGGGAAAACTAGACAGCGACATGCAAAATAATAAAACTGAATCACTTTCTCATACCAAACACAGAAATAAACTCAAAATGAATTAAACACCTAAATAAGAGACCTGAAACCATAAAATCCTTAAAACAAAACATAAGCAGTCATCTCTTGGACATCAGCCTTAGCAACATATTTATGGATATGTCTCCTGAGGTGAGAGAAATAAAAACACAAATAAACTATTGGAACTACACCAAAATAAAAATCTTTTGCACAGCAAAGGAAACGAACAACAAAACAAAAAGGTAGCTTAGAGAATGAGAAAATATATTTGCAAATGATATATCCAGTAAGGGGTTAATATCCAAAACATATATTTTAAAAACTTATAAAACTCAACACACACACAAAAATAATATGATTCAAAAATGGGCAGAGGACCTGAACAGACATTTTTCCAAAGAAGACATACAGTTGAACCAATAGACATAGGAAAAGATTCTCAACATCACTCATCATCAGGGAAATGAAAATCAAAACCACAAAGAGATACCACTTTGCACCAGCCACAATGGCTAGCATCAAAAAGACAAGAAATAACAAGTATTGGAGAGGATGTGGAGAAAAGGAAAAACTTGTGCATTGTTGGTGGGAATGTAAACTTGTGCAACCACCATGGGCCGGAGGTTCCTCAAAAACTGAAAAATGAAAATACTGTACGACCCAATAATTCCACTACTGGGTATTAACCCAAAGAAAGCAAAAACACTAATTTGAAAAGATATATGCACCCCTATGTTAATTGTACCATTATTTTTAATAGCCAAGATACAGAAGCAACCAAGCTGTCCATCAATAGGTGAATGGTAATGCAGATGTGGTATTTATATACAATGGAATATCACTCAGTCACAAAAAAGAATGAGGTCTTGCCCTTTGCAACAATGTAGATGGACCTAGAGGGTATTATGCTAAGTGGAACAATTCCGACGGAAGAAAACAAATAGCATATGATTTCACTTATCTGTGCAATTTAAGAAACAAAACAAATGGGGGGTCAAAAACAAACGGGGGATGGCCCCATCAGTTAAGCATCTGACCCTTGATTTCAGCTCAGGTCATGATTTCAGAGTTGTAGGATGAAGCCCTGCATCAGGCTGTGCACTGGGTGTGGAGCCCGCTTAAAATTCTCCCTCGTCCTCTGCTCTTCCCCTACCCTCCCTGGGGCTATAAACAAACAAACAAATGAATTACATCCTTACCCAAATTTTCATCATATTTGCTTGCAACATTTTATCACTCGATTTGGATAGACAAACACTGTAACATACACTAGATTTCGAGCTCTTTGCCTCCTGTTTGGAATAAATACAACTGTGCAAGATTGTATCTTCTTTTGCGTTAGCAATCACCATTATTTCAGCTCGGCAATGCAGCAAGACAGACGTAAATGGACTAAAGTTCACTGAAACCATAAGTATTAGCTTCTTAGAAATTGCCATTACAGAGTCTCACAAACTGGGCTGCTTAGTGTATCACAATTCTAAAGGCTAGAAGTCCCAAATCAAGGTGTCAGCAGAGCCATGCTCTCTCTGACACCTGCAGGAAAGAACCCTTCTTTGCCTCTTCCTAGCTTCCGGTGATTTCCTGGCCATCTCTGGTATTCCCTGACTTGTAGTTGCATATCTCCATGTTCATGTGGTGTTTTTCCTGTGTCTCTGTCTCTCCACATGTCATCCTTTTTATAAAGACACCAGTCATTGGATTAGAGGTCCAGCCTGTTCTAGCATGACTACAAGCTTAACTAATTATATCTGCAATGACTTCATCTCAAAATAAGTTCATATTCTGAGGAACTGGGTGTTAAGACTTCAATGGGATCTTTTTCAAGGACATGATGGAATCCATAAGCCATGGAAGAATTACTATGTTGAGGATCCCAGTCATATTAAGTGGAATTTCTCAACTGTGGCATGATTGAAAGTTGGGACTGGAAAATGCTTTTGCTGCAGAGGGCTGTCTTGTCCTTGTTTAGATGCATCTCTAGCTTCTACCTGCTAGGTCCCAATAGCATCTTCTTAGCATCCAGCTGTGACAACCATACATGTCCCCAGACATTTCCAAGTGTCTCCTGGGTTTGGGGTTGGTAGTCAAAATTGCCTTCTATTGAGAACAACAGATAAAGGAGAGAGAGAGAGAGAACATGAGCAAGGGGCTGGAGGGAGAGGGAGAAGCAGGCTCCCCATTCAGCAGGGAACCTGACACGGAGCTCAATCCCAGGACCCTGGGATTATGACCTGAGCTGAAGGTAGATGCTTAACTGACTGAGCCACTCAGGTGCCCCCAAGCTTACAGTTATACAATCGAGAAGTCACAGCATAACGAATACAGCCAATGACATTGTAATAAGGTTATATGGTGACTATGTTTATTGTGGCGGGCACTGAGTAATACAGAGTTGTTGAATCAATATGTTGTACCCCTGAAACTAATATAATATTGTATAATATATATATGTATATATACACATATATATATATAATATAATATGGTATAAACTAATAATATGGTATAAAAAGTATATTTCAATCAGTCCATCAATGTAAAAAAAAAGAATTCCAGGGAACAGAGGTAAAGGATTTCCGGAGTTGGGACTTGGTGGGAGGCAGAGTCAGGAAAGGGGACCATGGCAACTAGAGTGAGTACTTTCCTAGGAGTCACTCCTGGACTTCTTGCAGGAACTGACATAAAGAGGGATAAAGACATGTCAGGTAATGATGACAAAGATGGTGTATTTGAGAAATGTTGGCAAGGTCTTATGAAGTATATGCAAAAGTTTGGGATTCCCTCTTGATCTCTGAAGGTGGATTTTTCAGCATCATTTCTCTCAAGTCTCTGACTGGCAGCTCTCAGGAAAGCTTCTGCTTTTGCGGAAAGTTGTTTCTATAGCAAGATAGAGAAAAAAGAGTTCAGACTTTGGAACCTGCTCTCCTCGGTTTGCACCACAGCTCTGCTACTAAGGAAGAATGGTGACTTTTGTCCTTTTCATTAATGTCAGCCACCATGTGTTTGTCTGTTAGCATTAACCAGCACCTCCCCCCAGCCCCTCCGCTGAAGGTGATTGTGCCTATAAATCACCTGGCCATGGGAGAATCTCAACACATTATCTGAAATTTCCTAGGGGGAAGGATATCTGTGTTGGTCAAAAATTGACAGGCACACTAGGATTTTTAACCAAAAAATTACCAAAATATATGCTAAAATATCTGCTGAATTGTGCAGATGTTAATTACGCAGTCATGCTTTAATTCAACATTTTTCACATTTTCAGTTAACCCACAAGAAGAAGTGTATCTTCTGTTGTGACCCAGAATTCAGACTCATGAGCATTTCATGAATCAATAGTAGCCCTATTACATGTAATACATTCTAACAATTTCCCTTTTCCCCCTATTGTTTCAAGTAGAAACAATGTAAGTTAATTTCATGATCCCAGATTTGAAGCAAGTTTAATGTACTCTTCAAACATTTATTGAGCACCTTCTATGTGCCTGGTTCTGATGGCCACAGGGAATACTTAGAAAAATAAGAAAAGATTTTGTTCCACAGGAGGCTGAAGAAAAAAATGAAGTACTACATAAGCACTAAAATATAAATCTGTAAAAGTGCCATGGCATCTTAGCCTAGAAAACCTGAGAACATTCTTCTAGAAGAGAGGATACTTAAATTCTGCCCTGAAGGGGAAGCAGGATTTGTTTAGATAAGGAAAATATACTGTGAAGATGTATATTCTATGCCAAATGGTTGTTTCTTGGGCAGAGCTGTATTACAGGGCTAGGGTTACATAAATAACACTTCACCACTTTTCCAAGTCTTGGAATTGTGGGAGAAATATTTTGTTTATGTAGAATTATCTTGATTTGGCTACCTAATCATAGCCCCACAAGCAATCTTCCTAACAGAAGCACAGGAGACAGCAGACTTGACCAGAGAAATGAAAAATTCAAGAGCATTCTGAAAATACACAGTAGGATATGCAGGAGAGATACACACTGAGCTGGTGAGACCCAATCTGCCCAGCTAGCATCATTCACCATTTTGACTTTGGTGGAGCTTGTGGCAAAGTCTGTTCCTCTACAGATGTAGAAAACATTAGATGAATCCACTTCAGGGATATGGCTGCACAGATAGAAAGCTCTGTCAGTATTCCCAAATCTATTTGCCAGGCATTGTCAACATTGTCTTCTTCCGGCCCTGGAAACAAATCTTCCTGTTTGGATCTAACTCTATTATTTTTAACCCAACCAGGGATAAAGGACAATGATGTTCATAAAATATGGGGATTTCTGAGAAGTGATTCCAGAAAACTGTCATCAGAAATATGTAAATCTGAGGAAATAAAAACACAACAGAGTTTTAAAAGACACCCTATTCCAGTCACTAAACGCTTTCCTTCCGACTCTTCAACCGCTAAGCCAGAATTCCAGTTGCCAGAGGCCCATGATTTCATAAATCAACCCCTTGCACTCTTGAACATTGCCAATAATTATTTCAATTTTGTTACTTTCCCAGAACTTGTTCTGGTTCTATGTTCCGGATCAATGTATTATTTTCCTTGTTACTATACATTTCCTGGTTACTAACCTCTCTGACCATAACAAATCACCACAAATTTGGTGGCTTTAAACAGCAGAAACTTCTTCTTCCCCAGTTTTGGAAGCTAGAAGTCCAAAATCAAGGTTGTCCACATGACTCACTCCTTCTGAAGGCTCTACGGGCAAGCAGTTCTTTCCCTTGTCTGGTTTTTGATGGCTCCGGCATTCCTTGACTTGATGTCACAACACTCTAGTCTCTATTTCCATGCTCACCCTGCTTTTTCCCTCTTCTATGTATGTCTTATAAAGAAACCTTTCATTGGATATAGGGCATCTATGATAACCCAGGATGATCTCATCTCAAGGTTGTTATTTTACATGACATCTGCATAGACCTATTTTCCAGATAAGATCACATTTCGGGCACCTGGGTGGCTCAGAGTGTTAAGCCTCCGCCTTCAGCTCAGGTCATGATTGCAGGGTCCTGGGATCGAGCCCTGCATCAGGCTCTCTGCTCAGCAGGGAGCCTGCCTCCCCCTCTCTCTGCCTCTCTCTCTGCCTCTCTCTCTGCCTGCCTCTCTGCCTACCTGTGATCTCTGTCTGTCAAATAAATAAATAAAATCTTTTAAAAAAATCACATTCTGAGGTTTTAGGGATTCAGGTGTGGACCTCATTACCCCACAAAAGAATGAAATGAACTGTTTAGAAACACCAAAGGCTGAAATGCTGAAATGGTAGCTTTTCATAGGGTTGTTGTGCCTGGCAAAATAGCGAAGTACTCAATGAGTGTTAGCTGTTTTTATTATCATTATTGTATAGTATTTTGGCATTTTCAATGTGTGACCAGTGACTCATTTGATATAATCTTTATAATCCCACAGTCAGGTAGGTATAATGTCAGGCGACCCAAATTGGGCAATAGTTGCCTCATATTACAGCCGTATTATTTTAAGGATTAATTTTTATTTGCCCTTCCTCTTCTCCAAAGTGATTTGAAACTGTTTCAAAATACATATATTTAACACTATATCAAGTACTAATTATGTACTATACAGTGACTAACTGAACATAATAAAAAAATACATACACTTAGAAAGTCATAAATTGAGACAATCAGAACCAAATAAAAGGTCAGCATTCATACCAACCATAATGGTAAATTCAATTCCATTAACTGGGTGTCATAGTTGGGTCTTACAAAAAATCTTAACAGTGGTTTTTCTGGATGATAGGATAATGGGTTAATTTTTGATGCCTCTTTCCCTTGTTTTCAGTCTTTGCATACTTTACAACTTTTCTATGATAACCATGTATTATTTATCATTTTTTTAAGATTTCATTTATTTATTTGACAGACAGAGATCACAAGTAGGCAGAGAGGCAGGCGGGGTGGGGGAAGAAGCAGGCTCCCCGCTGAGCAGAGAGCCCGATGCGGGACTCGATCCCAAAACCCTGGGATCATGACCTTAGCCAAAGGCAACGGCTTAACCCACTGAGCCACTCAGGTGCCCCTATCATTTTTATAACTGGAAAGTAACTGCTTAATTGGACCTGGCCTTCTTGATAGTCAAGGCAAGAAGGGAAAATCAGTCATTTAGTTAATAAGAATCAGAGAGGAGGTAGTAGGTCAGTTCCTCCAGGAAAGTACCAGTTTTCCTAGCACTGGCTTTTACTTGAAGCTCTAAGCAGTAGAATGTACTCTGACCTCAGCATCATTTCTTAACAAAGGCACTGACCATGCCCACAAATGCTTCTTGCAGCATTGTTCCAAACCAGCAGAAGTTCTAAGTGATCCTATAATGGGCTAAGATGATGTGGCCCAAGAATAGATGCTTATTAAATGGACCATGTGTCCTTAGTCATTTACTCTGGAAGATTGCTGTGAAATGAGCACTCGAGTTAGTAGAAAGGCATGGGTCCTGGGTCTGGGTCATTGGCACTGGGTTTGAAAGTGTGCCCATAGCTGGCTGTAATAGCTTAGATTATCTGAGGATGAGAAATAAAACATGTGTTTAAGTTTTACAATATTCATATTGTATTTTCACTGATAAAGATCTAAAGTAAGGAATCCAAAGTTATTGACTGAAGAAAGATTTTATTTGGAAACCGCATGAAAAGGCAGCAGAGATGAATAGATTGTGAAAATAGAGGAGAGAATTTTCTCACTTAGATGAATGGCCACCCTCAAGCAGCTGATTAGGAACCAAGTTGGAGCTCAGTTCTTTGTTTTAAATTTCAGATTATGAGATTTTCAAACATACACAAAACAAGACAGGAGAGTGTAATGAACCTCAGTTTCGACACTCATCAACATATCAGTGTCACATTGCCTATCATCCATATCCAAGATATCCTATCCTTCATATGTAATCAATGTATACATTGAATTATAATAAGCACATTTCTAAATTTTATTTCATATTCATGACATTATTTCATGATATTTCATGTTTTAAATACATGTAAATAGGTTAATTTGCCTGTCAAATCTCTCTAGGAAAAGGATTTTATTAATGCCTCCCTCTGCGACTATCTCTCAGGACCCAGGATGGTGGGCAGCTGGAAGAGTATTTGATAAATGCTATCTGCTGTGAGATGCGTGGTGAACACCATAAACCCAACAGCAGAAAGATGTATGTGAGATGGTAAAAAAGAAATGTTGGGGCACCTGGGTGGCTCAGTGGGTTAAAGCTTCTGCCTTTGGCTCAGGTCATAATCCCAGGGTCCTGGAATCGAGCCCCGCATCGGGCTCCTTGCTCAGCGGAGAGCCTGCTTCCCTTCCTCTCCCTCTGCTGGCTTCTCTGCCTGCTTGTGATCTCTGTCTATCAAATAAATAAATAAAATCTTAAAAAAAAAAAAAAAGAGGGGCGCCTGGGTGGCTCAGTGGGTTAAAGCCTCTGCCTTTGGCTCAGGTCATGATCCCAGGGTCCTGGGATTGAGTCCCGCATTGGGCTCTCTGCTCAGCGGAGAGCCTGCTTCACCCCTCTCTCTGCCTGCCTCTCTGCCTACTTGTGATCTTTCTCTCTGTCAAATAAATAAATAAAATCTTAAAAAAAATAAAAAAGAAATAAATGTCATGTCGCTGTAATAATTGTATGGTCAAAAAATTATTATATACTTAGCTGTTCTAAAAACTAGTCATCACAGACTTCATCTAATGACCCCATTGCCTCTTGTCCACCACTTTGTTCAATAAACCAAGCCACACATGAGCTCCAAACTCGTGAAATCATTTGTTTTCTTTCTATTCATCTTTTGCCCCTGTTGAAATGTTCTCTGATGTATTTAGGTTTTGAAACTTGATGAGAGTGAATGGAAATTCGTTCAAGTCTGGCTTTGTGTTCACTTCGTAAGTGATTCTTGGTTTTCTTTGTTTCTGTTTTTAACCTGATATACAGAGAAAAACTTTCCCCTCCCTACCCAAGAATGTGCCCCCCTCCACTGTGGTCAAGATCCAAGGCAAAATATAATCTTGCTGAAACAGTCAAAACTATGCTAGCCAAGGAAAGAATTCTCCAGAATTTCACTGCATGTAGTATGTATCAAACCAGATATTTACCTGTTCACTCTGAGAGAAGCTGGAACTACATCAAAAACCAGTGATAGGAACAGCTTTGAACCTCATGCAGAGGGAGAAGTTCAGGAAAATTTGGGGTTCCCCTAGAGACCCGACCTCCTCCTGAAGCTATATTTAAACTTAGGAAATGTTTTCTCTTGGCTGAGTCAGTACCCTGAACCAGCTTCTATCAGGCCGCAGAAGGGTCTGTCTGGGCTACGCTGGGAATTTCTATCGCCTGCTTCTTTTGTCTCTCCTGGTAAAGAAATGAGACCTGTGTAGTTTCAGTGAGTCACCTGACATCTCTGGGCCTCAGTTTCCCCATTTGAAATTACTTCTAATGCTGACTTGCTGTGATTCCTACTCAGTCTCTTGCACAGAGACTCATAGGGTGTTGTGTCCCTTGGCATACAGCAGGAAGTTTTCAACCTCCCCAGAAGCATATGCCCATCAGCTCTTGAGACATTAGGTCTCAAACTGCTGTTGTCTTTGGTTTATACAAGGTGGTGGCTTCTGATGACATTTTGGGGATAGAACCTGGTCAAATCAGATATAATCAAAAACACCTTGACAGGCCTGGAGTTCCCTTGGGGAATACATTCCATCCTTCCAAGGGATTTGTAAATTAAAGGTAGCTCTCAGATGAAGAAGAAAGAAGCATCTTCCCTCCCCAAACAGTTCCAGCCACGTCTAGGCAGCTACAGAACTGGCTTGGCTTCTCAGAAACCCATGGCGACAGACAGAAAGGGGGAATAAAATTCTAGGATATCTTTAAGCTATATGAGTCCTCTGGAACCTTTAAAGTTCTGGCAAGGCCCTTGGGTCATGACATAGTATCAGATCTGCTGAAGCAACATGAAGTCTAAGGAGGGAATTCAGGGATGTCCATTTTGGTGTCCTCTGTAAGGAGGGCTCTCTGCCATCTCTGATGGCAGGTCATGGCTGTTAATACTATAGAACAAGATGGCGGAACTCTAGTCAGGAAGCCCACGCTGCCTTCCGACCACCACTGCTGCCACCTCCTCCGTTGTTACGTGTAGGGCAATCTGTCTGTAAGCAGGGACAAATGACTCTAAAGGAAATGAATCCTAGCCGGTTTTCCCCTTAAGTCAAGAGTCTTGTCGTTTAAATAAACTTCTTGTTAAAGGAAAAAGGGAAAAACAGAAAGCCAATGCTAAGGAGAAAGGACTTTAACCTTTGTGTGTTTTATTCTCTTTCAGGACAAGGGAAGGCCAAGTCGTCCCGGACAGCACACTGGGCCTCTGCTTCTGTTGGAGACAAGCCCAGCCGGATTTTTCTCTGCCCAGCAAGAGGGCAGCCCCCACTGCCGGCAGGCCCCCATCCTCCTCAGCCTCACATCCATTTCTGGACAAGGGTGGGACTGGCTGTGGGGTGAGGAGGGATTGAAGAACAACTGAGGACATGAGGCCCTCGCTGTTATCAGTGGGAATTTTGAGCAAACGGGGCAGACATGTGTCAGCACTTGGGTGCACTGAGAGACACAGCCCTTCTTATTTGAGCCCTTATAGCCACTCTGCGAGACAAAGTACACACTCAATTAATAACCAAGGAAATGTAAATTCAGAGAGATGAAGTGCCTGGCCCAAGATCACACGCTAATGAGTGCCAGGAGTGGAGTTGAAACCCCCTCTTTTGGCTCAACATTATCCTTGTCCCTATGCCTCATGATCAGAATTTCTAAAAGCCCTTTTCCTGCAGTCTAGGTCAATCACACTTTCCCACAGGCCAGGAAGGATATTTCAGTGCAAAGTTATTTGAACTAGTCCTCCTTCCCATAATGTATTACCGTAACATGAAATTATTCAAAAAATATTTCTTGGCCACCTGTACTAGGTGCTAGGAAAAAGCAAGCAAGCAACAGATAAAAATCTCTGCTTACCATCTAATGGGAGAAGACACATAATACATGAAATAAAGAAAGCATAGCGTATGCTAGGTGGTGGTGCGTGCAACGGAGAAAAATAAAGCAGGAGAAGGAGAGTATTTGTTGGAGGAAATGGCTTATGTGGCTATCTTCAGAAAGAACGTTCCAGGCAGAGAAAAGAGTAGGTGCCAAGACCCTGGGGGTAGAAGCATGTCTGAAGATGGAGAAATTCGAGGAGACTAGAGTGGCTGGCAGAGCATGACCAGGAGAAAAGGGGGCAGCTGATTTCAGAGAGGGAGCAAGGGGCCCAACCGTGGAGAGCCTTATAGCTCACGTAAAGACTTCAGCTTCTACTCTAAATAAAATGGGAGGGGCGCCTGGGTGGCTCAGTGGGTTAAAGCCTCTGCCTTCGGCTCTGGTCATGATCCCGGTGTCCTGGGATCGAGCCCCATATTGGGCTCTCTGCTCAGCAGGGAGCCTGTTTCCCCCTCTCTCTCTGCCTGCCTCTCTGCCTACTTGTGATCTCTGTCTGTCAAATAAATGAATAAAATCTTTTTTAAAATAAATAAATAAAATGGGAAACATTGGGACATTTTGTGCAGAATGACATGATCTATATTACCTCACATTTTGAAACAGTTACGAGAATAGACTGAGCAGGGGAGAAAAAAGCAGGGAGACGAAAAAGCAAGCTATGACAACGGTCTCAGAGAAAGACAGTGATGGTTTGGGCCAGATAGTAGGTTTGGGGGTAGGAGCTGGATTCTGAAAGTATGGACAGAACAAACAGTGTGGGCTGAATCACGAAATGAGTGCAGAGGTCAGAGGTCTGAGAGCGCCCTGGGCAGGAAGCCTGGGGTTCTCAGCGGGAGTTTCAGCCCCTCTCAGGTTGACAGTGTTACCTGAGGAAAGTCACTCAAGGGCTTTGGGACCTCATTTTTCACGCAGAAAAATGAGCCTTGACACGTTCCTGATTGCACAATGCTCAAATGAATGTGATGCCTGTGCAGAAGTTTGCTGCTTAGGAATGAATCGCAGCTCTGTGTGAATTCGTGCGCTCGTCAGCCTGAGCAACTGTGGCAGGGGGACTGACGACAAATCTGGAATACCTTGGGAGCAAATATAAAACCCCCAAACCAGAAAACATTACTACTGTGAGGAATTAATTCAAGGAGTTTGTCTATTTATTTATTTATTTATTTGATTCTTTTTTTTTTTTTTTTAAGATTTTATTTATTTATTTGACAGACAGAGCTCACAAGTAGGCAGAGAGGCAGGCAGAGAGAGAGGGAGAGGCAGGCTCCCCACTGAGCAGAGAGCCCGATGAGGGGCTTGATCCCAGGATCCTGGGATCATGACCCAAGCCGAAGGCAGAGGTTTAACCCACTGAGCCACCCAGGCGCCCCATGATTCTTTTTTTTTTTTTAAATTAACATATAATGTATTATTTGTTTTAGGGATACAGGTCTGTGATTCATCAGTCTTACACAATTCACAGTGCTCAAGATAGCACATACCCCATTTATTTAAAAAACTCAGCAATGGTTTCTTTTTGTGTGTGTGGTTTTTTTGTTTGTTTGTTTATTTGTTTTTTATTTTAGAGGGAGTACCGCTCATGAATAGTTTGGGGGGGGTGCAGAGGGAGAGGGAGAGAAGCAGATTCCCCACTGAGCATGGAGCCCCCCCACCGACATCTCAACCTGCACCTAAATTAGGAGTCCCACGCTTAACCCACTGAGCCACCCAGGCCACCCCTAGGGAGCTTTAGTTTTAAAGTTAAATCTCTTTCTTAGAAGGCTAAGAATAGCCATAGAAGAAAGTTTGTTTGTATAAAAAGAAAACTGTTTTACCCAAAGCTTTATGATCTCTAGTTAGAATATGGATTTTGTATTCTTTAAACTTATATTTATAAAATGTGGCCTGGTTGGTGATTAATAAATTTTTACACACTCCCCCAAATTCTCATCTTCAGTTTTAGTTTTATTTAAGCACAAAGGCTTCTTTTGATTTCCCCTGTCTCTGAGGCAGGTTTATCACCACCTTGGAATTTTTCTAAATTTTTACCAGCAACATAAATATGTGATTGAATTATTCTAAGTGACTCGAATGTTTACAACTTTCCCAGTCTTACATAAACATGCAAAGCCCAAGCTGCCTCTTTCCAATTCACAAATTTAGAAAAAGCACCCTTCGCTGGAACATTCAGAATAAGCATGGCGGAGTTGATGAGCTCCTCCCAGGGGTGAGGGGGCAGGAGTCACAGGGCAAGAAATGTGTTTCCCATGCATCCGCTTTCTTGGACAGAACCCTGTGATTCAGGTCACTCCTTCCTCCTTCTGCCTTCACTGGCTATGACCCTCCCAGGTCTTGGCCATCACAACCTATTATTCTAAGTCCAAGTCTCTCAATATCCTCCAAGGTAACTGATAAGCCATTTCATAAGCCAATTTAATTGAATTACAAGGGTGCCTTGCTTTATCATACCTCACAGACACTGTGTTTTACAAATTGCAGGTTTGTGGCAACCCTGCCTCAAGCAAGTCTATCGGTGACATTTTTCCAAAAGCATTTGCTCAGTGCATGTCTCTGTGTCACATGTTGGTAATTCTTGGCAACTTTCCAAACTTTTTCATTACTATTCTATTTTTTAGGTGATCTGTGATCAGTGGCTTTCATTTGCTGAAAGTTCAGATGATGGTTAGCATTTTTAGCAATAAAGTATTTTTTAAAGATTTTAATTTTATTTATTTGACAGAGAGGGATCACAAGTAGGCAGAGAGGCAGGCAGAGAGAGAGGGGAAAGCAGGCTCCCTACTGAGTAGAGAGCCCGATGCAAGGCTTGATCCCAGGACCCTGAGATCATGACCTGAGCCGAAGGCAGAGGCTTAACCCACTGAGCCACCCAGGTGCCCCAGCAATAAAGTATTTTTAAAGTAAGGTATGTACATAGTTTTTTTTAAAGACATAACATTAATGTACCCTTAACAGACTGCAATATACTGTCAACATTAACTTTTATATGCACCGGTAAACCAAGAAATGCATCTGAGTCGTTTTATTGTGATATTTGCTTTTTTGCAGAGGTCTGGAGCCAAACCCACAATATCTCCGAGGTATTCCTGCATTAGTGATGAAGAAGGATTAGTCCTAGTGCTCTCTGCATTAAGTTATGATGAAATAATGGAATGCTTAGGCATTGTGAAGATATCTGTTTAATGAAGAGTTTCTTTGGGAAAGACATGAAATCTTCTCAAAAGGTGGTCTCCTTCTTTGCATACTCTTTAAACAAGCAGTCTTTACTATTGTCCCGTCAGACCGTCTTAGGGGGTCCACAAAAGCCGAAACCTGGCATCATCACACCGCTACATCATTTGCCTTTTTCACGCTCATTCTCGCATAGTCGTGATTTGGAACTCCCCAGAAATTATGGGATGTGTAATGTTGATGTCATTCTGACGGCTAATAGAATGCATGCATGTATATTTTTGTTTTTAAAATTTATAAGCATGAATTTCAAATGTGGTAAATATCAGCAAACACTTCTCTTTACAAGAAAGCTCTTGAGGATCCTCAATAATGTTTTTAAACACATTCTAAATTTTTGAGGATTGCTGCTTTAGTTATCCTGCCTGATCTGACAGTTGAGAGACAGGGCAGGGTGGTAGCTCCAATTAAATTCAGAACTGTAGCAAGCTAATCAGTTTGCAAAGTTGATATCTAAAAACAAAACCAAAAGAGCATATACGAGGAAGTGCTCTCAAATTGACGAGGTCACATCCAAAGGACACAGTTATCAACTTGATGAAGCTTCCACTGGCTAGATCAGGATTTGTGATCTATCTGATTTGTGACTTCGTGATGAATCAGAAACGTTACTGGCATCTTCTGGTGGGTGAGAGAGGGGAGGGGAGGGTTTCACACACAGAGGGAAAATCTAAAGATTATCATTAATGTCCACATTTTCCAAGAGTGTCATGAGCAAAATACTTAGTTTGACACTTTTAATCATCCAGTATCTTAATACAAATATAAGAAATAATATAGAATTAAATAACATATGAAAAGCTTACTAAATATACAAATATCCAATTCAACAGTGAAAACAACATATACTTTAGTTCTTAGGTCACTGAGCAGAGACAAGAAAGCAAAGGACACTGCAAATGTCACTAATTTGGTCTTGTGATTTTTAAGAGTTCAAAAATGTTCCACTAGTTAGAACAATATATTTAGAACAAAGGGATTTGTAAACCCATACACACCTTCTCTACTGTTGTGAGAAGTTAACTCATGGGAAAAGAAGCATTTGAATTGACTTTGAATTGAATCTGAAACTTCCTAAATGCCTGTTTTTATTTTATCATATATTTCCTTTTGAATTCACAATGATTGGTATACAACTGGATCCTGTTATAAGTCAAGTGGGACAGGAAATTTTTTTTTTAAATGTGGGCTGACGGGATAACAATACTTATTCTTCTATACAAGTAGATAAGCAAAGTTAAAGTTGCCAATGTTGTTTTGCAATGACTTCAGTCTCATATTCATTGTGCTAAACGTCAGTCACAGAGGGACATGAAGAACAGCAGTGAAACCAAGGGTTCTAGAAAGATCACTTACTAACAGAGCAGTGAGCAGGTGGAGGACTACCACCACCACATGAGGAGGAAACACACTTGTGGACCTAAGAACAATATGGAGGAACAACAGAAAGGTGAAAGCTCGTCTCAGAAAAGTTCTTTGGACCTTAACACCCTCCCATGTTCTCCTTTCTCTTTTTCATTTCTTGATGCCTTTTTTTCCCTGGAATTACATCAGTTCTTAGAGCAGAATGGCAAACTATTTGGTCCAACGTCCTAATTTTCTGGATGCAGGTGTGGATGCTCATTGAGATAAAGTGATGAACAGAGGGTTGCCCTCGGTTGGAGCCAGAGTCAGCCTCTGAGTTGTGGCTACTGATTCAAAGTCCAGTCTCCATTCAACAGCACAATACTTCATTGCTTCACAAAATCAAGTCCTACAACAGACTTGAGAGGTAAAACAACTTCCTTTTAGAACTCCCACAACCACTGGGTAGCTTAGATGGCAGTAGAAGATCTTGAAATTCTGAGGTCTTTTACTCCTACCTCTTCTGCTCTTTCTGTCCCTCAGAGAACAATCCTTTTCCTCCTACCTTCCTCCTGAGTCAGATTCAAGTAGACCAGGGCGTAACTTTTCAGGGTTCTGTGTGATTCCTCTACAGCTCTGGATAAAAGAAAGATCAAGATATTAACTTCAAATATTTATAATATCTATCCTAACATATTTGAAGAAGATACATAATAGAAGGATCGGTAAGAATAGAATACACCTGTGCATATTTCATTGGCAAAGATAAGGACATTTCTGACCCAGTGTGATATGGGGAGACCGTGACTCTTTCCAATGGACATAAGTAATTCTAGGAAATAATGTTTTGCAGGATCACTTAGGACTATTAGGACTACAAGTAAAAAAAAAAAAAAAAAAGTCAAAGAATTCCAAATAATCTACATGTATTTTATTTATAAGACCTTGAGCTTTGTTCTCTGTGGATACTAACTCACAGGACATTGGACTGGGAATGGTCACAAAGTAGACCCCTGGAGGGCCTTTTCCGGGCTACCAGGTTTCCAGCACCTGAACTGAAAAGATGTGGACCTCCCCAAAAGGCATGCAAAGATCTGGGATTTTATCTTGGTGCTACCTGTCATTCTATGTAATCTTAAGTAAATAAGTACAGTTTTCTTTACCAGAAACTGGAGTATTTATTTATTTATTTATTTATTTTTTTTTAAAGATTTTATTTATTTATTTGACAGAGATCACAAGTAGGCAGAGAGGCAGGCAGAGAGAGGGAGAGGGGAGCAGGCTCTCTGCTGAGCAGAGAGTCCGATGCGGGGCTCGATCCCAGGACCCTGAGATCATGACCTGAGCCGAAGGCAGCGGCTTAACCCACTGAGCCACCCAGGCGCCCCAGAAACTGGAGTATTTAAAACCTGCCAAAAATTCCAGTATCTGCTGTCTGTAGTAAAAAACAAAACAGCTCAGGCAACAATGTCCAGACTTAAGGTTCTGCTAGTGAGTAACTCTGTCAACTGGTCATGACATTTTGATATGATGGATGGCTTCTGCCCCTTTTCAAGGTTAAACTCTTGTAGAAAAATATGTCGGAATGCAAAATTTCTCCCAGCAGTTTTGACCTAAGCAGTTCAATACAGGTTGCCTCACATTTTTCTCATATAAAACTCCTCATTTCTTCTGCTTGGAGCTATGAGGAAACTGGGGTGGGGTGTTGGCTACCATTCATGCAGCCTGCCTCAAGGAGACAGACATAAGTACAATTTTTATGCAATGTAAAGATTCTTATTATTTTAGAAGCAAATGCTCTTTGTATTGTCCTAACTGGTCACCAATTTCATTATATTGTTCATTGGGCATTTCTGTTATTTGATATAGTACTTGAAGAAAAAGTGAAATTTGGCATATCCACTTCATAAGAATGTCTAAATTTTCTATTGTTTGCCAATTCTGCCTTGGCTCAAACAAACAAAAGAAAACTAGTACTCAAAACAAACAAACAAAAAAAAACTGAGGTGATTATCTGTCTATTAAGATCTGCCCCAAAGTGAGCTTAGTTTCTGGGAAGCATGTAATCATTGCTGGGTTGACTAATGAGAAATAAAAGGTTATTCTCAAGCCCAAATTTAATTTCATTGTAGTATACGTGGAACTGGCAAATTTATGACATCAACACGGCTTTAGTAGCAAGAACTATTATAGAATGGGAGAAAATTTCCCTAGGAAATTTTATTTTATTTTTTCACTTTCTATTTTAGTAATAAAGTACCGGATTCACAAAAGAGACAGAAAAGAGGATGTTCTTTGAAAACATATCAACCTATTATCTTACTCTTGTAGTCTCATGGGAAGTAACTGCAGTGATCCCATCAGGAATGCTACAAAGAGAAAATGCCTCTAAGTCATCATACCTTCCTCCAGAGTGCACCTTTACTGGTGAAAAGACTACCACCATTCTTTTTGGCATTAAAGAGGATCTCAAGAAAAAGAGAGTCTACTTTTTCTACAAAAATAACCTCATCATTAGAGATCATGCCTCTATCCCAAAACTATGCATTTGCTTGTGCTTTAGTGTGCAAAGAATAAGTGATTTGGATCTAATATAGACTTTGCTGTTGCTGTCCTTACTTATTTAACAGAGTCAAACCTTACTTAACTAGATTCATCTTACCACTGAGTGGCTTCCTAGAGAGGATTCTTTTCTACTCACATTCAGTGAGTTCAAGAATTAATTCACCCCTCCTCTCCTCTTTCTCTCTGCATGAACTTTGAATACAAGCACACACGCGCTCACGCACATTCAGTTCCCTCTCTTCACTTCCTTATCTTTAAACACATCACTATTGTTCCAGTCACTGGGTTCAGGAACTTAGTGTCATCTCTGACTGATCACGTTTCCCTGCCCATCCAAAAGGATTAGGTGTTTAGGAGGATGGAAAAAAAAAAAGAGAGAAGAAAAAAAAAGAAAACCCAAAGTAAGGGTAAGGAAAGAGAAGCAAATGTAGTAGGTCCATTCGCTTTTGTCACAAATTGATAGTCAGAATTTTTTTTAAAGATTTTATTTATTTATTTGACAGACAGAGATCACAGGTAGGCAGAGATGCAGGCAGAGAGAGAGGAAGGGAAGCAGGATCCCCGCTGAGCAGAGAGCCCGATGCGGGGCTCGATCCCAGGACCCCGGGATCACGACCGGAGCTGAAGGCAGAGGCTTTAACCCATTGAGCCACCCTGGTGCCCTGATAATCAGAATTTTTTAAAGAAATTTTTTTAAAGAAATTCTTCTATGGTTTTCTTCTCTTTCTCCCAACTTTTAGTATAACTTCAGTTTTGATCTTGAGTGTTTAAGTCTCCAGCATAATCGACACTTAGTTTTACTAGCTATTTAAGTAAATGGGACCAAATGATCTGGCTGTTAAAATATTTGAAACCAGCAAAAAAATTCAGTCACCCAAAATATGACACAGAACATTCAGTGTAATTAACTGATTTGGTCATATGTCATGAATGCATCATCCGTAAACGGCAATCCCAGTGCTTGCTAGATTCTACAGATGTTCAAGTGTTTATTTTCATAAATGAGAAAAAGTTCAGAAACAAAGATAAGTTGACTCCCTTTGCTTCAGGAACTGGAAAAAGAACATTGAACAATAATGTTTTCCAGAAAACCCAAGACCTACTTAATGAACAAAGGACAATTATTTTGCAAGTGCCCCATTCTAGTGGAATTTACCTTGGGCTTAAATGATTGTATTATAAGATTCTTGTCCAACAGGGACTTTTTAAGATGAATTTGAACACTTCATACTTCTTTCCTCACACTTTCCAAAAGAATACAGCAGTAACAGCAAACAAGGGCTAAAATACATGCAACCCAATAGTGTCTTTCAAGTCAGGACTCCAGGACATCATAGCTGGAAGAACCTTCTGGCAGAGGTCAGCTGACCAAAACCAGGGTTCTAGTCCTAAGCCTGTTGTTAACTAGCTGTGTGATCTTAGGGAAGGAAGTCAATTTCCCTCTCTGGCTTCAAGTCCTAATGGGAAAAATGAAGTTTGGGGGTAAAGTAAAATCAAAGAGCCTTCTGCCTTTGACATTCTGCAGAGCACTAATGAATTCTATGGGCCTATGTTTATATGCATAAAATTATCTGATCTGTAATCTCCTTTTCCCACAGAACAGATTCTTTTATCTACTTTTGCAAAGGGGTCATTGACACTCAAGATTTATTGCTTTTCTTATAAAATCACAAGAATTAATCTAGTAGTTTACATAAGGCAAAATTAAGTGCTTGAAAAACCTACAACATGAAAGATAGCTTATGATTTAACTTTTAAAAACCAACAGTTTAGGGCGCCTGGATGGCTCAGTCATTAAGCGTCTGCCTTCCACTAAGGTTGTGATCCAGGGGTCCTGGGATGGAGCCCCACATCGGGCTCCCTGCTCGGCAGGAAGCCTGCTTTTCCTCTCCTACTCCCCCTCCTTGTGTTCCTGCTCTCATTGTTTCTTTCTTGCTGTCAAATAAATAAATAAAATCTTAAAAAAAAAAAAGAAGTTTCTCAGACCAAAAAATTAAAAAAAAAAAAACCCAACAGTTTTTTTCTTCCCTATCTTTCAGTCATCTGAGATGGAAAAAACTACCCTATCAGACTTTCAACCCTTGGAAATCCCCATCACACACACCATAAACTGAAGCTTTGCATTAACTTTAATAACTTATGCACTGCCTCCCGAAAACAAACAAAAAAATAATTCTCTCTCTCTAGCTGACTCCTCTTGTTTTATAGCATCTCATTTTATAATATCTCCCAAGGTTTTAGACTCAGCTTTTATACGGTACTGCAGTTAAAATAAGAAAAAGAGAATTGAAAACATCACTTTGAAAATCTATCCATCCATCCAACCATCCAATGATTCATTCACTGTCTTAATGAAAGTTTATTGAGCACTTAATATACATAAGACATTGTGAGAGATGTTGTAGGGACAGAGAAAAAATTATAGTCTATAATTATAGAATGACATGACCTAGTTATAAGTCTAGGTCACCTGTATGCTGCCTCTAGTGTTTGACACATAGTAAGAGTATAACAGAGAAAATACTACTTAATTAGTGAGTATACTGGAAAATTTCAGAGTCTCTTACAAGAAGTAGCCGGCCCGGGGAGCGCTGTAAAAGGAAAAGAGACTGTTCTTCCCATTAAGCAGAAGAATACAGCAGGGGTACTGAGATTTTTTTCCTCTGGTGTTGCTATCAGCTGACTCTACAGTGATCGGACAAATATTTTCCACATTTGCTCTCAACAACCCTTACTCCTAACTTACAAATAATTAGCCATTAAATGATCTTAGCAAACGAAAGCAGAAACATCCAGTTTAATATCCAACTGCATGAAAATGAACCCCAAAGTCTTCTAAAACACCAGCAACAACAAGCAGAACACATGGTTGCCAACCTTTATTTACATCTTCCTGTGCCCCCCACAGTGCTATTAAAAAATCATTTGTTTCCTTCTTTGTACTTCCTGTGATAACGTACCTCAGTCTTGGTTCCGATGACGTTTCCAGTATAATAAGATAGAGATTAAAACCAGGAGAATTACCAAGGAAACAATGCTTAACAAGAGCGGAACTGAAAACCAAAAGCCTATAGATGGTGAAGGGGGGAAAGGAGAAACAAAGTCATAAGCAGAAACTGTTGAGGCAAAAAGTGGTCAAGCAATCGTGAAGTTTTTCCTAGAGTGGAGCTTTCAATGAAAATTATCCTCAAATATATACCTATTGAGGTCGCCATTCATGGCTTCATATTATTTCAATAACATTAAGTTAATGATAATCTAACCACATGTTTTCTGTGGTTACTATCCCCTAAGAGCTTTGAATGTATTATTTTATTTAATCCTCAAAACAACCCAAGAGTTAAGTATTATTATCATCATCTCACATATAAAAACAACAACAACAGAACAAAAACTGCAGCTCAGAGAAGCTAAATAAGCCCCAAATCAGCCTAGTAAGGGGGAGAACCAAATCTTGGCCAGAGGTCACAGCCCATTAAAATAATGTATTTACTGAGGAAGTTGCAGAAAATACAGAGACATATAAAGGAAAAAAAATCATGAATTTCATGATTCCAACCCCAAGAGTAACTCATCTCAGTGTTTTTATTGTATTTCTTCTCATCTATGTCTTTGTTATTAATTCTCTTTCCAAAGGCTCCTCAATGTCACTCCACAATACTACAGCAGGGAAAGAGTTTCCTGATTCCGTAGTTCCCAGCATCTTCCCCATCCTTCTGTAGGGGATTTGTCACATCCTAATTCAACCGAACCTGTTCAGACACAGATGCATCTAACTTCCATAGTTACAATGCTTGATAAATGCTTGAAGCATGGATGACTTTCAGTAAATGTTTGCAGAGTAAACAAATGTTACACAAATGACGTATAAACATTATAAATGATGTAAGTCAATTTTGGCATTCTTGGACAAGACATGTTACTTTTCAGGGTCTTGCTCTTCAGGGAAATTTACCCTCTGCCTTGGCTGAAAATGGAGATCTCTTCACAAATGTCCAGATCTAACACCACAAATCTTTTGCCCAAATTTACCTAAATGTTGACATTTTGATTAGTCTGTTTTTTTCAAGGACCCCAAAAATGACTACAGAAAATGCTCCCTAGAGGCCACCACATCAATAAGGCATACAGGGGAAAGTTTTTCCAAGCTTTAGTGCTTAAAATGCTCCCTGACAGGGGCACCTGAGTGACTCAGATGATTAAGCATCTGACTTCCGCTCAGGTCAAGATTCCAGGGTCCAGGGATCAAGCCCCACACCAGGCTCCCTGCTCAGCAGGGAGTCTGCTTCTCCCTTTCCTTCTCCCTCTCCGCCTGCTCATGCTCTTTCTGTCTGTATCTCTCTGTCTCAAATGAATAAATAAAATCTTAAAAAAAAAAAAAATTCTCCCTGAAGAAAAAAGCACCAGTACCTTTGTAGGAAGCTTATGACTGGTGCTTCAAAGCCACACAGAGAAAGAAAATTGTGGCTATTCCCAAAGTGCCTAAAACTGCCACTTCCTTTATTCTCTCACCCACAAGCCTCCCTTCTTGTGTCCATGAGGTCCAGAGCAAGAAGCTTAGAGAGAAACTCAAGAAAGCAAAAAGGGTCTTGCTCAGGAGGCCATTTGTTTCAAAGGGGTGAGGAAAACATTCTCAGATGGATCTTTCGTAAAAGATCTGTGGGCCACACAGTTTTATAATTCACACAGTTTTATAATTGCCCACTGGATATTCCCAGTGGAATTGAAGCTTTCTGAGCAAAGAGACCAAGTCCTGCTTACTGTCATGTTTCAACAGTCCCAAACACTGTTGGGACTGTTGGCACCCAATGTCTGTTGGCACCCAACAGACATTAGTGGCATGGAAAAAAAAACAAAAAATGCACGGATGGATCTCAGCAAATGCATGTGGTATTGGGCAACATACCACAGTTACCAAAGTAAAACTGGCTTTACTTGTTTCCTCAACTCTCTTTTTCTTTCCCCACTCACTCCATTCTCTCCCTCATGAACTCCTTGGCTAAGTGGCCAAGAGGCTCTGTAGAATATTCACCAGTTGTGTGGACACAGATCCACCCACAGCCTTCTCTTACCTTTATCCACAGTTTGTGTGACGCTGGTCACGTTCCCCAGGTGAAGCACCTGGCAGACCACCTCTTTCCCCACCTGACTCTTGGGGTCCTTGACCTGGAGGACGCTCGTGACAGATGTGGTCCCATTGGGATGGGAGAGAACCTCAGTACTGTTGTCAATCCCTGACCCAGACACCTTCCAGGAGATCACAGGGGCTGGGCGGGCATTGGCAGAGCAAGTGATATTCAGGTGGTCTTCGAAGAATTTATAGTGAAGGAACACTGTGGGCTGTACTGGGACAAAAAAAAAAAAAGAAAGAAAGAAAGATGGTCTGCCATCAGTTAAGCACCACATTCTCTTCAGAGGATGGAGGAAGATCTTTACAGAAAGACACTGGGAGCTCAAGAGGTGAGGTGGCGCACCTGACCCAAACTGGGGCTCCTCAGTTCGTTCTGTGTCTTATCCTCCGGTCGGCAGGATAGAAACTGGCCTAGGACAAACCTGGAGCAAGAAAAATCCTCTCTGTGGTTTGTCTGTAGGGGAATTAGCTGAACGGGTAGAGGGGATCCTCTTTCCCACATAGTCCAGAACCTAATTATTCTGTTCTCCTTTCCCATAGACAATGCAGCATCTCTGGCTTCTTCTGGATGTCCCTCTCATAGTCTGACAGAGGTTACTCGTCAGCACTGCCAAAGTGGTAGGCTGACCTCTCAGAAGCCCCAGCGCGGTTCCAGACCTGAGAGCCCACAGAGGGGCTGCAGCTTAGAGATGGCTTTTCTCTGCTTGGAGCTGGAACAGGGAATGTTATGTGTGGAGGAGACTTGGAAAGTCCCTGCTTGGAATATCTACAGAAAATGTAAATTAGAAATTCACTGCTGATAACAAGAAAATCGCAGAATGACAGTTGAAAGGACCTCGGAGATCACCTGATGGAGTTAAGAGAAAATGACTAGCTTACAAGAAAAGTGTATTATGTTAGTCCAGCTTTTACCCTGTTCCTTTTCAAAAGTCCCTTGACCCATGAATTCATTTTCATTGTGTACTTTCAATACACAGTTTATCTCAGCTGCGCAAACACAGGCTGGCTTTCCTGTGGTTGCTCCGGAGCCTACAAGATAATTAAAGGCCAGTAGCTAAAGGAAAGCCTGGTCTGTGTTTAGAGGTTCAAGAGGTGGGTGGGTGGGTGGGAGTGGGCTGGAGGAAATGGGGCCAGAGGACTGCGGCTTCTTCCAAAGAATACTCAGATTACTAAAGTCAATGGGCAGCAGGGGGGAAGACAGATAAAACTGAAGGGAGGAGTGTGGTTGACGTGGTGAGACATGGTGAGACTGGGTGGCAGGGTTCTCTGGTGCATCAAAGGAAGCTCCAGATGGAAGCTATAAGGTGTGGCTGGAAAGGATCGCTGTGGAAAAGAACAGGGTTACTATCCAGAAGACTCAGGGGAGTGCGGTTTTCAGGTTAAAAAAAAAAATATATATATATATATATATATGTGTGTGTGTGTGTGTGTGTGTGTGTGTAAGTTTATGAGTGAAGGAGGATAGAAAAGAGATGATAAAAAAAAAAGAAGAAAGAAGAAAAGAAAAAGTAACAGAAATGAGAAAAAATGACAAAAGAAGGAAAAGAAGAAAAGTGAGGAGTGAGGGAGGAAGGGAAGCAGGGAGGGAGGGAAGGAGGAAGGAAGGGAGGAAGAAAAGAGAAGAGGAAAGAAGGAGGGAAGATTGGAGGGAGGGGGAAGAGGAAAAAAGGGAGACAAAGAGAGAAAGAAAACAAAAGAAATAGCATCAAGAAGAAAACCTGGCATAAGATCATGCAGAGAGTACTCATTATAGGCGAAACAAGTGAAGAAACCTTTTTTTTTTTTTTTTTTTTTTTGCTGTTGCCATACCTCCCTTGCACTCATTTACTTATCATCCTCTTACTCCGTGTCCAATATTCTTGGTGTGCTCAGACTCTCACTTTAACATTCCTGATAACCCTGTCTGAACTTCTCTTTTCCCTTCTAAAACTACCACCAAGTGTGCCATGCTCCAAAGTTACCCCTTATTCCCACTTCTCAATTATTGATCTCAACTATGTGTCAGTTAAAAGGAAAAGAATTATGTCAAACTAAGCCTCTTGGATTTAAAAGAGTGCTTGTTATCCAGTTAAATATCTAGTCGACATCAGGTATGAAGGGTCTCTGTGGAACGTCCCCTTACCAAACCCGAGAGAATGTGTTGGAACAAAATGAGAGGGACCACAATGACTGGCTCTGGGTAGGCCAAATCTGGCTCTGTCCTTAGATCCAAAACTGTTAAAGCTTTAACGACCCTACGGATGATTGATTACATACTTACTGTGCAGATAGATAAACTCCGGTTCAGAGAGTGGATGGGATGCTCCCAGGGTCACATGACTGTTAATGGCAAAGCCAGGTCTGAATCATATCACTACTTATGAAGAACCCTTTATCCCCACCATGGTCCTTGATTTACGCTTGCTGACACCACCATTCCTCAGAGCAAAGATAACTCCAGCCAGAGATTCAGGGTAGCCCCGTGAGCTTTCCAAATAACAATAACCACAGTTAGAGCAGACATGAAAGCCTAAGTGTCTTCTCATGAACCTTTCTGAGGTTAGCATCCTGAAAAACTAGGCACTACCACCATGTTCCAAACATTCTTGAAAATAACATTTCTAGCCAGAGACAATGTATTCTCAGAGATTCTCACCAGAGAGGGTGAGGCAGGCTATTCCCGAGATCTTCCCAGAACCAAAAGTATTGAAGAGGCACTTGTAACACCCTTCATCCTCCAGGGTGGTATTCCAGAACGTGATGGTTGAGTTCTTGAGTTCCAGCTCGGTGATGTTTATCTTGTCCTTATAGGCGGGCTGGACCACAACCCCATGGTTCTTGCTGAAGGTGACCATGTTTTCTGGGCTAAAAGGCTTGACTTTCTGCCATGTCACAATCAAGACTTCCTCAGAATTTTGCAGAGAACATCTTAAGGAAGCAGGTGTGTTCAGTGGCCTTTTTTCATTTTGGGTCACCACTTTTATCATGGAATCATAAAAGAACATTTATATTTTAAAATTTAATACATAAAAATACACATTTTTTCTGATTAAAAAAATGCATGTTCAAAGTTAAACATAGAAAAGATAGAGAAAATGCAAAGAAAATATTTACCTACATCCCTGATATTGCTAGTGAAATATAAGTTCAAATATGTTTACTCAATCTTTAAGAGTAACAGAGTAAAAAAACAAGAAAGCAAACCCTCGTGACAGAAATGCCTCAACGTATCCCTGTAAGCTGAAAGTATGAAAATGAGGTTGGAGATGAAAATTGCCAGAGAGAATAGAAGCATCACCAAGAGTGTTCACGCCTAGAGGTGCAGAAGCAAGAAAGGGCCAATGGACAATTGGTAGAGTGATCCGCTTAAGTGAAGAAGATGTAGCTACCCTATACGTTCCATACACACGCCCTACGAAGAAGGGGCAGCAGGGTCTGCCTCCAGGAAGGGTTTGCCTCCAGGAAGCAGTGGTGAATATAGGAACCTAAGGTAGAAAAATATACTAGACAGTGTTTCAGAAGGCTACATAGTACCAGAAGGCTTTGACAACCAAATAACGATCTACGCATTCCCTCATTTTTACTTAATGCAATGCAGAATATAAGGCATGACAGTAACTTCTTCCCCTTCCAATGCTGGCTACTCATATTGATATGATAGATGATTCAGCGGGAAATCTTCATATAATAACAACTAGGCAGATATTTGAGAAAGCTGACACAATGAGAGAAGAAGAAACTCTACAAACCCAGGAACTCATGCCAAATGACTAATAAATCAATAAACACTGTGGCATGAATAAATGTGATATCTTAAATGTAAAAAGAAGCCAGCATTGTAAATAGTAGAAATCAGAGCTGTAGAAAATGACAAATGCAAAATCTTAACGATTTGGCTGACTTAGCAGAATGGACATCACTAAAGGGTAAACTAGTTAAGTGGGAAACGCAGGTCATGGGATTCTTCCAGAATGTGGCACAGAGGGATGAAGATATGGAAAAAAAATTGAGAAAAATTCAAAGACCTGGAATGTTTCAGCATCAGAACTTTGAGACTTACTAGAAGGGAAAAGGAAGAATGGGAGACAAAAACACTGTGAGGGACAAAAATGTATTTTCCAAAATGATAAAAGAAGCTTTATGTTGGGGCGCCTGCTTGGCTCAGTTGGTTAAGCATCCAACTTTTGATTTCAGCTCATGTCATGATCTCAGGGTCATGGGATTGAGCTCCAGGTCAGGCTCTGAACTCAGCAGGAAATCTGCTTGAGATTCTCTCTCTCCCTCTCCCCCCACCAAATTCTCTCTCTCTCTTTCAAATAAATAAAATAAATCCTTAACAAACACACAAACCCTTCTGTGCCTAACAACGTAAATGAAACATATAAAAAGCCATAGAATTGAAAAGAAAAATTTTAAATCCACAAAAATAATGGGAGAATTTTCCATAGTCTGCTCAGAATTTTCACTTCCATAAATTAAAAAATATAGATAAAACAAAAAAGTCAAATATAAGGATGAAAAGTTTTGAAATGAATATTTATATATAAATCATTACATATAAAAATTATATGTGTATGTGTATATAAGTATGTATTTATAAACTTTTACCCAAAAAGAACACACAATCTTTACAAACATTCCCCCAAACTGAACTTGAAACAGGATGCAAAAAAAAGCTCCTACCCTATGACTTTGCACACTGACCACAATGCAATAAAGAAGAAATTTACATACATCTTTCAACTCTAATTACACCAGAAATCATAGCAAGAATAATCAATTACCATAAATAACAAGGAGACTAGAATGTATTAAAATCCATAGAAATTGATAAAGCCATTTTCAGAAGGAAATATTTAATCCTAACTTCACTAGGAAATAAGAGAGATTGAAAAATGAGTACACACATTTATCCAAACATCCCAGGTCCCCAAAAGATTAAAAACAAGTGAATAAATATGGATAAAAGCACAAATTAATGAAATGGTGGACAACATGTAGACTTAATAAAAAAACACGAAAATCTGTTTTTTTTTTAAATGAATAACAGAGAGAACATGTTGGCTAGCATAATTAGCAAAAAAAAAAAAAAAAAAAAAAAAAAGCACTATCCTCTCAGTGGCTCTTCAAAAATGTTAAGGTAAGGATGACAAGGTAGGTATAGCAACAGACACAAACTGGAACAGGAGTATTGTAGAAGTATTGTTTTAGGGATGTACACTCTTGGTAGATGTGAAAACTTCTGGAGGCTATACCTGTTGTTGGGGTTTTCTGAAAGTTTGTTGAGATTTTGCAGAGAAGAGATTTGAAGAAATTGCTGCTTTTAGAATGGAGAGTAGAAGAGAAACCCAAGTTAGAGTTTCAACCTCTTAGGTGATTTTTGTATTTGACTATGGAAGAAATAATTTAATGGAAAGTTTACAATTCTTTGATGCTTCTATGGAATGCCATTTAAAGTCCCTCTGGTCCATTGGTAAAGCCTGTGCTATGGATGGTGGGAAGCCTGCCCTGTTTCCAACTGTGAAGGCTGATTAGAAAGCAACAACACATGGAAGGTGATAGAAGGTCAGCAGCGAAGTGAGGGGATGCTTCCCCATGGAACAGAGGAGAAAGGTCTGGCACAAGTAGAAACTCAACGAATAAGTGGACAGCACAGGCATATGCTTTATATAGACTTTATATAGACTGTGAACCCATGTAACCTCTACATTTCATTATTTTCCACAGTCTTCTGCAAAAGAGGGGTATGCCCAATTTAAAGGCTTACTACCAGATTACCTTCTACGAAGGGTATATTCATTCAGACTCCCAAAATGTTTCAATATCTTTATAAACATAGGAAATTATATTTAAATAACATTTAGAACTCATTTGTTTTGATAGGTGAAAAACATCTTAATTTAGCAAGAATTTCTTCACGTCTGGTTTTATCCTTAGAAACAGTTTCTAAATATTCAGTCTTTTTCCGTTTCGAAACCAAAAATGTGGAAAGCAGAAAGAAACATTCCCATTCCTCCAAGCAAATTACATGTTTAAATAATTCATGCAGACGAACGAACTAGCACAGCAGAAACAACACTAGCCAGATGTCTCCACTCCAGAAATTGTGCTCCCTGGACCCCATGCAGGGGAACTGGGTATCTTTTTACCTTGCGCCCTGCATGGCATCACTGCTGCAAAGAACCAAATCAATCTGTAGGCAGACAGACGACAGAAGGACCTCCTGAACACCTGAAGACAGAAAGCAAAGCAAAGACATGGGCGTTTGCATGTGGACAAAAAGCTAAGGAAGCTTCAATCCCACGGCTACCTCAGGGAGTGCTGCAGCTAAAATTCTAGCCACCAGATAACATTGGTTTTGTGGATGCAGAACCAGAGACTACAGATGGAAGAAATAAGAGTGTGCTCAGCAGCAATATGGCTCCTGCATTATGGCAGTCCCTAGCACTTTGAGGCCTTGCTTTCAAAACCACCACTGTGAAGGGCAAGGTCTCGAAGATGTAGGATGGGCAGGGAAAACAGACTGCCGGAAATACACACAAAAAACACGGAGACGACAAAAGTTGGACAGCATCCACTCCCCAAATAATCCACATCTGTTAATATCAAAGACAGTAACTCAGGGGTTGGAACCACTTTTCAGAAAGATATGACTGCCTTGAAGTTTGCTGAAGAAGAGTTCCCTGAAAATTCTACAAATTTTAGATGAACCGTACCTTTTAAAAATAGTAATGTCCAGAGGCACCTGAGGGGCACAATCGGTTAAGTGTCCGACTCTTGGTTTTGGCTCAGCTCAGGATCTCAGGGTCCCTGGATCAAACCCCACCACCAGCTCTACATTCAGGGCAGAATCTGCTTGAGATGCTCTCTCCCTCTCCCTCTCCCTCTGTCTCTGCCATTTGTGGGCATGTGCTCTCTCTCAAATAAATAAATAAATCTTAAAAAACAACAAAAAAGTAGTGTCCTTGATTTTTTTTTCCTGCATTGTTTCGTTTTCTTCTGTCCAGGCAGAAATCCTTGGCATTTTTACATGATGATATTTAATTGAATGTTATTCTGGGTATCATTTTATTATAAAACGAGAGGGTGGGATGTAGACAGATGACTTCTCTCTACAGTAGCCCCACGGATCCATTCACTTGATCTACATGTGTGTGTTCATAAGAGTACAGGCGAGAAATGTCATTTTTCCCCAATTTCTTCTATACTAGTGATGTGTGAGAAATGTAGGTTTCTCTGTATTTATCTTTACCTGAATTTCGTTATTTCATGTTGCCATTCCAACTACAGGTAGAGACTTCCTTGCAGTCAATATCACATCATCTCTGTCAATTCATGCCCCTGCCACCCCCACTCTTCACAACTGTCCCAATTTTTGGCATTGCATCTCCATTCTTGGAGGTTCACACAATGCCAAGTCATGGGACAGGGCTACTAGTCCTTGGTCACAATCTATCCACTGTAGCATTCTCTAAGATGGATGGGTTGCCCTTCAGTCATCATGGTCATCAAGATCTGCGCAATTAAACCTTGTGCTTAGAAAGTGTCTTCTCTCATTCTTTTTCATTCTCCAAATTCCACGCCCCTGGGTTCTCCCTGTATGGGGCAAAGGAAAATTCTATAGGCTCTCTGCCTGGACTCCCATGGATCCGTCTATCTCTGTTTTACTCTTGCCTTGTCGTGATGAGGAGACTGGTCTCTTTCCACAGTTTCCCCCAGATAAGCAAGGCACAGGTGTTCTCTGTTCTTAGATTTCAGCACCTCCCTATAAGTTCTAGTTACCATGCTCCTGAACTCCCTCCCCACTCACAGGGATCAGGTACAAGCCTCCCTTTTCAGAACACAAGCTTGTGTCAGGCCCTCTTTGCTCTCCCAGCCTAGAAAATACGAACCCTATGGTCAGGAATGCGGGTTCTTCTATCCCCTGCATTCTTCCCATCTGGAAAAACTATGTCCTTGGTTTTCCAATGTTTACACTTTTAAAACTCAAATGCTTAGGCTCTTGCTGTCTCAACACCATCGCTTCCAAAACTTAAGTCTTCCTTGGCATTTTACTTCCACACCATTTTTTTTTTTAACCATATGCCTCTCCCACACATGGAAACCCAAATTCTAGCAAAGAGGATGAGGAATACAGAATGGATTGGCTCTCAGAGTGAAAATCTGTGTTTTAGGATAAGACAAAAAGTAGATACACACCACAGTGTGTGAGATGGGAGCCAAGAATGTTGAAGAAGGAAAAAACAATGATTGAGGCAAGGGAATTAGAAAGAAAGCCTTGCTATTAAATATATACATAATTATTCTAGCTGATTGACGACACATACCAGATATGTCACACATACCAGATGTGTGAGCCAGGACAAATGACTCTACCTCCCCCAAATGCAGTCAAAAATAACAGCACCAACCCTTCTGTTAAAAGGACTAACCAAGTTAACACATGCAATGCTCCCAGAACAGTGACTGATAGGAGTAAGCACTAAATAAAATCGTCGCCATTATGTTGGGTTACTATGAGAATTAAGCATGTAAATGACTAATACAGTGCCTAAGGTAGAGTAAATCCCAAAACATGTTCGGTAACTTAAAAAAAAAATTCACTAATCAAATCACACACGGAGTACAAAATGAAAATGGACAAATCCACTTCTACCCCTTGCCAAGAGGGCCAGGGTTCCCAGAAACCTGTCTTACCTGACAGCTTCCCTCTGGCAGCCAACTGCTCCTATCCATGCCTCTTTCCCCTGAGTTTCTAGGTGTAGATCTGCTCCCATCACGTGTAGTTGCATGGACTTGTGAAAATTAACCTCTCTGTTTGTTTCCTTATTTGCAAAATCACATAACAATTCCTCCTCTGAAGGATGGTTGTGAAGATTAGCAGTATCCAGTGCGCGGAGTAAACACGCGCTCTATTCTCCTTTGTTAAGAGAGATACTGAAATGACTGGCCGTGAGCTCTTGCCAATAAACCATATATGAAAAAAAAAATACCTTGAGGTATTACTTGTATTTGGATTTTAATTTTGTATTGTTACTATTCTTTTCAATTATCCCAATGTAAATAAAAATCCGCTCATTCAGATCCGGAATAAACAAAATGTCTGTCTCTCTTGGATACTCTGGGGTTTAACCCTGATTTATCTGGCCCTTTCTGGCTCACAAGGCAAAGGACCGAAGGATGGAGAAAGAGGCCGGTGCATCCAGGAGGGAGCGAGCTCTCCGGCAGAGAGCGAGCCCTGAATTCTGCAGCGCCCACCCCAGCTTTGTGTGCCAACACGGAGCCAAAGCAGCCATCCCTTTCTTGGGACAGAGTACATACAGCAGGGTGTGCTTTCCTGCGTTCGAGCCGGAGCCTGGGAGCCCAGCCGCCAGCCTGCCCAGAGGACCCGCCGGCCGCCCGCGCGCGCCTCCCGGCCCAGTTCCCCTCGGAGGACCGCCGTGATCTCTAGAGAAGCGTCTCCGTCGCCGAAGCCCCAGACTGGCAGCATCCTTCCTGGACAACTGGCACTGAGTACCGGGACTCCAGGACCAGCCTGGGAACCACCCTCCTCGAGGCGAAATCCTCTTCTCCGCAAGGCTAAGCGTCGCGGGGAGAGCGCCGGCACCGAGGCCAGCGCCGAACCAGCCCCGGGGCGAGCCGCAGCCGGACGCGCTGAGCCCGCCGCCGTCCCCGGGGCCGGCGCGACATCGCCCGCCCTGCGCCCTCGTTCCACGCCCGGCCCCGCTCACCGGCCTCCCCATCGTCGCTCCGGGCCGCGCGCGATTGCCGGCTTCAGCTGGAAAGCCCGGGGGATCTCACCGCCGCGCGCGGAGCGTCTCTGGCTCAGGGAGGCGGGCCAGTCCCCGCCCCGGGACGAGGCCGCGCGCTTCGGAGCACTCCCCGCAGCAGCCAGGAAACAGGGGTTTCCAGTTAAATTCCCCACCTTTAAACGTTTCCAGTTCTCGAGGGGACGGTTGGTGAAAGTGAGAAAGCTCTGTGGGGTGGGGGATACACTTTTTCCATTTTAATTTCAAGGACAGAAGGAAAACGGGGGAGGTGAGGCGTCATCCGTTGGACTTTAGCACTCAGGACTGGCAACCTGCATCCTCAGGCAGGTGTGAAATAACAGGAGGTGGTGAAACCGAAAAAGAACAAAGGCTTTTCTCGGGGGGTCTTGGAGTTACAGTTCAGAGAGCACGGGTTGCGGGAAACCAGAAAAGTGCTGTGCTCTGGGAGGAAAGGCAAGCGGTTTTATGAAAAAGAAGGAAGGGGTGATTACATGATGCAGATAAAGAAAATAAGAGGGAAAGGTGCTAATTTGTCCCTGACCAGTGGAGCCATTCTGATAACTATGGCTTTATTGCTGCTGTCAAATTAAACCGTCTCTACTATGTATTTACTACCTTTATTGTCTTCATATGACATGAATGCCAGTTGCTGTGTTCAAATTTAACTGTCTGTAAAACTATTGTCCCTTCTGGCTCAGTTCAAGAGTTCATTAGTTGGAAAGGAAAATGGAGCTTCAAGATGGATTCTCTCACGTCCAGAAATATTACACAGTTCCACACAGGCATGTCAGAAATGAAGGTTTTGAGAAATGTTACTCAGTTTCTCCAGATGTCACCTATGAAAATTTAAAAAAAAAAAATGTTTTAAGGCCGAATTTAACCAATAGACACTTTTTTAAAAATGCACATTTATTTTTATCCAGAATCAAATTCTGTATTCAAACTGTAATGATCTCTTCTTTCAGAGTGACTGGTTGGTTGGTTGGTTGGTTGTCTTCTTACTGGGAGGGATTTCCTTCCACTTGCTTTGATGAGAAGGATTCTTTTTTTATTTTAACAAGTTCCAGAGTTCTTGGCTCTTAGGGAAAGAGAGAGAGAGAGGGAAACAGATCTATGAATTATTTATTTCCTGAAACCTTCCTGTTTTCCTACCACCACCCTCTAACAAGGTGCTAGGAAAGAGCTTTTATTTAAGGATCCATGGGCCTGTAAATCCGAGGGCTGTAAATTATGAGCTTTCCAGACAAACGTAATCAAAGGATTAAATGATTCCTGGGCAGCCACACAGGATACATAAAAGAAAATCAACTTATAGGCATAGTATAGTGACATTAAGAAGATCAAATTAAGAAAATCAAGGAGATGGACACTGGGGAAGGTATGTGCTATGGTGAGTGCTGTGAATTGTGTAAGACTGATGATTCATAGAACTGTACCCTTGAAATAAGTAATACATTATATGTCATATATATATATATAAAAGAAAATCAAGGAGAAAAGTCTAAAAAACTTCATATATATATGTTATATATATATAAAAGAAAATCGTATATAAAAGAAAAACATACATATATGTTATATATATGTTATATATATATATAAAAGAAAATCAAGGAGAAAAGTCTAAAAAACTTCATATATATGTTATATATGTTATATATATAAAAGAAAATCATATATAAAAGAAAAACATACATATATGTTATATATATGTTATATATATATATATATAAAGGAAAATCAAGGAGAAAAGTCTAAAAAACTTCATATATATGTTATATATGTTATATATATAAAAGAAAATCATATATTAAAGAAAAACATACATATATGTTATATATATGTTATATATATATATATATATATAAAAGAAAATCAAGGAGAAAAGTCTAAAAAACTTCAACAATGAAGAGAGACACACAAAGGACAGAGGATCAAAGTGACATTAAATGTCATAAGGTGGTGCCTGGTGCGAGAAGACAAGGCGTTAATTTTCATATTGAAGAAAAATAACTTTGAATTCCATGTCATCTTTTATAAACACAGCTTCACAGGTATATTTATTTTTTTTAGACTTTTTTCATCAAAGGTATCATTTGTAGAGGAGCACGCAAATATCACAAACATGCAACTTCAAGTGTCATAGGGTAAACCTACTCACAAAGCCAGAAGCACATCAAAAACTACACATTCCCAGCTCTCCAGAGCTTGTCGCTACCACCCCCCCACACACTCTCACTAACCTACATTTAACCTCCTAGACTAGGCTTGCCTGCTGGTACACATCCTATAAATGGCATCAGAGACTCAGACTGTTCTGTGGGGAGCCCGCTTCTCTCTCTGCCTCTGCCTGCCACTCTGCCTGCTTGCGCTCTCTCTCTCTCTCTCTCTCTCTGACAAATAAATAAATAAAATCTTTTTTAAAAAAAAGAGGTTTTTTCTAGAAATTAATTGAACAAACCTATGGCAAAAAATTACTAAGAAAATTGGGGTACCTGGATGGCTCAGTCTGTGACGTGTCTGACTCTTGATTTTGGCTCTGATCATGATCTGAGGGTTGTGAAATTGAGGTCTTCATGGGGCTCTGCACTGGTCGTGGAGCCTGCCTAAGATTTTCTCTCTCCCTCTCCCTCTGACCCTCCCCCACCTCTAAGAAATTACTAAGAAAATTAGAAAAAAAAAGAAACAATGTAGAATGAAATATGAGAAGTAGAATTGACATAACAAATAGAAAAAATAAGACAATGTTATGAACACTCATATCAAATTTGAAAACACAAAAATGGATAAAATTCTGAAAATGACAAGCTGGTCATAAAAATTTAAAGACTGACACTCTAACAATATTAAGTCTTCAAATATATTACTGGGATATTGTTCCATTTGCTGTGTCTTCTCTAATTTCCTTCATTAATTTTTTTTAAAGATTTTATTTATTTATTTGACAGACAGAGATCACAAGTAGGCAGAGAGACAGGCAGAGAGAGCGGAGGAAGCAGGCTCCCTGCTGAGCAGAGAGCCCGATGCGGGACTCGATCCCAGGACCCTGGGATCATGACCTGAGCCGAAAGCAGAGGCTTTAACCCACTGAGCCACCCAGGTTCCCTCCTTCATTAATTTTTTTAAGTTATTTATTTTTAGTAATCTCTACACCCACGTTGAGCTCAAACCCAGCTGACCCAGCCAGGTGCCCCTCATTAATGCTTCATATCAGTATGCAGTCTTTCACCTCCTTTGTTAGGTTTGTTTCTAAGCATTTTACTCCTTTTGGTATTACTATAAATGGAATTGTTTTTCCAAATTCCTTTTCAGACAGTTCATTGCTAGTTATAGAAACACAACTGATTTTTGTGGGTTGATTTTATATTCTGCAACTTTACTGAAATTGCTTATTTGTTTTAAAAGTTTTTTATGGATGGGGTGCCTGGGTGGCTCAATGGGTTAAGCCTCTGCCTTTGGCTCAGGTCATGATCTCAGGGTCCTGGGATTGAGTCCCGCATCGGCTCTCTGCTCGGCAGGGAGCCTGTTTCTCCCTCTCACTCTGCCTGCCTACTTGTGATCTCTCTCTCTGTCAAATAAATAAATAAAATCTTAAAAAAAAAAAAAAGTTTTTTATGGAGTCTTTGAGATTGTCTACATAAAAGATCATGGCATCAGCAAACAGGGACAGTTTAGGTCTTCCTTACTGATTTCTATGCCTTTTTTTTTTCTCCATTAGTTACTCTGGCTAAGACTTCCAATATTATGTTAAACAAAAGTGAACATTTATGCTGTTTTCCTGATCATTGAGGTCAAGCTTACAGTGTTTTTACCATTGAGTGGGTTGTTAGCTATGGGTTTTTCATACATGACATTTATTATGATGAGATACTTTCCTTCTTTCTATACCTAGTTTCTTCAAAGTTTTTATCATGAAAGTGTTTAGAATTTTTTCAAATCCTTTTTCTTCATGTATTGAGATGATCATGTGATTTTTAGTCTTTATTATGGTTAATACAGTGTAGCATGTTGATTAATTTTCAGATATTGAATTATCCTTGCATCCCAGGTATAAATCCTACTTGGTCATCCTGTATGAGCCTTTTAATATGCTGTTGGATTCAGTCTGCCAGTATTTTGTTGAAGATTTTTACTTCTGTATTTTTCAGAATATTGGCTGGAAGCTGTTTTTCTTATGACATCTTTGGCTGTGATGTCAAGGTAGTGAAGGGCTTCAAAAAATTAGTCTGGAAGTATTCATCCCCTTCAATTTTTCTGAAGGAGTTTGAGAAGCATTGGCATTAATTCTTATTTAAATGTTTGGTGGAATTCAGTGGTGAAATTATACAGTCCTCGGCTTTTCTCTGTTCAAAGTTTTTTGATTTCTGATTTACTCTCCATACTAGTTATAGGTCTATTCAGACTTTCTACTTTATGACTTAATCATGGGAGGTTAGATGTTTCTAGGAATTTATCCATTTCTTCTAAATTACCCAGGTTGTTGGTGTGTAATTTTTCATAATAGGGTCTTATTACCCTTTTTATTTATAGGACATCAGTCTTCTTTCATTTCTGATTTTATTTGAGTCTTCACTCTTTTTCTTAGTTTAGCTGATGGTTTATCAATTTTGTTTATCTTTTCAAAAAACCAACCTTCCGTTTTGTTCATTTTTTCTACTATTTTTCTTTTTCCCCAATTCATGTATTTCTGCTCAAATCTTTGTTACTTCCTTTTGCTAACTTTGAGATCAGTTTTTTCTTCTTTTTCTAGCTCCTTAAGGAGTAGAGTTGGGTTTCTTATGCAATCCCTATCAAAATTCCCATAGCATTTTTTGACAGAAATTTTAAAAGACACACAATTCTATAATTCACATAGGACACACACAAAAAAGTGAATAGTTAAATCAATCTTGAGGAAGAAGAATGAAGCTGGAGGCATCATGCTTCCTGATTTCAGAATATAGTACAAAGGGGCACCTGGGTGGTTCAGTGGGTTAAAGCCTCTGCCTTCAGCTCAGATCATGATCCCATGCTCTCTGCTCAGCAGGGAGCCTGCTTCCCTTCCTTTCTCTCTGCCTGCCTCTCCACCTACTTGTAATCTCTGTCTGTCAAATAAATAAATAAAATCTAAAAAAAAAAAAAAAAGAATATAGTACAAAATTACAGTAATCAAAACAGTGCAGAACTGGTATAATGACAGACATGTGGACCTTGGGAATAGATTAGAGAATTCAGGAATAAATCCACACATTTGTGGTCAACCACTTTTTACAAGGGAGTCAAGAACACACAATGGAGATAGGATCATCTGTTGAATAAATGATGTTGGGAAAACTAAATATCCACATTCAAAAGCATGAAAGTGGGCCCTTCCTTTACAATGTCAGAAAAATCAACTCAAAATAGATTAAAGACTTAAATGTAAAACCTGAAACCATAAAACTCCTAGGAAACATGGAGAAAGGTTTCATGAGGGTGATTTTGGCAATGATTTCATGGCTATGACAAAAGTACAGACAATAAAAAAGGAAATAGATAAACGGGACGATATGAAGCTAAAAAGCTACTGCATGGCAAAGGAACAACAGACTGAAAGGGCAGCTATAGAATGGGCAGAAATTCTTTCAGGAGCCCTTAGAAAACAGAAAATTCATCACAAGAATGCAAATATTGGTTTCTCACTATTATTAATACATCTAAGACTGTAACCCGTTTGCACATATTTGATCCATGAAACAGGAAACGATTACTCAGATACACCGGCAAGTAGTTCCAGGGTAGGCAACAGCTTTTAGGGCTTTCAGGGTTCATTCTCCGCATGAATCTTAAAGGTTTTGACACAAGCCCAAAATGTTTGTGGTCCTCCAGTCCCTTGCAGATGGTTTATTGCCCTGAGCCTCTGCATCTTACTTCTCTCAACTTGGAGTTATATCATTTGGTCTAATGAGTTTCTAAAACAAGTTTTCATTTTATTTAGGGCATGTTTCCAGGTATGTTTTCAAATTAATCAGTGCGAGTGATAAAAGATAATGTGACCTCTGGAAAAAAGTTTCCAAACCATCTACCTGATAAGAGATTAATCTCTAAGGGGAACCCTCCTACACTGCTAGTGCAGCCACTCTGGAAAATAGTATGGAGTTTCCTCAAAAAGTTGAAAGTAGAGCTACCCTATGATCCAGCAATTGCACTACTGGGTATTTACCCCAAAGATACAAATGTAGTGATCTGAAGGGGCACATGCACCCCAATGTTTATAGCAGCAATGTCCATGATAGCCAAACTATGGAAAGAACCTAGATGTCCATCAACAGATGAATGGATAAAGAAGACGTGGTGTATATCTACAATGGAATACTATGCAGCCATCAAAAAAAAAGAAACCTTGCCATTTGCAACAACATGGATGGAACTAGAGGGTATTATGCTAAGCGAAATAAGTCAACCAGAGAAGGACAATTATCATATGATCTCTCTGATATATGGAACTTAAGAAACAAAACAGAGGATCATAGGGGAAGAAAGGAAAAAAAACAAAACAAAACAAAACAAGATGAAACCAGAGAGAGAGAGACAAACCATAAGAGACTCTTAATCTCAGGAAACAAACTGAGGGTTGCTGGAAGGGAGAGGGGTGGAGGGATGGGGTAACTGTGTGATAGACATCGGGAAGGGCATGTGTTGTAATGAGCACTGGGTATTATATAAGACTGATGAATCACAGACCTGTACCCCTGAAACAAATAATACATTAAATGTCAATTAATTGAATTTAAAAATTTTTTTAAAAAGGCTAGTTAGTGGCAGAATTAAGACTCCATCGAGGGGGTTGGGGGGAAGAAAGGTTAATCTCCAAAGCATATAGAGAACTCCCGAAATTCAACAGCAAGAAAACTAATAACAAACTAAAAAATAGACTAAAGATTTGAACAGATACTTCTCCAAAGAAGATATAAATGGCTAACAGGTATGTGAAGAAGTACTCAATGTCATTAATCACCAAGGAAATGCAAATCAATACCACAATGAGATATTACCTGACACATGCCAGGGTGGCTGTTATTAAGAAAACAGGACAGGGGAGTGGGGGAAGATTTCAGAATAGGAAGATTCTGAGTTCACATCTTCCCGCTGACACACCCAGGCAACAACTACATGTGAAGCAGCTTACTCTGAAAACAACTCGAGACTGGTAGAATAGACTTTTCACAGATAAAGACATAAACGAAAGTCCCATTGAAAAGGGTAGAAAGGGGAGAGATGCAGCCATGAACCAAACTTCCAGCAGGGTGACCTATAAGCAGTAGGGATATCCCAGGTGCAGAGGTCCTCCTTGAGGACCAAGGGGATCAAGCCCCACACCAGGCACCCTGGTCTCTGATACGGGGAAGGGAGGATGAACCTCATAATGATGTGGGAAACAAAGGCAAAAGAAATGCAGCTTAAATTAAAATTGTCTTATAGCTTGCAGCTCACTGATAGATATCTGAAACGTGCAAAACGTGACCTTCCTCAAGAAGATCCTGGCCGCCTTAGAGACTTAATGTTTATTTTATTTTATTTATTTTATAATTAACATATCGCATTATTTGTGTCAGGGGTACAGGTCTGTGATACCATCAGCCTTACACAACACCCACCATAACACATACCTTCCCCCATGTCCATTCCCCAGCCACCCCTTCTCGCCACCCTCCTCCCCTCCAGCAACCCTCAGGTTTTGTTTTCTAAGAGTCTCACGGTTTGTCTCCCTCTCTGGTTTAGTCTTGTTTCATTTTTTCCTCTCTTCCCCTATGATCCTCTGCCTTGTTTCTTAAATTCTGCGTATCAGTGAGATCATGCTTAAAAGTAACCTTATCTTGGCAGCAGCAGGCTTTCAAGGTCCTGAAAGCTGAAAGCCTTGCTTCCGGATTGCTTGGAGACTTGTGGTATCCCGAACGCCCGTGAATTAAAAAGTATGCAATCCGTCACTGCTCAGGATCCCAGTTTAGCTCTTTCCGTCCACAGGTCCTGTCCGCGAATAGGGAAGGGATGGAGGTATAGGCTGAGGAAATAGGAGACCTCTGACCTCCCTGACTAGGCTTCACAGCTGTTGCTGGCAAGTGGAGACGCTGAGACAGGGCAGAACGAGAGATAAGGGAGCACGCCAAGACGGCGCAAGAATCTCAAGGCCACAAGCTTCCCGGTCAGTCCTTAAGAAAAGACCGCCACTGACAGCCCTCAGTCGGCAACCCATTCGGGACCCCTCTCGCTCTAGAGAGCTTTTTCTTTCCTGTCTGCTCTCACCTTCGCTTAGTAAATTTTCACTTCACTTTACCCTTGTGTGTCCACGAGATTTTCTTCCACTCCGTGAGACGGGAGCCCTGTAGTCCCGCAACACTAACATCTGGCTTTGAAAATCAGCAGGACTTAACTCCAGGAGCTTTGAAAATTGGTGGGGCTTAATTTCGGGAGAGCCAGAATATAGGATACAGGATACAGGATATAAAAATGGAGACTCTTAAGGGGGCGGCACACCATGTCACTCCGAGACCCAGCACAGGAGCAGCGGTTTGAAAAGCACCGGGGTTATCTACGAAGGAGATTCATGGACTAATTTTAGCATGTCTGTGAATTGCTATTGTTAATTGATATATATAGTCATATAGATATATAGATAGATATCAATCACATCTTCTTTATCCATATATATCCACATATATATATTTCTCCCATATATATGTGTATATATATTTGTCCTGTCCTATTTTCTTTATCCATGTATATCCATATATATATATATCCCATATATATACATATCTCCCATATATATATACCTATATCTCCTATATATATATATATATCCTGTTTTATTTATAAATATAAGCAAAAAAATACTCCCAGAATGGTTTAACACTAGATATCTCTCAATGTTGTTTATCATATTAATGGACTACTATGGAAAATTCATATGACTATGTTAACAGATACAAAATTACTTAAGTTCAACAATCTATATATGATAAAATGACAGAAAACAGAAATATTTAAACACTTTCTGAACTCAATAATATGCTTAATAGCCAAACACTACAGCAAATATTGTATTTAGTGAAATTTAAAACAGTCTTTAATTGCAGAAAAGCAAGACAAAGGTAACTGGTGTTATTTAACATTAAAAAAGTTATAAAGATTAGAAAGAAAGAAGCAAAAACGTCATTGAGTGCACAAGAGATAATTATCTAAATGGAAAACTTTTAGATAAACAGAAAAACTATTAAGTGATGAGGAGTTTACCAAAGTTTCCAAATACAAGTTAACCTAAAAAATCCAGAGCTGTTCCTAAGTAGCTAATAACCAGCTAGGAAATTTCGCTAAAAAATTAAAATATCATTCATCATAGTGAGCAAATTAAAAGTACCAAAGAATTAATTTAGCAAACACAAAACCTATAGAGAGAAAATTTTAAAACTTTCCTAAAAGGCATTCAGAAAGACCTGAATAAATAGATAGCATATTTATGGGTGAACTAAATTATATTGTACAGATCACAATGCTCTCTAAATTAAATTAATCTGTCAATTCAATGTAAGACTAACCAAAATTCCAGCTATATTTTTTAAATGAAATAAACGTATTTCATGATGTGCCTGTGTGTGTATGTATCCCTGAATGGATACATCTTTAAAAAACACAAAAAGGGATCTCTCCCTACCACATTTTAACATAACATAAGATCATAATAAAAAACTACACACAATCATGAAGAAACAAAAAAATTAAACCATGCAACAAAACTCTCTACTTGAGAGAGCTAAGAACAGAACTCATCAATAAGGAAAAGGACAGATTGTATATAACTGATGTTGGGAAACTTGGCTCATTATATGATGGAAGTTAACAATATATGTCATTCCTACATTATGCACAAAGGTTAAAATACTTAAATATGAAATAGAAAAATACGAAGCTAATAAATGCCATTATATTTCTGTGAACTTACACAAATGATGACTTCTTAACTAGGTCCCTAAACTCAAACTGTTAGGTGAAAAATTCATGTATTTAACAACATCAAAGCTTAAAGATTTCTGTTCTTTCAATGATATAACTGAGAAATTTAGTAGAGTGATACCAAATAAGGAGAAGTAATCACTGCCTAGTACATAAAAAATCTAGAATATTCTGCAAATACAGACAACCAACCAGAAATTACATGAAGATATAGATAAGAACCTCACAGAAAGGGAAACCTGAATGGGAAAGAAGTACACAAAGACATGCTCATATTTATTAACATTCAGGAAAAAAAAAACCCAAAAACAAAATCAAAGCAGTCATTCAACTGGTGGTGTTGGTTGGAAGGGTCCTGAATTAGGGGACGAATAGAAATATTGTTCTTCAATTATCATATGCTCTCCCTGATATGAGGAATTTGAGAGGCAAAGTGGTGGGTTTGGGGGGTAGGGAAGGGAAAAAATGAAACAAGATGGGATTGGAAGGGAGACAAACCATAAGAGACTCTTAATTTCACCAAACAAACTGAGGGTTGCCGGGGGTTGGAGGGGTAGGGAGAGGGTGGTTGGGTTATGGACATTGGGGAGGGTATGTGCCATGGTGAGTGCTGGGAAGTGTGTAAGCCTGACAATTCACAGACTTGTACCCCTAGGGCTAATAATACATTGTATGTTAATTTTTTTAAAAAGGAAAAAAAAAAGAAAGATATATTGTCCTTAATATTAATACAATTTCACATGAACCCACTAGTTCATGAAACAGGATTATATAAACAAATCTGTTTCCATTTATTTCTAAAATGATAATTACTTCTACCAAATGGATGATTTAATATGGAAAGTTAAGTCTTAAATTTGAATTATGCACAATGACAGCAAAAGTCACATACCTACCAATTACCTGTGTACAGGAAAAACGTGGTTGATTAAAGAATCCACATCAGGCTGTCTCAGCTGGGGTGTGGTTTCAAGAGCATTCTCTGACCTATAGGTAGGATGACATTGACAAATCCGTAAGATGAAGACAGCCCAAACACTCCCCCTAATGGCAATAGATTGCAAGAGTATTCTATGAATAAAAATTGGGAGATTCAGATCTCTTTAGAGATTGATCAAAATATGTTTTCAGTGTTTAATTCAGCATAAAAATACTCCATTAACAGAATTTGAAGGTTATTTCTACCCTATAATAGTAAGAGTCATAACTTATGATTTGTCCTGTTGACGAACATACCCAATACCCACTACACTCCCAAATGTGTACCTCTCATCTGCTCTGTAAATTCCAGGTTCGTATATAATTGACATATTCTCTTGGATGTCAAATAAGCATTTAAAAATTAACATGTTCAAAATATAACTCTTGATCCTCCCTAAAAATTTGTTCTCCCTCTAATTATTCCCCATTTATAAAAGGTTTCTTCAATCTTTGTCGAAATGTTTAGAATTATCAAGATAATTTCTCCCTTTTCCCCTTTGCCCACATCTACCCAGGTGCAAATCTTGTCATCCTAAACCTCTCCCTAATTCCTCAGTTCCAAGGGCCATCACCCTAGTCCAGACCACCGTTGATTCCCAAGTTGACTATGGCAATCACCTCTTTAAAAACCTTCTTTCATTCATTCTGGAGCTCTAAGAGACTTTGTCCACGTTCCAGTGACAGAGATCTTTTTATAGTGTCAATCAGATCCTTCTACCCCCTTGTTTTAAATACTTCAATAGTTTGGTATTGTAAGTAGCAAAAATCCCAAATGCCTTTCAAGGCCTAAGGGCCCCAGCTGTTCTAAACCCCATCTCTATTTCTAAATCATTGCTCTATGCACACTTAACCTCATTTTGTCCTGGGACACACCAAGCTCATTCCCACCTTGGTACCTACAATAACTCCTCCTTTTTTGTCTGGAATACTCTTCTATGAGAATGTCACTCACAACTTTTTTCTTATCCAGGTCCCAATTTTAACGTCAACTCCTCAGAGCAACCACTCAGTATAAACTAGTCCCATAGTCTCTTTCAATTACATCATTCTGCCTTATTTTCTAAATAGTGTATATCACTAGCCGGTGTTCCCTTGCTTCCTTTTAACTTTTCATGGACTACCTCTCCCTATTGAGACATATGCTTCTAAAATTTTTTGTTTTATTTGTGTCTCTATTGCCCTCACTGAGAATAATGCATAGCAGTTCAGGCACTCAAGAAGTAACCTTTGAATAAATAAATAGATACTTTATTACATTAGTCCTATAAAGTAAGACTACTTTCATCTTTCATCTTACTGTGGCTTTGTGAGATAGATTTATCTCATGCTTCCAATCTCAGCCTTCTTCACCACTCAGTGGATCCCCTCCCACCAGCTGTCTGAAGTTCATATGCTCTCTCCTTCAAAATCTGTTCTAAAGGAAGAATCTTAGGCTCAATTCACCAGAAATGACTAACAGTCTACTTTTATAACTTTTATATCATTTGAACAAGAATAAACTCTTGACTGCCGGAATTACTAAGTAAATAGAAAAGAGTTTTGCATCATCATTCTTTCCATGATAACTTGCCAAAGCCCTTGAAATGTTCTTTCTTCATATTTAAAACTAGCCCCTATTTTACCTATCTTCCCTGACATAGGTAGAATGCAACTTACTTTTTCTTTCTCCAAACAAGATAGATAACAATCAAGAAAATACATAATGGAAGTATGGGTAGACCAACTATACGCAACCAAGTATAAGGAGAATGAGAAGTACCTGAAAGACACAAACCAGAAACATGTTCTTTGTGACTATACTTTCCATACATTATACTGCCATTTTGGCAATTTAAATCTGCCAATGATCTTTTGATTTGCCATTGTTTTGTTGACATTCAAATTGATACTATGAGATTATTGGTCATATTCAATTTTATAAAAGAATATGCTAATGTGTATTCAAATTGAAGAGAGACAATATTTAACACCATTTGATGACACTCAAGAATAAGCAAAAAAGACAAAACCACCCAAATATTCAACAAAACAAAATGTTTAAGAAAAATATAATGTAGTCACATTGAAATAGTATTCAATTACTAAAATGGAACTTTCAAAGAATCTGCAAAGGCCTCAGAAAATAAATTTTTAATGATAATAATTAGTATTTAAGATTAATGTGTTAAGTGATGTGATAAGCATCTTATAAGGGTGATTTACATCAACTAAGTGAGTACGGTTATTAGGTATAGATGGGGAAACAAAGGCTCTGAGACGTTAAGGAAATTGTCCAAAGATAGATAGTGTTTAAGTGGCAAAATTGGGAAGCAATTCTGTTCTGTCTGATTCTAGAGCCTGCAGTCTTATGAAAAAAAATTATGAAATTTTAAATACCAAGACTTCATGATAGCTATTTTGACCATGGTGTTCCTAAATTGTATTCCAAGCCACTTCTTTCTATGTAGCCTTCTGAATATAATTTAAATTTTTTATTTTAACTAAGTTTAACCAAAGGTCAACATGATTATCATGATTCTTAAAATATTAGAATATCTAAGAATTCTTAGCTAATTCTTAGATGTAAAAATGAACGTATACACTATGTGACGGACCTCAAGGAAATTTGTACTTACATTAAATGGCATGAATTATTGTACATTTTGTATTCATAGGTCTGCTTCTGGTATATTTGGGGGTCCTTTTTCTGATTGAGATCATTTTTCTGTTCATTGTTACCTCTTATTTGTATTTCATTTGCTGCTTTCAATTTTTCATTACCATTGAAGAGAAATTCTTGCTACTAATTACTTCTTCCCTGATACTATTAGGAAAATCCATGTGAGAAATTTTGTGTGATTTATTTTTGACTATTCAGACATCACTTTGTTTCGGTTTTTAGTTTTAACTATTTTTTTTATACTTAGCTCATTCAAAATGGGTGAAGGAGGCTGAATGGGCCTAGAATATGAACAAAGCCCTGAAGTAAGCAATAATAAATCACGGGAATAAAGTCTCTATAGAAGAACTCAATAGAATCAGGAGTTTATATCCCTAAAATTTGTTACAAAACTAAGCAAGGAGGAATTCTCTTCTAAATTGATGTTACTCCTTTACAGACAATTGAAGCTCAGTGAGAAGTGAAATTAATGTAATAATCCAGCTAATAGATTGATGGGAGGTACATGTGGTATTCAATGGACATATTCCAGTCTCGTGATTTGGGGAAACTTTCAGGAAAAAAGGAGCTGATTAAACTCAGTTTCAAGAAATACACATAACAAAATATTTACCTCTACTCCTTCCTAAGATTTCCTTAAAATTATAGTAACAAAAATAAAGTGTTTAAAAGAAAAACAACAAACAGAAGAGTGATCTTCATTGGCAAGACATTTCAACAAATTTACAAAAGATGTAAAGTGGATAGAGGAATGGCTTATGAAGGTGTAGGATGAGAGAAGCTACAGGCTCGTGTATGCAAAAAGCAGTTTACATCTGGCAGAGACAGCCCTGCAGAACCTGGAGAGCGTTTGTACTCAGATGGCAAAAGAAGGAGGGGTGGATCACAGAATGAAACTTAGAGTCGAAAGTACCCATTTATGTATCTGAAATCAGAATTCTGGAGAGGCAGGTGTGCTTAATGTGTAGCCAAAAAAAAAAAAGAAAAAGAAAGAAGAAAGAAAAGAAAAGAGAGAGAGAGAGACAGAGAGAAGAAGAAGAAGGGGCAGTTAAGTAATTTAATGAATATACCGGAAATAAATACAGTACAGGGTCAGAGGCCCAGAGTACAGCCCTCCACATTCTGGCTTCTGGAGTCTTCCGGCTAACTGTAGAAAGCAGCAGCCTGCTTTCTGCAAACAAAAGTCGTTCTTTACAAGATACAATTAGCCAAATAAAGATTCTGTAATCCTCCAGTCAGGGCTCACCAGACTTTGAATAAAACCTGTAATCAAAGTGAGAAAGACTGAGTAAAAGAAACGTAAAATTAAAATGATGGGGAGCACCTGACTGGCTCACTCAGTAGAGCATGTAGACACTTAATCTCAGGATTGTGAGTTCAAGTCCCACATTAGGCATAGATCCTACTTCAAATTTAAATAAATAAATAAATAAATAAATAAGGTAGTGGGTCAGGGGGAGAGTGGAAGAGATAATTTAAAAAACAGAAGATATTGCAATACTTCTAAATTATTATTCCCAGATAGATTTGACAAGATATTATTTTCATACAGCAGGAAAAATTGGATATGAAAAAATAAATCAATTATAAAATCAATCTTAAGTTGTAAAAGCAATTCAAAAATATAAACCTGATTGTCAAAGGAAGGGAAAATTGAATTAAAGATAATTTTTTAAAAATCTCCCTGATACTATGAAGAAAAGAAAAAGAGACATATTTTTAAAAGAAGAAAATAAAGTTCAATTGAAATGTCTTCATGTCCACTTAATTGAGGTTTATAAAAAGAGAATAAGTTAAGTGAATAGGTGGAAAATTCTCAAAGAAATAAGAAAATATTCAGGGTTGAAGGATTTGAGTCTCCAAATTGTGTGAGCTGATTAAATGCCAATAACATTAAAGTATTAAAAATAAGATAAAATACCCTAAAAATAGCACTAGGATGTTTCAGAACTCTAGATAAAGAGAAGATACTGTATTATCAGAGAGAAGATACAGTAATATTTACTATTATGATTATCTGATTGACATTTGACTTCCCAGCAGTAACAATGGGTGATCAAAGATAATGGAGGAGTACTCTATAAGATCTGAGGGCAGAAAGATGGTTATACTAAACTTATGTAACAAGCAACCTATCAATCACATGAAACAGTAGTCATTTTTTTGTGCTTTATTTAGGTTAGTCCACAGGTTGTTTAATTTACAGACTAATGAGATATCCTAGGTTTAAATGAGGTTATGGTTAACCCATCTGGATTACGTACTAAGCTACTTATTCCAATATTCCCATAGCTGGTTATGCAGAAAACTGTTAAACTTCCAAAAGATATGATGTCTCCTTCATTCATTCAAACTTTATGATTCAGTGTCATTGATGACTAGTGATGCTTTTTGGTTCTTGGATGATTATAACAAATTATGGAGAAATCCTCACCATTTTCCTGAGTCTACACATTTTCCAAAAGTGATGAAAAACATTAACGCACAGACTCAAGAAGCTTAAGAAAATACAAGCAAGATAAAAACAAAGAATGTGACACCAAAACACTAACAATAAAACTAACCTAAAATAAATACAAGGAAAAAGTCTGAAAAGCAGCCAGGGTGAAGAAGAGATACATCCCTTTCAAAGGACAACCCATAAAACTGACATATACCTTTTCAAAGGAAATAATGAAAGTCAGAAGCCAGTAAAATACCATTGTCAAAGTGATGAAAAAAATAACTATCAAAACTGAAATTTAAAAATCCTATAAAAATGTACCTCAAAAGTTAAACATTTTATGACCAAAAATATTAAAAGAATTGGCCATCTATTCATCTTCACTAAGGAAAAAACTAGAGAGAATTCTTTAGGCAGAAGATAAATAAAGCTTTGAACATAGACAAAGAAATAAACAACAATAGAAAGGATAAATCTAAAAGAATATTACTATGAATAACAGGAAAAAAACAATAATATATTTTGGCATTTAAATATATATAAAGAATTAAAATGAATAAGACATATACCTGAAACTAATATAACATTGTGTGTCAACTATATTCAAACAAACAAAAATTTAAATAAATGAATAAGTTAAATGAAATGCACAAGATGACAACACCAAGAGTGGAAATTCGTATAAGCTTATTGTATTACCTGAAAAATAGTAAAAATAATAAATTACATTAGGCTCTAATAAGTTAAGAGATGTAAGCTGCAGTCTCCAAGTGAACCACTTAAACTACAAGGAACATATAGTTAACAAATTGATGGAGGAAGTAAATGAAACAAAAATAAATAACCCAAAAAAATTCAGGAAGAGAGAGAAAGGGACATGAAACAGGTCAAATAATAGAAAACAATAGTAAGATGGTATATGAAAATTCCAATATACCAGTATTTACACTAAATATATAGAGAAAAAATGCTTCAGTGTCAAAAGATTAGGTGAAATATAAAAACAATTATTTAAATTCTATAGGAAATTATACAAATGCAGAAACATAAATATATTTAAATTGTTACTTAAATTTTTAAGGAAAACCATACTTTGTTTAAATATGGCTTTGAAACAAAGGGTACAATTGACAGAGCTTGGCTGGAAGATAGACAAGGAAAAATTGGCAGCTAAGAGACTTCCTATGGTGGATGACACAAAAGTAAATTTTACCACACTGTTGAAGGTTGTAAAGGGATTAACCAAAAGAACTATATTGGGAAGAAAAGAACTATATTGGGAGGAGGAAAAGTTGAAGGGGGTATAAGTGAACCTGGTCTTCACTGACTGTGGCAGAAATTCAATGGAAAGCAGTTAGATCAATTAAAAGCAGGTAGATCAATTAAAAATTTGCCATTTAAGAACAGTGACCCTTGGAGGCAGAACTGGGGTAGAGAAAGTTTTCATTACTTCATTCATTTAAGCATGCACATGTATCACAATGACTTAACATTTCTAAAAATAGATAATTACAAATGCACTTCTGGTATGAATTTTTAAAACACTTCCCCTTGTTGATTATTACTTCTACTTACATTCCTGTTTGACTGACAAAGGAACAATCTTCTCTTCATTCCTTAGAGGATGATCCATGCGCACAGTCAGATATTGGAGACCTAGGGACCTCACAGTCTCCAAGGAGATGTTGCACATTTTAGTGATAGTCACTGTGCCATTTGGATTCTGAGCAAGGTATTCCTCAGGTGGATTAATCAAGACTTGTGATGGGAAAAGAGATATTTGAGGAACAGGTTTTCCCACAGCTGAGTAAATAAATCTAAGAAAATCTTCAGAGTCAAGATTGGACTGGAGTTCAGTTTTTAATCCAGATAGAGCTGAGTCAAAAAAGGAGACAGAAAATTAAATATAAAAAAATGTTAAAGGTAGAGTTCCCCAAATATTTATATGATGACAAAGTGTTGAAACATGTCCCTTTCAGACACCTCTCCTCATATTTTGCAAAACCTCACAATTCCATCTCTTGTACCTACCATCCTCCAATTGAAGAGAAATGCTTCATATCTCCACTTTCATTCAACCTTTAAATTACCTTAAACAAACCTCCAATACTTTAAATTTACAGCAAAATAATGAGGAGACACTCTGATACTATCACTATTCTTTCAACGTTTTGTTAATTCTTATTGCCTGTCTTCTTTCCTCTTCCATTTTTTCCACTCTTTTTCTTTTCCTCTCTTTCCCAGTGAAAATTCTTTTTTTTTAAAGGATTATTTATTTTTTATATTTTGACACAGAGAGAGAGATCACAAATAGGCAGAGAGTCAGGCAGAGAGAGAGAAGCAGGCTCCCTGCTGAGCAGAGAGCCCCATGCGATGCGGGGCTTGATCCCAGGACCCTGAGATCATGACCTGCGCAGAAGGTAGAGGCTTTAACCCACTGAGCCACCCAGGCACCCCCCCAGTGAAAATTCTGATGCCATCCATGAACTTTATCTACCAGATTAAAATCAGTGCAGTGTAAAAAGTTAGATGCGAGGTCAGAAGACCTAAATGTTATGCCTGGTCCTGTGCTGTGTGAAAATGGGAAAATCATGTAACTATTATTGGTTTCCATTTTTTTTTCTTCTGTATAACAAAAGCATGGGTGGCCTCTATTATAATCTTTCCTTCTCTAACATTCTTTCTCTGGACCTTAACCTTGAAAGACCACATCCTCAAAATTTTGACTCTACAAAACATTTACATACCTATAATGGTAAGGCAGATTTGTCCCCCATGGCTGCCATGTGGGAACACATTAAATAGACATTTGTAGCAAGCTTCATCTTCAAATGTTACTTCACGGATAGTTATGAACGAGGAATTGGGTTCGATGACCTCACAGTGTAGTCGATCTCTGTATGGTGGAAGAATCTTTTCTCCATATACAGTGCTATATGTGCCAATATTTTGTGGCAAAGAACCTTGAATCTTCTGCCAGGTAATTTGCACAATATCTGCTGGAGTTGTTAAATTGCAGAAGATGGTCACATTTTCTCCAAATACAGCTGTTTCATTTTTTTTGTATTTTATTCTGTGTGGGGAACCTGAAAATAAAACTCAGTATGAATTAGGAGAAATGTTCTTTCATACTACTTTGGACTTACCCCTATCATAGCACTTATCTCTCTGTTTTATAATTATCTTTTTATATGTGTCTCTTTCCCACTAGAAAATTAACTTTCTTATCTTCTTCACCACTGATAAGTGGTTTCTAAAAGTGTCTCTGGCATATACTACCTAATCAATAAATATTTATTGAGTACAAAAATTGAAACATAAATTGACCAACACAAGTAATGGTAATTTTGATGCATTTCTGGAGGTTGAATATGAATTAGCTTGAGGGTAATAAACTCCTCAGGACTCCAATCTTAGAGAGGACCTAAAATTATCAGTTTCGCCAGCATGAACCCCTCCAGGTTCTTACAGTGAAGAGCCAAGAAAAATCACCTTATATCTTTGGCAAAGGAAGGGGGAAGTAACCACATTGAAATAAGCCCAGGCCATTTTCTATTTAAAGGAAAAATCCCTACTCTCCAGGGAAAAGACTTTACAGGATTCTTATCTTACACAGGTAGAAGGACAAGGACCGTACTCTGGTTCCCTTTAGTTTTCCTATCTTACCTAAGGTGGGGAAGGAGGAGGGAAAAAATAAGAAAACTTGTGATGGCCACAGCCAAGGATCAGAGGCCCAACAAAAGAGCAAAATTTGAACATAAGATTTTAAAATACTTCCCTCCCAACTCTTCATCCTCATGTCAATAGAGATCTAATATAGTGACAATAGATTAGAGCTGATATGGTTGCAAGTCTCAAACTTTTATTAACAAGGAGATCTTAGAAAAATTCAAACTCAGCAGAAGAGACAGAAACAAAAAAAAAAGTACATGAATTTGAAACCCTTAATGCTTAGACTTATTTAAAGAGTAAACACAACACAACTCTTTGCCAGATTAACATAAAATCCATGCTAAAGCTCTACTTACTTTGGTTCTTTTTTTTTTTTTTTAAAGATTTTATTTATTTATTTGTCAGAGAGAGAGAAAGAGAGACAGTGCATAAGCAGGCCAAGTGGCAGGCAGATGCATAGTGAGAATCAGGCTCCCTGCTGAGCAAGGAGCCAGATGTGGGACTCGATTCCAGGATCTTGGGATCATGACCTGAACCAAAGGCAGTGGCTTAACCGACTGAGCCATCCAGGCATCCCCTTACCTTGGACTTTATTATCTGATATATCATGTCTGGATTTCAACAAAATAATTATGTAAGTCATGCTAAAAGCCATAAATAAAAACAATCTGAAGAGACAAAACAAGTGTCCAAGCCAGATTCAAATATATTACAGATTTTGAAATTATCAAATGGAATTAAAATCAGCTAAGTATAGACTCTCATGGAAAAGCTGACACATGCAAGAATGCATGGATAATGTAAACATAAATATTGACACTTTAAAAAGAATTAAAAAGAAAATGCTAAAGATATTACAAGAAAATAAAACTATAGACCAATATCTCTTATGAACATAAATACAAAAGTCCTAAACAAAATATTAGCAAATTGAATCCAATAAAGTATTAAAAAAAATATGCTCCATGGTCAAGTGAAATTCATCCCAGGTATGCAAAGCTAGTTCAACATTTGAAAATCAAGTAATGTAATTTATTTAAACCACAGACTAAAACAGAACATATTTAATGATCATATCAATAGATTCAGAAAAAGCATTTGATAAAATCCATCACCAATGCATAATAAAACTTAGTAAACTAGGAAAAGATGGGAACTTCTTTTACTTGACGAAGAATATCTATACAAACTTACACCTAGCAAAACTCGAAACTTCCCCACTAAAGAATAGGAATAAGGCAAGGATGTCCCTTCTTACTACTCCTTTCCAGTATCATACTTTAAACCTCTTCCTAATGCAAGAAGGCAAGAAAAGGAAATAAAATGTATGTAAATAGAAAAGGAAGGCATAAAACTGTCTTTGTTCACAGATGATATCATCAACTATGTAGAAAATCAGAAAGAATCAAGAAAAGAAACTCCTAGAACTAATAAGCAATTATAGGGGGCACCTGGGTGGCTCAGTGGGTTAAAGCCTCTGCCTTCGGCTCAGGTCATGATCCCAGGGTCCTGGGATTGAGCACTGAATCAGGATCTCTGCTCAGCAGGGAGCCTGCTTCCTCCTCTCTCTGCCTGCCTCTCTGCCTACCTGTGATCTCTGTCAAATAAATAAATAAATAAAATCTTTAAAAAAAAAAGTAATTTTAGCAAAGCTGTAATATTACAAGGTGGTTATACAAAAGTCAGTCACTTTCCTGTATATCAACAATGAACAAGTGGAATTTAAAATTAAAAACACAATACCATTTACATAATAAGCAACCCCAAATGAATTACTTAGGTATAAATCTAATAATGAATACAAGGTCTATATAAGGGAAATTATAAAACTGTAATGAACAAATCAAGGAAGAATTAACTAAATGAGGAACATTCCATGTTCATGGATAGGAAGACCCAATGTTAAAGTTTGTATAGAGAAGTAAGACCCAGAATAATTAACATAACATGAAAGAAGAAGAACAGAGTTGAAGAACTGATACTACTTAACTTCAAAATTTATTCTAAAACTACAGTAATCAATACAATGCAGAATTGGCAAAAGGACAGATAAAGAGATCAATGGAACAGAATAGAGCCCAGATATGGATGCACATACACAATGTTAACTGATCTTTGACAACAGTGCAAAGAAATTCAATGGAGAAAGGATAGTCTTTTTGACAAAGGATGATGCTGGAACAATTGAGTATCTGATTATTTTCCTAGAGCTGCCATAATAAATTACCACAAACTTCATGGCTTAAACAATTTATTTTCTCACAGATCTAGAGGTCAGAAGTCCTAAATCAAGGTGTTTTGGACTCTTTAACCCAACCCAGGGTGATTTCATCCTGAGATCCTTAACTTAATTTTATGTGGAAAGACCAAATTTCTAAATAAGATCACATTCTGAGATTTCGGATAGATAACTGGAGCGGGGGAGGCAGGAAAGCACACTATTCAATCTACTACAATATCCATATGTTAAAAAAAAATTAATACAGATCCCTAACTAACAAAAATTAATTGAACATGGATTATATACCTAAATTAACAATGCAAAAGCTCAAAACTTAGAAGAAAATGTAAGACAAAATTTAAGTGATGTTGGGTTTGGTAATGTGTTATTAGATATAATACCAGAAGTATGATCAATGAATGAAAAAAAATTGCTAAGTTGGACTTTATTATAATTAAAGGCTTTTGCTTTGTGAAAGACAACATAAGGAGAATATAAAGACAAGCCACAGACTGCAAGGAAGTGTTTGTAAAACATATATGTGATAAAGGACTTCGTCATAGGCCATTCAGGCTGCGATAACATGGACTGGGTAGTTTATAAACAACAGAAATTTTTTCTCACAGTTCTGGAGGCTGGACATCCAAGATCAGGGTGCCAGCATGGTTGGGTAAGGGCTCTTTTCTGGATCATAGAACTCTTATTGTGTCATTATATGGTATTAAGGAACTAGGAAATACTGTGGATTTTTTTTTTTTTTTTTTTTTGGTAATCTAATCCCACTCATGAAGGTTCTGCCCTCCTGACCCACTCACTTCCCAAAGGCTCCACCTACTTATACCGTAAACTTAGAGGGTAAAAATTTCAGCATATGAATCTTGAGGGGACATAAACATTCAGGCCATAGCAGACTTGTATACAAAATATACATTAAAAAAAGAGAGAAGAAGAAGAAAGAAATCAAGCAACCCAATTAAAAAATAGGAAAAAATCTAAATGAATGCCTCACCAAAGAAGATGTATAAATGGCAAATAAGCACATGAAAAGACACATGAAATCTCTTTTTTGTTTGAAAATTGCAAATTCAAACAATAATGAAATTTCACTGTACATGTATTAGACTGGGAAGGGGAAAAATGCTAAATATTGGTGAGGATGTGGAGTGGCAGGAACTCTCATTCATTTCCAATTCTAATGCAAAATGGCACAGCTACTTGGCAAGACAGTTTGGCAGTTTCTTACAAAACTAAACATACTCTTACCATGAGATCCAGCAAATGTACTCTTAGGTATTTACCCAACTGATTTGAAAACTTATATTCACATAAAAACCTACTTGAACATGTTTATAGCCTCCTATTCATAATCACCAAAAATATAAAGCAACAAGATGACTTCAATAGGTGAATGAGTAAACTATGGTACATCTATACAATAGAATATTATTCAGCCATGAAAAGAAATGAGCTATCAAACCACACACACACACACACACACACACACACATACATGCACATCATGGATAAACCTTAATTGCATCTTGTTAAGTGAATGAAAATAAACTAAGAAGCCTACACACTGTGTGATTCCAAGAGCATGTCATCTTGGAAAAGATAAAACTATAGAGACAGTGAAACGATCAGTGGTGACCAGCGGTTTGGAGTAGGGAGAAAAGTTGAACAGGTGAGACACAGGGGATTTTTAGGACAATGAAACTATTCTGTATGATACTATAATGGTTGATATATGATGTTATGCTCTTGTCAAAACATATAGAGACTTATAGCACATAAAGTGAACCTTAATGTATTCAATTAAAAAATTATTTAGGAGACTGGGGATGTCAAGGAGTGCAGACTGAAACCTGAAAATCTAACTGTATTATAAATGTATCTTATATGGATATGAGTTAATAGTACGTACACTTGATACAATGTAATTAAAATGGCCTTTTACCTCTGTGTTCTTCCTCCCCCAAATCCATAACGGGAAGTCTAGTCATGAGAAAAAGATCAGACACATTCTGATAGAGGGTAATTCTACAAAATACTTCACCATGCCCCTGAAAACAGTCAAGGTCATCAAAAACCAGGAAATTCTGAGGTAACTGTCATAGTTAAGAGGACCCTAAGGAGTCATGATGAATAAATGTAATGTGGTATTGGGTGGGATCCTTAAACAAAAAGTTAAAAGTCAAGGAATACAAATAAACTATGGACTTTAGTTATGAAAAATATATCAAATTTAATTTATTAACTATAACAAATATACTATACTAATGTAAAACATTAATAATAGGGAAAACTGGGTAAGAGATATAGGGGAACACTGTACTATTTTCTCAGCTTTTCTGTAAGCCTGAAACAGTTTTAAAAAATAAAATTTTTTAAAGAAATCAATTCTATTTCTATATATCTTCAATAAGCAAATGGGAAAAAATTAAAAATGCCATTTACAATAGCCTCCCTATCTAGGTAAAAAGAAAGAAATACATAGGGAAAAATCCATTGAATGATATATAAGACCTCTTTACTGAAATCTAAAAAATAAGTCTGGGAAAAAAAATAAAGTAGACTTACATAAGTGGAAAGATATATCATATCATAGTTAAGAAAAAAAATAAAGATGTCAATTCTTTTCAATCTGATTTTTAGATTCCATGCAAATCTAATAAAATTTCAAGCAGGTTTTTGGTTTTTTTTAAATTCTGGATTTGACAAGCAGATTCTAAAAAAGCCAAGGCAATAAACTGGAGACTTATTATCCAGATATAAAGCTAAAGTGATACAATGTCATAATTATTCGAAGATGAGGAAATAGATGAAATACAATTAAATAGAGTCAGAAATGGTCCCACAAATTTATGGTCATCTGATATATATGACAAATGGAACAGACAGTGCATGGGTGTGGGGAAAATGATTATCTTTCTAATAAACGATGATGTGTGAATTAGATATCAATGTGGAAAAAATTATATATTGACTCCCATCTAAGACTAGAGAAAAAATTCCATTTCAAATGCTTCAAATAGAATACCACCTCAAAAATAAAGTATTATAGAACATCTACTTGGGTGGAGTAGCCAACGATTCCTTAAGAAGGGCACACATCAACAGTTATTTGATATGTTATTCCTTTTTTAGGAATATGACATGATAAAAAAAATCAGAAGTGAAAGATTGGTCTACTTTAATATTTAATAATTGCAGTCTATCAAATGATAATAATGATAAAAATGATTAATTTTCATAAGTAAAAAGAGAACACATAGAGTAAGAGAAGATGTTTGTGATGCGTATATATGACTAAGGACTTGGGTTCTACAAATCAATAAGATGAGGACAGACAACTCAATAGAAAGTTGAGCAAGGTATATGAATTGCACATCGTAAAAGAGAATGCCTAATTGACCAATAAACATATTTAAGATGCTCAACTTCTTTAGTCATCAAACATATACAAGTTAAAATCCAGACTACACACACACCAGAATGACTAACATCAAAGACAACAATACCAAATTTGGTGAAGATACATAGAAAACACAATTCATACACACTTTGATGGGAGTGTAAACTGAAAAACCCTTTAGCCTTATAGTCGATGGTACTGTAACAACATTGTTACTTGTACTGGTACTGGTGACAGATGGTAGCTACACTTGTGATGAGCATCATATAACACATAGAATGACTGAATCACCATGTTCTACACATGAAACTAATGTAGGATTGTGTATCAACTATACTTCAATAAAAAAAAACCTGAACATAGGCATATCCTATGATCAGAAAAATCTACTCCTAGATATATATCTAATAGAAATGCATATATATGTTCTTCAAAACATATGTACAAAATGTTCATAGAAATACTATTTGTAATAGTCAAAACCAAAAAATTATCCAAAATCAAATAACAGAATTGATAAATAAATTATGGTATTTATACAATGGAATATTATACAATAATGAAATTTAATAAACTACTTTCATCTATTTTCCAATTTTACATCTACTTTCAACAATATGGATAAAACTCACCAATATGTTGTTGAGCCAAAGAGACTAAATACAAGTGAGTAAATATAAATGATTACCTTTACAACAGAAAAAAATGAATCTATAGGGCAAAAAATTTGAATAGTAGCATTCTTAGGAAATGAAAGAAACGGGGCACGAATAAGAGTTTAGGATGCTATTGACATTTTGTTCCTGATCTATAATAGATATGTTGGTATAATCATGAAAATTAATCAGACTGCATACTTATGTTTGTACACTTTCCTATGTATCTGTCTTACTTAAATGCAAAGGTTAAAAAAAAAAAGCATATACCTCATCTACTTCATATTGTGAACACTTACCTCATATTGTGTTCTGTTTTTCATCACTTCCCTTGGTTATTACATTCAAATTATAAACAAAAATTTTTTTCAAATATTTTTCAAAAATTCATTATGTACACAGCATTGGAGAATATTCAAATACATAGAGCATGCTTGTTGTACAAATAGTATTTCATTAGCGAACAAAAGACCTTTGATGATGTCTTAACCTCTGCTAATTTCAAGAAGTATGGTTTTAAAGCAATCGTTTACTTTTCTAAGCCTCAGGTTTTTCATCTGCAAAATGGCCTTAGTGATACCTGACTTACAGGGTATTGTGAGCATTGAAAAGAATGTGTAGATATAATGACAGTTGTAAATCACCAAGACATTTCAGTGATCATGGGTGTGTAGACCCTGCATCCAAAGAAAGACCCACTAGAGGTTTCCCTTGCTATCTGAAAATAGCGTGTTCCTGTGATACCTTTCAAAAACTCAAAATGTTTCAAGTGAAGAATATTCCCTGCTTTCTGAAAGTTGCAGTTACATCATTTTGCTTTTACAAAGGAGCTACATTAGTACAGGAGGGCCTTTTTGTAAAAGTGAAAGTCCTCCTCAATTTTTTTTTTTTGGTTAGCAACAACAGGTAGTAATGGAGGTCATTGATAAAAGCAAAATGAACCTTCAGAAAGTGGGGTATACCTGTAATATCTAATGAAAGTCTAAATGGTAACAAATAAGCTATCACTATTTCTGTAACAATTTCTAAAATTGTGCTTGCCACATCTCTTTATCATTATTTGTCCACATGCTCATCTCCCCCACTAGATGCTGAGTTACCTGATGTCAGAACCAGCCTTCTCCATTGTGTATTTTAAATGCTCAAGGAAGTTAAGGAGAAGTAAAATTCAGGCATACTCGTTTCCTCTTCCTGTCATGCTTCTTTTGTTCTCAGCATGTGTCACTCCCATTCAACTTTTATGATTAAATTATCTAATTGAATTCAATGCTACTTCTCCCAGGAAAAACTCCTTCACTAGAAGCAATCATGATTTATTTTCTCAACTAAATTCCTACAAAACATTAGTGACTGCCCTTACCATGAACCCAACAGGTTTAGATGGGATTGAATTACATATCTTAATTCAAATAATTTTAAATGACTAGAAAATATCAGGACTTGAATATTTATTACATCTGTAATGTTGCAGGAGTACCTTAGTTTGTAATGATAAGCAAACCCACAAAGGAAACAATGACCAGATTTAACAACATAAAATTGATAAACCTCTTGGGGACCAAAACAAGTCAAATTCAAACTTGATGCAAATGGACTGCAAGAAATACTGCAAAATTAATGAACTCACTAATTAGGTACCTAGCTAGTTAACTAGCTAACTGACTTGCAAAAAGGCCCATTTCCTTCCAGCAGGTTTGTGGCCGTTCTAATGTGAGCTACTTGGGCTCACTGCAGAAACAATGCTTATTACCTTTCTTTCATTCTCTGTTTACCAAGTCACTGTGTCAAATATGCTCAACTTATAGTTTTTGCTAGTTACCAACAACCTGAATAACTACATGATTAACATGCAGACTCAAATATAATGCTCTGCTCCTGTAACTTTACAAAAGTGGAAAGACCACCCTGGTATTTATTTGCCATTGATTTCTGGCCACAATGCATTTGCAAGATAAAGTGAAGAGTTACCTGATCCTTGTACCCAGATGGGAAGCATGAGGAGATGGAGGATGAAATGGAGTGGAAAGCCCATGAAATTTATAAAATCTTCAGTAACACATGGAGTACTTTATTCTCTAGCTGGACTTTAGTTCTGAAATGGCGGTTACCTTTTCAATTTCTCACTGAACTCTGTTACTAATTAACCATTTACGCAAAATAGAAAAACCAATAAGCTCTTTGATCTTGTAGCATTTGGGGACTTCCTTGTCTGCATAGCCTCCAATTTGCTGGAATCTATGCATGCGATTTTCTTCAACATTATGTGCTTGTTGCTCTGTAGCTGTCGCAGATTCATACACAGGTTCTGAAAACTTACCTCCCAACTTGCAAGAAAATTTAATTAGCCCTTCTTTTGACAGTGTTATGAACTCTTCCCAGTCCTTCATGTCCTGTTATGTATGTACATAATAACATGCAAACTAGTTTATCCACAATGAGTGAGATCAAGTGAAAAGACTGCTCTCCCCAGAAGCATGCTGTGTTTCTAAAAATCATTGCTTTTGGCATCTAAATCCCCATGATCATCCCCTCAAACTGAAATAGGAAATTAAAAATGTAAGTTTTCTTTAAAATCATTAGTTTCAAATTAAATAGTATTTATATATTAAAATTTTAAAAAGAACAGGCACAGATTACTTTCATCTTTCTATAAGCTCCTCCCCGGCATGGTACTTTAAATAGAAGGAAAGTACTCTTTGCCTAGTGCTTTTGTTTGTGTTTTTCTCTTTTAAAGTCCAACAGTCACTTACTTGCCTATTGGCATTTTACTTACACAAGCCCATACAAGATTCCCCAGAACGGCTTCCTCTTCCTGGGATTGTGGGAAAGCGGTGTTCATTCACTCTCAGTTCATAGCACACTTTAACAATGAACATTTGAAAGTAAGGATTTTTTCCCTCCTGCACTTCTGTTATTACTGGTTTCATTCAGTTCAATGTATTTTTAATTTCCTTTGAGACTTCCTAAAAAAAAAAAAAAAAAAAAGGATTGATTTATTTATTTGAGCAGGGAGGGGCGGTGGGAGAGGGAAAGAAATCCTCAAGCAGACTCCCCACTGAGCATGGAGCCAGACAGGAGGCTGCATCCCAGGACCATGAGATCATGAACTGAGCCAAAATCAAGAGTTAGAGGCTTAGCCGACTGAGCCACCCTAGCCCGCCCAGGTCTTCCTTTTGATTCATGGATAATAAAGGGTTTTATCTTTTAATGTTTTCCGTGTTTGGGTTTTTTTGTTCTTTTTCTTTTTTAAAAATTGTATTTATTTATTTGACAGAGAGAGTGCACAAGAGAGCACAAGGAGAGGAAGCAGCAGGTGAGGAAGAGGGAGAAGCAGACTCCCTGCTGAGCAGGGAGCCTGATGTGGGGCTGGATCCCAGGACCCTGGGATCATGATCTGAGCCAAAGGCAGCCACCCAGCCAACTGAGCCACCCAGGCGCCCCTCTATTATTTTTCTATTACTGCTTTTTGTTTGATTCCATGTGGTCAGGAAATATACTCTCTCCTGCTGAGGTTTGTTTATGGTCCAGGATATGGTTGATCTCGTTATATATTCCACAGGTGCTTGAAAAAAACCCATGCACTTTGCTCTTGTAAGGTGGCATGTTCTATAAATATTCATTAATCTTGTTGGTTGATGGCGTTGTTGAATTCTTCTATTGTACTTCCTGATTTTCTGTCTAGTTGTTCCATCAATTTTTGAGAGAGAGGAGGTTGAAGTCTCTAACTATAATTGTGGATTTGTCTATTTCTCCTTTCAGTTCTATCTAAAGACACATTTCGGATTATTACATCTTCTTAGTATATTGACCACCATTTTACCTTTATGTGCTTTCCCTTTCTGTCCCTGGTGAGTTTTGTTTGTTTGTTTGTTTAAAGATTTTATTTATTTATTTGACAGAGAGAGATCACAAGTAGGCAGAGAGGCAGGCAGAGAGAGAGGGGGAAGCAGGCTCCCCACTGAGCAGAGAGCCCGATGCAGGGCTCAATCCAGGACCCTGAGATCATGACCTAAGCAGAAGGCAGAGACTTAACCCATTGAGCCACCGTTTTTTGTTGTTGTTGTTGTTGTTGTTAAACATATTAAATATAGCCGATCCTGCTTTCTCTTAACTACTTTGCATGTTATATCTTTTTCCATAATTTTATTCCAACCTCTCTATTTCTTATGTTTCTATAATTGAAGTGAGTCTTCTTGGAGGGCAGCATATAGATTAGTCATATTTTTGTTTGTTTTTTATCTCTTCTACCAATCTCAATCCTTTAATTGGTGCCTACAGATCATTTACATTTAATGTAATTTATCTATATTCTTTTTTCTTTAAAGATTTTATTTATTTATTTGACAGAGAGAGAGAGATCACAAGTAGGCAGAGAGGCAGGCAGAGAGAAAGGAAAGCAGGCTCCCTGCTAAGCAGAAAGCCCGATGTGGACTCCCTTCCCTTCACCTTTGAGAGTCTTCTCATGTTTGTTTTATATATAATGTCCAGGGCTCTTGCTGTACTTACTACGAGGGATAGGAAAAAGTATAGACACTTCATCTTCCAGAAATAGAAGTCTCACATAATTCAATTTTTAAAAACAGGTAACACACTTAAATAGACACTTCATAAACAATTCAAGTAGTCAATATATACATGAAAAGATAAGTGCTCAACATTCGTTAGTTAGATGAAAATTAAATATATAAATACAATAATGCCGAACACCCAACAGAATAACTAACATTTTTTTCTAAAGATTTTATTTATTTATTTGACAGAGATCACAAGTAGGCAGAGAGGCAGGCAGAGAGAGAGAGGGGGAAGCAGGCTCCTTGATGAGCAGAGAGCCTGATGCCGGGCTCAATCCTGGGACCCTGAGATCATGACCTGAGCTGAAGGCAGAGGCTTAACCCACTGAGCCACCCAGGTGCCCTAACATTTTTTAAAAGATTGTCAATGTCAAGTTTTGGCAAGATTCATGAGAGTTTAAATTGGCATAATCATTTTAGCAGTATCTACTATGGTTGCATTTTGCATGCCCTTTGACTCACTGATTAGCTCCTAGATATATACACCCAAGAGAAATGGATTAATATGCCCATCAAAAGAAATGTGCAAAAAAGGGGCACCCTGGGGACTTAGTCAGTTAAGCATCTGCCTCTGGCTCAAGGTCCTGGGATCAAGCCCCACGTGGGGCTTTCTGTTCAGCAGGGAGTCTGCTCCTCTCTCTGCCAGCCACTCCTCCTGCTTGTGCTCTCTCTCTCTCTGTCAAAATAAAATAAATAAAATCTTTAAAAAAAAAAGAAAGGAATATACAAAAATGTAAAAGAAGCCTTATTCGTGGTGGCCAAAACTAAAAACAATTCAAATGGTATCAACTCTAGAAAGGATAAGTAAATTATAGTAGTCTTCATAGAATTAGATGCTACACAGCAATAAAAAAAGAAAGAATAAAACTATGTCATGGATGAATCTCACAAAATTATAATGAGTAAAAGAAGTCAAGGACAAAAGAACATATATTATTTGGTACCATTTATAAGAAATGTTAAGACTAGGCAAAATATTCAAGGGTAATAGAAATCCAAATAAGGTAATTCTGGGAGAGGGACACTGAATGGAAGGAGGTACAGGAAATATTCTGCTTTTTTGAAAATACTCTGTATTTTTCTATGGGCTGTATTTTCACAGGTTGATATATATGAAAATTAATTGAGTTGGAAACCTAATACATTTATGTGTACATGTGTGTACATGTTTCTGCTAAAACTTAACAAAAAAATGTTTAAAGATTTTCTTCCATTTCACTTTATAATACATTTTAATGGCCATGCACTGAACATCCTTATAATCCACAATCATTGACCTTTTGAGATCTTTTTTTTTTTTTTTTTAAACCACACCTTCCTCAGCTCCCTGGTCTTTCTACCTTAATTTCCATTGTATTTACTATTTACAATTCAACTTCCTAAAGAAGACAGTCTCTTACTTGTCTGTCAAGGCCCATACTGCTCCAGTGCTCACTACATATCACAGTATTTCACAAAACTCTTTTTAGGTAAGCTGAGTTTATCTATCAAAATCTGCTAAGACATTCCTCATCTATGCCAATCTGTAATTCTCCGAAAAAGTTCATTGTTTCCTTGCATGAATAATTGTTGGTTTGCAAATTCAGGAGCTTCCCATGTGAACCCTGAAACTGGCCCCTGTGTTTGAAGAGCAAGGAAAGATTGAGGAAAGAGGCCGCCACTGCAGAGTGATAAGTGACAAGTTTAATAAGCAAGGGAACTTACTTACAAGGCTTGTTTTAGGCAGCAGCAAGATGGGTAGATCTCTGCACCCACCCACTAGAGTCCTAAAAATTTATATAGACGCCTTACCTGAGTTCTGTTACACATACTGTTCAACTAGTCTCAGCATACATTGCTTTCTTAAGGCTCTGCTCTTGAAAATGGGTCACCTCATGGGAACAGTGGGCAGAATATATACTCCAAGGACAGGGGAGGGAGTGAGAAGACTGGGTCCAGCTTAAGGGTCAACCAGTGGCCACATCCTCTCAATTACCTACTCCATCAATGACCAGCTTTTGGTCACAACTGCTTTTATTATGCACACTGACCGAGGAGTGTATGGGGGGTTGGAGTACAGAGGCCAGACTTTGCTTTCACTCCAGGTCTCCAGGCAGAATTCCTGAGGCATACAGATTACAACAGTCCTCCAGCTCCCTCAAAGACTTCCTTTAATGTTTTATCACTATTGTTTTACTCTTGTTAGTGCTACTTCCCTCTGATAACCGTAACCATGACCCCTCCCCAAGATATATATCTTTCAAACATATAGTGCACTGACGTACATTTGAAGTGTCTCATAACTAATGTTTTACTATATGAAAATAAAAGCAACCTTATCTCAACAATAGCTAGTTCTCCAAGGTCTTGGAGACCTTGCTTTTAACATGCACAAATTCCTTAGACTTATACTCTCCCTAACCCCCACTAACTAAAAAGTATACAGTCACATCTTGCAATTCAGTGCAGCTCTTTCTGCCCATGGGTCCTGTCACCCAACTATAATAAAAGCACCATTTTTTGCACAAAAAAGTTTCAAAAATTCTTTCTTGACAGTTCACTGGTAGCCCCCATCACATACTATACTATTGATAACTGGCTTCATCATTATCTCTGTATTCTTGAAGGCTCCCATGTATACAGAAATAACACAGATAAGGTGATTTTTATTTTGCCTGAGACCCACATTTCTTCACTAAACTCAACCATTCAACCAGTTCCCGCCTGTATTATTAGGCTCAAATCCTGTTTCCTTTAGAGAAACTTCATTCACCACCTCAGTCAAAAGTGATCATGACCTTGCTTCTACTGAATGACTGTAGTACACTGGCTATGCCACTCTTGCGGCATTTACTATGCACTGAAATAATTCCGAAGGGACGTGGTTGAACATGTTTTTTTAAAAAATTCATTAATAATTAAAAGTAAATAGGTTTTAATATTATCGAGGAAGAAGAATTCTCTCTGCCCTTCGAGGACCTTCTAGCCAGACTGAGAATCAGATTGACATGAGACAGATCAGCAAAGAAAATCAAACTTAATTTCCTAGTATCGGGAATCCTTGAAGATGTGGATATTCCAAAGACAGTCAGGCAAAATGAGGTATAAATGTCATCCTGAACTAGGGAGAAAGGGGTAAGGATGTGGGACTTCAAAGGGGAGGAAAGCAATTCCCAGGAACATGAAAAAGAGTAAATCTTTTTTTTTTTTTTAAAGATTTTATTTATTTATTTGACAGAGAGAGATCACAAGTAGGCAGCGAGGCAGGCAGAGGGGGAGGGGGAAGCAGGCTCCCAGCTGAGCAGAGGGCCCGATATGGAGCTCTATCCCAGGACCCTGGGATCATGACCTGAGCGGAAGGCAGAGGCTTTAACCCACTGAGCCACCCAGGCGCCCTGAAAAAAAGTAAATCTTAGATAAACAAATGTATGCTGGGCCATTTAGAAAAAATGGGACATAGAGGACTTGGATCAAACAGACCTTGGCAGGTTCCTCCCTTTCTACCACACTTAGGTCCTATTATGATGTTAAATATGGTGATTGCTCTTTACTTGGAGGGCTTCTAAATTTTTATATGCCTTTGAGGGAGAGGTAAAGAGCTTTTCCTGAATTACCTGAGTTTTTATCCCCCCCCCTTTTTTTTAAAGATTTTACTTATTTATTTGAGATAAACCAAGAGGGAGAGAGAGAGAGCAAGAGCAGGGGAGATAGGCAGAGGGGGAGGGAGATGTGGACTCCTCACTGAGCAGGGAGCCCCAGGACACAGATGACCCTGGGATCATGACCTGAGTCAAAGGCAGATGCTTAATCAACTGAGCCACCTCAGTGCCCCTTGATTGCTTTTTAACTCAAAATATCTCCATGCCAAAGTGACCCATTTGGGGATGACCTGACTTTGGTCCCTACAATATTATTAAACTTCTTCACTATAGAAGGTGGACTTCACTCAAAAATGACAGAAGGAATCAAAGATTAAAAAGCATCAATAGGTTTTAATATAAAAATTTTAAATTTAATAATGGTGAGTTTTTAAAGAACATAATTAAAATTTAAAAAGGCAAGTAAGAGATAAGAGGAAATCACTCACAGTAGATATTATAGAAAAAGATCATGACTAATTTTTTCATTTTCTGCTGAATTCCACCCAAATAAATCAGAGAAAAAAAGGGGGGAAATAGAGTTCCTCTTCCCTGTTGTTATTGGAGTGGAATTAAGTGGGCCTGGAGAAAGAGATGAAACACAAAGAATGGAAAATAAATATTTTAAAAATCTTTAAAATAAATGTTTATATGTTTCTCATGAGAGTATAGATATAGTGATTACTTCATCTGCTAATCTAATCCTAGCTCGAATAGAAGATAACTTGCATGTCTCTCAGAAACAATCTTGATTTTCATGTCCTTAAAACATTATGTGCACTTTATCACTTTTGAAAGCCTTTCTTGGTTTCCTTGACTGACCATCCTCCAAATGGATTTACACTGCTAACTTTGTGAAAATAATTTTCTTTGGCAAAGTCTATTGCTTAATGGCCACTACAAGACCATTTACGAAGTCTGTAAAAGGTTCTCTGCAGGCCAGGTGGATAATTTAGTCAGCCATTCTCCAGCATTTACTTCTATCTTCGATGGATTTGCCTTTCACTTCCCCACTCTAGCACCTCTCGTCTCTGCACAAACCTTTTTGTAGGCATCAAAATAACTTCACAAAGACTTTGTGTGAGTAAAATTATAAAGAGGTATCACATATACCAAATAAGTATCTAGATTTCAAAATCATTACAAAATGTCTTCTAAAATACTTTATGATGAGACTAGAAATATAAAAATTGACTTTACGGTAATATCACTATGTAATCTCAATTAAAATGTCCTTTATAAGATATATTTAGAAAAAAGAAATGAGCGTCTCATTATTCCTAGCAACTTCTCCACATAAATGTTCCAGAAGTGAAAGTCCACCTAGCCTGTTTATTCTTCTTCATGTCCCAAATAGCCATTCTCTCTTTTTTTTCTAATCCAGCAACCTGCCTCCTCATATTTCAAAATCTCTACCTCCCTGTCTTACTCAGGAAACCCACTTGTAGAATTCTAGGAAAATAGTGTCCATCAGCTCTTTGCCAGAAATCCATTGTTCCAAAACTTTAAATTAACATAGCAATAAAATTCTTGGGGTTCCATTCCACCCTTATTTATCTATTTATTATTTTTTTAAAATAAACATGGTCTTAAGACGTCCAAGGTTGCCTTGGTAGTAAAAGGGCAGTGGTGCTGAGCAGCATCTTCTGGTGTATTTCATCAGCCAATCAAGTCAGGAGTTATGAACCTGAAGCCAATGGGTGCAGACCAGGGGCGGGGCTTGGAGCAAGTAACTGCCAGAGAGGTTGCAGTTGACTGTGGCTGTTCTGGGGTGTACAGAAGAGCTAGACTCCACTTCTCACTACCCCAGGATACTCTTACTGAGACTCTGGACGGTGAGCCCTCCCGCAGTTTTCCCTTCAGGAAGTTGCCCTTCCCCTCTGGTACTTTGTTCCCTCAGCCTTTCCTTGGGGAGGAGCAAATGCTCCCACAGTATTCCAGCTACCCATTCAGCCAGCCATTCCCTCCAAGAGTTTCCACCTTTCCTGTGGCAGCCAAAACAAGGCAAACGAGCCTCTCATTTGGACTTTCTGCCCCTTAACCGCTGCCCCTCCTCCATAACTCTTCCTATATCATCCCTTCCAAACTATCTGGTTTATAGGTTTGTTCCCTTTGCCTTGCTGAGGCACGGAGAGGAAAGCACGCTGATGTCCTGGTCAGTCTCCTCAGGTGCATGGAGCTGAGCTGAGAAGGACGAAGGGCTCCTTGGGAGTGAAGAGGCCTTAGGAGGGCTGCAGACTGTCCATGTCAGTCAGAGTTGTGAGTAAGGGCTGCTGTGTGGTGTGGCAGGACCCCGGTGGTGGGTCTGTCATAAACCTTTAGGCCAGAGTTTGCCCCTTGTGAAGATTACTGGGATGCCACTGTGCCCTCCTCAGGATGCTTTTGTCTGCGAATTCCTGAAAAATGTGGTGATTAGAAGGAAAAAATGACCTCCCATTTTCAGGGACAGGGAATTAGTCTTACTTCCACTTTTCCACGACAGAGAGAATTTCTTAAGGCTGACTGACTATTGAGAGGCAAGGCTACATGCCCTTTCTGAGAGAGCAGTCATTAATTTACTTCATGCATAGTGGAAATGGAGGCATTATCAAATTTACTGAAAAATTAACGTAGGAAACCTATATGGTAATTTCAAGACAAATGAATACTTTTCTCTTAATGAGACACAGACTCAGAAACCTCTCCAAAGTTGTCAAAAGTCCGCTGAACCTTGAGAAGAGTTTCAATTACATGGAAAATCTGTTTAGTCTCACTGCTATTTCTTTATCCATACCTTTTAAAATATTAAACTAGAGTAATATTAGCATTTACATGCTAACTTAAAATGAGATCATTTCGTTGGGTGAGAGGTTTGCCAGGATAATTTGGCGTAGAGGTTGGAAAAACCAGACTGAGTGTTTGCCATGTATTTACAGCCAGATAGTGAAATTCTTTTGAACTTGATCATCTGTATCCCTGAATTTCAAGGATAATTAAGACAGAGTATTTTATTCTTTTCTGAAAGGAGTTGATTAGGATTAATATGTAAACACTTTTTAAAGTTTTCATTTAAACAATTTTAGAAATGAGGAAAATGCTTATAGGAATATGTCTCCCTACTTTTAGTTTGGAAAATAAACTCCTGAACTGTGGTAAATTCTGCAAGCATGTAAGAATGTGTAACTATGTTGCAGAAAATACTTTTCCTTTTTTGGTCAAGCCTCTTTGCTCCAGGATGTTTAGTTTTGGAATAACAGTGGGCAAGTTAATAGGTGACATTGACATTATTTTCCTAAATAGTTTGGCGTTTAACTAAAAGCAAGTATCATCAAACTATCACAGTGTTGTTTCCTAAAGGCACGGACTTCTCTCAGGGCGGGGCTCCGGAATAATGGCTGCTCATTAGAATCACTGGGAAGCTTCTGAAGTTCCCAATACCCAGGTTAGACCTCAGACCCATTAGATTAACCTCTGGGAGTGCCATCCATACATCTGTACTTTTTTTTTTTAAGATCCTATTTTTAAGTAATTTCTACACCCAACATGAGGCTCAAATTTACAACCTGAGACCAGGAGTCCCATGCCCTACCGACAGAGTCAGCCAGGCAACCCCACCTCTGTATTTTTAAAACTCTAAGTTATTCCAGTGTGGCACGAAGGTTGAGGGGGGATAGCCAAACTTGCTCTGTTCCATCAGAGCTATATGGCTATCAAGATATCTGGGTCTATCTTCAGCTCTTGACATGTTAAAGTAAAATTAAGGAATTTAGAAATCGTTTGAGGAAAAACAAAAACCAGGCAAACACAAAAGAAGCCCCTGACATAAGGGAACTGGTCTAACACTCAAAGCTAGGTATCCCTCAGTGTCACGACCAGCTGGCCTGCTGCTCATACGTGGGCCATATTATTCTCCTGTTGGACGCAATCTCACAGAGCATCAACATCATGAGATCACTCTAAACCTTAAAAGTGGAACAGAAAGTCACCAGGCAACCCACAGATACCAAACAACCCTTCTCTTGGCTAAAATGAGTGACTTCTGCTTCTTTACCCGTGACAGCTTTATCCTTGTTCTAGTCTGCCCTCCCTATAGATAAGTTAAGATACCCAGCCACAGCATTATCCTTGCTTCCTGACAGCACCGATCTACAGAAAACCCTTATTTTTCTGTACCTTCTCCAGAATCACCCAGCCAGAGCCCAGATGCACAATAATTTCAACATCCTGTTACTGAGACACACCACAGTTCGCCAGGGAACTTACTGCAACAAAAGATGAACCCAACTTAAAACTTCAGATGTGTTTCCAGTGTTGTTTGAATCATGGAACACTACATCAAAAACTACTGATGGTGACTAACATAACACAATTAAAAAAAAAAGTTAAAGTTTTAAAAAATAAAACAAAATTGCTAAACATTGAAAAAGAAAGAAAGAAAGGATTTGAGACTAAAAATAGAGGAATTTTGCCTTTGAATTGGGTGAATCCCAGTGGTTGCTGACTTTGACTGCACATTAAAATTGCTGATGAAGCCCAGGCTGCAAGTCAGACTGATTGAACCAGAAATCTCTGGGGATAGTACCCAGGCATCATTATCATTATAACACCACAGGTGATGCCAAATAAATATAGTAAACACAGAGAGAGAAGTTTCACAGATAGGGACCTATACACATAGGAAGACTGAGGACAACAGCCGTGAAGGAAGCTGCCCAGAGTCTTTCACCCTGTAAGCTGCAACCCATCAGCCCTTTGCTTACGGGCAGTCTGACCGCAGCCGGCACTTTTACATTGGTGCTAATATGATACAACCTTTATAAATGGTGTTTACGAGGCTCTTTGATGCTACTGATAGAACACTGAGTGGAAAGCAGCATAAAGTATATTAGTGTAAAGATGAACCCAACAGTGTAAATAATACACACAAGAACCATGAGATGGCAGGACTGTGGCTGATTTTTTTTTCCCCCTGTTTTTGGCAATGTTTGTTTACATATTTATTTCAGAACTGTTCAGTAAACATGTATTCATTTAATTTTTTCTTTCCAAATATTATTTTTATAATTAGAAAAGGGTATATAATAATATAAAGTATTTAAAATTTAAAATTTAAAAAGACATTGAACTTTGAAATTTAAAAAGACATTTCTGGATTAGGAGAGGAAGTTTGGTAAGAATGAACTAATTTAGCATGGCAGCCAGATAAGATGCTAATAGAGGACACTAGAAAATATTAAGTCACCATTAGGAGATAGAATTGGAAGAATTCCCTGCATGAATTTTAAGACCCTGATATAAAACACTCCTTAGCATGGGAAGCAGATGAGATTTCAGACTGTAATTATCACTTATTTCCTCAAACCAAGACACATCCCAGGACACATCGTGGCTCTTGTGGTTCCTCTTCCATGAAGCAACAATAAGATAGAACATGTAACAACTCCCCTGTTTTAAATCCTTTTGGTTTCAACATTTTTCTTATGTTCTTGGTTACTATATAAATACACAAAAGTTAGAGAAAACCTGGCTTATCGCTCCTAAATGAGATAAAAGAATGCTGAGATGGAATATCACCATGGCCTGTTAACTCCTGTCTGGAGAGAGCAGCAAAAGAGATCAGAATATTCTGACCGTATCCATTTTCCCCCTTCGGAGCAGCTGCCAGACATGCTTCCAGAGGCTCAGATAAGCTGAGGGCAAACCCTTCAGGTGTCCATCCCCAGAACTAAGTAATCTACACTAGTCTGTGGTCCCAGTAACTGGTTAGGTGAAAACTCCTTTCACACCATTGGGTAGATGCACGGTGAATAACAGCAGAGGAGTGCTTGGCATTGTAAGTGAACGCAGGGTGACACTGGCTAGTCTCTATCACTTGGGGTTGTACCTTTTCTATCTCATTCAAATTGTAAGCATCATAGAAGGCAGAGGCTTCCCAAAATTTGGTGGACCCTAAGATATCACCAGAAATAATTAAGGAGAAATGTGAGCTTCTTTCTTCTTCTTCTTCTTCTTCTTCTTCTTCTTCTTATTCTTCTTCTTCTTCTTTTTTTAAAGAAATGCACTAGAAACCCAGAAAGAAGGAAAATTTTATAATCCTGTGATCCTGTGAGAGTTTTGCTGAGTCGTAAGAGTTGAATCCAAACGGTCCGTGAGAAACAACAGAATGGATTTGAATTCCAGTCTGTCTAATTTCACTTTTCTTACCAGAGGATCTAACACATGGCAGGAATTTTTCACAAGTACGTTTACGACTGCTTCTGAAGATCTCCCTGAAATCATTCTAATACTGTCCTTGGTCTGCACAGTTGGAGGTAGGTATAACTCTTTATTTGAGTTTATTCTATGGCTATATCTTGCAAATGTCACCCTATAGAACTGGGGAAAGTAGCAGTAATAGAAAATTAGAATTTTGTTCCTTATTCATACTTTTAACCCAAGATTATCAACCAAATGAATCCAATGATAATCCGCCATATGTAGAGTCTAATTCATATTATTTATCATGTTTTGGATTCAAAGTATTCACGCTTTTTACTTGGTAGGTCATGATTAGATTTAAATGATGGGAAAAATCAAAGCAGATGAGCCAAAAATTAAGAGTTGGGGTATTTTGATTGCTATCTGCGAGATCACAAACTATAGTTTCATTCATATATTAAAACTAGTTGTGTACTACTTTCTTCACTTGAGCAAAGAATTTTCAAAATGAGGGGGAGTCTTCTGAGTGGATCGGTTATCTTTTAACCACGTGGTAGGGTGTCCCATAGGTTTTGTTCAAATAATAAATTATGCCTCCTTCTATGAGAAGAATACTATAAAAATCAAAAGAAAACACTTTTTTTTCATTTTTTGATTAAAAATTATATTACAAAGAGGCAGAAAACATTAAACTGAAGGAAATGCTGTGATATTGCTTATTGTACTTTGATAACAATTCATTACAGGCTTTCTAATGTGTAGTAGGCAACCAGTAATGTAGGAAGCTAGCTTTTCTCATTGGGCAAATTCTTATAGCTGATTCCTCATTGTTTGTTTGGGAATCAACCAGGAGATTTCATTAAAGTTTAGTTATTTATTAACCTCTTATTGCAAGATTGCTAAAGAAACTAGTATCTGATATATAGCATGTACAAAAAATTGCTATAAATATTTTAGTAATAACCCAAGAACCAATGACTGCTAGCAATATTTACTAAAGATACTGAGGAAACGAGATACTTCATAGAAGAGGTAAATACAGAATCCAGCAGATTAAGAATTATACCAATTCAATGTGCTTAAGTATGAGAGAAGGTTTCAGTTACAGGAATTAAGTAAGTGAAAAGTGGAACAGTGTTTCATTGTCCTCAGTATTAAGAAAACATATCAAATTAAAGTTCCATAAATGTGATATTTCACTGCCTTTCAGTAAACATGTATTTTTTTGCAGCATTTTTGAATCTACACTTAAAAGACTTTCCAATTCCTCTCCCTGTGATATTATTTTTAATTGGATGCAGTTTTGAAATATTAAGTTTTACATCTGAGCAGGTGTGTATAGTAAATATGAGTATTTTGTACTATATCTCAAATTCATACAAATACAAATATGGCTTAAGGAAATTTGCAAAAATACTTGCCAATTCACTACTCTGCCAGTCTATGGAAGCTTGTGATATGGATGACGTCAGACCAGATGCATGAAAAAAGGAACCAAGGGTGACAGAGCTGAGATTCAGCTAAACGGAGTCAAACAGAGCCTCCATCTGTAAGGAGTTGGGCACCTCAGAGAATAAGTTCACATACACCTACTGAGAGTATGAGCAGCTAATGAGAGTTTAAGCAGAATTCAAAAACTTAGATGAGAATTGCCTCTTCTCTTTAAAGATTTTACTTATTCATTTGTCAGAGAGAGAGCGCAAGCAGGGGGAGCTGCATGCAGAGGGAGAAGCAGGCTCCCTGCTGAGCAAGGAGCCTTGATGTGGGACTAGATCCTAGGACCCTGGGATCATGGTTTGAGCCAAAGGCAAATGCTTAACCAACTGAGCTACTCAGGCATCCCAAGAATTGGTTAATAAGATAGAAGCCCAGAGACCCTGAGCGGCTGGTATAGGACTCTAGTTGCAAGAGAATTCTGACATTGAACCAATCTATTGCGTCAGTTAGGAACGCTTTACAGGGTTCCCATTAGAACAGAGGCTAAGTCTTTAAGTGTGTGTCTTACAAGATCTCAAGAAACAGAAGCTGAACCTCTTACCTGGAGTTGCCTACCTGAGAGGAAGCCAAACCACAGATGTAGTCAAGGCAGCTACGGTGTTATAAATAGTTGAGAACAGCTGGAGTCAGGTAGAGGAGAGAGACTCTCTTTACTGTAAGGGATGTAGAATGCATCATTGGCACATTAAATAGTTCTCTAGCCCCGGGTTGGCAACAAGTTTTTTCTAGAAAAGGCCATATAGTAAATATTTTAGGTTATCCAAGCCACGTGAGCTCTGTCACAATTACTCAACTCTGCCATTATCATTCAAAAGCGACCATAGGCAATATGTAAGTGAGAAGCATGGCTGTGTTCTAATAGGAATTTATTTTACAAAAACAAGCATTGAGTCAGATGTGGCCCTGGGCCATGGTTCTCCACGTACTCTAGTCAATCAGAGTGTGAATGAGAACATGTATGAAAACGATTGGCCTTCCCAAACAAATGTAACTAGTGATATTAATGAACATGATGAAAAACATGTATCTATATAAGAACCAAATTATTACTTCATTTGTCATCAATAGGTTTTGTAACCATACAATTTTGACTTACATGCAATTTTAAGTACTTCTATCAACTTTTCTATTTGTCAATAACTTTTTAAAAGAAGAGAACAGAGATTAAGAACTGTGCAGGGTCTAAGATTTTACTCTGTTTGCAAATAATAAGTTAGCCTGCCACAGTTTCATGATCCTGGCAAAAGACATGGGAGGCTTGGGCCCAAGAAAAGGACTTTATTGCTCATGGCAAGAGCAGAAGCTGGAGTATCAGCATCTTCTTGTTCCATGAGCCCCAGTACCCACAGGGAGAAAAAAAGAGAGCCTAGCGAAACCTGCATACATGATGGATTGCATTATAGGAGAAGAAACCTGAGTTTAGAGAACTTGAATATTCCGTGATGGGCAGTAAGCTCTCCTGACCTCTTGCCCTAGACGAAGACACTGTCCTTATTACACTGTACAGCATAATATGCCAGTTCTTTGCTCTCAAGGAGGGCACTTGGCTCTGTCTTCCAAAGCTCTTAGCCATACAAATACTTTTGAAAGTTAGTCCGGAAGAAAAACAATCAGTGCCTCCACTTGTAAGACGTGGAGAAACACAAGACGTGGAGAAACACAAGAGACTCTTGGAGACTCATCCCTCCCAAAGCAAAGATACCACCTAACACAGCAGGCAATCCGTGTTTCCTTAATGAACAGAATGTTGAGTGGATGCCCATAACAGGTTTACAAATATCAACTAAATAATTTGTGATAAACACCATTAATTAGTTATTTCATTAACGGCATTAACTTCCCAGTTTTTATTCCTGCTACTCTCCCACACACATCTTCTGTGTGAGCCATGGTCAATTATTTGTAGTTTCTGAAATTTAATATGATTGCTTGCTCCTTTGTGGATGGTTGTGCATGATAATCCATCCACCCGAAACCTCTCTTCCTCTTGTATGCCTGAAGATCTCCTTCATATTCTCTTGTACCCACTATCAATGTACTTTCTATACCCGTTGTTTAAAAAACAAAATAGGCATGGAGATAATGCGATGGAAAATTATGAAAATCTGGAGTGCCTGGGTGGCACAGTCAGTTAGGTGTCTGACTCTTGGTTTCGGTTCAGGTCATGATCTCAGGGTGGTAAGATCGAGCCCTGCATGGGGCTTAAGTCTTAAGACTCTCTCTCCCTCTCCCACTCCACTTTCCCTCTCTCTAAAATAATAAATACATTTTTTAAAAAAAGAAAGAAATGATGAAAAACAATACAGTCAAGATTTGAACACCTGTTCATTGTGATATATCTTTTTCTCTTTTGCTAGAGGTAGGAGTGCCTGGCATGTAATCTATGCTAATAGAAGGATGGATAAATGAGAAAATGAGACATTTTTTTTATATTATTAGGTCCAAATATATGCAGATGCCATACAATGGATGAGTCCAAAAATCTTTTTTGATCTATTTACCCCAATAATTATCTTTAATGTTGCCTTTGACATGGATGTTTACATACTGCAGAAGTTATTTTGGCAGGTAAGACATTCTCTTTTGCGATAATATCATTCACTCATGACCTATGTTCAGATTTTTAAAAATTTTGCCCTAAATTAGAAAATAAAGAAGACAAGGAAAAAATATAAGGTGTGGGAGAAGTAAATTCAGCTTTGTATTTTAGTGAGTAAACCATATCTTAGCAATTGTCCAGTGTTTTTGAAAGCTCAGGGGAAAAAAACCTATGGAGAAAAAAAGTTATTCTGAAAATCTGTCTGGCAGAGTGTAATGCCAGTTATAATTTTAACTCCGAGATGCTATTAGAGAGCTATTACAAAATATATTTGGTCCAGTTTTTTTATTGGTTTTCATAAAAGATGTGTTTTAAGTATCCACCTTCTGAAACTTTCATACTCACATGAACAAAAATGGAAAATACTCACAGAAACAGCCCTAACTCTAATTCACCAACTATTGTGATTTTTTTCTCATCATGCGATATTTGAACCCCATCAAGGAAAGGCCTTCGGAAAAAAATAACTCCAAATCTTAAGCAGGATATATATTTCTTTCAAAGTAATTAAAGTAGCTTTGTAAATATAAGGCCATTACCTAAACTACATTAGAAACAAAACTATTAAGGGGCGCCTGGGTGGCTCAGTGGGTTGGGCCGCTGCCTTCGGCTCAGGTCATGATCTCAGGGTCCTGGGATCGAGTCCCACATCGGGCTCTCTGCTCAGCGGGGAGCCTGCTTCCCTCTCTCCCTTTCTCTCTGCCTGCCTCTCTATCTACTCTGATCTCTCTCTGTCAAATAAATAAATAAAATCTTTAAAAAAAAAAAAAGAAACAAAACTATTAAAATAACTTACTTTATTTTGAGTCCAAGCAAATGGGAGTTCAGACAAATGACCAAAGGAAAAAAAGAAAGAAAGAAAGAAAGAAAGAAAGAAAGAAAGAAAGAAAGAAAGAGAAAGAGAGAGAGAGAGAGGAAGGAAGGAAGGAAGGGAGGGAGGGAAATTGAACAGAATAGAGATATCGGGCTGGTTTTGGGTGATCTCTGCTGAGCTGTCTCCTGCAACTCTGTACAACTCTTGGGTCAGCCGAGGTGGGATGAGCTGGATGGCCCCATGCATGGTAGTTACCATTAGAGTTGGCTGTAGGCAGTGGGGGTCACTACCAGGATCTAGAAGGTTATTCCAGATTTCTTGCCATGACGGTTGCAGAGTCTCAGACATCAACAGAAGAGAGCAAGCTCCAATTTGCCAATGCTTTTTAGGTTGTACCTTCATCGTGTTTGCTCCTTTTATCCAAAGCAAAGAATGGCATGACTAACCAAGTCAGTGCTGGAGATAACTTTCCAGTGGTGTGAATTCAGGGAACAGAATTACTGCAACCACTTACAAACAATATGCTTTGTGACTTATCAGGGTGTTGACAGCTATTTGGTGGGAGTACAAGGATTTGTGTCTCCTGACCCTCAGTCTTCTTATCTCAGAGCCTCATTTTAATTTTTCCTTTGAACAGGAGTTAGTTATACAACTCTCCAGATGATCAAAACCTTGCCATGAGAACCCACCCACCCCAGAGGTCAATCATGTAGGAGGCGTTGATTTTCTCACACCTTTCTAATGCTGTCACCAAGGTTCATCCACCAAAGACTCCCTCTCAGGAGGTCCCAGGCTCAACAGGGCCATATAAACAATCCATCATTATTCTGCCGCTTCTAAGATTCAGGAAGAGATGTATGATTAGATGACTTAACCAAATCACTTAGCACTAGCACCCCAGCCTCCTGAACTAGAGTCTATTCCCCAATTCATCATGCATGACTTCATACAAATGAAGAACAAAATAATCAGAAAGAAGATAGCTTTTAAGATTTTAGTTCTTCTGAATTCTTTTTTTTTTTTTTTTTACTATCTTTGGTTTTGCCTCTCCAGAGCCTACACAATGCCTCATTGCTAGCAGGTAGTGAATAAACATGTAATAAACAAAAGAATGAGAGCCTGTACTTTTTCATTAGAGAAAGGCATGACTTTCCTGATGTAGCAAAAACTGAGACAGGAACCTGGGGGTGTCGTTTGATTTTACTTCTCTGGAGAATTGTCTTAAATGGAATTGATTTGTACACTGTTGGTGGCTATGTTTGTTGGCAAACCTTTATGGAAGGCAGTTTGGCAATCTCTATGGAAAACCTTAAAATGATGCATGTCCTTAATATTACTAATTGAAATTCTGAAGAAATAATTAAGGATGTATGATAAAGTTTAGTCAAAGGCTCCTATAGGTACATACACATATATATATTTTGCTGTTTTTTATTTAATATTGGTAGTAAGAGCATTTCTGAATATCATTATGAAATATTTATAACTTTTCATTTTTATTTTTTATTTTATTTTTAAATTGAGATATAATGGACATACGACATTATATTACTTTCAGGCATACAATGTAATGATTCGGTAGTTGTATGTATTTTGAAATGACCATCAAAATAAGTCTAATTAACATCCATCACCGCATAATTACAAATTTTTAAATTTGTTGCTAAATTCTTAGCAACTTTTAAATATACAGTACAGTATTATTAACTGCAGTGACCATGCTATATATTGCATATCCATGATTTATTTAGAACTGGAAGTTTGTAACTTTTGACCCCCTTCACCTCTCTAGGTCCTGTCCCAATCCCTCATTGCCTAGTAGATGGTGAATAAACAGCTAATAATGTTTCACCCTTTTCACCAACTTCCTGCCCCTCCCCTACTTCTGGCAATTGCCAATCTATTCTCTGTGTCTATGAGCTCAGTTTATTTTTTTTTTTAAGATTCCACATATAACTGAGATCATACTGTATTTCCCTTTATCTATCTGACTTATTTCATGAAGCATAATGCCTTCAAGTTTCATCCATGTTGTCGCAGAAGACAAAAATTCCTTCTCTTTTATGGTTGGATAGTATTCTATTATATATATAATACATATTCTTTATCAACTCTATCTATCAATGGGCACTTAGGTTGCTTCCATGTCTTATTACTGTATATATTATTGTAAATAAAGTAAATGGTGTAAATTTACATTATTGTATTTAAATAATGCTGCAATGACCATGGGGATGCATTTCCGAATTCTTTTTTTGTGGTTTTTTTTTTTTTTTAATTGTGTTATGTTAGTCTTATAGGTAGCTCCAGGCACATCACATTTTCTAAGTCCCTTTGGGAATGAAATCTTGCTACATAGCTGCCACTGGGGTAGTAAGAGGAAGCAGAAGGCAACTGTAGGACGGCAGAAGACCAGGTTCCAATTGTAGAATAACAGGAATTTTCTTCCCATCTTTTCTAGAGTCCTCTGCCATTTCTCTACATTCCTTCCATTATCTTCTTTTCTTCTTCTTTTCCTCTTTTGTGACTTCTTTCAAACTTGTGTTCTTTCTTTCTTTACAAATAAGTTTGTATATATGCATGTGTATATATTGTATGTGTGCATACACCTTTACACATACATATCTATATTCAGTGGCCTTGCCAAGAAAATTAAAGTTTCCTTTTAATGACAGTATGATATTTCCTATAACTGGTGTGTTATAGGTCCTAAGAATCTGATTGCAATATTTGCCTCTTATTTCCAAGGTTGCAAGCAGGTGTTTATTAAATAAGGTTGATAATCTACTTTTTAAAATAGGATACAAAAGCGATCTGATTTTTCTATCTGTAAAATTTTTTTGTAGGTACTTTTAATTACAATTCCTGGCTTTGTGATGAATTATATATTAATTCTTTGGTATCTGGCATCTGTGGATAAATTACTTTTGAAAACCACACCATGGTTATTATTTTCAACTATCCTTGTGAGTTCAGATCCCATGCTGACGGCAGTTGCTATAAGAGACCTTGGTAGGTATATTTTTTCTTTTTCTACATTTAAAATATTATGTTCTGTGTTTAATGTATCTAGCTTTAAGATATTTTATTCAATGTAGATTTTCACTATGTGAAATAGGATTCTGGGACACTGGGGATTAAACATGGAGATTCAGGTTAGTGATCCTTAGAACAAAATGAAATGCCAGTAATGGATTTACTTAGCATATATATATATTTCATCCAATTGTGGGATAAAATGGGATTATTTGTAATCCTTGACTTTATACATCCTTCTATCTTGAGCCAACAGTTCCAGGAACAAACAATTTGCAGCACACTGTGGTGACATTTCTGTTGCCTAATACCCCTGTTCCTTTGACAATACTGTCATTAGAATAATGCCATTTGCTTTTTTTTTTAAAAAAAAAATTGCTTTTAGAGTCATCAACACCATTAGGACCAAAAAACTTGAAAAGTCAAAAACAATAAAATCACTAATCCTACAGTGTTTTCAGTGTGTACTATTTTAGAAGAAATAAATCTATATTTAAAAATAAATACCAAGTCAACATAACCCCCCCAAACACACACAAATCTAAGAACCTCATCCAAGAAAAACAATTACTGAATTTGTTTTCTTCCAGTCACTTTTTAGTAACAAGAATTACATTTGTTTTGAAATATAATTTATTTATTTATTTATTTATTTATTTAAGACTTTATTTATTTATTTGACAGAGAGAGAGATCACAAGTAGGCAGAGAGGCAGGTAGAGAGAGGGGGGGAAGCAGGCTCCCTGCTGAACAGAGAGCCCCATGCAGGGCTCGATCTATTTCACCCCTGAAACAGAATTTAACATGGCATGTGTGCATGTGCACACACAAACACATGCACACACACTTTTCATTTTATGACCAGTTACAGGGGAAAAAGCTACTGGAGGCAAGTAGAAATAAAATAGAGGAGACACACCAACGTCTATGAATAAAGGCGAGCCAACTCTTCAAAACAGAGATTAAGCTTGTTAAGTAAGACTCTGGAAAAAGGAAGTGTCGATATCTGTCACCCAACCCTGCCTCTATGGGGACTCTATCAGTGCCAGCCCCTTTTCTACTCAAAAGATTTGGTTGGGGTGCCTGGGTGGCTCAGTCCTTAAGCTTCTGTCTGGCTCACGTCATGATCTCAGGGTCCTGGGATTAAGCCCTGCATCGGGCTCCCTGCTCTGCGGGAAGCCTGCTTCTCCCTCTCCCACTAGCCCTCTCTCACTGTGTCTCTCTCTGTCAAATAAACAAACAAACCCTTAAAAAAAAAAAAAAAAAAGATTTGGTAAAGTTCTACGCTACCTGAGAGCATTACATTCTTAACTTTATAATCTTGTAATCTAGTTAGTATTCCACTGATTTCCTGGCCTGTCGTTGTTGAATTTAAATAATTTATTTGTGGGGCGCCTGGGTGGCTCAGTGGGTTAAGCCTCTGCCTTCGGCTCAGGTCATGATCTCAGGGTCCTGGGATCGGGCTCTCTGCTTGGCAGGGATCCTGCTTCCCCCCTCTCTCTCTGCCTGCCTCTCTGTCTACTTGTGATCTCTGTCTGTCAAATAAATAAATAAAATCTTTAAAAAAAAAATTTATTTGTAGGGGCACCTCAGGGGCACAGTCGGTTAAGCACCCAGCTCTTGGTTTTTACTCTGGTCCTGGTCTGGGTGTTGTGAGATTGAGCCCAGTGTCTGGCTCCACACTCAGCATAGAGTCATGATCTCTCTCTCTCTCTATCTCCCTCTGCCCTTCTCCCTGCCTCCACTGCACATGTTCCCTCTCTCTCTCTCGAATAAATAAATAAATAAATCTTTAAAAAAAAAAAAAAGTTATTTCTTTGGGTTAACTTGCAAAGTTATGCTCATACATTTTAGTCATCTTGCCACGACTTTTGGAATTTTGTATTTCTCTTCATTTTGCGTATTTAAAAAAATAAGAATGAACAATAAAATATTTTTCTCTTGGTAACATTTTTTTGCCTGCGTTTTCAAAGCAAGATTTTTATATTTGTTTTGTTTTACTTTCACACACACACCAAGTCTGCCAAGGCTTCTGAGTACATGAGTATATTCACGTTGTCTTTTGACAGTTGGTTGACTCCTCTTAGGCCCCCATGTCAGTTGTTCATTTTCGAATATTTACATCTGGTTGTAGTTCATTTTCCAAATTGGAAAAGTTCTACAACAGTACCAGTTAGGTTTTTCCCAGTAAGGAATAACTCTGAGTTTCAACAATTGAGTAAGAAAAAGCACAGTGGCTTAAAAACAGCAGTTATTATTTCTCATGAGCCTGCCAGTTATGAAGGTATGGCTGGGCTCTGCTGATCTTGGCTGGGCTTGCTAATGAACCTTCAGTCCGGGAGAGGGTCATCCGGGGGCTAAGTGATCTAGGATTGCCTCAACTGGGAAGATCCACCGTTCTTCTTTGTATCTCTCACAGTCTTCCAGTAGTGCAGCCAGCGAGCGTTGTCATGATGGTGGCAGAGATGCAAGAGATGGGAAGCAAAAATGTGTCTTATGCCTCTGTTTGCATCGTGTCTCATAACAAAACAGGCTGGATCTCTTAGGTGAGAGAGACTATAATTTCACAGCAAAGGGCATGGATGCATTCAGAGGTGAAGAACTGGACCATCAAGGCACTTGAGCTTCCACAGGAACAGAAAGCCTTGACTTCTCTTCTCTTACAAAAACATACTTACTGTGTGAGGTTGTGATCATAATGTGGTTGGATGATGTAAGAACATTTCCTTCCTCTGGACGTCTAAAGAATCATTAAGATGCTCAAAGTTATATTTTTGCCACTACAAGCATATTTAATAGAGGAAAATAATAATTGATAGGTATCTAAACTAGCTTCATAAATGGAGGGAAATTAGGATGGGAGTACCTCATATCCAGGTGCTCTCCATTTCATAGAGCTTGGTTTCTAAAATCTTCAAAAGGAATGTATAGGAAAGTCAGACAGTTTCTAATCATAGAGAGATTATCTTGACCATTTCCCTAATACTTTGCTTAGGTACCATGTTTTAAAATTTGGCTTATGAATTTCCTTTATCCCTCCATCATTGTTTTTTGCCTTAAATACATGATATTACATAAGTCACCAAATTTTTTTAAAAAATAGCGAATTTCATGTTTTAATCTGGGCTTTAAAACAAGGAATGACAGCTTTAGCTGATCATCTTTCTTACATAAACTGTGGTCAACCACAATTAGTTTGGTTCCTAATTACAAAGTCCAGACTTACAGTTGATACATAATTAAATTTACCTGAAGGGAGTTTTCAAGCATTACTAAAGTTTATTCAAGTACATGGGCAAAGTATGTGGTATAAATCTATAGCTTAGAAGCTTAGAATATAGTCCTACTTGATAATGAAATTTTATTCTTTAATATTGATGATTTTCCCACCTTAAGCAAAATATTTTCTTTTCCATAGGTCTTTCTAGAAGCCTCATCAATTTAATTAATGGAGAAAGCCTGATGACCGCTATAATGTCTCTGATTGTGTTTGCTAGTATTGAGGATATTAATGTAAGCCTGAAAACGAAGGTGAACCATTCTTTAAGTAAGGACTTATTTTTCTTCTAAATTTCTTAAAATCAGAAACCTATATTTTCTAAAAGCTGATGTGGGTTTTATAATATCTTATAATAAATCATGCTTGTACAAATATAATTGTATTAGTATAGTGATCTACCCTTTAAAAAGCACTACCACACCTCCCTGATTTAACATTCATTGTGGTTTTAGTTGAAGCTGGGTTGGGACTTTCATGAGGATGCTTATAGGGGCAACAGTCCACAGACCTAGGCTGAGACAGAATGCTTGACCAGAATGAGAAGTGTTTTGTAAGTGTTGAAAAGGAACTCAGAAAATAAGCCAGGTAATGCATCTGCCAGTGGTGAGAGGATACAGCGGTTGCCCTCCCCTTCACTAGAGCTATCTTCCCACAGGCAACATCAAAAGCTGTCAGCTCAGGGACCAAGTGGAGTTATTGGCCATCTTCAGAGCATGAGAGCCGTGCTTGTAAATAGAGAGATTACGAGATCTTCATGAGCTTGTTTGCCCATTCAGATAGCCCTGAACATAAGTATCTTTTATTGCTTTATCATATATCTGTGTGCGTATGTGTGTGTGTGTGTGTGTGTGTGTATATAATATATGATATATGCACACTATGATGAATGATTATAAAATATACAGATGTGTAATTAGCATTCAAGACAAGAAATATAATGTCACCAGGAGTCCCAGAAGCATTTTAAGTGCCCCTACCTGATTAAAACCCCATACCCTCTTCCTGTAACAGTGGTTCTCAAAGTATAGTCACTGTACTGGGGAGGGTGGTGAGAGAGTCTGTCTATAGGACCCTTTAAGGATGTTCATGAAGTTAATATTTTCAAAATAATATTAAGAGTTATTTACTTTTTTTTTTTTTTTACTGTGTTGCCATTTGCACTGATTTTAGGAAAGTAATGATTATAGACTTCTTGAGAAAATTGTTGACATATGTTATTCCACTCTCTGGATGTCTTTTGTGCTCTAAAGCCTTATGAAGCATTATCTCATTTCACCTTCCTATTCTCTTGAAAAAAGAGCATTTAGGAAGAACTTCCAGACCACATTCTAGTACAGCAAAGTGGTCTGTATGATGCCAAATAATAAGTTATATTGAAGTAAGAGCCTTCTACTATCCCCTATCCCCAGCAATTAAGCATATCTCAAATTACTTTTGTAACCACTCAAGAAGAGGAAGTTTTAGCTAGATGTAGTTGCTTTCCCTGTCCTTGGAGAGTACTTCATTGTTGGGCAGCCAGGAATCTTGTTTACCTCTATTCTGATCCATCTATGCCTCACATATTTATAATCAATGCCTAAAACTAAGAATTAAAGACTGTTCTTTCCCAAGAACACCATTCTGGGGATCATCACTCCTCTCATGTCTTCCTCAAGGGAGCTGGTCTAAATGGTGGAGAGTTACCCTACTTGGACATAAGGAGAACTCACCTTCAACCTTGCTCTGTATTCAATTAGTTTACCCAGGCCATGGCTGCTTGGAACATCTGTGGTGAACCTAGAACCCTAGTTTACCACAGGAAGGTACACCCTCTTTAAGTGCCTCTTATATTCCATCTGTGGTGTGTGAGGAAGTCAAACTACCACATACATTCAACCTCTTCCAAAATCCATATTATGTCTCTCAGAGGGCTTTCACCACAAAACTTCTTGAGGATGATGAAGGTGAGCAACAAAAAGATGTCTATATTCAGAAGCCTCTTAAAAACTCAGGACCACTCTCTCAGAAAACCAAAAAATACAAAGAGGTATAGTCATGTGTGCTGGTTGGACAGATGCATGCCCAGTCTCCAAACCTGATCCACTATTCTACTAGGCTCCATTTAAGATGGTAAAGATTGACTACAGAATTTCAGGGAACCTTATCAGAGTTGATACTTAAAATCTAATCAAGAGAACTTCCTTGATATTACTGGCAAGCAACCAATAAAAAAGGGGGGGTGGTTACTGATAGGGAAATTCATTAGTTCATTCATTAATAAACAATTATTTATTGATATGTACTCTCTGATAGTTCCTATTCTAGGCCTCATGCTTCAACCATGAACACAGTAGTCCTTGCTTTCACAGAGCTTGCTTCATAATTTTTGATAAAATTAATGGAACAGAATTTTGTGTTTAAGTTTCAGAGGAGTAAAAACCATAAATAATCATTCTATTTTAATAATAATAGTAACAACTACAATAATAACTCTGCTGAAGGATGAAGAGAGCAGTGAACTTATTTCCCCAGCCATGAGGGATTTCTCTGAATTTTTAATAGATTTGAAAGAAAAATTTCCTTTAAAAAAAAAAGATGCTTAATAAGATTTACTGATATTTCATTTATACCAACTGACATAATAGTGAATCAATAATTTTCATAATAATTATTATTTTTAAAACTCAGGTAATTATTTAAATAATGTTGCTCCATCTTTGAAGTTAGCACATATTCCACAAAGGGGAAAACTAAGAGGAGTTACTGTACTCATATTTCTGTCCTTCCCAGCTTGCATGTTAGGAGTTTAAAACCATTGTAAGAAATAATGGATTTAATTTTTTCTGGCCTAATAATTCCATTTAATAAACATTTTACTGATTAGAAACTATTTTTCTTTTTTATAAAAAGAAAGCAAATGGGTCTTCTAACTCCAGTTCCCTACCTCCTTCTGAAATCAGAGTCTACCTCTGATCTGTTTCAGTTGCAGGTGGTACTAGACTCCCCAAATTACCATTATGGCTTACCTCCATGCCTAGAGTAGGTGTGACCTAGAGAAACCAGTTGGTTTGACCAGCCAAAACAAAACAGGAGAGTCACTCCACTGGGACCCAGAAGAGGCATTCCTTTTTCTGTATTTCCTGTACGTACCTTGATAGATATAAAATATAAGTTCCCAGAGCTTGGGGATTTTCTACTTCTTATTCAACCATATCTCCAAAGTTTATTGCATAGTTTGGCACTGAATACATGTGTATTTCTTTTCTTTCTTTCTTTCTTTCTTTCTTTTTTTTTGATGGCTTAAAACAACAGAAATGTATTCTCTCACAGTTCTTTTTTTTTTAATTTTCATTTAATTTTTCAATTTCTTTTCAGTGTTCCAGAATTCATTGTTTATGCAACACACCCAGTGTATTTCTTAATGGACACTGAAAGAAGCTCTTAAACAAAACTGACTGAATTTTGCTAACTTGTTATAGCTTTCAGCATTTGAATGGAAACTGTTTCAATTTAGGAATAAGAAAATACCATACATACCAATGGCGATGAGCTATTGTTAAAGACAAAAAGAAAAGTTGACCCAGAGTATCACTTAAATTTAAGATTAAGTAAGTTCTAGTAACTCTTTTCTGTTTACTCCCTTTTCTTACAGTCTTTGAGATCCTGCTTGAAATTTGGTCTTATTTTCTAGCAAGTTTCTTGTTTGGAATTCTATGTTCAAAACTGATTCAACTGTGGATATCTACTGTTTTTGGAGATGATGTCTATCACATAAGCCTCAGCGTTTCAATTCTGCACCTCATCTTTTTTATTTGTAAGTCTGAGGCCTAAAATGACAGAAAAATGCAAAACAGAGACTTGGGAAAATGCGTACCAGGCAAAGTTTGTAAAAAAATAAAAACAAAAACAAATTCAACTTATCTAGGAGGAATATTTTTGTTAAGATAACCTATCAAAAGAGATAAAAATATTAGTTTCAATACAACAGAAATCAATGTCTCAAAATATGTCAAGCAAATACCATTATAAAAGCCAAAAGAATTGACAAAATCATAATTACAATGAGATACTTGAGCATGCCTTTCCCAGATAATTTCATAAGCAGTTGGACAAAAAATAATGATGGCTATAAAAAAATATAAATAAATAATTGCTTGGTTTACAGAATATAAAGTTTTATTTCCTCAAACAGAAGGCATATCCTTTACACTTACCCGTAGACAATTTACTAGACTTGAAGAGCATTTTAATAAAATCTGAAACACTGTTCAATAACAATGAATTCACAATTACATTTAGTGTATTTACTATTTTACTACATTTACTATAATTACATTACTTATATTTACTATAATGCATTTACTAATTACAAAAGGAAGGTCTTTATTAATCATTCTAGTAGCCTGAAATTAAATATACTTTCCTTGATAAATTTTAGATCAAAAAGGAAATCAAAATAGAAGTTACATATCAAGACTAAATATTGGAAAAATCCATTAATGTTAATCCATTTGCCACCCACTCCTCCTCATGGAAGTATGGAAGATATTAATAATTCACCCTATTATTGTTCTCTGATGCAGCCCCAGAATGTCATTCAACCCAGCTTTTCAAGACAGCCCTGTAAATGACTTGGAGTTAGCATGTGCAGGAAATAATAGCTAGTTACTTAGTTACCAACTTATACAATGTCCTTCCTTTTACAGATGGGAGGGAGTCAATATTGCCTAGTTGCGTATCCATGATTTCTCTAGAAGCTTTTGCTAAGGCAATAGAAAGAAAAAGAAAGACAGAAAGAAAGAAACAAAGAAAGGAAGGAAGGAAGAGAGAGGGAAGAAGGGAGGAAGGAAGGAAGGAGAGAAATGAATGGATTTATCCATAATTTTGAAAGAGAAAATGATTACATTAATGACAGCATTTTAGATTAAATAGAAAACCCAAACGCATTAACTAATAAACCAAGCCCAAAAGGCTTTTTAATAGTTTGATATAAGATAAATATACAAAAAAATAGTGTCCTTATAAGCCAGCAGTAGCTTGTTAGAAAATATAATAAAAATTTGATTCTCTTTACATTGGCAAAATATTACAAAATATAAAGGAATAAACTGAACAAGAAGGTAGAGCCTAAACACAGAAAACTATAAAAGCTTATGAGAAATACAAAATTTGAATAAATTAAGACAGAGAAAATCTTTTTAGAAATGCTAGAGTAACAAGATTCATTATTTTCATGTCTGATTAAGGAAAGGCAGAATATAGAATCTTGAGGCTTCCTAACTAATGAGTAGATTAAAGCCAGTTATAATCAAGTGAGTTTACAGAATCAAGTTAATGAATCAATAGACATCAAGAGAATGGTCAGTACAGATACATTCATTGCATACTACTTTAATTATGGATACCTAAATTTCTACAAAAAATATATTCTAGCAAATATGATTTCCTCTAACATTATTTAGTAAGTGAACATAAACTCAAGATTCAGGGTTATACTTCCCAAAATAATTTTAAAGTTTTAGAGTTAAAATGTTTAAAAGAAAACTTCTGAGACAGAATTTCATGAAAATGAGGTACAGGGTAAATATAAATCTAATGTAAAAGGACTTTCACTCTGACCTGGCTTAATGTTTATATTATTAGTATCTTCAAGATACTCACCATAAATAGTTTCCAAGTTTCACTACTACCTAATAAATGACTATGACTACTCCAGGGCTTGATCTCCTCAAAGTGCCTATGTCCTCTACTTTACAACTCAAAATGCCTCTATTTTATAATTCAAAACTAATTTATAATTCAAAATGCCTCTATTTTATAATTCAAAACTAACTAAACAAAGTGTTAGTTTCTGGCTTAGGTACAATTCCTAGCCAGGATTAAAATAAAGAATATAAAACTTGTAATTTTCCATCTCTGGAAGGGAAGACTCAGTAGTATAAGGATACTAACTTTATAAAATTAAACTGTATCACAATCTGAATCAAACAATGATAGAAATTGGAGGAGGGGTTAAATTTTACTAAACAATTTAAAATATTATCTGGAAATACTGTTTGTGAGAATAGACAAGATAACTTTAAGAAAAGTGAAGAACTTTCTCTATTAGGTAGGTATTAAACCTTTAGCAAGTCACCAGTAATTAAAATACAACTGTTGTAACAACGTACTATAAAGTAAGCCAAAAAATGGAGGGACAAAGAACTGATCCAAATATGCCTGGTAATTGTTAAATATGGCAATATGATAAAATTAGCACACCATAATATTCTTTACTATTAAAACAAAAATTTTAATGCTTATTAACTAGAAAAATATCTGCTAAACAATAAGTGAAAAAAGAAGCTCATTAAAGAACTCTATTACTGTATAATCTCATTATAGTTGTTTTTTTTAATATGTGACTTTGTGTGCATGAACGTCATATATATGCCATCATATATATGATTAAAGAACTTAATCCAATTATCTTAAATTCCCAATTCTATACCGATGAGCACCCAAAGATTTCCTCATGAGTCCTGAAAATTTCTGGAGTTTAGTTCCTCATGATTTCTGCTACTTCTTTTTAAATATACAGAAATTTTTGGTTCTTTGTAAATTTTACTGAAGATGGCAACAAAGGGGCTCACAAAGGAAGTTACATTATGTAATTCATGTATCTATGAGATCTGATAGATCCCTTTAATTCTTCACTTTTCCATGTTTCCTGCTTAAATCTCACATCTGTGTCCATTATAGAAATTCAGCATGTATCCTTTAATGCTTAAAGCTGCCCTTTGGACGGAACCAGGAAGCAATGGAAAACCTGAACAGACCCATAACTAGTTAGGAGATTGAAACAGTCATCAAAAAATCTCCCAACAAACAAAAGTCCAGGGCCAGAGGGCTTCCCAGGGGAATTCTAGCAAAAATTTAAAGAAGAATTAATTCCTATTCTCCTGAAACTGTTCCAAAAAATAGAAATGGAAGGAAAATACCCAAACTCATTTTATGAGGCCACCATTACCTTGATTCCCAAACCAGACAAAGATCCCTTCAAAAAGGAGAATTACAGACCAATATCCTTTGTGAACACAGATGTAAAAATTCTCACCAAAATACTAGCCAATAGAATCCAAAAGTACATGAAAAGGATTATTCACCATGACAAAGTGGGATTTATTCTAGGGCTGCAAGTTTGGTTTAACATCCATAAATCAATCAATGTGATACAATACATTAATAAAAGAAAGAAGAAGAACCATATGACATTCTCAATAGATGCAGAAAAAGCATTTGACAAAGTATAGCATCGTTTCTTGATCAAAACTCTTCACGGTGCAGGGATAGAGGGTATATACCTCAATATCATCAAAGCCATCTAGAAAAACCCACAGCGAATATTATTCTCAACGGAGAATAACAGAGCTTTTCCCCTAAGGTCAGGAACACGGCACAGATGTCCACTATCACCACTGCTGTTCAACATAGTACTAGAAGTCCTAGCCTCAGCAATCAGACAACAAAAAGAAATAAAAGATGGCAAAAAAGAAGTCAAACTCTCACTCTTTGCAGATGATATGATATTTTATGTGGAAAACACAAAAGACTCCACTCCAAAACTGCTAGAACTCATACAGGAATTCAGTAAAGTGTCAGGATATAAAATCAACGCACAGAAATCAGTTGCATTTCTATACATGAACAGCAAGACAGAAGAAAGAGAAATTAAGGAGTCTATCCCATTTACAATTGCTCCCCAAACCACAAGTTACTTAGGAATAAACTAACCAAAGAGGGAAAGAATAAGTACTCAGAAAACTATAAAGTACTCATGAAAGAAATTGAGAAAGACACAAAGAAATGGAAAAACATTCCATGCTCATGGACTGAAAGAACAAATATTGTGAAAATGTCTATGCTGCTTAAGCAGTGTACACATTTGACACAATCCCTATCAAAATACCATCAAGTTTTTTTCAAAGAAATGGAACAAATAATCCTAAAACTTATATGGAACCAGAAAAGACCCTGAATACTTAGAGGAATATTGAAAAGGAAACCAAAGTCGGTGGCATCACAATTCCAGACTTCAAGCTCTATTACAAAGCTGTAGTCATCAAGACAGCTTGGTACTGGCACAAAAACAGACACATGGATCAATGGAACAAAATAGAGAGCCCGGAAATGGCCCCTCAACTCTATGGTCAACTAATCTTTGACAAAGCATGAAAGAATGTCCAGTGGAAAAAAGACAGTCTCTTCAACAAATGGTGTTGGGAAGATTGGACAGCCACATGCAGAAGAATCAAACTGGACCATTTCCTTACACCACACACAAAAATACGCTCAAAATGGATGAAAGACCTCAATGTGCGAAAGGAATCCATCAAAATCCTTGAAGAGAACACAGGCAGCAACCTCTTTGACCTCAGCTATAGCAACTTCTTCCTAGAAACATCGCCAAAGGCAAGGGAAGCAAGGGCAAAAATGAACTATTGGGACTTCATCAAGATCAAAGGAAAGCACAGCAAAGGAAACAGTCAACAAAACCAAAAGACAACTGACAGAATGGGAGAAGATATTTGCAAATGACATATCAAAAAAAGGGCTGGTATCCAAAATCTATAAATAACTTATCAAACTCAACACTCAAAGAACAAATAATCCAATCAAGAAATGGGCAGAGGACATGAACAGACATTTCTGCAAAGAAGACATCCAGATGGCCAACAGATACATGAAAAAGTGCTCCACATCACTCAGCATCAGGGAAATACAAATGAAAACCACAGCGAGATACCACCTCACACCAGTCAGAATGGCTAAAATTAACAAGTCAGGTAATGACAGATGTTGGAAAGGATGTGGAGAGAGAGGAACCCTCCTACACTGTTGGTGGGAATGCAAGCTGGTGCGGCCACTCTGGAAAACAGTATGGAGGTTCCTCAAAAAGATGAAAATAGAGCTACCCTACTACCCAGCAATCACACTACTACTGGGTGTCTACCCTAAAGATACAAATGTACCGATCCAAAGAGACACGTGCACCCGAATGTTTATAGCAGTAATGTCCACAGTAGCCAAACTATGGAAAGAACCTAGATGTCCATCAACAGATGAACGGATAAAGAAGATGTAGTATACATATACAATGGAATACTATGCAGCCATCAAAAGAAACAAAATCTTTCTATTTGCAACAACGTGGATGGAACTAGAGGGTATTATGCTAAGCAAAATAAGTCAATCGGAGAAAGACAATATATGATCTCTCTGATATGAGGAATTTGAGAGATAGGATGAGGGGTCATGGGGGGAAGGGAGGGAAAAAATGAAACATGATGGGACTGGGGAGGGAGAAAAACCATAAGAGATTCTTAATCTCAGGAAACAAACTAAGAGTTGCTGGGGGGTGGGGGGTTTAGGGATAGGGTGGTTAAGTTATGGACATTGTAAAAGGCTGTGGTGAGTGCTATGAAATGCGTATGTCTGATGATTCACAGACCTGTACTCCTGGGGCAAATAATACATTATATGTTAAATAAATAAATAAATAAATAAAATACAACTTAAAAAAAAAAATAGCTGCCCTTTGGATCTCATTCTCTGTTCTCAACTAACTTATTAACTTATTTCTTCTAAACAAAAATAGTCCTCTCCATTTTAGAGATACTAATGCAAATTTTCTTTAAAATTATAATTATCTTCCTTGACTTACAATGGAGTTATATCTCAATACACCACTGTAAGTTGAAAAGATCATTAAGTCAAAAATGCATTTAGTAGGGGTGCCTGGGTGCTCAGTGGGTTAAGCCTCTGCCTTTGGCTCAGGTCATGATCTCAGGGTCCTGGAATCAAGGCCCACATCGGGCTCTCTGCTCAGTGGGGAGCCTGCTTCTCCCACTCTCCCTGCCTGCCTCTCTGCCTACTTGTGATCTCTCTCTCTCTGTCAAATAAATAAATAATTTTTTAAAAAAATCTTTAAAAAAATGCATTTAGTACATCTCACCTACCAAACATCATAGCTTAGCCCAGTCTACCTTAAACATGCTCAGAATACTTACATTAGCCCGCAGTTGGGCAAATTATGTCACACAAAGCCTATTTTATGAAAGGTTGGATATCTCATGTAATTTATTGAGTGTTGTACTGAAAATGAAAAGCTGAATGGTCATGTGGGTGCAGATTGGCTGTAAGTGTACCAGTTGTTGACCCTCATGATGGCCTGGCTGACTGGAACCTGCAGCTCGCTGCCATTGCCCAGCATCATGAGAGAGGCTCTTACCACAAATTGCTAGCCTGAGAAAAGATCAATACTCAAAATTGGACGTATTGTTTCTACTGGATGCACACTGCTTTTGCACTATTGTAAAGCTGAAAAGTCACAAGTCGAAACTTTGTAAATTGGGGATGGTCTGTACTTGAAGTCTTGGTAGTTGAATTATGGATCCTCTTTTTTTAATTGCTATGCTGTACCATATGCTATACCATATTATTTGAATTTTTACAGTGGTAATATACTACATTCATAAGCAAGGGGTAATATAATTCTAATACCACTACTTTTAAGAATATTTCAATTTTTTATGCTTTTCAGTCCAGCACAGTAAATGTGCCAAAACAATATTAAGTTGGGGAAGTATATCCATATGAGGTTTCTACTGGATTGACTCCCTTAGTCCTACCACAAAATCGAATCATTTCTATCTCCCATTGTCTCCTAAGAAGAAAGCATATGAAGTGGGCTCGTTCATAAAGAACTCACTGGCTCACTTCCATTTCATTCCTCCAGAGCCCCTCTGAAAAATTAGACCTGTAGAGGGTGCTCAAGCCAGAGTGGGGCACATGAGAAATTTCGTGAGCTTCATATTGTTGGCAGTGATCTGAAGCCAAAGCAGTGCAAGGATGTTCAGTATAGACTTGACAACACAGTTGGGTGGGAATCTGAGAAGGAAGAGGACGAGGTGGCGGTAACAATCTGTAATATAATCCAGTTGAAACCAAGTAGGGTAGCCTCTCTATAAAGTTATTATACTATCGAGATATCCGATATTTTCATCTTGGGCAAAATTTGTGCCACTGTTGATGTTAAATTAATACTTTATATTTATTTCTTTTAAAAATAGGTGAACTAGTTGGAATGTCTGGGATATTTACCCTGGCCATTATGGGACTTTTTTTGAATTCTACAAGTTTTAAACCAGGAGTTGAAGCACTTCTTCTCGAGTGAGTAGATGGTATATTTTCAATTGGTTTCATGCATTAGAAGCTATAATATTGTAATAGCAACTATATCTACATCTACATTGGTCAAAGTAAGATATGGACTCCAAAACTACCTGACTAAAAACCTTTACTAAAAATTCTATTTGTCTGTGTCTTCTAATCCCCTAATTTGAGGCAAAATTTGTAACCTTACCTTGAGTTCATGTTAGCTCTGTTTTCCTACCAATTCTCTCAAGTGTCTGACCATCTATTCAGTAATTTCTAGTATAATTTACTAGACAGAGCCAGGATTAAGGTAAGGTATGTGAGGCACTCATTCCAGCATAAAATTTAAGAAGGTGCCAAAAAGCTCAGTAATGAAGATAAATAATATTTTAGTGCAATATTTTTTTGGGAGTTGGAATTAATGCAAAAAATCCATGTTTGTGAAAATACAAAGCTTTTAAATAAAGATGGAAGCAATATTACTAATTAGTTCCTTTTGCCTCAGGCTTCAATATGGCTCAGCATGGTATTACTACTAGAATAGAAACCCAATATTTTAAGGACAGTGAAGAGATGACATGCAAAGCAAATTAAAAGATTAAGCTAGAGCATCTGAAAAGGATTGGCCATGTTCTAAAAAAAATATGGCCAAATGTGCAAATATATAAACTGTGCCCTGCTTAAGGGCATCCAGTTTAGGGGTGATTGGAATTTGCGCCAGTGTAGAAGAAGGGTGCTGCTTTTTGTGATGCTCCAACACATAGGCTGAGAACTTGACCTAAATCATACAATGGCACCATATGTTAACTGAGACTCTGAACATAATCAGTGATTTTAGAGTTTTGGAGAACAATATAGAAAATAGAATAAGTTTGAAAGTATAGAACCTTATAGAATTTTGAAGCACCTGCTAACACTTCATGTCAATTACAATGAAAGCCAATTGTACCAGCAGCTAGGCAGAATTACTTGCCACAATTAATTGCTGGAGGAAGAATTAAAAATGTTATGTGTTTCAACTCTGCCTTTGGGAAGTGATTCCAAAGACTCCTTTCACCTTTCTGCTCTAACTGAAACTTGGGTCTCCCTGAAGACATTACTTCCCTTGCATTCCTTAAAAGTCGTGTTTTTCTCACTCACATCCCTGGTACTACTGAGCCTAGAGTTGTGGTAGGTGATCTCTCTGTATCTCAAAGTCATTTCTAGACCATTCTTTATCATTCTTCCCTAGAAAAACCCAGTTTTGAAGCTCCTGCCATCAGTTTACACCATCTGCCACCCTCTTGGTCAAGTTCCATTTGGAGCCCCGAATCACACTCTCCATTTCATGGAGATGTTGGCCCCGCTCTCACTGTGGTTGTCTGCAGCACCATTTCTCTCTCACTATTCTTAGTGATGTCAGTCAGTATCCACACAGTCGGTCCTTCTACTCCACCTTTCAGATCCTGGACTTCCTCTCCTCCTATGGGCATGTTTCCCACCTTGCTTAAGCCACCCACTAAATGACCACTTCATAATCTCATAATCTCACTTCATAATCTCAATTTCAAGAATCTTATTGTCTTAAAACATGACATGGGTCAGCTCCTACTCTCCAAGATGGTAGAAATCTAGGATAACAAAGGTAAATCCGCCTGAAGCTTACTGTAAGCTTACAGTAAGCTTCAGGCGGATTTACCTTTGTTATCCTAGATTTCTACCGACAGGTCCTTGCTACTCTCTCAGAGAAGAAGTCCATCATCTCCGTGTTTTAGGCTTACAGCCTCTGGGACCCCGATTCGAACAATTCTGCAATCACGCTGAGACGACACAGAGTCAATCCCCTGATCTTTCACTGATCCTCACTGGCCTCACTTCCTCCTTACCCAGATCATTTCTTGTGTTTAAAACTGTCTGATAACTTCTACTCTGGCTACAGGTCAAAGCTGTTTTAATGGCAAACAAACAGAGACCTATGTCCCCCTCATTTCCACCACTCTCACCCTCACTGAACTCGCCCTAGCCATGCTGATCACTGTGCTCTTCCTCAGACGTGCCCAACGCGCTATTTGTGCTTCTTCTGTCCTTGAGTTTTCGTTCCTGAAATGCGCTTCCCCTGTGTGCTGGCAGAGTGGACGCCCTACTTCTTCCGTGCTTCCATTTATACATCACCTTCCTAGAAAGAAATTCCCGAAATAGAAACTACTTCCTTGCCAGGCTGCAGGATCTTCTATTCCTGACAAGTTGACACCCCAACAACATTCCGTCCATAAGGTCATGTCATTTCTCTAGGCTAGTGGCTGTCCAATATCGGGCAATAAAAATAATACAGTTGTCTGGATCTGTTGAACCAAAATCACAAATGCATTGGACATCTGGCTTTTTTTTAAATTTTTTCTAAAATTCTTCCTGATTACACTTAGATACAGACAGGGTTGTGACCCTTTGCTACATAAAAGATACATAAAAATACTACATATGTAAAAATACATAACAGTATTAGGATACTCATATCATCAAATAAAAGAGAAGGACTTTTTTTTTTTTTAAGTCAGAAACACTTTTTCAATGTGCCTGAATTGTTACAAACACACACGTGCACACACCCATGCACAAGGTCATGCATAGGTCCATGAGATGGGTTGGAGCTTGGCTGTTCAGTTCAAACCTACTTTGAATTTGATAGACTGGTTCCTTAAAGAATCTGGTTTCCTCCTCATCAAGTTTCTCCCATTAGTTTCTACCACATATGAAAGGGTCTTGACAGCTCCTCTATATTTGTTGCTTAGTTGATTTGATTGCGTTTTATGCTCACTTAATGAGACTGTTACATTCGGTATTCAGCAGCATTTTTCCACAATGTTAGGAAAATTTTTTAATTATGCACTTGTTAAATGAAAAGAAAAGTATGATAGTAGTTCATATTCACCACTCACTTGACTGAATTATCCTACTCAATTAATGTTCACAAAGGATTTCATTAATTGTATGGGTAGGTGGTTATAATGCTTTGAGGGATTTTATTTTATTTTATTTCATTTCATTTTATTTTCTTGGTGCCTATGCACATGGTGAACAATTGGATTTTCTTTTGATATTGAAGTCAAAAGAAGGATTAAAAAAACACAAAAATTACACAATCATCATAAAATATATCTTAGTGTGTTTCCCTCTGAGTTAACATCGGATGCAGCATTTAAATCCAAAAAGCATGGCCATGTATATGTATATGTAAGAAAGGGATGATAATTCATAGCTTACAGTAATTAGCCTAAGTATGGTCACAGAAACACTATTTTGAAGGATTTGACTTAATATTTCCTAGGCTAGAATGTTTTACATGCAGTGTTTGTCTGATAAAGCCTAGGTATTTGTGCCTCTTATATACTGCTTGGAACTGAAAATTTGTATTACTGCAACAGAGAGTTATTTTTAGTATTGGATCTGGTATTTGGCAAGTCCATTTTTCTGGAGAAGGGACAATCATTCTTTTTAAGGGTTTCAGGGACTGCCTGGTAGCATATGGTCAAACCAAGCCACCGTCATCTCATGAAAGTGGTATTTGTGTGCCCTTTTAATCTTTTCAATTTATTTTGTTATTAATATAATAGGGTGACATTCAACACAGGAAATATATAGGAAGATAATAAAAAGTAAATTTTGAAAATAGCCTCCTATGGTCCCAACACTGAAACATGACAAATACTGGTAACTGAGTGTCCTTTACCAAATTGCTTTGCCTGTAGCAGATGAGAACATGCACTTCAGAGTGATGTAGAGTTTTCCTGGGCTCTTAGGCACTTTAAAATGTACATATGCTCACAAATTCCAAAAGGAGAAATCTACAGAGGGCATTCATTTGAATAAAGGATTAATTCACATCTTCAAAGCACTCACTAGATTTTAGCGTAAGCCTTAATTCTATCACTATATAAAGCAGATTAGCAGTTCAGTATTCCTTTTAAAGATAATTTTAGCTCTTCCTAATGATACAAGGAGTTCACAACCGGGATTTTCAAGCCACATGAACCACGATGCCTGAATGAACCAAAACATGTTTTCAGAATCAATCCCAAAAGAAAGACACTAATTTACATGTAGTTGCTTTAGAATTATGTGTTTACTTGCCTTACTGATCCTTTCTCCCAGTTAAATTTTAAGCCCTTTGAGTATAGGTAAATGCCTTATTCATCTTTATTTTCTTGATTGGGCCTAGCACAATGTTTCACATGAATAAGCCTTGTGATAAATGTGTTAGATTACTTAACTGTAATTAACTACATTCAACTTTTTTCTGAAAATGCAGATTCTGGAATTGTCTATCATTTGTTGCTTTACTTATGGTGTTTACCTTCATTGGACTTCTAATTCCTGCACATACGTATTTATACATATCATTTTCTGACATATATTATTCATTAAATATCTATTTCACACTTATTGTTTTAAGGTAAGAATGTCATTTGAATTTTTCTATTTATAGGACACTGAGTAAGCCCAAAGATATTTTTTCAAATAAAAATGTGTCATTCCTTAGAATGAAAATGAAGAATTCCCTCTTAAACTTGCCAAAGAATCATTAGCAAATTACTGTTTTAGTGGGGTTTTTTCATTCAACTTCTAATTGCATGTCAAAGTAATCCAAGAACTCTATACGTTTTTTTAAAATTAGAAGGAAAAAAAATCTTTCATAATTTTACTACCCAGGGGAAACTGCTGTTAACATTTGGTATGTTTTGTCCAGCGTTATTTTTTCCTATGAGGTTTCATAAAGTTCAACATCAATCATAAATAAAAATTTTATGTTGCTTTTGTTTGCCTAATATTGTACAACAAATAGTTTCCTTCTGATTAATTTATAGTTACAAACAGATTCTTTTTTTTTTTTTTTTTTAAAGATTTTATTTATTTATTTGACAGACAGAGATCACAAATAGGCAGAGAGGCAGGCAGAGAGAGAGGAGGAAGCAGGCTCCCTGTTGAGCAGAGAGCCCGATGCGGGACTCGATCCCAGGACCCTGGGATCATGACCTGAGCCGAAAGCAGAGGCTTTAACCCACTGAGCCACCCAGGTTCCCACAAACAGATTCTTTAAAATCATTAGGAAGTCCTCTTTATAAATGTCCTTTCTGCTTAAATAATTTTTGTAGCCCCTTTTCAGTGGTAAAAGGCAGGAAAGAGTCTGCCCATGTTAGTGAAAAGGATGTGATATAGAGGAGGAAAAACCACCATGACTACACTCTCCAGGTTCTATCCCTTGTGTTGCTAGCATTCTGCCTCCATCTAGAAAAACTAATTAGGAGTCAACATCAGTTGGCTAGTGCCAATTAAATGGAAATTACTACCAAATTATCAGATACAATTAGTGTGAAATGTAGGAGATATGTGATTAAAAGGAAAACTAGAAACAAATCTGCCAGTATTGGATAGATTCAGCAAGGTTAAAAATCTACAAAGAACAAAGAAAGGGAAGACATTTCCCCCCTTCAGTTCTTATTCATTAGACTTTTTTTTTTTATTTTTGGGGGGGCAGGGGGAGTATCCAGGATAGAATAGATCCACAAAACATCTCTAACTTTTTCTTTTCTACCCCAAGAAATGTGGAATTACCCTACTACAAACTTAGAAAGAAGCAAAAAAGAATAATGCCATCCTCTTGTCATCTCTCTCAATGAAATGCCCTTCTGCCTTTTTTTGGTGCCATGGTGTGTGAGAAGATGGTTCCTTTGTCTGAGAGTCAGCCATTCCACAGGGAATAGATTGGAATAGAGTAGAATGAAATGGGGGAAAAAAATGTCTATGGCAAGAATAACTTTTCAAAATCTCTTTTGTGTTTTAGACTTCTGGTCTTTCTAATAATGAGCCCTGTTTTGTCTCGCCTTGGTCATGGGTTCAGCTGGCGCTGGGCATTCATAATGGTCTGGAGTGAAATGAAAGGAACGCCTAATATAAATATGGCTCTTCTGCTTGCCTACTCTGACCTTTCTCTTGGCTCTGAGAGGGAAAAATCGCAAGTAAAGATAAATGAATTTTTTTATTTGAGCATTTTACGAATACTGTCGCTGTGTACTAAAATACATTTTTGCAGAGAGGTAGCTCAATCCCACTTGGATGGCGGGGGTGGTTTAGCTGTGCTGGCAAGATTGGGGAGAGGAAAAACAACCGGCAACTTTCCTCTTCCTGGGGAACATTCTGGCTTAGGGATTCCCTAAACCCTTTCCTTAACATTGCAATCATGTTTTTCATTACAAGAGCAATAAAAGCCATAAAATAAGATAAGAGAGGTAAACACACCTGTCCCTACTCTTACCTTTCTAACACCTGATTGAATGATTTGGGTTTATCTTTTCTGGCCTCTTTTTTTTTTTTCTTTAAGATTTTATGTATTTATTTTAAAGAGAGAGAAAGAGCATGAGTGAGAGAGCACAAGCAAGGCGAGCACAAGCAGGAGTGGCAGAGGGAAAGTGAGAAGCAAACTCCCCACTGAGCAAGGAGCCTGATGCGGGGCTCCATTCCAGGCACCCCTTTTCATTACACTTTTAAAATAAGTTTATTATGGGGACACCTGGGTGGCTCAGATGGTTAAGCATCTGCCTTCGGCTCAGGACATGATCCCAGGGTCCTGGAGTGGAGCCCCGCGTCAGTGTCAGGCTCCTTGCTCAGCCGGGAGCCTGCTTCTCCCTCTGCCTCTGCTTCTGCTCTCAGTGCTTGTGTGTGCTCGCTTTCTCTGTCTCTTCCTCTGCCAAATAAATAAATACAATCTTAAAAAAAAAAAGTTAAAGGAGTTAAAACTTATAAATAATTTTAAAAATAGTACCTGATAAGGGTGCCTGGTTGGCTTGATCAGTTAAGCCTCCAAATCTCGGTTTTGGCTCAGGTCATGATCATTAGATGGAACCCTGCCTTGCACTCCAGATTCTCTCTTTCCCTCTCCCTCCGTCCTTCCCCCCGTCAAATAAATAAATGAATAAATATTTTTAAAAATAGTACCTGATACAGAATATGTACTCAATAAGTGTTTTTATTTTTACTTACTGCTAATAGCCACTCGAGAAAAATAGAAACCTGCTTATGATTGACTTCATTGCTTTCTGTAACTTTGTGAGGCCACATTTAGTAATGCTAGGAACCAGAATATTTTAATGGTCTAGTGAAGTTACCTCTTCATTAATTACTAACCCCAAATTCTGCCTAACAGAACATAAAAGGAATGATTCTCCCTCTACCTCGTTTCCAGGTAAGAACATTACAAAGACCTCTATAAGAAATTTCCTGTGAAGATATCAAGATGCATCTAACACTTCCGTTGCGGGTTTTTTTTTTAAACACATAAATTCCCAACGTAAAGGGAAAAGCAGCAAGGGAATTAATGCGTGTCTAATTAGATAATATCCCAAACATTAAAACATTAAACATTCAAACACTGCTTTTGAAAACGAGATCATCTGGGGCGCCTGGGTGTCTCAGTTGTTAAGCATCCGCCTTCCTCTCTGGTCATGATCCCAGAGTCCTGAGATCCAGCTGAATATCGGGCTCCCTGCTCTACGGGAAGCCTGCTTCTCTCTCTCTTACTCCCCCTGCTTGTATTCCCTCTCTCTCTGTATCTCTCTCTCTATCAAATAAATAAAATCTTTTTTAAAAACCCACAAAATTATCTAATATTACATGATCTCCCCCTTCTTTTTAACTATCTCCACATGCCTGAATAATCAAGGTTAATTCAGCACCACACATCCTGACCAGTGTAATGGTAGACATTGCACATGGATCTGGATTCTGAAGTTTCTAGTTGGCTGTTATTTGCTGTGTGGCCATCAGTGAGTTAATTAATAACCACCTCAAGGCACATGTCAGTTTCCTCAATCCAAAAGGGACTTAATAACACCGATGTTGTGCTAGCAAATGTTAACAAGTAACTCTCTTAGGGGTCAGAGGGAGCTCTAAATAATAGTATTTGCCACTTTCCATTGAGTCATCACTCTAACAGAACAACAATCAACTCCATAACTTCCTGAAAATTTAACATCAGTTCTCACGAACTGGAAAAGTCAGCTCCAGCACACCACTATCTCAAAGGGTTATTTGAGAAACTGATAATGTACATTAAATGCTCAACCCATGGTTTAGCATATTGTAATTGTACAATTATGAGCTGTAATGACATGAGAGTGATGCCATGTAGACCCTGTATGAGATAAAACCCTAGTAAACAAAATCATGTAGTGAGATGCCCTCACTAGTAGCAACTAGTTGAGAAGAAAGTCACACTTTTTTCTTAATTTAATTTAGCTGAACCCTCCAGCTAACTTTTTAATACTCATGAAGCAGCACTCCAGGAAAGGGTTAAAAATAACTTAGTCTTGGGGCGCCTGGGTGGCTCAGTGGGTTAAAGCTGCTGCCTTCGGCTCAGGTCATGATCCCAGCGTCCTGGGATCGAGCCCCGCATAGGGCTCTCTGCTCAGCAGGGAGCCTGCTTCCTCCCTTCTCTCTGCCTACTTGTGATCTGTCTGTCAAATAAATAAATAAAATCTTAAAAAATAATAACTTAGTCTTGAGTCCTGTCCCTATTAGGACTCACAAAGGCCAATGATCTTGTATAAGTAACAGTGCCTAAGTTTGCCTCCTGTGTAATTGGACAATACTGGTATATACTTCATAGAATGGTAGTGAGGATTAAATAAGTTTGATATATTGTGCCCTATGCTTACTACATAGATGTTAGTTCATATTTCTATTGAAATAAACTAACTTAGAGGTCCTCAACTTTGAATGTGTGTTAGAATGCTTCTGGAAGCTTTAGCAAATTACTGATGCCTGTGGAATTCTGGCTCTGGCCATAATGAATAATGGATATCAGACCTTTTTCCTATAGTAAATGGCTATTAAACTGGTTAAATATATGAAGCACCCAATATATGAAGGCCCAAGAAGTACAGCAATGGAATTTAGGGACAAGCTTTCCCCCACCCCCCCACCAGTGTCTCTGTAAGTACATGTTTACTTGTCAAACCATGTGTCCTGCCTGTGTCTTGATTTGGCTCCAAAAACATGAATAAAATACATGCAGGGAGACAGAGAATCCCCAGAGTACTTTCATCATGCCTGACATCAAATTCTTTCCCTACTATGAGTATTTATCGACCTAGTACAATCTAGTTTCATTTACATTGGTAAATATAGAATACGTTACAAGAAATTATCATGAATACTTACTTTTTATTTTTCTTTCTATTCTAGGTATTATTTCATGGAGTGTCAGTATGCTTAGTTACCTTGATTGTCAATAGATTTATTTTGCCAATGGCAGTCAGTAAACTAGGTAAGCCCTAGTAATTACTAATTATTAGGTAACCCTACTAATTACTAAGTAACCCCTTGTAATTACTATCAGTGAAGAGATAAACATTCTAAAAATGCTAAAGAATTGCTATTAATGAGGAAAGAAACCACATAAATGGAAATCAGGTGTCTAATTGAAGAAGAAATTGGTTCTCTATATAAAAGCATATGAACAGGCGGTCCTGAGTAGCTCTGTTGGTTAAGCATCTGCCTTTGGCTTAGGTCATGATCCCAGGGTCCTGGGACAGAGTTCTGCATTGGGATCCATGCTCAGTGGGGAGTGAGCTTCTCCCCCTCCTTCCCGCTCGTGCTTTCTCTCACTATCTCTGTCTCTCTCAAATAAACAAATAAAAAAAATTTTTTTAAAGCATATAAACAGATTAGGCCAATAAGCTAGTAAATTTTAAAAGATTACTTATTGGCATTAGTCTAGTTTAAATAAAATAATACAATAAGTTTATTCAATTATTCAACAAACTTTTATTGAAAGATTCCTATATGCCAGGCACTATTCTAACTGATAATGATGCATTATGAAGACAGACAGGATTTCTGTGTCAATGGAGCTTACAGTGGAGAAAAGAGAAACAGACAGCAAGTCAAATGAGGCAGGACCAGAGAGTCATGTGCACAACAACGTAAACAAATTACACATACATAAGATAGAAAATACAATCAATACTAGGTTCCCGAGGAAGCTAGAAACTGAGTATATTCAAGGAAAAAGGGTTTGACCCTTTGAGAACAAGCAGACAGTGGAGAATGTCCATGGGAGAGGCAGGAAGGAGTTAAGTAATGAAGGGCCTCGGATTTTAAGAGTTTATTCTAAGGGCAAGAGGAATTCCTTGGCCAGTTTTAAGCAAGTATAATTATATGGTTAACTCTAGTTCTGTGGATAAATGACTGAAGAGCAGAGAAGCAAAAATAGCAGTTGTAGGAGACAATTGCATTATGCAGTTATGCCTGTTTTCATCTTCTATTTTTTTAATTATTTATTTTTTTTATTTTATTAACATATAATGTATTGTTTGCTTCAGGGGTACAGGTCTGTGAATCACTAGTCCTGCACAATTCACAGTGCTCATCATAGCATATTCCCTCCCCAATATCCATAACGCAGCCACCCCATTTCTCTTACCCGCCTCCCCTCCAGCAACCCTCATCGTCTATTTTTTAACAAGGGAAGAGTGGAGATCTAGAAAGGTAAAAGTTCCTGCCCAAGGTCATGCAACAAGATAATAGCAACTGAGGAACTAGAAACAAGTAGCCTTGATGCTTTCAATCCATTATACTCCCAACTGCTCTATCGCTCTTTCCATTACACAGAGCTTTCGCCTTAATGCCATTTGTAATCAATCTGAGACTCTATCTTTACTGATGGCGACGCATTACCCAATCTGCCTGCTTGCCTTGTATTTGCAACAAAACCTTTTTTCTTTTTAAAGTTCTCCGAGCCTTAACACAGTAAATTGGGAAAACAAGATTAAAGAGGGGAAGTTTTGGCAAAGAGTATCAAATGTTCTACTTAATAGCTAAATAAACTTAAAATTCTTACTGAGGAGCACCTATTTATTTGCACTGAGAGCAGTGAACATTTGCTCACTGAACATTATTGCTTTCCAAGGAAGCTTCTGTGGCTCATTAAAAGGACTTTGTATCTGATAGGAAGAGTCCTTCAAAACTTAATGAGGTCTGAAGACAAATATATATCATATACACTTATCATATACGTATACACAATATTACATTTAGGTAGTATATATGTATATATCTATATTATATGTATATGTGCATGTATATATGTACATATCTATGTTGATGCCTCCTACATATGTATCTCCTGCATGTTTGCATATCTACCTATATTCTGTGTATTTGTAAATATGTACATATATATGGGATACATATGTCAGGGATGTATATGTAGGTAGTGTAGATATACATATACACAGATACATATCTCCTACATGTATATCTCCTACATATATATCCCCTATGTATGTACGTGTCATCTATTCTGTGTACATATATATATGATATTATTATAGGAAATTGGTTTGCATGGTCATGGAAGCTGAGAAGTCCCAAGATCTGTAGTCCAAGGGTCTGAGAACCAGGAAAGCCAATAGTTTAAGTTCCTGTCCAAACGCAAAGGCAGGAGAGGACTGCTGTCCCAAATCAAACACAGACAGTGAGGCAGAGTGAGTTTTCTTTTGTTCTATTCAGGACTCCAGTGGTTTAGATGAGGCTTGCCGGCAGTGAGGAGGACAATCTGCTTTACCCATTCTACAATTTAAATGCTATTCTATCCAGAAACACCTTCACAGACACACCTAGAATAATATTACCAAATATCTGAGTATCCTTATCCCAGTCAAGATGACACATAAAAATAATCATTACACCTCTGTTCTTCTGTCTTCTCATCTAACAAACTGGGAAAAGGGACTTTTAAAAGATAGGTAAGGGAATCAAAGACTTCATACATTCAATGTACTATGAAGTGTCTTCTTAGCATATAGTAAGCTCTCAATAAATATTAACTATTACTGTTATTATTATGTACCTCAGCTTTTTTGAGGAGTGTGAAAGTCAAAAAACTTGAAATTGTTAATGTTTCCATCATTAAACAATTTATGTTGAGTTTAACTTAAATAAAAAATAGTTGGTGGCAGTAGGATCAAAGGAAACTATATAATCCATATCAAAATGGTGGTATCCTTATTATTGATAAAACATACTCTTCATACCAAAGGTCTTCGTGATGTCACATCAACAAAATATAAATCACTTTATTGTACATTTCAACACTTTCAAGAGCTAACCAAATCTGCAGCCTCTGCACTCAAATTTGACAAAGATCTTGCTAATGCAGATTGGAATATGGTTGAAAAAGCAATTATACTTCAAAACCCATATGCGGTAAGCAAGTCATACCTTTTGTTTACTCCTTCAAAGTAGATATCATTACCTTAAGTCTTAATGTTATTGTTACCTGTAATTGACAGAGAAGTTGTATTGGTAACCCACTGTCATAATAGTAAAAAGGGAATCTTAGTGTTGTAAATTCAAAAGAAGTAACAGTGCTTTGGAGCTCCCTAGGAAAGATGCCATAGAGGAGAGTGAGCCAGAGAAAATGGCTAGTTTTTTATTAAATGGACAGTGGACAGGTGCCCTTGTTAGGCATTTATTTAACATTTGTTTACACTACTATATATGCCAATTACTTGCTAGCCCTCATGATTAATATTATCTTTTGATATCAAATAGAATTCAAAGCCAATATCATAAGTTTTAAGTGTGGGTGAGATGTCACCTCCTGCTTCCGAGATAGGCTTTAGAATCTCTGTGGTCGGACTTCTTAATCATTGAAGGGTATGTAACTCCTCAGTCAGTCATGGTCGCCATAAGGAGAAATAATAAAAGTTGTTCTGGAATCTTCTCGGTGCTACTGCTGCTTTGCTATCTCCTATGTTACATCCAGTTTTCAATGCAATGTTTCAATGCATTCTGTATGATGCAGTTGTTGCAGTGTTTTTGCTGAGTCTTACAATATGAGGAGCCAATTTCTAGGAGTAATAAGACATAAGATAATTGGTTTCTATAAAGTAGGATTCCGCAAAACCCATTTCATATCCACTAACCAATGCTGGAAGCGCCCCCTAGGGACCAAGCCCTCTGCCTACAGGAAGACTGCCAGGATTTCTGGACGCTACAAGTACCAAGTCAAATCCGATTATTTTCTATAGTAGCTCCCAATTTCTGGTTGCGGACTTTTGCTAATCTGATTGCATGAGACTCTTCTAAAAGCTTATTAAAATATGGCTTTATTTCCCAGCCCCACTCAGGAGACTCTAATAATCCAGATGGTCTGAGGTGGGTCGCAGGAATATGTGTTTTTATTCCATTTACCCAGCTAATTCTAGTGCAAAGTCAAGGCTGAGGCCCCCACTCTGATACTTGGTCTGTTTCAGAAGGCAGATGATCAAACATGGGGGATATTATGGTGTTATGGATAGAGCACTGGCCTTGGACTCAGAAAATCTGGGTTCATAACCTGGCTTTCTCACTTAAATAATAGCTTTGTGATTTTGAGAAAATCTTCTATTTTCTCTGAACTTGAGCTTTTCTCTGCTGTAAAATGAAGTTATCCATAATCCCCATCTCCCAATGCTAAGTTCATTTTCTACTTTATCTTAAGTGATTAGGTTAAGGCAGTGATTGTCAAACTTTAGCAGCAGCAAGAACCATGGAATGCTTTGTAAAAACACAGATTGCTGCCCTTCACCCCAGACCTTCTGATGTACCAGGTCTGCATTGAAGTCTGGGAATGTGCATTTCTAACAATTTCCACATGACGCTGAGGCTGCTCAGAGTCCACACTTTCAGAACCATCGGTTTAAAATGGGATCATATATATGGCAGCTTTTATAAAATGTCTATAATGCCATGTAAACATAAAAACAGGATATAACTCCTTTCCTCCAAAAGTAGCAATTATTTTACCTTCTAGATAACTGTGAAATGATGAGGAAACTCATCTGAACTCTTTTTCTATATTTAACAGATTTTCTATAATTTTTCGAACCAAATTTTTAGATGAATTGTTTGAGAATTATGCTAAACAATATCTTAATATTCATGTATGGGGGGGTTGTTTTTATTTCTGTTTCACCTAGTTGAACCAAGGAGAACAAACAGAACATCAAAAGGTGACGTGTCTAAACTGTAACAAGGAGGTAGATGAGACCCTTAACATTGAAGCAATGGAGCTGGCCAACAGGCGTCTCTTGTCGGCACAAATAGTTCGTACTTGATCATACACTTTTAAAATGATATTTGGGCCTAAAATTATCCTGAAAACTTTGTGCTTCGCTAAAGACATCTGTGTTTTGTTTTGTTTTGTTTTGTTTTGTTTTTTAAGCCATCTTGATTATGCTTAACTTAACTGCATAGCTTAAGAGATTGTTACAAAGGCAAAGGAAAGTTTGGCGCTATCTTAGGAATCCATTTGACTGCCGAAAGAAGGAAAAGGGAAATAGATCCACCCAAATTAGCCTAAATAAAAAGTGATTTATTAGAGGATTTGGGAACTTCACAGACCCCCAAGGCAGGAATTACAAGGGAACTGAATCTTCAGGTGTGTTACGCAACCATTTCCACACCACCACCCATCTCTGGCTCTACGCCAGTTTTTCATGAACGATACCAATTCTGCTAATAGCTACAGGTAGAGAGTAGTTTTCAGATCAAATCTTGGATAAAGGTTAGAGAAATTCTGTGGCACAGCAGCATCCCAGACTGCTAATAAATTTCTAATATTTCTAAATTTCTAATAAATGACCTTTGTTACCTCATTCTTCTTTTTTTAAAGATTTTATTAATTTATTTGATAGAGAGAGAGATCACAAGTAGACAGAGAGGCAGGCAGAGAGAGAGGGCAAAGCAGGCTCCCTGCTAAGCAGAGAGCCCGATGTAGGGCTCGATCCCAGGACCCTAAGATCATGACCCGAGCCGAAGGCAGAGGCTTTAACCCACTGAGCCACCCAGGCGCCCCGCTTGTTGCCTTATTCTTAAACTTAGTTTTATTCTGGGGCACCCGGGTGGCTCAGTCAGTTAAGCCTGTGCCTTCAGCTAAAGTCATGATCCCAGAGTCCTGGGATTGAGTTCTACATCAGGCTCCCTGCTCAGCGGGGAGTCTGCTTCTCTCTGCCTCTGTCCCTCCCCACTGCTTATTCATTCTCTCTCTCTCTGTCTCTCTAATAAATAAATAAGATCTTTTAAAAATATTAGTTTTATCCTATTCTGGTATCCCTCAAGAACAAAACTGCATTTTAATATCCATAAATGATTATGTAGATGTGTTCTATGGAAGCAAAAGTCTTTACTTATACCATACATCAGGAAGCTGGTCTGTGCAATGATTTTGGACAGTGTTCAGCACACTGAGGCTGGGCCAGTGTCAGACAGGGAGCTTCTCCAGCATCAGAGTTAGTGCCGGAAGCAAAGTAGGTCTCAGTATATGGACCAAGTGAACAAATGACTGCTTTCTGTACCATAGCAGCAGTCCATTTAATGCTTATAATAGACTAGAGAAAACAGAGTTGTGTTGTCAAAATATTTAGAAAAATGAAATCAAAGTTATAAACCAGAGTTCTCCACAATAGCAAGTCTCAGAGTCTTTAATTTTCTAATGTGCATCATAAACTGTTAAGATGGGGATACACTCGCAGCAGGAAGTTCCCAAAGTTATTTGGCCACAGAACGCCACTTATTTTTGAAAGCCTAATTAACATCTAGGGGGAACCTAGTTTCCTGCAGAACCAGTTTGGTTTTACCTAAAGCTCCGACGGGCCTTCTGCACTGATGGCAAGGTCTGGACTGCCTAGATACGTTCTTTTTATAGAGATAGTAGATTATTTAGGGATTTTTTACTTCTTTCTCACAGACTACCTTTCCATAAAGGAAACACTAAGTTATTGTTATTGTTATTGTTACTGTCATTGTCATTGTCATCCATGCTCTATCATAATCTTCACCTTACTTTTAGGCGAGCTACCAGAGACAATACAGGAATGAGACTCTGTCCCAGAGTGCAGTCCAGGTGCTGGTCGGCGCCGCGGGAAGTTTTGGAGAGAAGAAGGGAGAGTGAGTACCCTGGCAAGAGAAAGCTTCCATCCTAAGCCCCTGCATTTAGGAAACGGTGCCAGTGAGTTTGCTTGCTCTTTCTGGTAACCTAGGATCATCTGTTAACACGTGTGCAAGCCACAGCTTGCTCTGCACCCCCAAATCAGGCCAAATCACTTCCTTCCGGTTTCCCAGCTTGCTCTCCTTATTCAGACTCCTGCACATTTGAATGTGTTACTGTTGCCAGCTGAGACGCTCTTCCCTTCCTCCTTTTGCCCCCAAAGCTGAGCTGTGGTAGAACACTCTTCCTTTTAGACTGCTTGAATGCCTCACTAAGTTCAAAGACTCTGTTAATTCCTCCAAACACATCAGTGCATATTCTCTCTTAATACCCAGCATAGTTTTGTAAGAGCGTCTTTTGCTGTAAGCCTCTGTACTACACAGCAAGTTCCTTGAAATCCACTTATTAGCCTCAGATCCCCTTGGAAGGATGAAGGATATATGATGGGGCTAAGAGGAGAGTTAAACTGCCCTGCAGTTAACAACGATGTTCCCCCAAAGCCCGGATGTAATATAACTTCTTGTTCTAAACCACAATCCTTGGTCCCCTGGGTGGCTCAGTTGGTTAAGCATCTGCCTTCAGCTCAGGTCATGGTTCCTGGGTCCTGGGATGGAGCCTGCATCAGGGTCCCCGCTCAGCAGGGACTCGGCTTCTCCCTCTGCCTGCTGCTCACCCTGCTTGCGCTGTCTCTGTCTCTCTGTCTCTCTGTCTTTCTCTCGTGTGCACGCACACTCTGGCAAATAAATAAAATCTTTAAAAAAATAAAAATAAAATAACAATGCCTGGGTGGCTCAGTCGGTTAAGCCACTGCCTTCGGCTCTGGTTGTGATCCCAGGGTCCTGGGTTCGAGTCGTACATCAGGTAACTTGCTCGGCAGGGAGCCTGCTTCTCTCTCTGCCTCTGCCTGCCTCTCTGCCTGCTTGTGTGCTCTCTCTCTCTGAGAAACAAATAAATAAATAAAATCTTCAAAAAGAAAAATAAAAAATAAAATACAATAAAATAAACCACACTTCTAGCATTGAAGACACCAAAATTCCCTGCTCGAATGGTCCCAAAGCTCACTCGTCAGGTCTTCTTGGGCCTTTCCTTTGGGCCATCATCTTGCGGGCAGAAGGGGGCCTACGCTGAAAGCTATGAGCAGCGTCAGCCCCATGTCCACTCCCCAGTGCTGGCTTGTGGCGCAGAGAGCGATAAAGCCCTGTGTGGGAAGAGAAGCAGCCAGACGCTGGAGCACAGTCTCATTAAAGTTGGAGTACAGATTTCAAAGAGTGAAAGAGATTGCATTTCAAGCCCAGCCATACAAATCCTTATGACATACTTGTCAAGGAAGTAAGATAAAATACATATGGCTTAAGATTTCGTTTTCTTGATGAATGAGGTGTAAAGACAAGGGCCTCCGTTTGCCCCCCGACTCTAGGCCATTCAGATGCTTACAGGAAGGAGACCGGGACAGACGGCTGGCCAAATGTGAACACTTAGAAACAGTATGACGCACACTTTAAAGAAGACAGACGCACAGTGGACAGCGGGAAGTTTTTAAAATGGATGAATAAATAACATGCTGAAAAGCATTATCACTGCATTGTTCAAGAGAAGTTAATTAAAAAAAAAAAAAAAAAAAAGCAGTATGGAGCAATTCAACCCAGTGCCTTGATTTTTCCTCTTTCACTCCTCCAGAAAGGCAGAAGCAATGTATGCCTAGGAAGACCCAGAACAAGGAGAAGGGAGTTAAAGGTTGAAAGGATCCTAGTGGACAACAAAGGCACATTTCAGAATATATTATTTTTTAGTGATTCATAAATGAGATAAATATTATATACTAATATGTGCAAAGGTATATGGCAGGCACTGTGGGAATTATCAACATCAGTGGAATGGTGGTCCAATCTCCAGAGAAGTAACTCTTAATTACACTTAGAGTCAGTACTTGCCGTGGAGTTGACTTTGCCATTTGCTGGTCATTCCTACCAGTAGCCCCATGCGTTGGTGTGTCCTGTGGCAAGAAAACAAGTCTGAGGAGAGAAAGAATTGGGGAATTTAAACAGGGGCACCAGGACCTGTGCTAACTGCCTGTGTAATTGCCTGAGAAAGAATTCTTTGACTAGAGAGCTTATATTTATTAAGTACCATGCCGAGCACAGTTTTAAACACGTTGCATGTATTACCAATCTAAAGTTATAAAAATCCTGTGAGATAAGTGTTAGTATTATCTTCATTTTGCTGATGAGAAAGGTGAGGAGGAAAGAGATGAAACGATTTACCCACGGCCACTTGGCTGATAATTACAGAGATTGCATTCGAAGCTTCAGCTGCCTCACTATCTGATTAAAGAGATCACAACCATCTTCCTAAATCAGGAAAAAGCAAGGAATGTGATGACAAAAGATAGGAATTCAGGAGCCTGAATTGTTCATACCACAGAATTTTAGGATTTACAGGAACTTAAGAAATGACCAGATCTTAGTTGAGACATTAATTCCTTCAAGAAGTTTTCCTGATTCCCCAACACTAAATACCAGCCTCCCACTTGATGGATTCAAGTTTGTGATCTCTACAGCATGTTTATGATCTCCACAGCAACACCCACTACAATTTAATGCAATTGTTATTTGCCTGTTTCGTTCCCCTAGTCTGCTGGGTCCTTAAGGGCAGAGATCTGTTTTTGTTTATGGCTTCTCTCCAGCTTTTAGGAAGAACAATACGTTCAATAAATATTTTTAAAATTAGGAACGAGTCAAGCCCTCTATACATTTGTGATTTTCCATGTGGTTACCATAGCATTCTATTGAGTCACAGAGAGTTGAATGACTTCCTTCTTTTCAGTTACATCTGTATTCCCATAGCAGAGAAATTGTTCAAATTTCAGAGGAAGAACAGTATAGTCAATAGGAAGGACAAGATCCACCTTTGAATTTAAGTCACCAATACCCTTCCATTAAGCCATATTTTAAAGTAAGGCCTCAGGCGCAAGGACAAAGCCCTATCGCCTTCTGATGAAGATAACAAAAACCAAGGTATTTCGCTAAACAAGACCAAATCATAGCACATAGATATGAGCTACCTTGATAGAAAAGTCAGCAGAAACCTAAAGACAGTGGGATATGTGCTACCAAACTGTCTTTGGAGTTTTAGGACCACTGACTTCTCCAAGTAATCATTAACTCTTTACTCACCACTTGTATTTTCTCCATTAATTCCCCTAACTACCTGTCCAGAAGTTGAAATCAATCAAAGAGGTAAGAGGATGTATGAGTTGGGTTGGATGCCTCAAATATACTTTCTTATTTAATTATCCCCAACTGGCGTGGATACTTTCATGTCTATTTTGTAGAGCAAACACTCTAATGAGGTAATTTGTTCACCACCTCACCAGATACTGGGGGCTCCATCATGAGAACTGGATCTATTTGAATCACGTTATTCTTTTCCTCCCTGAAACTTGACCTCTCTCTTTTAAACCATGTGTCTCTCTTTAACGAGTGAGCCCCAGAATCTAAATTCATAATTATATATCTACTTGTATCTACAAATTTTGACTTGGACCTATGCTCATGAAAGTGTCCTCTTTCTAGTTATCAATGGACAAAATCATCTTCTTGCTTTCTGACATTACTGCATTAAACCTAGTCCCCAAATTTTAAAGCAGGTTTAGTGATTACTTCTTTTTTTTCCCCAGATATATGAGTCCTGAGACAATAAAGAATTATTCTGAAAGCAAAAAACTTCTTGCCTTTATTAGAAAAGTATTGCTCAATTGGGTGTATAACACTAAAAAGGAAAAAGGGATCCCATCAAGGTAAGCGATTTTGAACCTTACTAGAACTCTTATTATACTGACCTTAAATTCCCTTTCTACTTTTTAAATTTATATCCTGGGAGCTCCTGGATGGCTCAGTTGATAAAGCATTTGACTCTAGATCTCAGGGTTGTATGTTGAAGTCCCACAGAAAATTTAAGAAACAAATTCATATCCTGAATATATTGGAAAATATTTGAGGTGGTTTATAATTAAATTACTTATATACATACAAAAAGTTACTTGAAGAAAAAAAGATAGTATAATAACTTTTCTCTTATTATTGAAGTAAATTTCATATAACAAGATTAACCATTTTTAAGTTATCATTCCATGTTATTTAGTACATTCACAATGTTGGGCAAGCATCATCTCTGTCAAAATCCAAAACATTTTTATTGCCTCCAATATTAATCCAGCACTCATTAAGCAGTCACTCCCTATTCCCCCTGCCCCCTCCCCCAGCTCCTGCATCGCACTAGTCTGCTTTGTCTCTATGAATTTACATGTCTGGAATGTTTCATATAACTATATATGGGTATATATTTATATAACTAGAATCATCCAACACATAGTCTTTTGTTTCTGGCTCCTTTCACTCCCCATAATGTTTTCATCTACATGGTAGAATGTATCAGTAACATAAGTTTCATCCACTTTGTAGCATGTATCAAGACTTTATTCCTTCTTATGGCTGAATAATAGTTCATTGTACAGGTACATCATATGTTGTTTACCCATTCATCAGCTGATGGACATTTGGGTTGTTTTCACCTTTTGGCTACTGAGAACAGTGCTGTTAAGAACATTGATGTAAAAGTATTTGAATACCTGCTTTCCACTTTTTGGGTATGCACGAAAGAGTGAAATTGTTGAATCATAAGATAATTTTATGTTTAACTTATCCCAAGGAACCACCAAATTGTTTTCTATGGGTGTTAGATAATTTTGAAATCAGGAAATATAAATTTATCAAATTTCTTTTTCAAGATTGGTGTAACAATGTGGGTAATTCCATATAAATGTAATTCCATATAAATTTTAGGATTTGTTTAATTTTGCAAAAAAATAATCCCATTGAGTCTTTCATGGGGAGTACATTGAATCTGCAGTATTGTCATCCTAATAATATTAAGCTTTCCAATTCATGAACATGAGGTGACTTTTCCTTTACTTAGATCTTCTTTTATTTCTTTCAGGAATGTCTTGTAGTTCTTAGCATACAAGTCTTTGATTAAAGTTAATCCTATTTTTTTCTTTCTTTTTAAGATTTTTATTTATTTATTTGACAGAGAGATAGAGAACACAGGTAGACAGAGCAGCAAGCAGAGGGAGAGGGAGAAGCAGGCTCTCCCCTGAGCAGGGAGCCTGATGCAGGGCTCAATCCCAGGACCCTGAGTGGAAGGCAGTTGCTTAACCAACTGAGCCACACAGGAACCACTTTTTTTGCCTTTTTGATGCTATTATAAATGAAACTGTTTTCTTGATTTCATTTTAAGATTGTTCATTCCTAGTGTATGATTTCTGTATATTGAATTTGTATTCTGTAAAGCTTTGCTGAATTCATTGATTAGCTCTCTTGTTTTTTGTGAATTTGCTAGGATTCTCTCTGTAGAAAATCATGTCATCTATGAATAGAGATAATTCTACTTGCTTCTTTCCAATTTGGTTGCCTATGGTTTCTTTTCTTAGATTCAAGAGGAGGAAATATAGACTGTTCTTCTCAATAAAAGTATCAAAGATTATGTAGCATCTTTAATCTACCACACTCAATAAATACAAGAAAGATACTGTCATATTATAAGGTTTTTTAAAGCCTTCAATACTGACTAAAGCTACAACTTTTTAAGTAATTCTTTTTGTTGATGCAACTTAATGAAAGGGAGATTTTAAAAACTCCCCATAAGCTATCTCTGAATATCACTCATCTCAAAGTGAGTAGTGCAGATTCTGGTGCCATATGGCTTGGTTTAGAATTTCAGTCTCTGTCATTTATTATCTGAATGAGCGTTTCAGTCCTCAGTATCTGAGATATATATATATATATATATATATATATACACACACACACACACACACACACACACACATACACACACACACACATATATGACCTGTGGCAAAGTAACTGATACATAATGGGCACCAAAATATGCGAGTTGGGTTCTCCTCTGTTTCCTCATGGAACTGTGGGAAAGACTACATGAATAGTATGTGTAGAAGCACCTAGGCCAGGGACTAGCACTGGGTAAGCACTTAACAAATGTGAGCATTTATTACTAAGTGCCACATTCCAATAATATAAGTATTACTGAAATGTTGAAATTAAGAAGTGACAGAATCACAAACAGGAACAAGTCCAGTCATCAAAAGAAACTGAATAGGAAAACACACATAATTCTTAAAATTAAAAATACAACTTAAATTATTCATAACTAAATAAGTCAATAATAGTATATCTATTTTGAGGGAATACAGCTAGAGCTACAGAAAGAAGAATAAATACCTAGCATTAATAGGGTTTCCATATCAGGGTCAGGGGTCTGAAAGAAAAAGATCAGGAGCCTAAGATCTAAAGTGGTAACACTTGGGTGGATAAATCTGAAGATCCTGAACCCTCACATTTCCCATGAATACTGTAGCCTGGAAGAAGGCAGCCACCTCTTTCTTGCTAGAGGATAATAGCCTCCTATCACCTTCAGATGCTACAAAGACATCACAAGATAAATCTTGTCTTTGTTTCAAGGTTATTCTCCACCACCTCTCACTGTTTCCAGGGTAATTACCCATATCAGATCTCAAGACAGCTAAAGGAGGAAATGCAGTGCTTTCTTTAGGAGACTACAATTTATTTACTGAGGGATTTACAGGGCCTGAGTAATATAAGCAAATACTGGTAGACATCTAATGGAATGGATCTTGAGGGTACTGGACAAGAGGGTTACAACATAAGGCCAGATTAGGGAGAATTTATTGGCATGATGGTCTTATCCATGATTCGAGGTTCAACATTCTGTTAAGGACACTTGGAACCAGTACAGTTAATCTCTTGGGATTGTTCTTTGAAGCTTGACCAGGGCAAAAACCTACAATAAGTGAAGTACAGATGATAAAAACTGGAATATTTACCAAAATTATTATAAGAGAATGAAGGACCCATCACTTTGCCCCCCTGGGAAGGACCACAGGATGTTTACTTTCACAAGGCAACACTGAGAAACTCGGTGATGGATGCTCTCAGCAAGAACATGGTTGACAGTAGTTGAGGTTGCCATGGAACTAGTCTTACTAGTATCAAAAGGATTTGGGAATGGCAGAAGACTGGTGGCAGCACTCAAATGTCAAAAGCAAGGTGGGCATACTTTATTTTGTGAACAGCAAACCTGGAATAGCAGTCAGGGTACCTTGGCCTGGGTATGGGTAACAAATAATTTGTGTCAAATGACACTGTAGACAAATAGTTAACTACATTTTATTTGACTTTTCTAAAAATAGAGAACTGGTCAGCAAAGGGATGAGGTCAACTACTGCAAAGGAAGATCGTGATTCCCCACCCTTTCCTTATATCTAAGTCAGTTCTCAGAACCAGAGCCCTTGGGAAAGGTCTACAACAACGCCACAAACACATAGGATAAATATTCCCTCAATCTTTTCTCAGATGGACCTTTAGTCACTTTACTAAAAAAGTTACTTTTAAGTGGGGAAAAAAGAGAATACTGAGACGTTTAAAAAGACTTTGGGGGGAATATAAATAAGCAAACAAACAAACAAAAGACCGAAGGCTTGAAATGCTATCACAGTTCTCAAATTAGAGAGGAAGCTTTTAGGCTAAGTCTCTGACCAATCTGCTTCCTAATAATCCACCAAGTCCACTGTGTGGTTATTTCTCTAAATCTCCAAGTGTATATATGGGATGGATATAGTCAGTGTGTAGCTGAACATTCACATTGTCTTGCTAACCTATAGAATAAATAGTATTATGGCAGGAAGGTCCAAGTGACCATGCGGAACCCTGGCCAAAATAGTCATAAGAGGTAATATAGTATTCCAAGCGTAAGGAAATTAACACCAACCTTAAAGATTTAAAGGAATTGAGAGTAATCCCCACAATATCCCTTTTAATTCATCTATCTGGCATAAACAAGTCAAATTCTAGTCACCTATAAATTGAAGCAAAAGGTAACATCAACTTTATCCATTCATCTGTTGAAGGGCATCTTGGCTCTTTCCACATTTTGGCTATTGTGGACACTGCTGCTAGGAACATTGAGGTGCATATGGCCCTTCTTTTCACTACATCTGCGTCTTTGGGGTAAAAACCATGGAACACTACATCAAATATCCAGTGGAAAAAAGACAGTCTCTTCAATAAATGGTGCTGGGAAAACTGGACAGCTATATGTAGAAGAATGAAACTTGACCATTCTCTTACACCGTACACAAAGATAAACTCAAAATGGATAAAAGACCTCAACGTGAGACAGGAATCCATCAGAATCCTCGAGGAGAACATAGGGAGTAACCTCTTTGATATCAGCCACAGCAACTTCTTTCAAGATATGTCTCCAAAGGCAAAGGAAACAAAGGCAAATATGAACTTTTGGGACTTCATCAAGATCAAAAGCTTCTGCATAGCAAAAGAAACAGTCATCAAAACAAAGAGGCAACCCACAGAATGGGAGAAGATATTTGCAAATGACAGTACAGATAAAAGGTTGATATCCAAGATCTATAAAGAACTCCTCAAACTCAATACACACAAAACAGATAATCATATTAAAAAAATGGGCAGAAGATATGAACAGACACTTCTCCAATGAAGACATACAAATGGCTACCAGACACATGAAAAAATGTTCATCATCACTAGCCATCAGGGAGATTCAAATCAAAACCACATTGAGATACCACCTTACACCAGTTAGAATGGCCAAAATTAGCAAGACAGGAAACAACGTGTGTTGGAGAGGATGTGGAGAAAGGGGAACCCTCTTACACTGTTGGTGGGAATGCAAGCTGGTGCAGCCACTTTGGAGAACAGTGTGGAGATTCCTCAGGAAATTAAAAATAGAGCTTCCCTATGACCCTGCAATTGCACTGCTGGGTATTTACCCCAAAGATACAGATGTAGTGAAAAGAAGGGCCATCTGTACCCCAATGTTTATAGCAGCAATGGCCACGGTCGCCAAACTGTGGAAAGAACCAAGATGCCCTTCAACGGATGAATGGATAAGGAAGATGTGGTCCATATACACTATGGAGTATTATGCCTCCATCAGAAAGGACGAATACCCAACTTTTGTAGCAACATGGACAGGACTGGAAGAGATTATGCTGAGTGAAATAAGTCAAACAGAGAAAGTCAAGTATCATATGGTTTCACTTATTGGTGGAGCATAACAAATAATATAGAGGACAAGGGTAGAGGGAGAGGAGAAGGGAGTTGAGGGAAAGTGGAAGGGGAGGTGAACCATGAGAGACTATGGACTCTGAAAAACAACCCGAGGGTTTTGAAGGGGCGGGGTGGGAGGGTGGGGGAACCAGGTGGTGGGTATTAGGGAGGGCACAGATTGCATGGAGCACTGGGTGTGGTGAAAAAACAATGAATACTGTTACGCTGAAAATAAATAAAAAAATTTAATTAAAAAAATAAAGAAAAAAAAAACTAATGGTGTACTGTATGGTGACTAACATAATACAATTTTTAAAAAATCAAAAAAAAAAGAAACCTATAAATAAATAAATAAATAAGTAAGTAAATAAATGTCTGGTAGGAAAGAAAAAGGTAACATCAAGTGCAATGCTGTGCCAGATATGACTTTATTGCTGAAAGAAATCAGGAAAAGCAGTCTGTATTCTAGTTTAAGATAGTGACATAGGAGGCTCCTGAACTTAACTCCTTCCATCAACATACCAAATCCACAGCCACATATGGACCACTTCCCTCTCAAAAAAAGCCAGAAAGTAGCTGAGTGATTCTTACACATCAGGCTAATGAGAAAATACCTACATTGAAACATGTAGTAAAGGCTGAGACACACTCTCAGCATAAAACTAACCCTCTGGCATTGAGGCATGCGGTCATAAGGGAACTCATGGTTCCCAGCTTCTCCATGAGAAGTAAAGGGTTTGGACCCAACATCTAGTGCCCCAACTTTTGAGACTTCCACTTAAGAGATAGGTCCCCAAAACATCTGCTCTGAGAGATAACTGGGCTTATGTCCACAAGATCCAAAAGACTAGAATAGACAATGAAACAGTTCTTAATGAGTTTGCAAGGACACTGTCTCCCGGAAATGAACTTGTGCAAGAGTTTGGCACCCTGGCTTTTGTGGTTGCCATCCAGAGGACATCCCCCTATCAGTAACAGAAAAACATATGAAAATATAAATCTCACTGGTAAAGATAAATATCTGATAAAATTCAGGCCACTCTAATATTGTAACAATGGTGGACAAATCGCGTAAAAATCTAGCATAAAGGTTAAAAGTCAAAAGTATTTTAAAAAAACAAATATAGCTACAATAATGGATGCACAAGACAAAAAGGGGTAAATATAAATTATGACTGTCAACAAACTGGGTAAAGAAGTGGTATACATCAACAAAGGCCATAGTTGACAATCACACAGCTAACATCATATTCAACAGTGAAAAGCTGAAGGCTGAAAGCTTTTTCTCTAAGATCAGGAGCAAGATAAGGAGGCCCACTCTCATCATTTTTATTAAACTTAGTATTGGAAGTCCTAGCCAGAGTAATTAAGCAAGAAAAAAGTCATCCAAATCAGAAAGAAATGAGTAAAACTGACATCTTTTGCAGAAAACCCTAAGAACTCCACACACACACACACACACACACACACACACACACAAATGTTAGAACTAATAAACAAATTCAGTAAAGTTACAGCATACAAAATCAATATATAAATATCAGTAGCATTTCTATACACTAATAACAAAAAGGAATTAAGAAAATCCCATTTATAACTGTATCAAAATGAACAAAATACCTAGGAATAAATTTAACCAAGGAGGCAAAAGACCTATACACTGATTACTATAAGACATTGATGAAAGAAATTAAAGAAGATACAAATAAATGGAAAGATATCTTATGCTCATGAATTGGAAGAATTAATCTTGTTAAGATGGCCATACTACTCAAAACAATCTATAGATTCAATGTAATCCTTACCAAAATTCCAATTAACATTTTTTACAAAAGTTTTAAAAAATCCTAATGCTTGTATGGAATCAGAAAAGATCCTAAATCGCCAAGACAATCTTGAGGAAAAAAAAAAAAAAAACTGGAGGTATCACAATTCTTGATTTTAAACTATATTAAAAAGCGGTAGGGTTAGGACGCCTGGGTGGCTCAGTTGGTTAAGCCGCTGCCTTCGGCTGGGGTCATGATCCCAGGGTCCTGGGATCCAGTCCCACATCGGGCTCCTTGCTCAGCAGGGAGCCTGCTTCTCTCGCTGCCTCTGCCTGCCTCTCTGCCTGCTTGTGTGTACTCTCTCTCTGACAAATAAATAAATAAAACCTTAAAAAAAAAAAAAAGCTGTAGGGATGCCTGGGTGGCTCAGTTGGTTAAGCCACTGTCTTCGGCTCAGGTCATGATCCCAGCGTCCTGGGATCGAGTCCCACGTCAGGCTCCTTGCTTGGCAGGGAGTCTGCTTCTCCCTCTGCATCTGCCTGCTGCTCTGTCTGACTGTGCTCGCTCGCTCTCTTTCTCTCTCTGACAAATAAATAAATAAAATCTTCTAAAAATAAATAAATAAATAATTTAAAAAATTTTTTTAAAAGCTGTAATAAACAAATAGTATGGTATTGGCGTAAAAACAGACACATAGATCAATAGGACAGAATAGAGAGCCCAGGAATAAACTCATGAGTATATAATCAATTAATTTATGACAAAGGAGCTAATGATATACAGTGGGTAAAGGAGAGTCTCTTCAGTAAATGATGTTGAGAAAACTGGACAGCCACATGCAAAATAATGAAACTAGACCACTATCTTACATTATAAACAAAAATCAATTTGAAATGGAGTAAAGTAAGACCTGAAACCTGAAAACTCACAGAAGAAAATATGGGAGATAAACTCCATGATAGCATTCTTGCGATTCCATATTGAGTGAAATCATATGGCATTTCTCTTTCTCTGACTGACTTATTTTGCTTAGCATAATACACTTTAGCTCCATCCATGTCATTGCAAATGTCAAGATTTCATTCTTTTTGATGGCTGAGTAATATTCCATGATTTCCATGATTGTGTGTGTGTGTGGATACACACATGTACCACATCTTCTTTATCAGCTAATGGACATTTGGGCTCATTTCATAGTTTGGCTACTGTTGATAATGGTGTTATAAACATTGGGGTGGATATGTCCATTCAAATCTCTATTTTTGTATCTTTTGGGCAAGTATCTAGTAGTGTAATTGCTGGATGATAGGGTAGTTCTATTTTTAGCTTTCTGAGGAAACTCCTTACCGTTTTCCAGAGTGGCTACACCAGTTTGCATTTCCATCAACAGTGCAGGAGGGTTCTCCTTTCTCCAAATCCTGCATCCTTCCCAATATCTATTGTTTCCTGATTTGTATTTCCCTGACGATGAGTGATGTTAAGCATCTTTTCATATGTCTGTTAGCCATCTGATACCTTCTTTGAAAAAATATCTTTTCATATCTTCTGCCCATTTCTTTTTTTTTAATGTGTATGTGATCACTTTTTTTTACTTAATTTTATTTTTTCAGTGTTCCAAGATTCATTGTTTATGCACCACATCCAGTGCTCCATGCAGTATGTGCCCTCCTTAATACCCACTACCAGGCCCACTCATCCTCCCACACCTCTCCCCTCCAAAACCCTCAGTTTGTTTCTCAGAGTCCACAGTTTCTCATGCTTCACCTCCCCCTCCAATTTACCCAATTTACTTTTCCTTTCCTTCTCCTCAGGTCCTCCGTGTTATTCCTTATGCTCCATAAGTAAGTGAAACCATATGATAATTGACTCTCTCTGCTTGACTTATTTCACTGATCATAATCTCCTCCAGTTCTGTCCACATTGATACAGAAGTTGGATATTCTGCCCATTTCTTAACTGGATTATTAATTTTGGGGGTGTTGAGTTTGATAAGATCTTTATAGATTTTGGATTTTAACCCTTCAACAGATATGTCATTTGCAAATGGCATATCTCCCATTCTGTAGGCTGCCTTTTAGTTTTATTGACTGTTTCCTTTGCTGTGCAGAATTTTTATCATGATGAAGTACCAATAGTTCATTTTTGCTTTTGTTCCCTTGCCTCCAGAGATGTGTCTGCAGCCCAGGTCACAGAGGTTGCTGCTTATGTTCTCCTCTAGGATTTTGATGGTTTCCTGTTTCACATTTAGGAGTTCCATTGATTTGATTTAATATTTGATTTAAATATTTTGATAAATAAATTTTGATAAAATGTGGATTCATACTGTTTCATTACCACACATCCTGGGACTTTTTTTTTTTTTTTTACAGATTTTATGCCTCAACAAGGAAAGATGCTTATGATACATTGTTAAGAAAAAGAAAAAAAGTTTAGAATGATATGTATGATAAAATTTTTGTGTTTACAGATAATGATTACATAAGAAAAAAGATTGGACTAATATTCAAACTGTTAATAGTAATCATGTCTGGCAGGTGGAAGGAATTCCCTTTGTTTATTATTATTTTTTAATATTTCTAATTTGAATTATTCCCATCTCGTGACCAAAGTATTTCTATTAAAACTAAAAATGGATGATGGGGCACCTAGGTGGCTCAGTGGGTTAAGCCTCTGCCTTCAGCTCAGGTCATGATCTCAGGGTCCTGGGATCGAGCCCCGCATCGGGCTCTCTGCTCAGCGGGGGGCCTGCTGCCTCCTCTCTCTCTGTCTGCCTCTCTGCCTACTTGTGATCTCTGTCTGTCAAATAAATAAATAAAATCTTTTAAAAAAAAAAACTAAAAATGGATGAGATTTGAGGAAGATGGGGGAAAGAAGAGGGGAAACAAGCCTCAAGACATCTAGCAGAGGAGGAAATTAAAAGGACAATATCTGAAGGGAGATGCCAGAAAGTGTTAGGTAGCAATTGCACCTACCCAGAACTAAGCTGGGCTGTGTACTATAGATGATTAGAACAGAACTGAACATATAATGAAAGTCATTCAGTGCAATTATTTTACTAGATAAAACTCTTTTTTTTTTGTAGACATTGCATTCTTCGTTTATTCCATAAAATTGTATTTATGGATGAATTTGAGTATATTGGATATCTTGTGATACTAATGAATATGTTTCCTATTATAATTTCTTGGATACCTAACTTAAGTGATATCTATGACCAGGAATTAAGATACTCTAACTACTCTTTTCTTGCATTTTATATCGTGGAGTCCCTATTTAAGGTAATCCAAAATTGTGGTGTGTGTGTATCTGTGTATGTGTGAATATGTTATATGTCTCACAGAGAGAATCTGTAACTTCATTTTCCAACACTAACTACACACAATTTTCTAAAAGAGTGTATGAAATTCTTTCTCACTTCCCAAACTTTAATTTTTAAAGGAAAATTTTTAAGGCAACTCAGTAGAAAACATCCATACTTTAAGGACTGATTTTGTATTTGTAAACATAAATTTTAAAATGGTGTGTGTCAAAGGGAGTTTCAAAGGTATTGACAGTGTTCATAAATTTAGCAGGATAGTGTTCATTTCAATTTTTTTAATACTAGATAGAGATAGGTAGAGTGATAGATATCCCTTCATGCCTGAAAAGCATTCATGATTTGATTTTTAAATCTAATATAAAGGTAGTTGTAAAATGAAGAAAGGTACCCCAACAAACTGATAATAGTATTGTGTTATATAGACCAAAAAGTGAAGACTGAGAATATGAGTATATAACATGACGGACAAAAACAAAGGAAAAGCTAGAAGCAATACCATTGCATGCACAAGGGACATAACTCCCAGTGACTGGAGCTTGGGATGGATTGGTCAGCATGGATATTAGAGAGATGGTAGATTTGTGTGGAGGGTATGGAAAACGAGACATGGACATAAAGAATAAAGAGCTTGATAGGCCATGCTATCTCTTTCACTTCCCTGGCATCATCTACCATTTATAGTCTAATAACTTCCAAATTCACATTCCCAGCTCAGATCTTACCAAGAACCTCTGATCATATAGACAACTGATGACTGGATCTCTCCAACAAAATGCTATACAAACATCTCAAACAGCACATTCTAAAAAATTTATCTTCTCTAAACCTACTTTTCTCTCAGAATTCCACTGAAAACCCGATTTCCCAGACTAGCATCCACAATCATCTTTAATACGTCCCACTCTCTTAGCTATGCTTTAATATTTCAACCGTTTGAATTTTAAATTAATATGCTTCCTTACTAGTATTTCAGACAAGTAATCTTAAGGTAGATCAGAAAAGAATCTAACTAGCGATGTTTCAGTTATTGTGGAAAACATTACAGTAAAAGCAAAAACAAGATAATGTATTTTTTTTTAATCAACAGATGGCTGCAATGAGGAAAAACAAGATAATGTATTTTTTTTTAATCAACAGATGGCTGCAATGAGAAAAGAATATTTTTTACAGGCCTGGAACCTGTTCGAGTCAGCAATTACATTAGTTGGCATCATAGACATAATTCTTATTGAGACAAATTCTATTACTTATACTCTTGATTTTATTCTAACAGTAATCTTTATAAAAATTGTGAGATTTCTTCGCCTACTACGTATTTTGAAGGTAAAGAACTATTAAATCATTCCATTTCAAATTTCTACTGACTGCTTCATGAAATATGGACGAAGATCAGTTTACTAGTTTTATGATTTCCACGTTTTATTGAGATGATGTTTATGTTTTAAATTTTATAACCCTTCCACAAATTAAATTTTATAACATATTATTTTATGAATATCCAAATTGTATTTGCAATTTATTTAGTACATGAAAGTATAGAAATACTCAGTATAGCTTTTTCTTTGAATAGAGAGCACATAAAAAATTCCATAGTAATGTAAGTATAAATTAACCCCAAAGTAATATTTATTTTTATAGATACCTGATATAAAACCTGGAAATCAACAAAATAACCATGCACACCATTCATAGTGACAAAGCAAATAGTATAAATTCATACATATTAAGAACCCCAAAATTATGCATTTAATATTTCATAAATTCATAGTAACATAAAATCACAGCATCAAAAATAACCTTATTTGTCTAATCATCTTCCTATAACAAGCATGATATTATTTATTGTCTATACAATTATTTCAATGACATGGGACTCACTCCATCATAAGGCATGTGAAGTATATATATGGAACAGGTATACATCCCCTCTCTCTCACTGGCTCACTCTATTCATGTAAAAACAAGACACATGCACATTTAAGCACTGTGAGAGGTACAAACCTAAATGAGACACGGTTCATCTAGAGATAAAACAGATTAGAATCTGTACATTTAGAGCTTTCTTACATATGCTTAAAAAATACTTTTGCTAAGGTCTAAAAGGAAGCAACTAGTAGCTTTTCCCATTTTAGTATTAAATAAGACTGCAAGTAATGCTAGTGTGCAATTTGACCTAAGGAAGACAAGCCAAGTGTATTCCAGGGACTAGTTAATTCTTTCTGATTGGAGGATATACGGGGTCTACCAAATATTTTAAGTGAAGAAACTAGTAAACCACCTAGAAAATTTTGTTTAGGTATTCAGGAAATTCTGAACCCTTAACTTATATCAAATGGTAGGCCCTGGAACTTGAAGACAAATTAGATACACTCTAGAGAACTTGTGGAAGGAAAATGACTGTGTCATCTAGATGTTCCAATGTTACATTGTAAGGTAAGTGCAAAACAGAGTATGTACAAAAATGGCTAGCGAGCTTTTTTAAAAAGATGTCTTTTATTAGGTGATGCTTAAACTGAATCTTGAAGGATGAGCATAAATTAGTGCTTTGAGGATTAATGGCAGTTGGTCGGAGGGGAGAGTATGAAGATTATGGAGCATAGACGGGAAAACACGGGAAACAGCCAACTCTGGGGAAGTTAAAGGACTGCAGAGTGGTAACAGATAATCTGGAAAGTTAAACCTCAGCAAAGAAACAATGAGAAATTAATGGTGGGGTCAAACAAGAAGTATAGTTGTGGTGGGTTCTAACTTCCAAATAAACCTTCTGGTAAGAAGGTTAGTAGAAGATTTCACAGGTAAAAGTGGCAGTACTTTATGCACATTTATGACAAGCCCAGAAGATTAATTGCATTGTTTTCCAAGAATTTAAACCAGTTGGAAGTACTATTCAATGCTCTATCGGGGACATAAGTAAAGAGTAAATTCATAACTTCACATAGGTGTCCAGCATTATTAATTATAGGGAAATCTCTCTGGTCATGAAGTTATAAAATTACCATGAATAAAATAACCTTGACAGGTTACTATAGTTACTGTTGAAAACATGTTATTTCTTAATATTATCTACTTTAGTTAAACTAATCAATATATAACTAACTAAATGTGTACAATTTATAGTAAATAGTAGTTCCATTTTTTCCAGCTCATAACCCCAAAGTTGCTGCAAATAATAGATCAAAAGATGAGTCACCAGCTGTCTTTGAAATATGCTATACTAAAAGGATATGTCCAAGGTGAAGAAGATATAATGACTATAATTGATCAGATTTCAAGTTCTAAGCAGGTTAAACAGGTGAGAAAAGCTTTCATTAGTAAGGTAAGGGTTTATTCCTCCAATCTCTCAGTTGCCCCCACCCATTATGTCCTCTGTCTATATATGTAGATGTGGTCTTTGACACAATTTGCTAAGTAATTTCTGTAAAAACTCAAACTAGTCTACATATGTATTATTCAGAAGCTGAATTGTCTGTTACTGAATTGTCTGTGCCACAGTAGCAAATCACGAGGCTTTTGCAAGCCACCTTTTGGGGCACATGAAACGTATGTGCAGTGGTCATCAGCTCCCTCCTGATGCAAATTCCAGGATCTGTCAACAACAGGTGCACTAAATAGGAAATATTGGAAGATGAGACATAATGGTAGTGTTAAGCAAAGGGAGACTCCTCATAATTCCCGAAGGCTCCCTTCCTCTCTCCCTGCTTGATTTTCCTACAGTAAAAGAAGCAAATAATGGGGATCTGCTAAATGGAAAAACTAAGAATAGCTCATCTAGAAGGAAACTTTGTCTAATTTCTTCATTACACAGAGAAAGAGCAAAAAAAAAAAGCCAAGAGAGATTGAATGATTATGCTCAGTCACATGGCTAGTAAACAGCATAGAGAATTCTAGGGCCTAAGTTCTGGATTTTCACATTTTTGACTGAGGTGGTTGTTCTCACAAGTTTGTCAACTATGTGAAATACTTACCTTTCAAGGCAATGTGGAACATATGAATGTCAAGTAATATACCCAAAGCTCTATAGTTGAGAAAAATTGAACATGTGTTATGTAGTAGAACACAAAAAGCAGTATCTTTCCTTTCTTCACCACCTGTAATTTTAAAACTCTTTTCCTAAATTTTGTTACCTGTTCTTACCTGGAAACAGATATTTAGCACTGGAATTTGAGGATACACAGTAGGAAAAACAAGAGGAACTGAATCTCTGAAATGTCCAGCTTTAGTGCTTATTTTTGTTCTAACAATGTTCGGCCAAACCTTCTACCTAATTTAAGATTGAAAGCTTTCCCTGTGGCCCCAAAGTAGAAGAGGAAAGCATCAACTGTGCTTGTGTTTTTCAGGATCAATAGTACCCTAAAGCAGGTTACTTTAAGGAAAAAGAAAAAAATATGACTTGCCTTTGGGGTTCTCAAAATCAACCTGGTAATGCCACTTTTTATTCTCTTCACCAACTTGCTGGAGAAACATAAAATTTATTGCACAAAATTGAATTCTAATCCCTGAAAATTTCTGCATCACATGTTTTCTTTAAAGTTATTAGTTAAGTAAAAAAAAAAAATTCATCAGTTGCAAATATAAAGATATTTTATAACAGCTTGTTCTCCAGGGGGATAAATCTTCTTTTATTTTATAGATGTTATTAAGAAGGATAATGAAGAATACAGGACATGCTATGAAAGAGCTGGGTATGTACCCTTTACCCTAAAGATTAAGCACAACCATCCCTTATTATCTTTACTTCAGAGAGGCAATTATTTTGATAACTAAACTGATATTTGAGGAAACCCCTTTATTACTAATAATAAAGTATATAACTTCAACAATATCATATCTTTGGTTTGGATGGGTTTCGTGTAATATTACCTCTCCACACTTGTTTTTCCTGCCTTATACCTCAATAAAGACCTTTCAATTTCTTACTAAACACATTAACATTGCATGTTTATACATATTATTATCACCTTATAAATTCTTTTTTCTTCCAAACCAAAAGTACACACACCATCCTGAGCAATACAAGGAAAAAAAGTTATTTTTTCCCCTTCACTTGCCACAGAGCTACCATCTGAGGATTTAGGATTTATAAGCTGAAATCAGAAAAGAGTCTCACAGATCTCTGATATGACTGCTGGGAGCCTCTATGCCGAAATATGGCAATAGCTTCTTCTCTGAGTCAAGCCATGTCATGCTCCTAGTACAGGGTAAATCCTGGGAGTGGAACAGACACACTCCTATAGCATAGAGTTCATGTGGGAGGAGAAGGGGGTTTGGTACCAGGTAGTGGGCAGGAAAATGACACAGCAAATCTGAGAATTGACCAAGACTTGAGAGATTTTGCATGGCAGATAGTTGTCAAGTGAGACAAGAAGCCATCACAAAGGAAACGCCAAAATGTAGAATCTAAGTGAAAGCAACTCTCATGGTCATTCAGGAATCCAGATAAGACAGGCAGAAGAGCATAGATGAGTCCTCTAGATGCTCAGGAATGTTGGGTGGACAATAACCAAAGATGAATGTGAAGACTTAATCAGAAGCCATACCTAAGGCACTGTTTGAAGTCCAAAATCGTAATTCAAACAGAATAGAAAAGTAGAACATAAACTCCAGACCTAGAGCCCAGAAGAGCCTTTCAGTGTCCTACACAGGTATGTCAGTATAATTGTTAATCCTAGGACTAGGGTTGTCTGTCCTTCTTCATGGGCTTAACTATAAGCTGACAAGAAAATAGCAAGCAGAACTCTGCAGCCACTGGTGAATTATGATTGATTGCAGATGCCTCATCAGGAAGATATACATTTATCTGTGTTGAGGGTTGTATTCCATGGATTTAGAGTGGAAATACTAGCTTATTGTCCACATGAAATATTTAAATAATATTCTTATTTTATCTGAAAATATTATTTTTCAGGCTACTTAGAGTATGATCACCCAGAAATTGCTGTTACTATGAAAACAAAGGAGGAGATTAATGTCATGCTCAATTTGGCTAGAGAAATTGTTAAGGTTTTTAGGTCAAAAGGTATTATTCATAAAATTGAAGGCTCCGAAATTAATAAGGTAAGGTAGCAGATTTTTAAAGCAAATATACTTATTTGATATATAGTTGTTCATGATCTTCAAACCTACTTCTGATTTTCCAGGATAGGCCATCTCTGAGATACAAATATCTCTAACTTAAAATAATTGTCTAACTTAAAATAATTGTCTAAAGAAAAGCATCTACCATAGAGCATTTCCTTCCTGATCTCCAATGCTCAATTTCTCTTTCCCTTTCTTGGCACAGTGAGAGACCATCTCTTTCTATGCTTTTCTCCCAAACCATTGGTATGATGAAACTATTTCTCATCCTAGACTACAGTGGAAATCAGTATCTTTCTAGGAACTATCTACACCACTGAAATAACTTTTCCAATAGACTCCCATAATTTATAAGAACATTCAATTATATGGTAAAATTCACTACATTTTCTTTAAGTTATTTAAATGGTACCATGACATATAAAAAAAATAGAGGGTCACAGCTAATTCTGTAAGTACAAAATTTACTCTCCAGATTGGGAATGGTATGAGAAAAAAACCAAAAGCTATTATGCTTGTGAATATATATACAAAACTTTTAAACATAATGGTAGCTAATTAAATCTGGTGGTATATTTAAAGTTTAGTATACTATGACTAAAAATGTTTTAGCTCTCAAAATAGCTATATAACTTATTAAGAGATTAAAAATTTGAAGAAAAAGAAAAAAAATTGACAAAATTTATTACTCAAAATATTTTTAAAAACTCTCATGTGACTAATAAGAGAAGTAGCATCCTTAACTGAATAAAGAGTTTCTATTTAAAATTTAAAAGAAACATTGTACTAAATGGTAAAATATAAGTATTCCAACTAAAGTCAGGACCAAAAGGAAAATGAACAGTGCCTCTCCAAATATTGAGTACCTTGCTGGAAGTCTTAGCCAGGTGAAGAAAAGAAAGAAAGGAAATTGAGAGATAAAATTTTGGAAAGATGAAAAGTGTTATTATATGTTGATTCTTTAAAATCCTAGGAAAATAAATTAAAATATGTAGGATTAATAAGGTAAATCATAGGGTATTCAGAAATAATACTGACATTCAAAATTCTTCCTCAACTAAAGAAAATGTAGAAAAATATTCTATTCACAGTATTAATTAAAAACTCTAAACCCTTAAGTGTGAACCTAACATAAAATATATAACATCTATGTGGCAAGAACTGAAAGGTGTATTTGAAGCAGGCAGAAAGATCAGTAACCTTAAAGATAAAACAATGGAAATTATCCTATTTGAGGAACAGAAATAAAAAGGTCTGTGAAAAGTGACAAAATCTAAGGGACCCGTGAGATCCAATCAAGTGGACCAACATGTGCACTGTGGAAATTCCACAAGGTGAGAGACAGAGAGAGAATATTTGAAGAAGTAATGGGTGAAAACTTCCCAACTTAGATGAAATACATAAATATTAATATCCAAGAAGTTCAATAAATTCCAAGTAGGATGACCTGAAAGAGACCCACGACAAGACACATTGTAATCAAACTGTCAAAAGACAAAAGGAAAATTTTGAAATCAACAATAAAGAAGTAACTCATCCCACATAAGCAATCCTTAATAAGATTATTATCAGATTTCTTATCAGATACTTTGGAGACCAGAAGGAAGTTAACTGATATATTCGAAATGCTAAAAGAGAAAAAAACCTATCAACCAAAAATCCTATATCCAACAAAACTGTCCTGCAGAAATGAAAGAGAAATTAAGACAGTCCCAGATAAACAAAAGTGAAAGGAGTTTATTACCACTAGAACTGAAAGAGATGATAAAAGGAGTCATGCACATTGAGTAGACAGCTCATAACAGAGGATATTCAAATAACTAATACATAACAAAAGGTACTAAATTTCATTGTCATAAACTTAACACAAATTAAAACCAAGCAAAATACCAATACACAACCATCAGAATACTTAATTTTTTTTAGCTGACAATATTAGCTATAGGCAATGATGTGGAACTGGAATATTAGAGTAAGAGTGTAATTTAACGCAATCACTTTGGAATTGTTAGGCAGAATCTACTAAATGTGAAAATACACATATGACCTAGCAATTAGATTACAGAACCATATATCCACAGAAATGTATACATATGTACAGCAAACAAATACAGCAGCATTACAAAAGGCCAAAGCTGGCACACTCCAAATGTTGATCAAAAGTAGACAAAACTGTGGTATATTCATATAACATAATCCTCTACAACAATGAAAATGACAAGAATAAACTTCTGCTCCCTCCAATATTAGAGGTGAATCTCAGAAACATACTACTGAACAAATGAAACGAGACACAAACAAGTACATACTTGTTGATTTCATGCAGATAAGTCTCAAAACCAAACAAAGTTAAACTCTGATAAAAGAGGTTATCTTTAGATAGACAAAATGACTAGAAGAGAATATAAGGATTTTAGGTGTAGTAAATGTTTTATTTCTTAGTCTGGGTGCTGGTTACCAAGATCTTTTCACATTGTAAGTGTTCTTTGGGTGGATATTTATAATCTGTGCACTTTTTGTTTATGTGCTATAATTCAGTTAAAAAAAAGTTTACTTTAAATATTTAATCTATGACTTCAGAATGATGATAACAGAAAAATGTTATCAGTGGGGAGAAGTTGAAGGTTTCCATAGAAGAACAAAAATCTCAGAAGAGCAAGTAAAAGAAAGAGTACCAAGTCATAATTTCTTAAGCATTCTGTGAACACCAGTTTTGTTCATCTTCTTTCTTAAATTTTGTGGTTTTAGTTAATAATGGCCAAAAAAAGAGAGATACTTGATTTCCTACCTGTTATCAAGCCCCTTACTATTGAAGAAGCACTCTACCATATTCCATGGCTAGACAAAGACAAAGACCATATACGCTTCATTCAGGTAATATTTTTATTTTCTGGTAATACCATCTATAATGGACCAACAAATGATTTTTTTAATAAAGACTGTGATACTCTCCAGCTTAAAACTCCATGCATAAACATCCCATCTGAAGTTATAAAGATCTATGGATATCCACCTTCTTCTCTTTGATATTCATAATTCCTATTTTCTCTTACAAATTTATCACTAACACAATAAGTTGGATCTTACTGATTGATATATTAAAATGTAAGAACTTTTATTAAGATGTAAACCTCAACATCCCCAACCACTGCTAATATAGTGTTTATGTCCTGTATATTTGGTGATATTTTTAAGGAAAGAGCCAAAGTTGTAACATTTGATTGTGGAAATGATATATTTGAAGAAGGTGATGAGCCCAAAGGAATTTATATAATAATATCAGGTATGATAAAGGTAAGTCAGATTTATTAAAAAATGCACTTGTGAACATTAGTTAAAAATTCAATAACATTGAGGATTCATAGTTTTCCATGTTAAGAACTGCATTGTTCCTCTTTTAGGACAACAGCCACCATTCACTTTTCTTGTTCAAACACAATGGTTAACACTACCTATCACCTTTTATTTTATTTTATTTATTTGAGAGAGAGACAGAAAATGAGAGAGAGCGATCATGAGAGGGGAGAGGTCAGAGGGAGAAGCAGACTCCCTGCTGAGCAGGGAGCCCAACATGGGATTGGATCCTAGGACTCCAAGATCATGACCTGAACCGAAAGCAGTCACTTAACCAACTGAGCCACCCAAGTGCCCCTACTTATCACCTTTTAAGTGTTACTTTCCCGTAGATAACAAGCAACCATCCAAAGGATCATCTTTAAGATGCAATATTTTAAGTTGTTTTCATCTTATGTTTATCTGAACTGGGCATTTAGCCATTTTAAGTCAGGTATAAGTTGGCTGAGTAGAAGGAATCACAAAGATTGCAGTATCTAAGAATACTTTTGCTAATTTAATAAATTCACTTTAAAAGGCACAAGTAAGAAGCATCCTCAAAATTGTATTTACATATTAAAATTGTTAAAACCAAAGGAAAAAATAAAAATTTAGAGAGTTTTGGTAATTAACTCGCATTTTTTTTTCCCTCTTTCTTCATTCCTCAACAGCTTCAAAGATCAAAACCTGGTTTCGGAATCGACCAAATGTTCTGGGAGTCAGAGGAGAAAGATTATCAGCTAATGCACACAGACTTTGTGATCAGTGGGGAAATAATAGGAGAGCTAAACTGCTTAACTAATAAGCCCATGATGTATTCTGCTACCTGCAAAACCGTAGTGGAGGTCAGAAAACATCATCTTTTTGCCTATTGCTGTAACTTATTAAATATCTAGTATCAAATACCAAGGTTATTTCTGTACTTAGCATATATTTACAGTCTAGTAATATTTTTTAATAGGAATGGTAAAGGAATAAAACTTGCTACCAAATTATACTTATCCAGTATACTGTCCTGGCAAAATGGCTTGCAAAATTAACTTACCATAATGAAAGGTTTAACCAGAAAAACTGATTAAATGAGGACTCTCATGGGGAAATTAGAGGACATATTTTAGCTATCAATACCATAATTTGGGAGGTAAGGAAGGGAAAAAGTCAGAGAACTAACATCTATTAATAAAGAAGTCGAGCAAAGTGGATGGAAGTTTAACCAGGCACAATGAGGACAAAATTCTCAAAGCAACCGGGGCTATCACTGGCCTAATTTAAACTCAAAAAGAAAAATGATTGCAAACAACTGAACCCCATGATATACAAAAATCCATAAGTTGATGATGATACCAAAATTTGTTTAGTTTCCAATAAGATTGCTGGGATATGAACTAACTATTCTAAAAATGGATTTTTTTTTTTTAATCGAAGGCATTCAACATTTATCCTGCCTTTCCTCTATGAATTCTTTCAAGGTAACCAAAAAAAAAAAAAAAAGAGGAAGAAGAAGAAGAGGAAGAGGAAGAGGAAGAAGAAGAAAAAGAAGAAGAAGAAGAAGAAGAAGAAGAAGAAGAAGAAGAAGAAGAAGAAGAAGAAGAAGAAGAAGAAGAAATTTTCTTCTGTACAGAATTCCAGCTAACAAATGTAGAAACTGAGAATTAGAATATCTTCATTTTGCCATCTCAATGAAGCAATGGATCTAGGCAACAGCCATCAACTGATGTTAGAACTACTGTGTGAAATGTTAATGGGAAACTTTATAATGAAAGGACCAGGCCAGGCTGGTACCACCTAAAAAACAATTGTAGCATCACTAAAAGTTGGACAGCTGGGCATCGTCCACCTCTGGAGATGATGCTGCAAAGCTGGCTCTTTGAAAAAAAACAACAAAATTGATAAACCTTCAGCCAAATTCATAAAAATAAGAAAGAGAGAGAGATGATTCAAATCAACAAAATCAAAAATGAAAGAGGAGAAATAACTGACACCACAGAAATACAAAAGATTGTAAAATACAAAGAATTGTAAGAGAATATTATGAAAAATTATATGCCAACAAATTGGACAACCTAGAAGAAATGAATAAATTCCTAGAAACATGTAACTTCCCAAAACTGAATCAGGAAGAAATAGAAAATTTGAACAGATCAATTACCAGCAATGAAATTGAACAAGAAATCAAAAAACTCCAACAAACAGAAGTCCAGGACCAGGCGGCCTCACAGGTGAATTCAACCAGACCTTTAAAGAAGAGTTAGTACTTATTCTTCTCAAAATATTCCAAAATCAAAGAGGAAGGAAAGCTTCCAAATTCATTCTATGAGGTCAGCATTACCCTGATACCAAAACCAGATAGACACTACAAAAAAAAACAACTATAGGCCATTATCTCTGATGAGCATCAAGTTACCTACTCATAGATGCAAAAATCCTCAACAATATATTTAGCAAACTGAATCCAACAATACATTAAAAAAAAAAAAAACTAAACCATTCACCACATTTGAATGACGTTTATTCCCAGGATGCAAGGGTAGTTCAATATTTACAAATCAATCAACGTGACACATCACATCAATAAGAGAAAGAATAAGAACCATATGAGCATTTCAGTAGATGCAGAAAAAGAATTTGACAAAGTGCAAGACCCATTCATAATAAGAGACCTCAACAAAGTAGATGTAGAGGGCACATGCCTCAACAAAATAAAGGCTGTATATTAAAAACCCACAGCTAACATCAGACTCAAAGGTGAAAAGCTGAAATCTTTCCCCCTAAGGTCAGGAACAAAACACGGATGTCCACTCTTACTGCTTTTATTCAACATATACTGCAAGCCCTACCCACAGCAATCAGATAAGAAAAAGAAATAAAGCTCATCTAAATTGGTAAGGAAGAAATAAAACTTTCACTCTTTGACATGATACTCAATATAAAAAAACCCTAAAGGCCATCAAAAAAAAAAAAATTCTAGAACTGATCAATGAATTTAGTAAGGTTTCAGGATACAAGACCAATGTATAGAAATCCATTGCATCTCTATACACTAATAATGAAACAGCAGAAGGAAATTAAGAAAGTAATCCCATTTCCAGCTGCACCACAAATAATAAAATACCTAGGAATAAACTTAACCAAGGAGGTGAAAGATCTGTACTCTGGAAACTATAAAACCTTGATGAAAGAAATTAAGATGTCTCATGCTCATAGGTTGGAAAAACAAATATTGTTAAAAGTGTCTGTATTATCCAAAGTAGTCTACAGATTTAATGTAATCCCTATCAAAATACTAACAGCATTTTTCACAGAACTAGACCAAACAATCCTAAAATATGTACGGAACCATAAAAGAACCTGGATAGTGAAAGCAATCTTGAAAAACAAAGCTGTGGGTATCGTAATTAAAGATTTCACATTATATTACAAAGCTATACTAATCAAAAGAGTATGGGACAAAAATAGAAACATAAATCAATGGAACAGAATAGAAAATCCGGAAATAAACCCACAATAATATGTCCAATTAATCTTTGACAAAGTGGGCAAGAATATGCAATGGGAAAAAGACAGTCTCTTCAACAAATGATGTTGGGAAAAAAGGGTGGTTACATGCAAAGAAGTGAAAATGGATTACTTTTTTACACCGCACACAAAAATAAACTCAAAATGGATTAAGGACCTAAATGGGAGACCTGAAGCTATAAAAATCTGGAATCCTGGAATGGAGAACAGGTGATAATTTCTCTGACACTGGCCATAACAACTTCTTTCTAATTATGTCTCCTGAGGCAAGGGAAACAAAAACAAATATAAACTATTGGAACTACATCAAAATAAAAAACTTCTGCACAACAAAGGAAACATCCACCAGAACTAAAAGATAACCTACTGAATGGGAGAAGATATTAGCAAATGGTATATTTGATAAAAGGTTAGTATCCAAAATATATATAAGAACTTATACAACTCAACACCAAAAAAAAAAATAATAATAATAATCCAGTTTAAAAATGGGCAGAAGACATTAGGGAAATACAAGTCAAAACCACAGTGAGATACCACCTCACACCAATCAGAATGGCTAAAATTAACAAGTCAGGAAACAACAGATGCTGGCGAGGATGCAGAGAAATGGGAACCCTCCTACACTGTTGGTGGGAATCTAAGCTAGTGCAACCACTCTGGAAAACAGCATGGAGGTTCCTCAAAAAGTTGAAAACAGAGCTACCCTATGACCCAGCAATTGCACTACTGAGTATTTACCCTAAAGATACAAATGTAGTGATCCGAAGAGGCACATGCACCCGAATGTTTATAGCAGTAATGTCCACAATAGCCAAACTATGGAAAGAGCCTAGATGTCCATCATCAGATGAATGGATACAGAAGATGTGGTATATATATACAATGGAATAAGATGCAGCCATTAAAAGAAACGAAATCTTCCCATTTGCAACGACGTGAATGGAACCAGAGGGTATTATGCTAAGCAAAATAAGTCAATCAGGGAAAGACAATTATATGATCTCTCTGATATGAGGAGTTTGAGAGGCAGAATAGAGGGGTCGTGGGGGGAAGGGAGGGAAAAAATGAAACGATATGGGACTGGGGAAGGAAACAAACCATAAGAGACTCTTAATCTCACCAAAAAACTGAGGGTTGCTGGGAAGTGGGGGTGGGGAGGGATACAGTGGCTGGGTTACAGACGTTGGGGAGGGTACGTGCTATGGTGAGTGCTGTGAATTGTAGAAGCCTGATGATTCACAGACCTGTACCCCTGAAGCAAATAATACATTTTATGTTAATTTAAAAAATGGGCAGAAGACATAAACAGACATTTCTCCAAAGAAGACTTACAAATGGCCAGCAGACACATGAAAAGATGCTCATCATCACTTATCATCAGAGAAACACAAATCAAAACCACAATAAGATGTCACCTCACACACATCAGAATGGCTAAAATAAAAAACTCAATAAACAATTGTTGGCAAGGATGTGAAGGAAAAGGGACCCCATGTACTATTGATAGGAATGTAAACTGGTGCAGTCACTACGGAAGACAGAATGGAGGTTCTTTAAAAAATTAATAGAACTCCCCTAAGATCCAGTAATCACACGAATGGGTATTTACTCAAAGAATTTGAAGGGATATATGCACCTCTATGTTTATGGCATCATTATTTAAAATAGCCAAATTATGGAAGCAGCCTAAGTGTCTATCAATAGATGGGTAAAGAAAATATTGTGCATGTATATATACAATGGACATGGACTCTTATTTGGCCATAAATAAGAATTTATTTTCATAAAAAAGAATGAAATCTTGCCATTTGCAACAACATGGATGGATCTAGAGAGTATAATGCTAAGCAAAATAAGTCAGAGAAAGACAAATACCGTATGATTTCACTTATATGTGGAATTTAAGAAGCAAAACAAATGAACAAAGGAAAAAAGAGACAAACCAAAAACAAACTCTTAACTATAGAGAATAAACAGATGGTTACCAGAGGGAAGGGGGGGATCAAGGGATGGGTGAAGTAGGTGAAGAGAATTAAGAGTACACTTATCTTGATGAGTACTGGAGTAATATATGGAATTATTGAATCACTATATCATACACCTGAAATTAATGTAACACTGTGAGTCAACTACACTGGAATTAAAATTTTAAAAAGAATAATGTTAGATGACCTTTACTGTCTGACTTGAAGTCTTATTATAAATCTATTATAATCAACACCAAATGGTATTAGCTTAAGATAATACAGATCAGTAGAACAGGGAAGAGAATCCAGAAATAGATTCACATATACACAATCAATTGATCTTTAATGATAATGGTATTCTCAACAAGTGATCCTGAAAATCCCAAATATCTGAGTGGAAGCTCTGAGCCTTAGCCCCATATATGATGCACAAAAATTGACTTGGAATGATGATAGACCTAAGCATAAAAATTAGAGCTATAAACACAGATCTTGAGATAGGCAAAGATTTCTAAGCCGGGTCAGAAAAAGTAATAACCGTAAAAGGAAATATTGATAAATTGAATGTAACTAGAATTAAAATCTTCTGCTTTTTGAAAAGATACCGCAAAGAACATGGAAAAAGCAAGCCACAGACCGGGGCAGGGAGCTTTTCACAATACCTTTATCTGAAAAATTACTTGACAATGGAATCTACAAAGAATTCTTAGAGTTCAAAAATAAGAAGACAGAACATCAAATTAAAAATTAGGCAAAGGATTTGAACAAACATTTCACAAAAGAATATACAAATGCCCATGAAGCCTATGAAGAAGATGCTTGATATCATTAGCTCTCAGAGAAATGCAGATTAAAATCATGATGTAGTATCACCACACAACTACTGCATTGGCTAAAAACAAAAATAATTAACATGTATTGGCAAGGATGTGAAGTAACTGAAATCCCCATCATGGCTGATGAGAGTGTAAAATGTTACAATGCTTCCAAAAGCAGATTGGCAATTTTCTTATAAAGTTAAGTACCCAATTACCATATTACCCAGCAACTGCACTCACACATACTTATCCGTGAAAAATAAAATTCAATACACACAGCACCTTGTATATTTGTAGTAGCTTATTCCTCATAGCCAATAGTCTGCTCATTGTTAGCACTGGCATCTCATCGTTATCTAAAAAGTTTGCTCCCCTAAAATAATGTATTTTTAGAAATATTTATATCTTTAGTTTAAAAGTTTCCATGATTTTTGATATGTTGTTTTCTACTTTTTCAGAAACTGTAATCATAATAATGTTTCATTGGAGCATGTAACCTTTTACTATTTAATTTATGAAAAGATACACAAATATTTACTACTACACACATTTTATTAGGTGTCCAGGGAACAACATGAATCTTACATAATTTAAATTCTTAGCTTTAATGTTATATGTAAATAAGAAAACCTTATATCCTTAAACTATAGGTGTACAGAATGAAATATTACATTTATATCCTCCATTTTTCAGATGTGTTTTATTCCTAAAAGACACTTGTATGAAGCTTTTGAACAATGTTGTCCTCACATCGAGTATAAAATGTGGCTAAAACTTGGACTTTCAATTGCTGCCAAAAAAATGAGGGAACATTTATCTTATGAGGTAAGAGGTGTTTATATATAAACTCATCCTTCTGTCTGAATGGAATTGTATTAAAATGCTGTTATCTATTAACTATTTAGGAATTGGTATTAAACATAAACAGTAGACTACGAAATCGTGTTTTCCTTGTAGGACTGGAACTACAAGATGCAGTTAAAACTCCGTAATGTTTCTGTAAAAGATATACCAAAGAACACCAAAACTGATATCTATGATGAAACTGTGACTTACGTCATCCTCATCCATGGAGCTGTAGAAGATTGTCAACTACGAAAAGCTTACAAGGCACCTTTCTTAATTCCTATAACATGCTGTCAGGTATAGAAATGTTGATTCATGCCTTCCAGTCAATATGACACATGTCCAGACAATATATGAACTTTAGAAAAATTGTCACTTTTCCACCTTCCCATCCTCTGTGTTTCCTCTATCACTCCATAAACTCACACACACCACACACACCCAGTTCACTGATTGCTTTGGCCCTTGGTAGCCCAAACACCAAGATATCCTGTTCAGTGTCAATGAAGCTGTACATTTTGGCCATGGTTAGATTTTGGTGCTATAGTATGTAGCAAGAGAGGGCCTGTTAAGTTCATTTACACATTGCAGAAAGACCACTTTCTCTGGACTGTGTCAACGGTACTCTAGGAAAGTTCTGACAGACCCATGCTGAACTGAGTATCAGTGGTATTTGCTCAGTTACTTTGAAAGTGAACGTGAGATGAAGGACTTGTCATGTTTAAGGGGCTGAGTTTTCCCGGCAATCAAAATGAGAAGTTGTGCATATGTAGAAAGAAAGAAGGCAGACTGTGTGTGTGTGTGTGTGTGTGTGTGTGTGTGTGTGTTGGGATAGAGGAAGAAAGGCACTTGTCAGGAGGAATCAAGGGACATACAAAATATATCTAGAGAAAGTAAATTGAAAGACCTCAAGTTGATTAAATTAGGCATATATTTTTAAAGCAATGAATATATGGTAGAACCCGTGCTAGATGCTAAAGTGATCAAGACAAATGAGATTTGCAACTTACGCCCAGAAGAGCTCTCAACAAAGTGAAAAGAAACATATATATGTTAATGAAACATGTACAGCTATGATAGAAATACTTAAGAGGTAGGTTTGGGACAGAAGAAAAACATGAGGCGGGGATAAGAGGAATCCAAAGATGAGAAAGAACCATAAGAAAAATTTTCTGAACAGATGCCACCAGTACCAATGTGATAGACCCACTGAAAGGAAGGGAGCCATTACTATTAACTGTGGTGCGGCCTACCACTCTATTCCTGAATACATAATAACAAAGTTCTCCTGTGGGTGCTGACTGGGAATGTAGATGACCAAGCAAGAGATCCTCAAGGCAACGTAAAACCTACGAAACTCTAGGCTACCCTCCTAGGCAGAAAGCCCTGCTACTGTAGATGTGGGTACCAATGTGATTCAAAGCATATAAAAAACAACCACAGGTTGAAGGATTTCTTGAAGTCTACTGTTTCTTAAACTTTCTTTTGCCACATAGATAATCTCTCTGGGTGATATTTTAAAGGATCCTTAATAATTAACTCATAATGATTTTTCTCATTTGTAAAACAAATGATCAAAGCATTTAAAAATCAATGAAAGTACATGGGATGTTGACTTTGAAAAAACCAACATAGTCTGGTATTTTAAGATATCTATCTCATAGAGACATGTTTACTTTCTATCCCGGATATTTAGAGAGGTCCTGAGAGAGTTTACCAGAGAAACATTTAATTGTATGATATGTACTCGGAAATAACTTATAGTCTGTCAAACTTCAGGTACAAGGCACCGAAGATTTTACAAAGGTAATGATTGTTCAAACTTTGGTTGATTTGAAAAAATTCAGATGGAACACCAGGAAGTATGTACCTTCACGTAAAGCGTCTCTTCCAGTATCATGTGAGTTAGATTTCTTTGAGTAATTGAGACCTTAATTTCTATTTATAAAATTTTATATATTTATAAAATAGCCATATATATATTTGGAAACTATTGAATATATTCTACCTAGAGTATTGGAAAAGCACTTTAATTGCCATATTTGATATCTGATGGGGGAATCCAGATTGACAATATCCATGTTATAGTAGGAATTATTCTATACTTCATCTATAAGAATAAACACGCATAATTAACAAAATACTATGGAAAATTGTTAATGAGGGAATTTTTATTTTTTAAGATTTTATTTATTTATTTTAGAGAGAGCACAGTGGGTGGGGTGGGGAGAGGAGCAGGAGAGGTGGGAGAGAGAGAATCTAAGACTCCCCACTGAGGGCAGAGCCCACCTCAAGGCTCAATCTTACCACCCTGAGATCATGACCTGAGCTGAAACAAAGATTCAGACGTTCAATTGACTGAGCCACCCAGGCCCCCCAATGAGACAATTTTTAGCTCTTCCCTCAAATTAACATATTTTATATCGCAGTAATGATGGAAATACTGTGGTACTGTCTGACTCTTCCAATAACCCACAGCCTGGCATTCATTCTCAACACAACTTAACATTAATGTATTTGGGGATGATGGGACAATAGATCATTTTTTTCTCTCTTTACAAACTTCCTGCACATTTGTTACATAATCTTCACAATAAAAGACTTTTAAGCCTTTTTTAAAAATATGACCCTTCTTCCCACCAATTGAGACTACCACCAATTTCAGATCATAGGCCCTGAGTGTGAATGACTTGAACCTGGTCTAATGTGACAGTTGAACTAATAGAAACAGTGCTTTGTGCCAGTGCTTGAACTAACACAGTCTTTCTTGAACCAGCAAGCAAACTCTATAAAGAAGACCTTCAATTTGATACAAATATTGAGGTAAATTTAAAGCAGTCTTTTTAAAAGTTTTATTTTGGGGAAAAAAGAGTCTGGAATGTGTGAAAATTATCAGTGTGTTTCTCTTTATCTGAAGGAATTTACCTGCTAATCATTTTGTAAATATCGATATGAACACTGTCTGTCTTAGTCCAGGGTAAGTAGAAATTGTATTTATATTTTGGGGTAAATATCAGATAAATGACAAAGAAAAACAAAGGTCAGAAGATACCAGAATATTTTTGAATCATATGAGCCACCACGCACTATTGAGTACCTAGTTGAGTAGCTAGTACTAGGGTTGTCATGTACATGAGCCCCTCCCACTTCTCTGCCTTGGGATGAAATTTTGACTGGTCTTAAGCCTTCATTGCTACCTCAACTATGCATCTGAGATCTTCCAACCGGAGGCAGTTTGCTCAACTATTCACAAAGCCTGTCACAAAGCAGGAGCTCAGTGATGACTATACTAATCTAATCTGCCCCAGGTTAACCCAGAAAAACCCATAAATAATGGTTCATTTCATAGTCCCCTATGAACTTGGACAGGTCACTTAGGGATCTTGGGATCTTCAAAACCCTGGGCCAACTTGGCAACAAGATCCCAAGTTCTGAAACATTACAGAGCCCTGGAATTGAAAGTGGGGCACAGAGAAATAGGATGGAAATGCCTCACTACCTCTACACCAGCTTGCGTGTGGACTGAATCCTGGGGAGATCCAGATGAGGTCGAGAATTTATCTGTAATTCTAGTTTGTGCCAAGCTGGTCATATTACTCCAGGGGATGTTGATTATAATACCCAGAATCTGAGAGATATCTTCTACAAATACACAATCCAGAAAATTATGTATTTGGTTGTTAAAAATATGTTTCACATCAAGTCCATTTACTCCATTAGCACTAGGTATAAAATTCTGAGAACACATGTTCCTTCTCCCGGGAATCTCTCAACAAGTGTATGTTGCAGGGAAGGTGGTTACAGGTTCTGGGGAGAAAGTTCAAGGCCGATTCTCTCATGTCTGTCTGGTCTTCAAGAGGCCAACACTTTTCTTTAATATCCAATTCCCATCCAGCATAAAATTAGCAAGAGGTTCACCTCCTCCCTAAACATTTTGGAGTCTTTCTGGGGAAGCTGTTCTTCAAACTTCCCTGGTTGTTCCTTGTTGCCTGGAACTACTGACCCAGTAACATACAGGCTGAGAGTATGGGCTCTGACATGAGACTCCTGGTTTCCTTCCTGGTTCCATCACGTCTTAGCCATGTGACCTTGGGCAGATTTCTTAAGCTCTTTAAGCATTCACAAAGCAGAGACAATACTGCTTAACCATACTTACCTTGTATAGTGTCGCTGTGCAGATTAAAGAAATGGAAAGATTAAAGAAATGGAAAGTACACTGCAAAGTGTTTGGCACATAACAAGCAATCCATACACATAATTTCTGTTATGTTCTGCCAACCCTTTCCTCACACTGTAAACTACTTCTCTAGACTTCTTGTGCTCTCCAGAAACTTATTTTCTAAAAAATATGGATATAGGTACCTCCTCTAATTCTCCCAAACACAGTTGCTGCTGAAGACTAGGAAGTAACAAAGGTAAATTACAATTTAAAAATGAAGACGATGAGGAGAACATTTAAGATAAAATATTAGATGGCTCCTAGGGGCCACTGGGTAGCCTATCTTTCTCCTTAGCCTGGGCAGACTGCCAAGCTTATAAGAGTCAGCTTAATAGAGTATTTTAAATAATGAGGGAGCAGGGAAGCTAATGCTCTCCCTGTACATATTCCCCAAAGTGCTTTTTCAAAATTAAAAAAAAAACCTGATAGCATGAGGTTGTTAAGATAGAGAAACTAGTGTGGAAGTAAGGGTCCATTAAATGGTAGAAACGTCAACTACTGAGCTTTATACTGATAACTGTCAAATTGTGTTATTTAGTAAATGCTTTTTCTTCTTGATGTTAGATTCTGGCTCTGTTTCCGGGCCAGCTCCCTTCATGCTCCCCCAACTCCTCCTCCCACCAACACCCAGAACTGCAGCTTTACCTTCACATAGCAAAAAGGCCTGTTGCAACATCCATCAGCTCTTTACAAAGTGTTTTGGTCCCCAGGATGGGAATAAAAACAGTGCTGCTGTTTTAGAAGTCCTAGTCCTCAGTCCTTTGCTCCACAGACCAGATCTGACACCAGCCCTGCTTTATAACTCTAGCCCATAATAATAGTCTTAGAATTTGACTCCTATCTACTATCTCAACTTCTAGATTCAATAGCCTACAGGATTCCTTGATAGTATTAAGGAGGAAATGGACATCTACCCAGTCACCTAGAATGAGACTTGGTGAAAATCTGGTAAGTTGCCTCAGTTTCCTCAGCATGATCTGGATCACACCTGTTCCTGGAGATACAGGCTGAAGCCAAAAGTTCAGTTCCCCTTTGGTGTGACAGGGTGAATTATACCCCTTTCCACTAGCCATTATTTGCTATATAATCACTTCCACTAACCCGTTGATTCTTCTAATGACACTATCTCTGAATTCTGATTTGGAAAGTTAACACTAAAATAAGATTCCTTTATCTAGATTTCTGAAATAGACTCCTGGCTTCCTCTCTTTATTCTGCTACTTAATCCCACGTGCAGCATGGTCATTTTTTAGGCTGCCCTGCACTGTGGAAGATATAAACAAGTAACAAAGATACAAACAGGTGATAAGTGATGACTTCAATTTTTAAGAGCTTCTGTTCTAGTTAAGGAGGCAAAACAGATCAGAAGGCAGTCCAATAGCCATTTGAGATACACTGTGGATAATGCCAACTGAAACTAAAGGAATTCAAAACAGAAACAACTGCTGGTGAACATAAACAAAGTCTTTGTGGAGAAGGGAAGAGGATGTTTGGAGTAGGGGACACAAGAGACCAAAACTTTTAGGAAACAATGTGTAGACCAATCTACCTTTGGTTGCTCAAAATGTAGCATCAATGGAGAAGTGCGTGTGGGAGGGGAGGTGCACACTTTATATGACTGTGTTACATAAAGCATATCGCTGGGTTTAAAAATGACCTTCTGATAAATCTTTGTGTCTCCATTTAAAAAATGTTAACTCTTGCATGCTACTTCCTATGACAAAGACCAAATTTAAAAATAGAGCCAAAGGGTAACAATACACTATGAAAAAGTATTTTTAGGAATTACTTATAATACGATCAATATCTTCATGCAGGGATAAAGATGTATACAAAATGATAAGGAAAACACTATGACTCCAATAGGCAAATTTAAAAACAGCCAGTTCAGGAGAAAGACAATACCCAGAATAGGGAGAAGATAAGAAGCGCCGAGTTAAACAACAAGGAAGTATTAACACTGACTTTTTAAAATAAACAATATTTACTCCATGGTAAGATCTATTTCCTTTGAAATAGCTGAAAATAGCATGATACTTGTTTTCTTATATTTTGCTGGTACTTGAGTAAAAGGAATTTGAAGTAAAAGTTATAAAAATGTTCATATACTTTGACTCCATGAATTTGTTTCCGAGAATCAACCCAAAAAGAGTAATCCAAAGTAATAAAGTAGACATATGCACAAACTGTCCAGTCACCACCATTTCTAATGGCAAAACATTAAAAAGAGTCCAGGTATGTGCTATGGTGAGTGCTGTGAATTGTGTAAGACTGACGAATCACAGACCTGTACCCCTGAAACAAATAATACATTTAATGTTAATAATAAAAAAGGTAGCAAAAAAAAAAAAAAAGAGTCCAAGTGTCCAATAGTAAGGAAGTATATAATCTCACTACAGACCATCCTTTAGAGGAAATCCACAACCATTAAAAAGATTGGTTGTATAGTCCAATGTAATATATAAAAATGAATGCAAACCCATACATACAACTTTCTTAACATGAAAAGAGGTCAGGGGCGCCTGGATGGCTCAGTCAGTTAAGCATCTGCCTTTGGCTCAGTCTGGGGATCAGATCGAGCCCCACATCAGTCTCTCTGTTCAGCAGGGAGTCTGCTTCTCCCTCTTCCTCTGCCCCTCCCCCTGCTTGTGCTCTCTCCCTCTCTCTCATATAAATAAATGAAACCTTTAAAAAAAAGAGAGAGAGAGAGAGAGAGAGGCCAGAAAAGATAAACCCAAATGATTCAACCAGATGTTAGAAAGGTAAGAGTAGGGACAGGTGTGTTCACCTCTTACCATGTTTTCCATGGTTTTATTACTCTTGTAATAAAAAAAAATGATTGTAAAACTCTTAAGCATTGTTCAAATAGAAATATTCTGGAAGTTGTCTGTTCCTTTATGCCCCTCTTTACACTCAGCAATCCCTGTGTGGTGAAAAGGAGAGGTAGCTACCAGAGCTGAGACCTCATTGGTATTTCCCACGGTGGAACATACTTCTCCTCTAGTCCCTAAACTACCTCTGTCCCATTCAGCAGGCCCCAGGGGCTCTGAGACTCTGACCTCCAGTTTAAATCACGCCACCACTACTTTGGGAAAAATGACTGACTCACACTCACCCACTCGACTTCCTTCCTTGTCCTCAGCAATAATGACCAGGAGGTATTTCCTGTGGGAATTAAACTGACCCTCTAGTGCATCCTGTTCGGGGTTGTAAGTCAATGTTGAAAGATTCCAAAGCTCTTCTGCATTTGTTTTTTTTTCCTCTCCCTACTTCTGTTAGGAATGGTTGACAACACTGTTTTGAAGACTGACGCCCATATGGGCTCTGCTGTTAGGGGACACCTCCTGTTTCTGAAACACATTCCCCCGCATCCAAAGGGAACAACCTCAAGCTGGACCTGGTGTTATATGGTTGATCCCGGTGCCACGAGGAAAGATGTTTGGACATCACAACCATTCCATCTAAAATATATTTTTTGGAACATTTTCTTGATCGAAAATATCTTTTATGTTAAATATCTGAAATGTCTCAGAAAGTCAAAGAGTAAGTTTTCATTTTAGAATCAGAAAATAAGCTTGGGCCGCATAGGATAGTTTGCATACTGCTCTTAGAGCAAAAATGGTTTGATTCACTTTATGAAAAATAAAACACTATTAAAATGTAGTTTAAATGTTGATCTTAAACCAAGTATTGATTTTTGTCCTTCATTGTACTTCACTCATCTTGGAAGCACTCAGTGAATAAAATAGTAAAGAATGGAAACTATTTTACATTTAAACAATGTAACTCAGTGTCCATTTTAGTCATTATCCCATTATAACAATAAGCCCAATGCCTGGCACATCATTTTTCTTTTTAGGGAGAGAGAGAGAGAGAGTGAAAGAGAGAGAGTGAGCTGGGGCAGGGGGAGAGAGAGAATCCCAAGCAGGCTTCACACTGAGCATGAAGCCCAACATGGTGCTTGATTTCACAACCCTGAGATCATGACGTGAGCTGAGATCAAAGGTCAGATGCTCAACTGACTGAGCCACACAGGTGACCCTGGCACATCATTTTTTAAAATGGTCTTAACCAGGGTCACCTGGGTGGCTCAGGCAGTTAAGCATCCAAATCTTTTTTTTTTTTTTTTTAAGATTTTATTTATTTATTAGAGACAGAGCACGCAGAGAGAGAAAGAGAGCATGGTGGGGGGAGGAGGAGGGAGAGACAGACTCCCCACTGAGCAGGGCAGATGCTTCACCAACTGAGCCACCCAGGTGCTCCAAGCATCCAACTCTTGATTTCAGCTCAGGTCATGATCTCGTGGTTATGGGATTGAGACCTACACTGGGCTCAGCGCTCAGCAGGGAGCCTGCTTGAGATTTTTCTCTCTCCTCTCTCCCTCTTCCCCTCCCCCTGTTCTCTCTCTCGCTCTTCCTCTCTCTCTCAAATAAATAGATAAATCTTAAAAAAAAAAAAAACAGAAACAGTTAAGAGTTACTGTATGCTTTCTATATGCTAGGTGTCTGACAAACGCTATGTACTTACAGACTTACTTAATCTTCACAACAAGCATATAAGGCAGATACTATTATTTCCAATTTACAAATGTGTAAACTCAAAGAGTGTGAGTAATTTGCCAAATATCTCACCACTGGTAATAGGCAGAGCAGAGATTTGGAAACAAGCCTGTGACTAGCTATTATACTATACATCTCTCCAGTATGGTAAGTACTAAATAAATATCTGAAGAATTAATAAAAATTTAAATATCTGTCTTCAGGTACACACTTCCTTCCGGAGGTTAGAAATCTGAATACTAAATCTTACCCTCTGTAACTGTTGTAAGCATATTTTCAGAAGCCAGGTGTAGAGCTTCCATTCACAAAAGGTCCTTGCAGCGAAGACAATTTGGTTTGTTTATATTGGGAAAGTCAAATCAAACTACTATCACCTCTCTTCAAAACTGAACTCAACCAGTTTTTTATTCCAATGATAATTGACTAGAGGCTATTTTAGTGTTTGAGGGAACCCCATTAATGAGTACACTTTTTCTCCTGAGGGCTGAACCAAATGAAAATTAAAATAAATGTTTGAGGCAGTTAGAGATTAAACCCCACCCCCAACACACACACATTCATGCGCACGCCTTTATTAGTGACTGAACTGACATAAAGAACATGGTTGCCTTCTGACCCACAGAATTGGATGTACTGATCATCCAATGTATTGACCATTGTAGGCATTTATCATTAAGCTTACTGCATAGCTGAGAACAACAGACAATGCAAGATTTGTAAAGTCAGATTCACTCTCTCAAGAAATCAGGAACAAAGGGCTGAACAAAGACTGTCCAGATTCTGCTTCCAAGTTCATCAACCTGATAAACCACTCCACCTCGGCAGAATGAATGAGGTGGACAAGCCATGAGCGTTGGGGTAAGGGAGAGTAAGGCCCTCAATCCCAAACAAGACACCAGGTGGGGAAAGGCCTCTCCACCAATAGCTTGTCATTGACAGTGAGTTCGGTAGGCACCAGACTCTCTTCTGAGTGTTTTGCCCTCATTAGCCCAGGCAATCATCACAGGAACTTTAGGAAGTGGGTGCTATCACTGCCTCATTTTACAGAGGAAATAGTGAGACTTAGGGAATTCAGATAAATTACCCAAAGTCACATTTAGATGAAATGACATTGGGACTCAAATCCTCTGAGCACATTCAATATAATTTGTGAAATAAAGTCCCTAGGCTTTATTTTGGAAATCTAAAGCATCGGAGAAGAGGATAGACTCCACAAATACTGACCATGACCAGTGTCTGGCCAGGTTTGTGTTCTGGAGTGTAATCATTTTCAAGTGGGGAAAGAACCCTGAACAAGGTACTGAGATAAGAAGTAATCCCAGCACCAGGCATGGTATATACCCACACACCCCCATCAGCAGGAGCTGGGTGGTTATGTGCCCAGGACTCTTCTCTCATCTGAAAGAATGTAATACACGGACATTGACCTGAGGAGAATGCTTAGAGCTCAGTTCCGTTTGACTCCTCAGAGGAAACCCACTTATTTGCTTAGAGATCCCAGAACGTCTGCTTTTAAAATTTTTAGATAAAAAGGTTTCCTTGGTCCTTTGATTCTCAGATTTCTCTTTAATTTAGCTTTTAACTTTTATGGTGCTTAAACCCAGTTTGTATTGTTGCCCTACATACTTAACTTAATCATCTAGGTTCTACATTAGTTTTACTAATGAGAAACCAGAAACACTGCAAATGAAGGAACATTCTTCCCAAGGGTCATTCATGGCTCAAACAGTGACGAGGAGTATTATATCCTTCACCTGCCATTAGATTCGTAAGAGCCCTCTCAGTGAGCTGAACAAATCTCCATTTTGTTGCCAAAGAGTGCTCTTACCATTAAAAATAACTCCCTGTGTTATTATGGTTCCTGGAAAGTCAGCAGAGCTATATGCAAAAATCCCTCCACCAGAAAGCAAAATCCCATCCCAAAAGTTCACTCAAGGAGGTACCGAAACTCTGCTGCTACCCTCCTGTTCCAAAACAAATACATATTAATGGGGACTATCAGCAATGAATAGCCACAGCTTCAAACACATAACTGACTGCCTGAGGTTAGCCAGCACTCCTAATCAGCTCATACTCTGCACCACAAAGTAAGCAGCTGGAAAATTACCCTCAACAAGGCAACTCAATAATATCACGCAATGAAGTCTTCACCCTCTCCCTGAGACCTCCAGGAAGGAAGCAGAATAGGGAAATCTTAGCTATTAGTTTCATGACTGTACAAGAACGCTTAAATAAACCCGTTTTTTTCCTACCATAAAATGATCCATGAGGATTTTCCTTTCACATAAATATCTCTCCCAGTTCCCTTTACTAGCCACAGGAATCTACAAAGGAGGAAGCTAGAGCTATACCTATCCCATCCAATTCTTTGAGACTGAAGAAGCTCAAAGAATCACTTATTTGAAAGGCCTCTAACCTGCCTTAGCAGCTGAAGTCAGCCAGGTGTTGCACAGGACGTGAGGTGGCTCAGTCTGTTAAGTGTCTGCCTTCAGCTCAAGTCAGAATCCCAGGGTCCTGGGATCAAGCCCCATATCGGGCTCCCTGCTCAGTGGAGAGTCTGCTTCTCTCCCTTCCTCTTCCCTGCTCCTGCGCTCACTCTCTCTCTCTGAGAAAACAAACAAAACAAAAGACAGAATTGGGAAGCACTCTAAACATGCAAGTATGTTTCAGTCTTTCCAGACACACTGGAGTGATAACAGACCAGAGTTCAAAGCTAAGTTCATCTTTCCACAAGTATTTATTGAATAGGGCAACGAATAGACAGAAAAGGTCCACATTCTTTTTAAACTCAGATTCTAGTTCTCTTGCTTATTATGACATGTCCTTGAGCAAGTCACTTGTCTTGTATGAGCCTGGGTGTCCTCATCTCTAAAATAGAGGAAATAGTATTTATCCCATAGAATTCTTGCATAAACAAATGAGAAACTATATCTAAAACATTTAAACGGTGCATGGATTATATAGGAAGCTCTCAACAAATAGTTATTTTGATATCAGCCTATGATCTTGAGATACAGCAAAACAGTCTTTACATTGGTCATCAATTCTCTGCAGTAATGCCAAAAGGAAAGTAAATTTGAAGATTTCAACTCAACCTTCCACTGATTTCACCATCATCTGTTTACAAAGATCCAGGCTTCTATTTCCGCTTCAATTCCTATAGTTTCTCATGTATTAGGCACTGGGGTCAGCACTAAGGATAAAAAGGATGGTGTGATTCAAAGATTTGTTATTTTGGCTTCTTTTTGTGGAGATGTGTGCTGCTCTACTTCCATTTGTGAAGTGGAGGTAGATTATTGAGCCCAGAGTCGTTTGCACAGCAATAAACGTGTGTATTATCCATTCCTGCTCTTCCCAGCTACCTCACACAATCATAGGAAATTATCATGATGGGGAGGGAACACTTCTGCTCAGCTCAGCTTCTCCATCTAGTGGCCTGAGGAAAGGTGACATTTGAAGGTCAAGGAGTGATCTATCCCCAGCAATGGTAAATTGATTTCTAACCCTCACCCTGTGGCATTGACCCTTTGGCTTTGCTCAACATTGGAACTAATTAAGCCACCCATGGGGCAGTGTCCAGACTGTTTGCACAAACTATTCCACCCAGAGTCTGATGAATATCTTAATTCATACAGATGAGGAGTCAGCAATAGTCCTACTCACTGGCTAAATGTCCTTGACCATTTTGTTTTCCCCATAATGCGAAGAAATTATGGTTCCCTTCTGCTGACCTGTAGGCTGTGTGGAAGGTACAGAAGCCATTGAGGAGAGGGACTTTTAGATTGAAATTTTCCCCCCAATTTTTCCTGAAAGTAATGGGAAAGAGAAAGGTTAGTTATAAGTTATAACAGTTTGTCAAGACTAATTCATTTTCTCTCCCTCTCTAACACACACACACACACACACACAAAAACTACTTTCTTCATACACAAAATGGCAGACCATTGGCTGCTACTACAGATTTCTGACACACAGAAAAGAAGGCTTTGGATAACTTGGAGACATTCCCTAAAATGTACTGTAGTTGGCCAGCCTGGAAAAGAAAGTGATTTTGTCAGAGGAGAATGGGAGAAACAGATTAGTGCAGCCCTGGATCTCTTAGACTTGTATTCAGTGGACACCCCTAATTTTAAATATATGCTTTGTTAAGAATTTTCTTTCTTTCTTCACTGCTTCACCTAATTGGCTGAAGAAAGGGTTTCCTGAACTTTATGTATTTCACAGGTAAGAAAATCTGCCACCCTATTTTTCCTAGAGTTAATTACCTGAACATTTAATGAAAACATTGAACGGAGGTAACATTGGAGAAACATAATAAAAAACAAAATCTCCGGCCATCCCAGAAAAATCTTCCCGTAAAAGTAGAATAAAAAGAAAACAGTTTTACTATTCAATAAGCATTGAACCAGAATGTGCAGTAAGCCACAAGTGATTCAGTATGGAGATTGTAAAGACAATGGAATCTTGCCTTTTTATATAACCAAGCAGATACAACTCATTGTATACATTCTCTCAAGACAAACAGTGACTAGTCCTCAAATAAGATTTGACTGTCCCACTTGCCACACTTAATTCATCCTAAATGCATCTGGTAAGGTATTTGCTGATTGTTTGTAAAAGAGAACATTTCCTCTTTTTAGCTGGAAGTAGGCTTGCGATCTGGAGTCAGTTTCCGGCTGAATTACTGCAGCTGTTCCCCAAGGTGGAGGTGGGGGTACTGGGAGGTCGGGCACTTTCTTAATTGGTGGTTACATTTCCAAGAGATAGCTCCCAGATCCTGGAGGAAACATTCCTGGGTTGCTGATTCAACCTTCACCAAGATTTCCTTGCCTTTCAAAGACAGAAAGAACTTACAAGTTTTCTTGAATAAAAGAGAGGGGAGAAGGCCTCCGTCCTCATTTTCAGCAGAAAAAATAAAACTTCTTACCTTTTAATTTGTATTTGCCCTTAGAGTACCAAAATGTTAGAAATACTCATGTATTTTGCGTTGAGCATCCAGTGCCCCTAGATTGGCACTGCCCCCCTTTCTTTACAGTTCTTCCTTGAGTCAGAATGTGTTCTTCACCTCTCCAGCGACTGTGGTCTCTCTGCCCATTGGTAGTAAAGCCCTCCTGGAAATGCTCCAAACCTGGGGAACAGCTACAAGGGCCGCTGCAGTACTTGTACCCTCCCATGCTGCTCCTGACTTTGCCAAGTGTGGCCTCTGCATTACTCAAGGAAAAGCAAGAAGTCAGCTTGCATTTGGTTTTATCTCATTTCAAGGAGCTCCATGAGGACAAGCGTGGATCTGCTTTGCTCCGCATTGAACCCGCAATGCCTAGCATACAGTAGGTGCTCAACATATACTTGTTAAAGAAATGAAGAAACAAATGAGTGACCAAACTGGAACTGGCCATCAAATAAAAGGATAATACCAAAAATCCATGGTTCCTGTCCCCAAGTTCATTTCTTTGTTTTTTTAACTTCTTTTTTTTCTCCCACTGAGACACAATTTACATACAGTAAAATGCACCCTTTTTGGTATACAGCTATTCAGATTGTGAGACACGCATGCAGTCATGTTGCCACAACCACAAGACACAAAAGAACAGAAAAATTCCCTCCTGCCCCTTGAAGGTCAATCCCTCCCCCGCCCCTTGCTCCTGGCCACTGCTGATTATTTTCTGTCCCTACCATTTTGCCTTGTGTTGAATGTCGTAAAAGGTAGCCTTCAAGTTTGGCTTTTTTCCCTTAGTGTGACCCATTTAAGATTCATCTGGGTTGTTGCATACATCTGCAGTCCATTCCTTTTTATTATCAGTCGGTCTCGTAGGGATGCGACACAGTTTGTCTAGCTGTTCAGCCCTTGAAAATCATGTGGGTTATTTCCAGGATTTGAGGAGTGATTCTGAGTAAAGCCCCTGTTGCATGCAAGTTCCTAGAGATCTTAGGTTTTATTTCACTTGGGTTAATGCCTAGGAGTGGGACTGCTAGGTTGTATGATGAGGCTTTGGTTACCTTTATGAGAAACTACCATGTTGTATTTCAAAGGGGCTGAACCATTTGGATTCCCATCAGCAGTGCGTGCAGCAAGCCCTGCGTTCCTCGCCAGCACTTGGTATCTTCAGTTTTTCTGTTGTTCTCAATGTTAGCCGTTCTAATAGGTGTAAATAAGAAAACCACAGACCCACAATGGCTTTTTTAGGCTAAGTCACCAAGTGGGGACTTAAGACCCAACTAACTGCAGTTTCAATCTCCTCCAGAAATATAAGTCTTAACTGGTGAGTCAGGAATTTTCTCGTCAACATCGGTGATCTCATGGGTCCTCTCCATTTTCAAAAAGAAGAAGAGGTAATCCACCTAATAAGATCCCCTGTCCTTGTCCCTCTAAGGGAAAGTGACCTTGCCTGGAACAATTCTTTCTTTTCTTTTGCTAATAACGTTCCTGCCCCACCCTCCTACAGAAACCTTCCATTTCCTACACTGCTCAGAGCGTTTCTCTACTTGCTAGATGGGATGCTGCCCAAATTCACGAATCGCTTATAAAGCCAATTAACTCTTCAAATTTACTTGTTTGACCTGTTTTTTAGCAAAAGTGTAAAAGTGCTGCATTGTGGTTTGATTTACGTTTCCTAATGACTATGGTATTGAGCATGTTTTTATGTGTGTATTTGCCATCTGTATATTTTCTCTGGTGAAATCTATGCTCAAATATTTTGGCCATTCTGTTATTGGCTGTTTTCTTACCGAGTTTTGAGAGTTTTTTATATGTTCCGGATCAAATCTTTTTATCAGTTATATGTTTTGTTGATAATTTCTATTGGTCATTGGGTCGACTTAACTTGTTTGAATCTTTTCTTGTCTTAAAAGAAAATTCCCCCTCCGAACTTTTCCAAGACTAGAAAGTGGTTTAATAAATTTAGGAATCCGAAGTGAAAAACTCCCATGGCCTGCCTGTAATTGCAGATGGGGCTTCCCCAGAAGCTCAACGCTCTCCTTGACTAGCTGCTTCTGGGTAATAAGGCCAGGGGCCTGGTTCCCTCAGAAGTTAGGAAGGAAATTTTTTCCTCTGCTCTGGCTAACCTAAAAATTAAGTTGACATGAAACAAATTAACAGGAGAAAAACAAAGGCTTAATAACATGTATACCTCCTCAGGATAATGGGGAGACTCAGGGAAACTGAGCAACACCCCCAAAGGGCTGAAGACATCACCTTAAATATCATCTTCAGTTAAAGACAAAAGAAGATGTTGGGGATGGAGGGTCTGTTGCGGGAGGAAAAAGCAGAGTAAACAAGGGTCATGCTATTAGGCCAATTTAATTGCCTTCTGCCTTACAACCTTTTCTGGAGACTTAGAGCTCCCTCTTCCTGATACCCTTACACATGGAGAGTTCCCTTGTCAACGAAAAAGTCTCTTAAAGTAGGGTAATTTCTACTTGATTTTCAGACCTTGTTTTATATCTGAAGTTCCTTTAAAGTAACCAACTTAAAATAATCAATATGCCAAAGAGGCATATCTCGGTGCGGCAACATTTGCTCCCCTTTAGGGGCTCTGACATTTTAGGAAGTTGTGCACGCGTGAGTGCTTGCGTGCACCTCTGACTCTCCTCCCCCTGGGGTCCTCCTCCGGCTGCAGGGAGGTACTCTTCTTTCAGCTCTCAGCACCGGTGGCCAGAGCGACAAGCGGTAAGTCAAGAGCTGACCCCAGTAGAGCACCAGGCTGGCTGAGGGGAAGTCACCCGGGAGAACCGAGAGAATGGGGAACGCTCTGCTGAGGGAAAACAGGTGAGTCCAGACTCTCCAGAGGAAGGCAGGGGAGATGGCACAGAGCAACGCAGCCAGAAAGAGAAAAAGAAGTCCTTGGGGGAGGGGAGGAAACTGGGTAAAGCACTGAAAAAAATTAAGTTCCTACTGATGGCCATACACTAAGTTCAACTCCTTGTAGAACCGGCCTTCTCCCCAGAATCAGAGTGAGCCAGCAGCCGGTGGAGAACTCCTAAAAGGCAGAAGAACTTTCTCAAGAGAGGTCAATCCAGTAAACTATGACTTCAGAAATGGAACACTTTCGGAGGGCTGGCAGGGCCCTGGGGCTGGGTGCGGGGAGCTCTCCTGAGTCCCTAATACCTGCAGAGAGTTGAAAGACATCACTACTCTTTTAATTACTATTTCAGTTCAAAATAAATAACAAGCTTCTGCCCACAGTGAGGCCTCTTCCTGTATACATTCCCTGCAAAGGGTAAGCAAAGTTCATTAAAATCGGTCAAGAATTTGACTTTTTCTAGAACTCAGTTTCCAAATTTTAAGAGGACATGCTAATACAATATCTATCTTGGCAGTTTCTAGTGTGTGTGATGCTAGCAAAGTGCCTTACAGTAAGGTTCAATAATAATAAGCTATTATTTGGGGGGGCCATCATCTTCATTAACATCAAAGCAGTCACTGTAAAAATTAGTACCATCCAAAACAAGAGAATCCCTAGTGAGCTGGTCTAGAGAGAATGAACTCAATGGGACAGGGAGAGGGGAGGATTTTTTAAGGATTACATTCGGCATTCCAAGGCTCAGTTCCTGCCACTGGGAGCAAAAACACAGCACTCAAAATGCCACCTGCCAAAAGGAGGCTTGGTGAACCCATGGGATATGTCCTGCCCCTCCCTGAAACCCAGTGTTTTCTGAAAGTCCTCCCGGGTTCCTCACAGGCCTTGAGCCATCTGCAGCTAGGACGTGTCATCAGCTTATAAATCCTTATTCTCATATCTATGTGTGACTTCCTTAAACGTAGGGACTGTTTCTTAGTCATCCTTGAATTCCTGTTTCCTGGCATTATTTCTGACAAACAGTAGGCACTCAAAAAAGAGTTTGATGAATGATTGGACATGTGCAGAAATCACTGTCTTGAAAAGAAAAATTAAACAAAATACAGGTATAACGTGACTGAGAAAGTCGTGATTTTTATGACATTTGTAGGGTTTTTTTTTCTTTTTTACAATGTTGGTGTGTGGGTGAAGCATTAGGACATCAATACATGTTAGTTGTAGAAACATTGTAAAATACATAAAGTATAAATAAAATAAGATGGTAAATCACAGTTATAACTATTGACAACATTAGATACATTTTCCTTATTTTTTTTTAAGATTTTATTTATTTATTAGAGAGAGACACAGCAAGAGAGGGAACACAAGCAGGGGGAGTGGGAAAGGGAGAGGGAGAAGCAGGCTTTCCAGTGGAGCAGGGAGCCTGTTGCAGGGCTCGATCCCAAGACTTTGGGATCATGACCTGAGCCAAAGGCAGACACCCAATGGACTGAGTCACCCAGGTGCCCCAGTAATATTTAATGTTTAGTTCCTTTTTCTCTATATTCTCAAATGCCCACAAGTGAGAAAAATGGTTATCAGAAACCCAACCTGAGCAAGGAACAGATTTATTTATCTAGTCCTTTCTTCTCCTCTTATCCCATGTTCTCTGTCTTAGTGCTGTGAAAAATGATGACTTACACGAGACAGGCCAGTACCCTTCCCCATCCCTGTGCACCGTCCCAAAGACTACACCAAGTGGCTAGGCCTCTCCATTCACTGATAGTCTCGTGATCATCATGAGCAATCCCAGCCATGTGGGGGCAAGTGACTTAGGACCAGTTGTGTGTGGAGGTTGTTGGAGAATGTTGGTGGGCTGTTGCCATGGCAATGGAGGAACCATCAGATAAAAGGTTGCCATGTTTATTAAAGAGAAGATGTGAACAGATCTGACAGGAACAGGTGGAAGAAGCTGAGGTGACACACAAATGGCAGAAATGACAAAAGTTGGAAAAATTCGGAACTGAGGAAGGAAGCCCGAAAAGGAAGAACTTAGCTCATTCCTGATTATGTTGGGTTTTAGGTGGCAGCAGAACACTCAAGAAATACCCTGGGCTCCGAAAAATCAAAGCTTCAGAGAGAGGACACCCAGGTGAGAACAATTCCAACAAACCTTCTCCCAGCCTTTGCCCATCAAGAGTAAAGTCTGTCAGGTCCTAGACTTCACATACACCACAATGGAGCATGCTGCTTTGCCCAGCAGCAGTTGTAATTACAGTAAATGTGAAGACAAGACAAAAGACATCCCACTTTGAACCTTGGGACAGGAGAGGTGCCACTTTGCTAGGAGCCTAGTGTAACCCCCAGCAACCAGAAATAAGACTGCTAGTTCCCGCTACCTCTGTTCATTTAGTTCAAGTATCTTTGCGCTCCAGCTCCATCCTGACCATTCCATTTTAAACTCTATGTTCCTATTTCTGAGGTGACCACATTTCCCACATCATCATGATCATTGAAAGGTTTATGGAGAGAGACTCTTGCAATTACCCTGATGCTGTTAAACCAAGACTTCCTCATTAATCCTTTCTGACTAGTCCCTTTGAGTGCCAGGGAATCAATAGACTATGGAACCAGGGTCTTAGGGTCCAAGAATTCCCAAAAGTGACAAAGCTGGGTGTTCTGTGGCCTATAGAATTATTTTCCTTTTTCCCATGGTTTCAGGAGAAGCTCTTGAAAGAATATCAATTAAATTAAAAAGCAACCACTGAGCCAAAGTTTGTGTCAGGAGTTGGGGACCCAGAGATCCCCCAACAGGGTACTTGTCTTCAGGACAAGAGAAGGATCATATATTTGGGGGACATCCCTAGACATCCCTAGAACGCATACAATGCAAATGATGAAAGAGACCAGAGGGGTCATGGGCCTTATAACAAGGGAGAGACTGGGTGGACTATAGGGCCAGGGAAGCTTTGCATTAAGAGACAAAAACCCGGAATTGCTGTCACAGAGATGCATCTGGTGTCCCGCAGAACGCACCCCAAACCAAAACATCCAAGTTGAAATGCAAGAATATAGGGCAAAAAAATTGCATGGAACAAATAACCAGCTTAAAAACAGTTTTTGCCCGTATTTAACTTTACATGACCCTTACAACTCCATGTGGGTAAGCCGTGTAAGCATCCTTATTTTACAACGAAGAAACCATGGCTCAAGTTTTCCAAGATCCTGGTCCAATCGGTAACTCAAAATCGGCTGTCTGTTTTCATCACCTGACTCTCCTCAGAGAACCCAGTTTCTTAGCACTAATGAGGTTCAGTGGTTTCCTTGTGTTTCTTTAGCCACAGAAACAGGAGATAGACACAATGGCTGAAAGTAGCATGAAGAGGAGCCATGCCTTTCAGTCCTCAAACTCTGGGGGTACAGGGAGCCCCTGTAGCTATCAGAACACTCCACCACGCCAGGGCCCATGACCTCTCCTTCAGAGCTCTTTGCAAGGGAACTCCCTGGGAAGCTCACTGGGAGGGATATTTCCGGGTGGTCTTTTCACAGACGCTTTTACATAGTGTTATAGGGACATGGAGGGCTTTCACATTTGACTATGACTCAAGTTCAGAAAGATGCCCAGCGTGATAGACCTCAGCTTGGATGCCTGACTGCGGAAAGATCCGGACCTTTTCTGCCTGCCGCAAAAGAGATCCCAAGCCCTGTTAATTTACCTGCCCCTTGGGTCAAAGAGGCAGATATGATGACTTGAGTCGGTTAGAGTTGCTCTGTCCTTGGCTACTTGTTCATTTATCAAGCATTTATTGAAAATAGATTTACCAGACACTCTGGCACAAGCTGGTGATCTTTGCCGGAGATGAACAAGATAAGTCTATAGGGTCCCCAACTTTATGAAGCTCTAGTGTAGGATGTGAACAAATGAATTCCATCCTACACTAGAGCAGAAAGTTCCTTTCCCCATTAGGAGTTGATAAGCAACGTCTTCACATTTCCTAAGGGGCAATTAATGTCCTGGGAGGAAGGAGTCATTGTAGCCTGATAGATGTGTCCAAGTCCTCTAGAATAAATGCCGTCTTTGGGGTTGTGGGGAGAAAAAAGGTTTTTCACAGAACTGGCAAAAGGAAGGGAGTCACCCTAATCAAGCTGTAGAAACCAGCATGGTGATTTGTGTCATCTCTCGGTTATTTTAGATGCTGGGATGGCTACATTGCCCAAGGGTGTTTCTGCCTTCCATGGTGAGTGGAGAATTGTTTTCAAGAGTTATTTCCCTAAGTGTGGTTTCAATGTGGTATTTACTGTAAATCACCTGTAACTGCCCACTGTCTGTGGCCACAGGGGAAGCCTGTGACTCCCCAGACGCTCATCTGAAAGTCAGTCAGGGAAGTGATAATCCGAGCCTGGTGAGAAACAGGAACAATAGTCTTGACGGTGGTCCTCGAACCGGAAAGCCTCAGAAGCAAGGATGAAAGTGGCTCCAGTGGAGAGAAGGACCGCTTCCTCACAGGGCAAGGGCCAGACTCCACGTACACATTTCTGTCCCTTGCACAGAGAACTCACAGCCGGGGTGATCATTCAAGTCATCCACCACACTGGGAAAGCGTTGAGAGTGAAAGACATGCTAAAAATAGTTCAGGGTCCCAAAGTGACTGGTAAGTACATTAACTAGACTCCCTAAACCAAGCGAGACCTATGGTCATGCTGCTTGGCGCACATGTCATTATCTCCTGAGGTGATAATGAGCTTCCTTTATATCTAGACTGTGTTCCTCTAGAGGACTCATCTCTACAGAGTAGTTACCCCTGTGCTCACATGCTTGTTTGCTTGCTTGCTTGCTTGGAGATCAGAGATGGGGCTTGGGGTTAGAATTGGAAATAACCTTGGCTCCTTATGTCACATGATATAAAAGAAATTGATATTTTGTTAGAAAAAAATCCCCCCAAATAGTTACCAATGATGTCACCATTGGTTCTCCATTTATAAATCAATTCCACCTCAACCCAGAAAAGGGAGAAGGGAGGAGACACACACACACACACACACACAAACAGGTGGAGATTTCTACCTGTCTTATCTTTCATATTTCCTTTTATCCATCTTTGTTTTCCTTGATGCTAAAGGAGGTATAACTTTAACAAATGGAAGAGTTAAAGATAAGGTTTTAGAGTTCAGTGCCATTTTCTCGGAGAGTTTCAGAATATTGAAACCACCAATTTTCCTTCCTTTTCTTTTTTCAGGAAGAAAGTACGCATCTGTAAAGCAAAGCCAGATTCCTCAAAGGAGAGTAAGTCATTGCTTTCTCATCTTTTCTACTTTGGACAGACTTACATTTCCACACTGTCCCTTCTCTGGGCTTCCCAAGCTCCTTGGGCATCCTTCCAGTGTCATACTTACACATGGATCTGTGTCACTCGTCCAGTTGCTTGTGTCTCTCTCCACGGGACTGTGAGCTCATCAAAGCAGGAACTGGCTACTGATCTCCATGTCCCTCCCTAATGTCTGGAGGCCAGAGGAGTGAACTGGAAACAATAACTGGAAAGGTAGAGGGGCGCAGAGAGCAACAAGGAGGGGCAGGCTCTTGTGGGCAAGCTTAAGATTGGGGTTTTTGTCTTGAAAACTGCAGAAGTATTGAGGGCCTTTAAACAAGGGGCCGGTATGATGCCCTTTGCATGAAAAGACGCCACGCGGGTTGCTGTGCAGAGAACACGCTGGACTCGTGCGTGTCAAGAGTGGATGCTGGAAGATCACTTAGGGGGTGAGGCAGTAGTCTCTGGAGACAGAAGAGGACTTCATATAGGAAGGATTTCGAGAAGGAGAGGGTGCTGAATAGCAACACATGTAAGAAAGAGAGAAAAGAGGTATAGGCGAGGACAGCCCACTGTGTTTGTAAAGAAGAAAAGGGATGGAGTTTTGCCTCTGCTTTCCTGGGTCCAAAGAGCCTAATTCATTCACTCTGAGTCTTGCAAACTAGCTCTGTCAAGTGTGTGAGTGAATAATCTGGCCTTCCCACCCCTAGCGTCACCTCCGGGAATCGGGAATCGTGGATCCCAGGAAACCCCAATCTCCATCAGAGCAAAACAGGGTTAAAACAAAACCTCTAAGGGTGCCTGGCTGGCTCAGTCAGTTAAGTGTCTGCCTTCAGCTCAGGTCATGATCCCAGAGTCCTGGGATGGAGCCCCGCATCGGCTGCTCAGTGGGGAGTCTGCTTCTCCCTCGCCCTCTGCCTCTCTCTCCAGTTTGTACTATCTCTCAAAGAAAGAAAGAAAGAAAAGAAAAGAAAAGAAATAAAATGAAAGAAAAGAAAGAGATAGAGGAAGAAAGGAAGGAAGGAAGGAAGGAAGGAAGGAAGGAAAGAGAAGAAGGAAGAAAGACATCTAATGGTAAATCTCACAGATGTTCCTTATAGTGATACTCAGGGACGTCATAGATGGCCATGGGAATTTATGGAGATGTGAGAATCTGGGATGTCAGTCCTTTGGGAAGGTAAATCCGTAGTATAATAAACCAGATGGCCTGCAGGGGCACACCCACCTCCTGTGTGGGCGAGCATCCTGGGACTTCCGTATGAAAGCTTACTTTGGCTTATTGAGTTGGTGTGTTTGCGAGGGGTTAGCGAGTGTGTCCATTTGCGTCTTTGCTGAGAGACTAGAGCCAGTTGCTTTTAAATAAACTGGCTTTCAAAAAACTGGCCTGCTTTTGTGTGTCTCTGCTAGCAGATTCAGGAATGGGATTGCTCAATTTAAGAATTTCATTCCCTTGAGCTTTTCCTGAGCACTGGCCCCCCACTCCTACCCTCCCCTGTTGCCTGCAGTAGACACGACAGTCCTCTTTTGCACTATGGACCCTCAGGGGTCCTTGTGTACTGCCTGTGCTAGCCTGTGAGCCCCTCAAGGAGAAGAACTGTTTCTGATTTTTCTTTGTCTCCACAGTGCCTGGTACAGGGTAGATGTGCAATGAATTTTGCAAGAGGGAGGGAGGGGTGAGGGGATGGAGGGAAGTGTGGTTTCTCTTACAAAGCCCCACAAAATGTTTCTCCCTCTGCTCAGACTCTCAGCCTGCACAGCTCTGCTGTTTCTTTAGATAGTCCTGTCACTCCCCAGGGATGTGTCGCAGGTCATGATAACCTGCTCGGCTGCTGTTTGGGTCTCCGACTGCTTCTATCTTAGAGTCCAGCCCTCCCCCCCATTCCCCATCCTCTCTCCTCAAATCTCCCCATGACCTAAAATTGATTGTATTTTCTTTCTCCAGATAAAAGAATGTCATCTGCTCCCATGCAGGTAATGCAAACATCTTCTGAGATGCCGGTGGCAATGCAGATACCCCAGATGGCAGAAGTTGGGCTCCAAGACCCCTTCAAACCTCGATATGAAAGAAGAACTTTAGATGCCAGTGCTTGTTAGTCCAGGGCCCTGTACGGGGCCTGGTGGCAGTGGCATCAGCCACCTCTGTTGTATATCTTACTGAAAGGAGCTAATATATATGGAGTCTTTTGTTGATGCTGGGCAGTGTGCTGGGAGCTTTGCCTGTAGTGGCTCATGTCACTGTTATAGCAACCCTGTAAGACTGGAACTATTATTTCTCCTGTAGTACAAATGAGAAAACCGAAAGATTAAGTGATATTCTCCCCCAAGTCAGACAGCTGACAAGAAGTCAGGGACACGATTCAAAACCAAGTCCCAGTTCCAGATCCAGACTCTCCCTCTTGTACTTTGCTTCTTTGATTTTTATCTTCTGAGATTCCATTGCCTGGGAGCTTCTCTTGAGGGTTTCCTTTTTGAATAATGCCAAAATCTCTAGAATAAGTGGTTAAATATCATTAGAAGTCATCTTAAGGTGGCCTCAGATTATTCTCTTATATAAAAATGGGCTGCCCTCAGGGCCTGAGACTTGGAAATAATATGTATGACTTGGGATAGTCGGAGGTCACTCTGGAACATGGACCAGAGAGGACATGCCTGGGTAGGCTGAATACTCTGGACAGCATGAGCTCTCTGGATGCCTGGGCTAGAGGTTGGGGTAGGGGCAGTCATTTAGGAAAAAAAGCCAGGGGGTGGAGGAGAGATGGTCATGGAAGACAAACTTTGGCCAGGGTTGGGTCTGTGTTGAGCCTGGAGCATATAAAGGGAATGGCACGAGGCCCACACTTGATCAGGTTCTTCTTTGACCAGCAGGACAATGCTGACCAGAGCTCCTCGGAGGATCTCTGCTACACCCTCATTAGTCACGGCGTCCTTGGGAGAAGGCCATCAGGGATCTCTGCTGAAGGGTGCTACGAGAATGTTTCCCCTAAGACCGAGAAACCCAGGAATTCCTTGAGAGAAACTGAGACTTCGTATGCACTTCTCCGGGTGCATTCCTCTCCAAGCAATTTGTCTTCCCCAGAAGATGAATATGAACTTCCCTAGTAGAATCTCCTTCCATACCCTGCAACAGCCACATCTACCTCTGCTACCTTCGAAGACCCAGGTTTCCTATTTATAATGAAATAGTTGGACCAGCACTTGTCTAATAGCAGTAAATAAAAACCGGGGGTGCAGGGCTCTGGTTGAGGCAGGTGTAGGGTCTAGAGTCTTTCAGACTCACCCTCATTCCACACACATAACAGCCTTTGCTACAGGGTCCCTGCAGAATCTGATTTGCCAACCACAGGGCCTCTTAGATCCAGCTCAATATTCATCATCCAAAGACCAACCATCTATCCTGAACACCATTCTTTGAGAACAGAGTGGCCATCTTTGATTCCAAATGGCTTTGGAAATGGGCTGCTTTGCTCAGTGGCGGATGGGGGGAGGGGCGGTGGGGGGGTCTTGGTGCTCTACAACTGTGAGCATCACAAAGGCAGACCCTTCTCCATAAAATGTCCACATGATTATCTCCTAGAATCACAAGGAAGCTTTATCTATTGTACTAAGTGTGCCAAGAGGGGGGTCCACTGGTTCCACCATGTTTGAAGGCCCAACCCCTCACTCTGAGCCCTCCAGGTGGGCACCTGTGTGTTCCTCTCACCATGTGCCACTTTGCCATGTCCTTTGCATCATGTTCTTTGACTCGTTGACCCTCGTGGCTTTGTTGGTTATGTGAGTGGAATCAGTAAGTTCTACATCAGGTTTTTATATAATTTTTAATATAATTTTAATCTATATTTTTTAACTTTGTATTTCTCTCTAGAAATCTTAACAAGAAAATCATAGCATTAGAGAATGGTAGAGTAGAAAGACTTGTGGAGACACTCTAATCCCACTATCCTTTTTGCTCCGAGAGAAGTAGCACAATGTACATTGCAAGTTAGTGACAGAACATTATTCAGAGCCTGATTTCCTGGCTTCCAATTCAGCACTCTTCCAACATACTACACAGAAGAGGCTCTAGTCAACTGTATGGTGTATGTCTGGATGAACTAATATGTCGTGTATAAAATATGGGGGAAAAAATGTCCACATGGGGAAAGTAACACCCCCACACCTCCACACACATACCCCTTCTCAAATGAGCCTTTCTCCATATGTCCTGATTATTTTTCCTAATTTTTTCTTCATTGTTCCTAGAATTCCATCTATCCCCTAAGACAGGGGTCAGCAAACTGTGACCCACAGGCTAAATCTGACCCACTGCCTTTCTTTATATAAATAAAATGTTATTGGAACACAGCCAGTCTTATTCACTTACACTGCATACATGTTCATACTGACTATGGCTGCTCAACCACAGAAGAGTTAAGTAGTTGTGACACACACTGAAGATCCTGCAAAGCCAAAAATATTTATTTTTTTTGCCCTCTTCAGAAAAAAAATAAATAAATAAACCCCCAGGCCTAAACGATGATACTTGGAGATAACGGTAACAGAAATGTGTTTGAGTATTGCAACTTTTAAGAGCTGGTACCAATAAACTGGCATGAAAATATTAAACCACAAACGATATGAATGACACCAAGAATAATTAGCAAATTAGACTATTTCTATCTTATATTTACACCTGTGTTCTCCACTTCCTGTTTTATTTAACCCATGGCGATTGTCTTAATTTTAGAGATGTTAAAATAGTAGAGGTTTGTTGACAAAGTAGTAGATAACATTATGTGTTTAATTACTGTTTTGTCCCCAAAGGTACCTAAAGTTAGATAACTGTTATTAAAAATGCACTAAATGCCAGCGAGGAGAAATGCGGTGACAGGTTGGATGAGTCCACACGCGTTTTCTGAGACTTCAGGCAGTCGATGGTCTTCGGCTAAGAGCCAGTCACATCTGGGTATCTTGTCATCTGCCAACTTCCCATTTTCAGCCATGGAACCCTGTGGAACCCTAACCTTCACCCTTGGCCAGGATTCACTTAGGGGAAAGAGTATGGACACTAGAGTCAGCCAGTGAGTGATTCCAATCCTGGCTCTATCCCTTCCTCTGTGACCTTGAGCATATAAATTGAAGGTTAGGCTTTATCATTGGCAAACAGGAGGGTGGCATCTAGTATATGTAATTCCTTTACCGCAGACCTTGAATAAATGATATCAAGGAGCAAAGAGGAACAAACACTTCGGCGACGTGTGGAGGAAAACATGTTGACGGGCGTGATGACCAGGGTCATCCAGCGATCTTCCAGTGGGTTAGAAATGGTATCACTGGGTTTTAGACTGGAGTTTTTCATGTGGACATTGAACCATTGCTGGAGTTGACTGGTTTAAATATTTTTAGTACAATATAAGTTATATTAGTTTGAGTCTTCTCCTGTGAAAATATTACTTGTCCCAAATAGTATATGCCTCTTTCCTGCAATGTATTAAGTATAAATGCTTAGCCAGGGAAATTTGTTCTTATAATGAAAGCAAGAGAGCTGAGGGAAGGGAATGATTTTCGAGCAGGAGACCCCTTTGGGAGTGCTCTGTCTGCATATAATGCTAACCCTGTTTTCCAAACACTTCAGGATTTTGGTGAAAGCCCTGTAACCCTCTTCACAGAAAATGCACATTCACACACACACACACACACACACAGTATTTTACACAATTTCTAGTGGTTGGGGATGCCACCTATCCGTGGAAGAATTCCTGGGTTCTTTTTTTTTTCTTTAAAGACTTTACTTATTTATTTATTTATTTGACAGGCAGAGATCACAAGTAGGCAGAGAGCCAGGCAGAGGGCGGTGGGGAGCAGGCTCCCTGCTGAGCAGACGGATGTGGGGGCTCCGTCCCAGGACCCTGAGATCATGACCTGAGCTGAAAGCAGAGGCTTAACCTACTGAGCCATCCAGGCGCCCCATAATTCCTGGGTTCTTGATAAGAAATGGAGGCTGAGGATTTAAACTGCTCCCTTGGGTCAGAGATACAATCAGGAAACTCCCCTCCCCCACGCGCTCCTTACACCTGTACACAGCCAGTTCAGAGGCACACTTCATGCAGCAACGGCAAGCTTTGTGGTTTCCGTTTTACCTTCATAGTAACATCTATAAATAATCCTTTAGCCTATGCATAAATTCCTATTCAGAACAGAAGAGAGGTACAAGAAAAGGGCAAAGCTAGGTCAGAACAATCTACCATTGATAACAAATAAATTCAAATGCTGACATTTTTAGGACAACCTTGGGTGACAAGTGCTTCGAATATTCTCGGGAATGGAATGGAAGGGCATAGGCCGAACAGAGCAGAGGAGTCCCCAAGATACCACAGGAGCCTTCAGACAAAAGGAGATTCTGTTTACATGTATTTGACTCTGTCCTATTTCCAGCCAGCCTCTTGTGTTCAGAGAGCAACTTGAAATTCCCCGGATCTGACCGCACCTCAGTTCTGCCATCTGTCAAATGGCTCAGTGTAAGTTCTTCCCACTTTCCTGCAGAGGGTGCTTTTGTAAGGCACGCAGGGGGATCCCTGGGTGATCATTATCATCCCAGGGAGCCTTCTACAGTCTGATGATGACATCTCTTAACTCATCCCTTCCCCTCTCACCACCTGTGCTCTTTGTGGATGGAGTCAAGCCTGACCTGAACATGACCCGAGGGTGCCTGCCCAAGTCAGAGGCCATTGAGGGTATGAGTTTGCCTAGTGGGCTGGACACTGCTCCCTAAGACTGTGGAACTCTAGACTCATCGTTTCACTTCTCCAGACCTCAGTTTCCTAAGTATGAGATGAGGGGACTGCTTGTGGACACCACTGCCAGTGACGCAGGGACCATGTGAAGGAGCCTTTTGTAAGGCAAGGAACCATAATGGGAGCAGGGAAGGGAAGACTTCCAGAGACTTCTCTCATATTTCTCAGGACTGATGAGACTCTGAATGGGGCAGGGATCCATGCAGAGCCCACAACTAAAAGGGAAAAGAGGGGTCCCTGGGTGGCTCAGTCAGTTAAGCATCCAACTCTTGATACCAGCTCAGACCTTGATCTCAGGGTCATGAAATCAAGCTCCACATTGGGCTCCACATCGGGCTCCACACTGGGCATGGAGCCTACTTAAAAATAAAAATAAATAAATAAATGTATTAAAATGTATTAAACAAATTTAAATGAATGTATTAAAATGTTCTAAAAGAAAGAACGTGATCTCATCCTAATCAGATGCAAACAAGTGTAAAGGAAAGCAAATCTGTTTATCCCAACCCCACCACGGCTTCAGGCTCAGCTGTGTCGTCCTTCCTAGCCAAGGCCTTCTCCAATGAAAGGATACTGACCACTCTCTTCTCTGACTACCCACACCCCCACAGTCTGTCTCCAGGTTCACGCCAGGCTGTTTTCTCCTGCTGTTTCCTATCTGGTCTGCACAGAGTCTCATTGCCTAACGAGACCAGCAGCTTCTTTTCTTATTATTGTCCTCCCCTTCGCCTTTTTCCTGGACTCTTTGCAAAACACATCATTAAAATGATCTACAGAGCTAAGTTAAATTGAATAGTAGAAAAGAATTGGATGCATGGACAGAATTTTCTCTGGGGATGGAAGAAGTGGCACATTCCACTATTCCGAGTGTACCCCTTCTGCCCACATCTAACAGACTTCCAGAAAAGACCAGTGTCTCTTCTCAAATCCTTCAGTGACGTCACAGAGAGCTGCTGAGACCTCATTATGCACCAGGTGTTATGCTCATCATGAAAACGTATGACGACCAGTAAACTCATCTCCTACAGCAGAACAGTGTAGACGTGAACACCATTTTTTTTTTTTCAAACACCTCAAAAGGCTTTAGGCACAAAGTTACAAAGTTCAGCTCTTCCCACACCACCAGAGCCAGAGTCAAACCTATGGAAAGTCTTAAATATGACTTGCAAGGGGTCAAGATAGTTGCGTTTTAGTGTTTTCCAAAGAAGAAGGGAAAAGCCCGCTGTCCTGGCGCTTCCTTCCAGCCCTGGCCATTCAGACACTTGGGCCTGCCAGGAAAGTGCCCTGGAAGGAAGCAGAGGGGAGGAAGGGAAGACAGGGGTGAGAGGGCACTCCCTGCTCTCCCTGTAGCAGAGGAGGACCTAGTCCGCTCCAGCCCCTCCAGCTCGGTCTTACTCAAAGGGGAAACTGCCCTCCTGGAAATGAAAAATCAGTTCCAGCACCATTCCCTGCAAGAAAATGCCAGCCTCCATCACGCCGCAGAAACTCCACACCGTGAAATCAATGTGACTGTGACCACGCCCGCACAAAAAATAATTTATTGTGAATAGTTTTAAATCCTTCCCCATGAAAGTTATTCGTTACATTCTAAAAAGTACACACACACTATGATTTATATTGGACACGTAAAAAATAAAGAGGAAGACGGGAAATGCACCTATTTGGCTAGTTTGAGGAACCGGCCTCAAAATGAGACACCAGGTTACAATAAACATATCCTCTAGTTAAATAAGAAAGCAAATTCACATTATCTAGAGTCCTGGTTCACAAAAAGACCAGGGCAAATCTAGCCCGAGACTCACGCTTGGACACATCCCCATCCACGGCAGCCCCTCATACTGACGTCCACCTACCACCCATTTAACTGAGATCCCGGGGCTAAGAATCTCTTGTGATAGGACCACCACACTCTCCCCTGGAAAATTCCCCGCAAAACAATTTTCCCAACAAAACAAATCCTCGGTTTCTTCATGTTAGGCCATTCTATGTCTGCAGATGATCAATACAGTTGCTAACATTGTACCGCCTCCTGTTTACAAATTGGCATCAAGCCTCCAAGAGGTTCTTTCAAACAGAGAGCGGCTCTTCCTGCTTCAAACCCTCTTCAATAGGATACACAATCAATGCCTGAAGACACTGAGTTTTAGAAGGCGGCTAGTCACATGAGACAAGAAAAAGCCAGGCGCCAGCATGCACATGGTTAGCAGCCTTAACAATCCTCTGATGAAGTCTAGAAACTCTTAAAGGTCAAACCATCCCCAAGGACAGCAGTGTGTCCAAAACTCAAAACACACAGGGACCCACGTTTCCAAAGGCAGTGTTCAAGAGTCACCAGAGCAATGAGGCGACGAGAAGTAAGAAACACACATCATATTTCTGTAGCCACACGTGACCCAGTAATATTGGATGATGTGCCTGAGGCTGGCTTGCTAAGACAGGCAGCTCCAGGTCATGGAATTAGACACAGAACTTCGCTGCTTTGTTGGGTAAAGTGCCTTCCTCACAGTCTTGCTCAGAGGTAGATCAAATACCACAATGGGAGTGGGAGGAGGACTTCAGCGAGAGATTGCCTCAGTTGTCCCTCACCTCCTGCCTACCCACTCTTTCCACCAGCACAGGTTGGGGGGATCCTGCCTGAGAGGTCACCTTCGCCCTAAAGAGAAAGTGTGCACCTGTGGGTGGAGGCAACTGGCTCTCCAAGAATAGCAGTGACCCCGCACTGCAAGGCCCACCCACCTACCCCATCACCCCCAACCAAACCGGCTTCCTGCCTTTGCCAAGACTAGACCCCGCGAGGGGAGCTCACAGAGCTGGACACAGAGCCCAGAATTCAGAAATGCAGAGTCAGGAGAAAAAGGACGGTCTCCACCCCTCCAGGCATTGCCAGGCCTTCTGTGGTAATTCACAGGATCTTCTCTGGAACACAAAGTGAATTCTCTCTTCCCCAAATTCAGTGGAGCACTGCCTTTGGACACACACCAACATCCTCCCTTCATTCTGAAAAGAGAAGACAGACAAACGGAAGTCACTAATTTTTTGAAATCATGATTATTTTAAAGATTTATGCTTTCATTTTATTTCATTGGGTTTCAATATAAACTCTTCTGCAAAATTGAAATGCCTGTAAATTCCTAACAGAGTTAATTTTCTTTTCAGTCAATATATACACATACATACACACCTCTGAACGCTTTTTGGAAAGCAAATAACAATGCTCATTTGTTTTGGCATAATTCATGATAAATAACATTTTTTTTATCATTCTTTTTTTTTTATTTAATTTGATAAATAACATTTTGATGAGGTCTGTTGGGTGCCGAGGACATTAAATATTCAGTTCTTCTTCATAATCTCACTACTCACCTCTAAATTTTCAGTTTGTTAAAACATATACAGCAGCTTCCGAGAAAGTCTGCTGAGGGAAATGGTGGGGACCTGGCCTGACTGAGGAGAAGACATCTGTGCAAGGACCTAGGGACACCACACAGACAGCCCACACTCTACCACAGGGTCCTCGTGGTTGACATTATGGGCTGGATAATTCTGCATAATAGAGAGCTGTCCTGTGCTTCATACGATGTGCAGAAGCCTCCTTGCTCTCCACCTACGAGATGCTAGCATCTCACGTACACACCCAGTCTTGACAACTACAAATGTCTCCAGATGTTGCCAAATACCCCAGGGGTGCGGTGGGGGTGCAAAACTGCCCCACTTGGAAAGTAGTGGTCCTTGGCTAAACGTTCCAAGTTTCCTGGAGAATCTATAAACAACCCAAATGATTTTCCTTGATACCAAGTAGTCCTTTCAAGGACAGAACTCACACATGGGTTCCTCTACCAGCAGGCAGCTCATCGGTTCACCACAAAAATGTGCAAGCAAGATTCACTGTTCTCTCCGCCTACAACTTCTTCTCTTCTTTTCTCTCACACAAATCTGGTGTTTGCCTTTGTTTCTCATTTAGTCTACTAGCTGACTCCTTCCCATATGAGAACACAGCACAAAATAACAAACTCAGGTCAAGATGTTTAAAATAACTCATGCTGCCATTTTAAATTTGTAAAACAGAGCTCCCCTCCTCATCCCTGGGCTCCCAAACATCCATAAGGTGAAGTAGCCCAAAAAACAGGGGAAGAGGGAGGTGAGATCTAATCCAACAATTCCCTGAGCATTGAGGGCTTCGTGCTGCATGAAATCAGTCAGACAGAGGAAGACAAGTGTTGCATGATCTCACGGGTGGACTTGAGAAAAAACAAACTCATAGAAAAAGAGATTGGACTGGTTGTGGGGCAGGGGGTAGGGGAGCTGGGTGAAGGTGGTCAAAAGGCACAAACTTCCAGTTATAACATAAATAAGTTCTGTGGATGTAGTGTACAACGTGATGGCTGGTGTTACCATTGCCGTGTGGTACAGCTGAAAGTTGCTAAGAGTCAATCCTAAAAGTTCTCAGTATGTGGAAAAATTTTTAATTTCTTAAGTCATTGCTCTTTCATTATTGACAACAGCCAAACTATGGAGTGAGTCTAAATGTCTATCGATGGACGAATGGATAAAAACGATGTGATATATACAATGGAATATTATGCAGCCACCAAAAAGAATGCAATCTTGCCATTTGTAATGACTTGGATGGAACTAGAGGGTATTACGCCAAGTGAAATAAGTCAGTCAGAGAAAGACAAATATCATATGATCTCACTCATATGTGGAATTTAAGAAAAAAAAAAAACAGATGAACATATGGGAAGGAGAAAAAAGAGAGAGAAGCAAACCATAAGAGAGTCTTAATGACAGAGAACAAACTGAGGGTTGATAGAGGGAGGTAGGGGAATGGGCTAGATGGGTGATGGTTCTTCAGGAGGGCACTTGTGATAAGCACTGGGTATTGTATGTAAGTCATGAGTAACTGATTCTACTCCTGAAACCAATATTGACTGGTTAACTAACTAAAATTTAAATTTAAAAAAAAAAAAGAATCATTGTTCTTTGCAAAATTGAAATATTATCTCTGTAGAAAACTAACTGCCAGGCTCACCACTAATTGCCCAGATGATCACGGTGTGGGGCGGGGGTGGTCATGGGAGGGGGAGGTTAACCCTCAGGCCCACACTGCATATGAACATGGAAAACTGGCCTAAGAACACACAGGGTCTCACTGGGCCCCTCCCATAGGCCTCTACCTCTGCTGTCTATCCCTGCCTAAGCGTATCCCCTCCCTTGGCCTGCCTGCCTTTTCTAGGTCTCTCTTCTTCCTTCCACATTTTCCAAATGGTGACAGTGTCCTCTTCCATTTGACTGATACTTATAGTTCTGAAAATACCAAATGGCTCAAATATTGCACACGTATGTTCTAGAAAGTGGACATGGGGTCATAGAAACATTCTCTCCCCCGCAGCAGAAATGTCTCAGAGGAACAGTAAAACCTCCTATTTAGCTCTCGGATACATTCATGGGGCCCGATGCCAAGTCAGGACCTGGGCAAATGTCTCCAGGGCTATCTGCTCAAGGTCTTCTCAAGGTCTTCTTGAGCTCTCCCAGGGCTCACAGGCCACAGGCCCTTCCCAACCCCATAATCTTCTCAACTTTTTCTCACCATCCTCCTCTACCTTCCTCACCTACATTTGGAAAAAGCTGGCAACCACCATAAGACAGAGGGGGCTCCGAAAATCAAGACCAGTCACAACACAGTAGCTGCCACCACACACAGCTCAGGCAGATGCACCTCCCCTCTCTCACCTCTTTACACAGGAGGGGGTGGAAGGGCTTGCTTTCTTTCTTTTCTTCTTTCCTTTTCTCTCTGGCCTGCCTTCCTTCCTTCTTTCCTTCCTTCCTCCATCCGTCCCTCCCTCTTCCCTTCCTTCTTTTCTTTTCTTTTCTTTCTTTCTAAAATTCCTGTAAGGGGAGGTATAACCTCTTCACTCTCCACATAATATGCCCTCCATCTGACCCACAGGCGCAATTTATTTAAATGATCTGTGAGGAAACAATTCATTCCCAGCAAACTAAGAGTTGGCCTTCTGAACATCATCCTTTCTATTTATTTGGGAAAAAGAAAGCTTTCAGAACTGCTTTATAGAACTCTTTGCCTTCTTAGACAAGGATTAGTCTACTTTCACTTCCCATCATAAATAAGTGTCACCAAAATAAATAAATAAATAAATAAATAAGTGTCACTATAACAAACATTCCTTCTTCACATGATGTGGTAACAGGGGTGTTTTCCAATCTCTCAGGTCTATCTTCCGACGCGAGGCTGGCTGGCACTGCGCCTGCTGCTGACCCATCCCCTGATTGGTCTTTTTCATTCATTCAACTAGCATTTACTACTACTAGTGTAAGGAGAGTATTTCTGATGGATCATGGATGATGGAATATCAGAGACAGTTGGCATCAGCGGCGGCCGACATGCCTCTCCCAGCAAGGAATCAGAGTGAGGCACGAGGCCAGATGCCCGGCCAAAGTTCTCGTGCAGACGCAAGGGAGGCACCTGTCTGAAGCCTGTCACCAGGTTTTTTGTGAAGTCTTAAAAGTTCTCAGATTCTAACAAGCGGGTGTCCTCCAGGCTTATTAAATGATGTGCCAATTTTCTCATTGTTCTCTTGGTTTCAAAAGTAGGTGGGTGACGTTATTATACCTTTCTAAAGAAAGAGGCTGCTTTGCCTTGCTCTGCCCTCTACTAACGTAATAGACTCAGTGGCCTTCAACATAAAAAAAGATGGGTTCCCCATGTTGGGATCATTATTTGTTTCAAATTCAATACTTACTTCTCTTGTGAAACCAAGACATTTCCATGGAGCTTACAAATGATATTGCCAAGCTTCAAATGAACATTTAGTCATCCTCATCTTTACAATTTAATTGTTTTTTCCCCCCCAAACACTCTGTCCGCTTATGGAGGGCAGGGGCCATGTGACCTCCACAGAGCGCAAATCTCACCAGCACAGACAACAAATCCCACCCAGCTGCCCTCAGTCTGGCTCACGTGCTGACACCACGACCCTGACTTCCTCCACTTACCGTAGAGCAAGAGAGATGCTGGATCCAGTCCCAAAGTCTCACAGCCAGACACTCCCTGATCATGCAGATTCTGTAGTAAAACGCCCCGCACCAACTCCTTATTCATCCTGTACTTCATAAAACCGTCATCTTCCGAAGGAACCCCAAATTGCAGGTGGAAGGCTACCGTGGCATTTTCACCGCTGAAAGGCACGCCAAACAGAGACAGCCACAAAGATCAACAGAATCCCACTGCAACTCAGGAAACCGACTTCAGCGGGACCATATTTGTACTTCCTCTTGTTCTTCCAGGACAAAATAACAAAAGGGACACTGTTCCAGAAGAAGCTTCTTCTGCAGTTTCCTCACAGAAAGTTGAGGTGACCCTAACTTCTTCCTTCCATCTAGAACCCAGCCTCCAGGAGTCCACCAGAAGAGGCCACTGAAGGGAGAGTGACGACCCAGCTACTGTCAAGGAAGATCCAAGGCTGGCCCCCCACCGGCCCCAACGTCAGCCTTTTACTCTCCCCCAGTCCCCCCTCCCCAGGGCAGGAAAGCCTGTTGTCCTCTGTATTCCCTGCTCCTCTCCCTGCCCAGACAAGCGACCGTCAGAGCTGTTGGGTTCAACCAGTTCACTCCTGAACCTATAAAATGTTCAAGGCAGGACACAGCCCTCCCTGCAACCCGCTCCTTGGAGAACTCCTGAACTCCCACAGACCTTCCTGTGTAGCAGCAGCCAATCAGATCCCCCTGGTTTGTCTCTAGAGTGAGAAACTTGTTCTGTCCCATTTCCACCTTCCGAGCCTCTCAGCTTTGCAACTCTCAGCAAAGGGACCTAAGGAAAAGGAGTTTTCATCCTCCCAGAACATATTTTTCATTTCCAAAATAAAAATAATCATAGGGCTAGCCTCAGTTAATTAGCAGCTTATACTGTTCTTTAAATGCTAGCTCAGCATTTAGGTGTTTCAAAGCTATCCTGTTACTTTGGTTCAAGGAGGCCCAGATCAAAAGCCAGCAATAAAAATAATTAAGAAGTGACCACATCTGACATTCCCCCTGAAGTGGTTTTTTAAAGACCGGACACACTCCTAGAAGCCAGAATCACGCCGCTGTTCCTGCGAAGGACAGGGAACGAGCGCCCTCTTGTGCCCAGAGGTCACATAGGCCAATATTCTGGTTAACGTGGCCGAAAATCTCTTTATGAGCTCTGCGACAGCCAAGCCCTTTGTCAAACCCCGCCGTTCCGATGCACAATATACCACCAAGACTCTGGAGAGACTCGGATTATGGATGCATCCACAAGCAGGCTGGAAATGTAGGTTCACACTGTTAGCCGGCTACCCAAGTTTTCAGGTGTCCTCATTTGTTCCCTGCGCTCCACCTTCCAGTAATGGCTGCCCATGGTCGCCGTCTAGATGCGCAGCCATCCTGTACTTCCACAGGTGGCCAAGGGCTCAGGCTGCCTTATGGAAATGACCGGAGGCTGACTTCCAGAAGACAGGCCAGAAGGTGAAAGACAGGGCTGCCCTGCCTAACCCAGTCCTGCTAGCCCAACCTAATCCCACTGTGTCTGGTCACCCACCGAGGGAGTTCACATTACGGCTAGATTTTGAGGGGAAAGGGGGGATTTTCAAGAAACAGAGAACCCAGCAGGCTTTGCCTTGGCCGCCCACCATTAGAGTGGGCCCGGCAGCTGATGAACCAGTGGGCATTTTGACAAGTTCCTGTAGTGGGATGGCTGAGGCAGAACGGAGGTCCATATGCCCTGGGGACACAAACCCAGCTGCCAGGGGTCTGGCTGTCTCCTGACCTCTAGCGGCAACACATTTTGCGGGGGCAAAGGCTTTTGCTTCTCAACTCTACATTGTTAAAACTCTGCCTGCACCTCTTAACATGAAACAAAATCCTTCCTGGACAGAGCTCCTCTATCCCAAATTCTAAAACCCTTGGATTTTTCTTTCAAATAACTTTTAAAAACAAATTATCTAACATTAAGTCCTCAGCTTTCTAGCCATGTTTGACTCAATTTTCGGATTTTTTTTCCCCAATGTTGATCCGAACCCACTATGCAATCCCACCTCCCCTGGACCCATAATATGGGGCTGGATTCTTGGAAAGACCCTTCCGGTTGAATGTCTTCCCTTTCTCAGCTCTGTCTTGAAATTGCAAATTGGGGCAAGTATACGGAGGAAACTGTGTTGGGCTTTTTTTTTTATTGGCATTTTAATACCAGTAATTTGTGATTAAAATGAGCAATGTCAGAGACATTACCATAAGGGAACATGCACAGTGGGCAGTCCATAAAGAAGGATGAAGAGTGTTGTTGCCAAGGCAACCCGCCATTGTAGGCAGTTTCAGACTTCAGGGCCCTTTCAGTCCCATCCCACTGTGCTAATGCCTGCTTTCCGTGCTTCCTCTCTCAGATATATAAAGATCATGGTATGGGAAATGTATAGTTTGAGAGGAAGGATTTCAATCCAATACTATCTTTGATGGACACAGTTAAAAGGCATTTTAGGAATAACCGATAATAAAGCTTTGTCATGTAAATCTTATCCTAACAGTACAAAAAGACAATCAAATGACTCCTCAAAATGTATACACCTTTGATCTAAGTTCTGTGGACAGAGACAAAAACATTTAAGATTAAGTGATGTAAAAAGAAAAATCATATGCGTATGTATAAGCTACACATATTTAGTATACAAAGTCTGTGTGGTAAATACGCATATAAAAAAATCACAACAAACCACTGACGGCAGTCCATTCATTCAGTAGAAGGGAGTGAAACGTATTCTGTGTATGGAATTGACTGGAACATCCAGCATCCAGGGGTAGTAGGCTGGGGCGGAAGGGAGAAGGTAGACTTCCTGTACGCATGTCTTTACATTTTTAATATTATACAAGGAGCATGGATTCCTGGATTATGTTCCTCAAAAGCTAAAGCTAGTGTATGAATTATATCATTTACAGCACATCATGATCTGAGAACTGTTTTGTTGTTTTTTTTTTTTTTTTTCCCAAGCAAGCTCCATGTCCAGCATAGAGTCCAACGTGGGGCTTGAACTCATGATGTAGAAATCAAGATAATGGAGACCTAAACTGAGATGAAGAGTCAGATGCCTAACTGACAGAGCCACGCAGCCACTCTCTGAGATCTCTTTCTAGTCCTACCCCTAGCTTATCTGAGCATCTGCTGTTAAACAGGAATGGTTTACCCGGGACTGGCTTTTCCTCTCTTCCTTGGGACCTTGTTGCGGCCTATGATTAATCTGGGCTTCACTCTGCTCCTTTGTAAAATCAGGGAGTGGAACTAGCGGGTGTCCAAAGACCATTCCAAAGCCAACGATCTGTGATTCTATCATCAGATCCTTCTGTGCTCTGAGACTCAAAGGTCCTTCTAGATAAACGGTGATGGGGGTCGCTTCCCAGGGAGAGAGACCAACACGGAAGGCTCCACACTCTTACCTGAAGTCCGTCATTTCCACTGAAGTAAAATAACGGCTCAGCGATGGGGATGACGCATACACATGGGTGAGCTAAAACAAACAGCAACACGTTAAACAACCACGCGCATCACAGGTGGATTATCTTGCGTATCACGTGACAAAGCAAAACCACTCATAGACAGAGATTCCAAGCTAGCTCGGAATTCACTTATTCAGACGTTCTAAATGGAGAAATGGGAAGGTGTGGGCCTTACCTACCCCAGCAAAAACTCAACATTCACTTAAAAGAACCTCATTTTTAAGGAGCAGGTGATCAGGCTGAGAGTTTCAACATCTCTCACATGTCATGTGGACACCTACAGCCTTCGTGGTAAGCGGGGTCACCATGGACCCTGGAGCCCCCACAGACTCCGAGGACCCTGGGAAGGAGACAACACTGAAGTAGCTGGGAAGACGGCACAACAGGCCCCTCAGGACCCGGCCCTTCACCAGACAAGGGCTTGTTCTCTCCTTTCCGTGGAGCTTCTTGTAGGGAGACATGGCCATGGGAGCCCCGGGTGTGGCACTTTCCCCAATGAAGGGACCGAGAGGGGCTGGCCTGTAATCACAGAGTTCTTATTTTATGCATCAGATTCTGCAGCCACACACCAGAAATGACACCTGTGTACCCAGGTTTTACACCCACATGTTCTACCGTAGTTAGTTCAGCCTTCCACTCCAAGAAACAAAGCAAAGCTAAAGCTACTCCTACACACTATTTTTCCTCATTTTTCTCCCTCCCACCCCCCAGCACTAGCCGTGGTCCTGAAGTTGGCACTTATCCTTTTCATGCAGGTTTTTATAAATGGAATACCCCCTGGGGTAATCATAACAATTCATAGTTTGTGCTTTTATTCAAATAAAAGGTGCCTTATTCTGCATAGTCTTCTGTGACTTGCTTTTTTTTTTTCACCTAAAATGACATTTGATAGTTGCCCACAACGGTACATCAAGATGGAGGTCATTCACGCTGACTCCTAACTACTGCAGAGATCCTATGAAATGATTACACCAACTTTTCCATTCCCCTATGCAGGTGATGTGCAGCATTTGCAATTTTCTATTATCACAAACTATCTCCAAGTCATCTTCTGGGAACATTTCTGTGCCTCTCTTCTGATACTGTGACAGTTTCTCTTGAGCATGTGCAGAGAAATGGGATTGCTGGGTCCAAGAGTGGGTGCATCTCCAACCCACCTAAATCTTGCCAAACTGTTATCTCAGCACTTGGCAGTGTTCCATTTCCCACAGCCTTGCTGGCACTTCGTGTTACCAGATTTTTTTTTCATTTTAATTTTTTTATTTTTTATAAACATATAATGTATTTTTATCCCCAGGGGTACAGGTCTGTGAATCTCCAGGTTTACACACTTCACAGCACTCACCACAGCATATACCCTCCCCAATGTCCATAACCCCACCCCCCTCTCCCGACCCCCCTCCCCCCAGCAACCCTCAGTTTGTTTTGTGAGATTCAGAGTCACTTATGGTTTGTCTCCCTCCCGATCCCATCTTGTTTCATTTCGTGTTACCAGATTTTTTAAAAATTATTGCCAATTTAAGGAGTATAAAATTGTTTTACATTGTTTCAATTTGCATTATTACAAGTGAAGTTGAGTATCCTTTCAGGTGTGTTGATGAACTTCTTTGGGATTTTTCACCTTTGATTTGCCTCTTGGTTTCCTGTCTTTCTCTTGGGTTGTCTGTTCCTTGGTATCTGTATTTTCTTTATCTGAAGTGTTTGGTGTTATATTCTGGACACTAGCTACTTTTCTGTTACCGGTCTCTTCTCCTTGTCCTTGATTAGCCTTTTCATTACCTTTCAGATGTGGGAATCCTAGCCTGGTAGGACTTGAAGACAGGTAGTTGAATGTACTTACATTGCATTTTTGTGAAACTGGCATTTGAAGGTTAAATGCCTTGGTCTTCTGCAGAGAGCTTCTAGCATAAATAAGGAGGACCCGCCCTTGGATTTGGCTACACTCTCTACCAGGGACCCAGCTCTGGGGCTGGAGTGAGCCCACTGTCAGGCCCACTCCTGCCTCGGCTGAAGCCAGTCAGCCTTGAAGGTGTTTTGGAAGGTTCAGCGGCCTCCAATGGCGCCCTGGTGCTGAGGTGAGTGGCCCAGCTGCACCCATGACGGCTCAGTGCCCTCTCACCCCAACGAGAAGCAAGCAGCAGACACACCCCAAAGAGCAGTGCCCTGAGGGCACCTCTGCTCATTTTGTCTCCCACCCAACTCCAAACAGAATCTCGAGGAGCTTGCATTCCCACGGTACTGTCCCACTGAACTCACCTGGTGACAATTCAGTCCCTTCAAGGCGGAGCAGAGGGGCTCAAAGGACCTACAGTGAGTGCACTTCCAATCTTGTATTTTTGCTGTGATCTTTATAAGAACCTGACATAAGAGGCATTACCACCCCTTCCCTTCTTACTAATAAAGAAAACAGCACGCGGAAAGTGTATGAAACCTGCTCAAGGTCACTCTGCTCACAAGGAATTCAGTCCTAGGGGTTATAGACACTAAAACCCACCTTCTTTACATTGGAGGATGAAGCGAGAAGGAAAGTGCCCTGAGTATCAAAGAGGCAAGAAGCAGAAAGTGGTAAGAACTTTAGGGAAAAAAATGACTGAGTCATCTTATAGTGTTTGAGCCCCCGAGAAAAGAATCCTGCCAGAGGCGATGCAGCAATAAGAAAGTGGCTCCCACAGGGCTGCTGAGAACATCAGGGAGGAGGAGGAGGACGACGCTATAGATGGGATTTATTTTTCCAAGCACTTCCCTACATACACACACATACACACATATACATACACACACGCACACATACACATGTACACACATACATACGTACATGCGTGTGCATGCACACAGATATATACATACATACATTTGCAGACATAAACAAATGTGTTATGGCAGGGGTGATGTCCTTCCAACCTCCTCTATTCCCACTCTCCTCTCCTTCCTCTTTAACCTTTAGGGCCTAGTATTATTTTGCACATAGTCCTAGTCTCTCAGAAAAAAAAAATTTAAGCTAAAATTTTACATTAAGAGCTGGAATGACAAACCAGATCACTTTCAGTGTCCACTCTGATTCTTTTCGGTGACACAGTCCCCTGCTGTCATTGAGACATGTCCACATACCTGGGAACAGTTAACCACACTACTATGGGCCAAAAGACGTGAAAAGGGGGTCTTCTCACCCCTGGCTCTTGAGTCCGACGCTGTGTCTACAAAGCTGGGTGCACACTGAGCTAGGCGCCTGTTGAGTTGACTACCGGAGTTGGGCAGAGTGGCTAATTCGAGACCAGGGACATATATTCCTGGCGTTTGCAAAGGAGTGATTGTTAACGCCTCCATCAAGCACACGGGCCAGGGTAACACAATCCGCAGGTAACCTAACCGACTGGTTTAGCAGAGCAAGCGCCCCAGTGGGAAGAGAAGAAAACTGGCAGTGGAATAAGGGAAGGGCTAGGAAAACTGTTTAGAAGGGAGGTGGGGTGGGGGTGGGGTGAGCCTGGTGGTGTGTATTAAGGAGGGCACGTATTGCATGGAGCACTGGGTGTAGTGCATAAACAATGAATTCTGGAACACTGGAAAAGAAATAAATTAAAATAAAATTTAAAAACAAAACAAAACACATCGGGAAGGGTATGTGCTATGGTGAGTGCTGTGAAGTGTGTAAACCTGGAGATTCACAGACCTGTACCCCTGGGGCTAATAATACATTATATGTTAATAAAAAATTTAAAAATTTAAAACAAAACAAAACAAAAAAGATTTCACACTTAACTATTAAAAAAAAAAAAAGAATGGGGCACATGGGTGGCTCAGTGGGTTAAAGCCTCAGGTCATGATCTCAGGGTCCTGGGATCGAGGCCCGCATCGGGCTTTCTGCTCAGCGGGGAGCCTGCTTCCCTTCCTCTCTCTCTGCCAGCCTCTCTGCCTACTTGTGATTTCTGTCTGTCAAATAAATAAATAAAATCTTAAAAAAAAAAAAAGACCCATTAAAAAAAAAAAAGGCAAGACAATAATGCAAAAGCGAGGACATGTGTTCCACCATCCACTCCCATTTACCTTCCATATCCGGAAACTTCTAGAAGTTGGCCTGAGTGAATGAAAGGAAGGGGCTCTTGACCCAACAGTAAGACTAATATCCCTAAGTTCTCACTTCTGTTTCTGAACATATTTGGTTGGGATCCCAGGTGGCAGAAGCTTTGTCACCTCTCTGGGCCTTAATTTTTATCATCTGTAAACTAGACCATTCTTTACAAAAAAAAAAAAAATGTTGTACAGAGTTCTTTATATGCATCCCATAGGCACCTGTGGATATACAGGGGAAGTGCAGCGATTTCCATTTATCAGAGAAGGAAGCAGCTCGAACAGGCCTGCGCACTTGCCTCAGGGATCATGCCAGGCCTTGTTCCTTTGCCACTACACACCGATGAGCTAAAAATACCTACAGGATCTGCTCCCGTCAGGCTCTGCACAAGAGATATGGCTCTACAGTGAATGATTAACCTCCACTCCCCTTTGACATAAAGAATTCAGTCTGGAACACGTGACTTGTGTGGCTGCTGAATCATCTCATTTCTGCTCAGCAAATGCAAAACCCCAGGATGAAAAAAGCAATCAAGAGGGAAAAGGCAAGAGGCTATTCACTCAGCAACTTGCTCTGGAAGCAGGTGAAAGAAAAAGAGGAAAAGGGGCTCACATGAGGTAAGATTTAAACACGGACAAGAAGGAGGAAGAAACGCCCAATAATCATCCCAGAACACAAACCCCTGTGACCAAAGAAGCAATCAAATAACACGCCCCTGGGTGTCCAGAAACTAACTCCGGGGTGACCGAGATGGACTTGCCTCCTGGCGAAGCTGTCATAGGAATCAGATGGAAACCAGAAGAAGGTGACTCACACCAGTCCACCTGTCAGCTGCAGAGAAGGCTGTAACAGATGGCAGGCTGGTCTTGCTTAGACCCTTACCAAATACTTTTCTGGGTCTGGCTGTGAACCCAACCAGCCCTCATGCGGAGGCTGCATGCCCTCTTCTTGCACCAAGGGCATTGTCCTGCATTTCCTGCTCTAAGAACGAAACCACCATCTGCCCATTCACCTACCAGGAGCCTGGGGTCGTATTCTCCTGCATCCCCACATGCAATCAGCCATAAAGTCCCCTTGAGTGAGAAGACCTCTTAAATCTCTCTGGAATCTTCCTTATCCACCCTGCCACTGCCCTGGGTCAAAGCCCCCCATCTATCACTGGGACTACTGCTGTACCTTCTAACTAAGCTCTCAGCCTCCAGTGTTTCTCTGCGACCACCAGGAAGGGCTAACATGAACAGCTGACCATGTCAACAAGATGAAAATGTTTCAGTGCTTACCAAAGAGTAGGAAAACCTTCATGCCTCACCCCTGCAAGGCCCCACCGCACAGTAGGCAAGAGGCAACCAGACACTGCGGGGCAGATCCCCTAGTATTACCAAGAACACTCCTACCTCATATTTTAAGACTCATCCTGAGTATCACCTCCTGCAAGATGCCCTCCAAGCTTCCATCCACACCTCAGGTAGTGTAGATGACACTCCTTTCAGCTTGCAAAATATTCTGTATGCTTCTCCTCGGTAGAACATATCCCACTGTCTAGAACTGTCTATCTAACTACGTCCTCTCCTGCCACTGAGCCCCACTGATGGCCCAGACTCTGTGACTGTGGCTTTCTGGCACATCACCAGTCCCCCATGACATGACAGGTCGAATCAAACTTAAGACCAGAGTGAGGAGACCAAGCACTGTCCTCCTGGACGCATTTTGCTGGAGGTCAGGCTCCTCTCTGAGGCTTGGCACCACAGAAAATCCATTTCTAAGCATCAGTTTCTCCCAAAATGCAGACGAAGAATCCAAGCCTGAAGCTACTACGTAATCACTCAAAGCGCCCACATTCTACTGTTAAGAACTCTGAAAACAATGCTTATGATATAATTACCCTCTCCGTGAGTAGGTGAGGCCATTCCTCCTCAGCATTGCACTCCTCTGGAATCTTGAGTACGACCAAGAAGGTTTTATTTGATGATAACTCAAGTATTTCATTTGCATCTTCATCAATGTAAGTTACTAAAGGGCGGAGGGAGACAAAAAGTAAAAGTAAAGTAAACACATGCTTAAAATAACAATTTGTCCCACTGGCTGCTAGAAATGACACTGAACATTCATCAAGGATAAAGGCTAGACCCAGGAAACAAGGACAGAAATGTTCTGTCTTCTTGGCGATACCACATAAAGACAGGAGCTGGCCTCCATTATGGTAAAACTTGTTCATTTTATACTATAAGAGCTCCCAGATTCCACTGAATACAAACTGGGGGGAAAGCCGGTGGGAGGGAGTGGGAAGAATGTGAATTTCTTGGTTGAACGGAACCTGCAGCCTTAGCTACATCCACAGGTATCCGTCAAGGCAGGCGCTGGGCTAGGCTCCAGGAGCAAACAATGGGTGATGGGGGCCAGGGACTGGGAGCAAGGAACTTCAGTGAATGACCCCAGTTCGGGGCTATCAAAGACCCTGAGGAGGAAGAGACATCATGGACCAGAACCGGATGGGGATGTGGGGACTAGACATAAGCACGTGAGCCATGTCCAGACATCTTCTGGAAGACGGAAGATGGGCAGGGAAGCCACGGCTCTGCAGTCTGTCCCACAGGAGAGAAATGTTGACACACACTTTTTTTTTTTTTTTTTTTTTTTTTTTTACACACACTGTTTATAGAAGGGAAACCAAACTGCACTCAGAGCCCTAGGGCCAGAGGGCCTTGCATTCCTGGCACAGTGAGTTCTGCGTGGCTGCTGGTGCTCTAATGATGGTGAGCTAATTGACTTTTAAGCAGTTAAAGCTAAAGGAAAAACACACAAGGCCAGGAGCCAGGAGCTAGAAGCTGGCACTCGTGGTAGCAGCTCTGCTCCCCTGGCTCTCCGGTGGCCTCCCCGCCAGGCCCGCACAGGAACCACCTCTCCAGCCCTGAGAAAGGCGTGGGTGGCCGAACCAGGCGCTCACCTTGCCCATAGCCTTGACTCTCAGATCTCATGCTTCAGACAGAACACAAGCAGCCTCTCTGGCTGGACTTAGAAAAGGCCCTTGGTGTTTGATAGAAAGGCAGATGAAAAGCAGTGAGAATCCTAATACTTATTCCCTGGGAAGCATGAGGAGCAAGGGAACATGCAGAACATAGTTCCCAGAGCCTGAGATGACCAGTTCAGAGGGGCCGGCTCAAGGCTGGACCCTGGCTAGCCTATGCGAGCCTGGATCTGGGGAGGGTTCCTCCTCCCAGTTGGTACCTCCTGTTGGTACAAACAATGTAGCTTATGCTGATCACCGTGCCTTCCGGGGATCTGGAATTTTAGCGTGTGCCGGGCAGAGGCTGCCTGCCAGACCAACGCAGGAAAACCCTGGGCCCTTAGCCTCTGATGCGCTTCCCCGGTAGACACTCCTCACGTGTTGTTCCATCTCACTGCTGTGGCAGTTAAGGGGGTCCTCAAGTTTGTGCCTGGTTTCCTCTGGATTTTGCTTTATTTCATTTTGCTATGATAAATCACAAGTGATGGGATTTGACGTGGGGTCCGGGAGCAATTGGTCAAGAAAGAATTCTTGATACGTTTTTCAGTGTAAAAAGGGTGGTTTTATTAAAGCAGGGGGACAGGACCCAGGTGCCCTGGGGTTGTGAGGAACAATTCATCAGATACTTTTAAGTTGGGAGGGGTAGAGACAAAGGAAGTTTCCAAAAGAATTTTCGTGTGTCAAAGAGGACCTCAGGGATCCTGGAGGCCTATCAAACTTAGGTGGGTTTTTTTGGTTGTTTTGTTTTGTTTTGTTTCCTCTAGAAAGGCATTAACTTAAAGACACTTGGGGGGTGCCTGGGTGGCTCAGTGGGTTAAAGCCTCTGCCTTCGGCTCAGGTCATGATCCCAGGGTCCTGGGATTGAGCCCCGCATCGGGCTCTCTGCTCGGCGGGGAGCCTGCTTCCTCCTCTCTCTCTGCCTGCCTCTCTGCCTACTTGTGATCTCTGTCTGTCAAATAAATAAATTAAAAAAAAAAAAAAAGACACTTGGGAGTTCCTGAAGGGGTGTCTTACTCTGCCTTGAGTCAAGTATTTGTCAACAGGCTGCAAGTTTTAAGGAATTTAATTTTATCTACATTTCCTTTTGCCTTTGGTGCCCACATCAATAATCATCTCTGTGACTGCATGCTGAGTCCCATGAACTCTCCCAGCAATTCACTGCATCTAGGAGGGATCCTGAGGACCCCAAACACAGGGAATTATCCCCTGTACCCTTATTTGTTGTAAGTCGTGATATTATTTCCTCTGACAATAAAATTATGTCTTCATAGCTGAAAACTTGCCAAGTACAGGAAATTGTAGCAAAACAAGAAAAAAAATACTAATCATCCTTTAATCAACAAGTTTCCCTCACATTTTATGTTATATATTTTAAGCCTTGGGGTGCCTGGGTGGCTCAATCAGTTAAGTGTCTGCTTTCTGCTCGGGTCGTGATCCCAGGGTCCTGGAACCAATGGGTAAGGAGTAAGCAGGAAGCAAGATCCAAATGCAGACCTTTATTTCTAGAAGTCTGCCAATGAAAAAAAGAGAAAGAGAACAAAAATTTCTAAAATGTCGTAGCAAGATTCTGATGGAAGAAGGTTTTGAAGGACAAACAATGCTAGCACATTTCAAGAGACCCAAGTTGAGAAGAGCCTGAGGATGCTTAGTGAGATGTGGACAGATTTGATGGTCCATGGGTCAGGAGAACCTGGGGAGGCTCCTATGGAGAGCATAGGTGAAGACATTGGTCCTGGGAAGGTGGAGAAACCTATGAGAGTGGAGGGCAAGAGAAACAGGGGAAAACACAATGAAATTTCAAGGACCAGGGCCTACAGATTTGCTACTAAGTTCCTGTCCCCAAGGACCTTGCTAGTTTATAACTTGCTAATGCTGTCTGCTGAGGATTTTCCCATGAGTCACCCCACACCAGGAGCACTGCCTTGTGCAACCCGTCTGCCTGCCAACATGCCGTGACAGTACGGCTCTTCCACCTGACGCAAAGACAAAACAACCCATTCAACACACTTCTGAAGTCCCTGCTCACATCTCAGGACCGTAGCACTCCTACTCACGGAAACACCTTGTGGAAAGACAGTAAAGAAGTCAGGCAGAGGGGCACCTGGGTGGCTCAGTGGGTTAAAGCCTCTGCCTTCAGCTCAGGTCATGATCCCAGGGTCCTGGGATCGAGCCCTGCATCGGGCTCTCTGCTCAGCAGGGGGCCTGCTTCCTCCTCTCTGTCTGTCTGCCTCTCTGATACTTGTGATCTCTGTCTGTCAAATAAATAAATAAAATCTTAAAAAAAAAAAAAAAAGAAGTCAGGCAGAAAGCCGTAATGTTGGGGAATGTCATGTAAGGGTCCTTAGAGTGCTAAATCTGATCACCTTTAAGTTACATCTCTAAGTATCCACCTACTTGTCACCCTTTGGCTTGCATAATACCTAAAATTCTTTGCCCTGTCCAACAAGACTTTCATTAGTAGCATGTTACTCGGGTCTCTCTCCTCCCTGGCTGGGGTAACTCAGTGAGAAAAGCAGAACCCCTGAAGATGCTTCACTGATCTTCTAAATTGTCCTAAAAGAAGATGACTTTGAGAGAGAATGAAAGAGAGGGGAAAGCTCTTTTACCATTTATTTACATCAAGGAATTTATGCTTCTTTAGGGAGAAGAAGAGACTCCATCATTATCTTTTCCCTGAAGTATGGAGACAAAACCAAGCCTCCAGACCCAACAGGATTCTCTGGGCTCTGCTCCCCAGATTGGCCACTTTAAAAAGATTTCATTGTCTACCATGTGTGTAAGCAGCCCCAGCTCCATGCCTGGAGCTCAGCCACGATCCTGAAGTTGCCATCACCTCAACAGCATGTCAAGGGCAAAGTGGTGGGAGACCCGCTCCAGATGCAGGCAATAAAGGCTATACAGTCTGTAGAAAATTAACAGTAATAAAACAGACCACGGCTGACAGTAGTTCTTAACAATGTCAGTGACAAGATATACCTCCGTGCTGAACACCCCACCCTGGGTACCCCACTGTCCCCTCCTCAACCCATTACCCCTTCTACACTGGGACCTGTTTGTTGTCCACATCTGTGTGCACTCCAGCTCCACAGTTATTAACATCTCTGCCTCTGAGCCTCGATCTGCTTGTTACAGAGCCTGGTGACAGGAGACTGAGGAGCTGGGGGAGAGGGGGGTGGCGGGCGGGGTGGGACGACAAAGGAAAAATGGCAAAGGTAGCTTCTGAGGAACCTCACTTCTTAACGAACCCAACCCTACATGCAGCCTTTGACTCTGTCAACACTGCGCTTTTCCAGACAGCAGTGTTTTCCCCACAGTGCTCAGAAGTTCTGTGAATTTGATTCCAATCACCGGCTTGGCCATGAGGCAATGCCCAATTACTGCACATGCTCATCCCACAGTTACCTACAGAGCTGCTCTGGATGAGGCTGGGACCATGAAGGAGGGGAGCCCTGTCCCTGCCCCTTTCACCCCTTTCAACCCCATCCCACACTGCCTACTGCGACTCTCCCCAAAGGCTCAGACCCCTGAGGGCTGAGGTGCGAAGTGAAACCAAAATATTTCTCAGATTTAAAAAATATGAAAGTGTGCAAATCTCTGTACAGAATTAACATTTGAAAATATAATTTTTTGGTTATTTATTTGAGAGAGACAGTGAGTGAGAGAGAGAGAGAGAGAGAGTGGGGGTGTGGGGAGAGGGAGAGGGCGAAGCAGACTCCCCACTGAGCAGGGAGCCCAATATGGGGCTCTATCTCAGGCCCCTGGGATCATGACTGGGACTGAAGGCAGACACTTAACTGACTAAGCCACCCAGGTGCCCCTGAAAATGCAATTTTACAACAACACTGAAAGTGAAGTTTGCACTACAAGCATTACAGAGTTCTTCCCTGAATATTATCCGATGAACTCTCATGTCCCTTGAGAAACGATGGAAGGAGAGCGAATCCCTTCCTCCGCAGATTGCTGTTGGGCCGTTGAAGAGGTCAGATGATTTTCGAGAATGGAAGACAGCTCTTGGGTCTTGAGCTTTAGAATCCCTAACATTAAACCAACTGGATCTGCTGCATGCTCCATTGTCATAGGCCCCAGAGGCCAACAGACAAATTAGCCAATGTTCAGGAGAGCACCACCTAATTGTGATGGGACAAGTTCGCACGGCTCAACTTCAGTTTCAACATCCACGTGTGGGAGTTGATGGGAAGAGAGAGTATGAAGGCTCGCACTAAAACTCCTACCCTCAGCATGTCGGAGGAGGTGCAGCACCTCTTATCAACTTCTTCCTAACTCGAAACCAGCCTGTGGCCTCAATGGATCACCGTCCCACCTCAACTGTACCCTAAGTAATTAAGCAAACAAGGCGCCTGCCTGAGAAACTCACATGCTGGAGGTTGGCATATACCATCAAATTTCCCTGTTCTTTCAGGGACTTGAGACAGGAGAGGAAGAGGCTGGGAGAAGGAACAGGAAGTGAAAGGCAAATGTAGTTTCTGAAGAAAACTCCCAGGACCCCTTCTGGAGAGACTCTGGGGCTCCTCATCCAAGACTGGGTTTATTAAGAAGAATCTGACTCAACCCAAATCCATGCGGAGACCAGATCACCCTCAAGAGTATCCCAACTCCAGAAAAAAACCCTGCCCCTGCAATAACCCTAATTACAAATAAAAACAATTTTCTTCTTTCTTGTTTTAAAACTGAAATGACTGCCCACTGGAGGGTGCTCTATTTATGCATCATGAAAACCTTCATATCAATAATCATAGAAAATTAACAACTACTTAAAAAAGCTTTAAAATGGCATGGAAGACTGTATCATGCAGTCATTTTTTAAAAAGTGCCACAAATAACTTTTAGTGGATTGGGAAATGGTCTCAATATAGCATTAAGAATCCTAACGGTGGGGGTGCCTGGGTGGCTCAGTGGGTTAAAGCCTCTGCCTTCCGCTCAGGTCATGATCCCAGGGTCCTGGGATCAAGCCCCACATCGGGCTCTCTGCTCAGCGGGGAGCCTGCTTCCCTGGCGCTCTCTCTGCCTGCCTCTCTGCCTACTTGTGATCTCTCTGTCAAATAAATAAATAAAATCTTTTTTTTTTTGGATTATTTATTTGACAGACAGAGATCACAAGTAGGCAGAGAAGCAGGCAGAGAGAAGGGGGGGAAGCAGACTCCCCGCCAAGCAGAGAGCCCGATGCGGGACTCGATCCCAGGACCCCGAGATTATGACCTGAGCCGAAGGCAGAGGTTTTAACCCACTGAGCCACCCAGGTGCCCCTAAATAAAATCTTTAAAAATCCTAAAGGTAGGCCCCAAAATGATTAAAAAACAATGATCGGGGCGCCCGCATAGCTCAGTCGGTTAAGCATCCGGCTCTTGATTTCAGCTCAGGTCATGATGGCAGGGTGGTGAGATCAAGCACCACAAAGGGTTCCACACTGGGCGTGGAGGTTGCTTAGGATTCTCGCTCCCTCTCCCTCTGCTTCTCCACCCACCCACCTTGGCACATGGTCATGCTCTCTCTCTCTAAAAAAAAAAAAATTAAAATTATATATATATATATATATATATATATATATAACAAAATACAATCACATCTCAAATTATTTTTAAAATGCAAGTAAGAAAAAGAAGAAAGTATAGTGAAATATTAATAATTTGGATGTGTTTTATGGGTTACTGAACACGTATTATTTTTAAATCATAATAAATAATAAAAATAAGGGCATCTGGGTGGCTCAGTCAGTTAAGTGTCTGCCTTTGGCTCAGGTCACCATCCCAGGGTCCTGGGATCAAGCCCAGCATCAGGCTCCCTGCTCTGGGGAGAACTTGCTTCTCCCTCTCCCTCTGCTGCTCCCTTTGCTTGTGCTCGTTCTCACTCTCTCCCTCAAATAAATAAGATTTTTTTTAAACTTTTTTTATTTTAAAAAATAAATAAATAGTAAATAAAATAATACATGTAAATTACATAGTTAGCACCATGTATGGTTTTGTTCTGTAAACACCTACAACACAAATATAATAGTTATTTCCAAAATAAGTTAAAGTAATGACAGCATATAGAGACATGATTCTACAAAGTTTTTAAGTTGCTTTCAAATGAGCTATTCATTATTTATCATTATAATAATGTACTGGGTACATCAGATGAAGTACAATAATTATTTTACAAAACAAATGATAAAAAATTTCAACTAAGCAGGTGTAGAGAAACAATAAAATATAAATTAGTGTCTAAGTAAGTTAAAAGTTAAGAAATTTTCAGGATCTGGTGGGCAGAGTTTAAAGTAAAACATTGGTCTCCATACTTCTGTCAGAACTTACTAAACAAAGAAGTGAAATAAAACAAAGAGCCACGGGATAGCTACCATCCATACAACAATCCCAAGCCCATTTTCAATTCGTATTACAAATAATGAAATACCAATAAGCACATCTTCCATATCAATGGAAGTCCTAGACAAGCATTAAACAAGTTCTTAAAATGCATCAACTTAGTCCTGTTTAAATCCTCTTACCTCCAAGAAGACATAAGCTTATGATGATGACTATAATGAGACCTAGGAAAACAGAGGCGATGACCATCCACAGTTTGCACTTTCCAATCAATTTCTTATTACAGGAACTCCAAGGGTTCTCCTCCTTTGCCTGGAAAGCAGAGGGACACTGTGAGGCAGTCATTGGTTTCCAGAAGCACTTCTGGACTCTTGCGAAGGCAGCAGGATCCTGCCCTCTCCAGGCCACACTTCACGGAGTCAGGTTTACAAAGAGGCAGAATGGAACCTCATAAGAAGTGAGGTGTGTTGGGGGGGGCGGGCACCTGGGTGGCTCAGTGGGTTAAAGCCAGGGTCCTGGGATCGAGCCCCGCATTGGGCTCTCTGCTCAACAGGGAGCCTGCTTCCCCCCCTCCCTGCCTGCCTCTCTGTGATCTCTGTCTGTCAAATAAACAAATAAAATCTTAAAAAAAAAAAAAAAAAGAAGAAGAAGGGGGGGTGGGTCCTGGGTGACTCAGGTGGTCGACTCAGGTAATGGTCTCAAGGTCCTGGGATCAAGCCCCGCATTGGGCTCTCTCTCTCATAAATAAATAAAATGTATATATATATATATATATATTTTTTTTTAAGTGAGGGGGAAAATACCCTAGGGGCTCTGAGGTGGGGAGGTGGGGGCAAAGCAAGACTTTGAAGGATGGACAGAGAAAGGCAGATGGACAGAGCAACCTCAATGTTGAGTCATAAGCAGGATGGCCAAGAGAATCCTCTGACCGCGTGGGTTCCAGAAGGAAGTCATGGTCGTTAAGATTAGAGACAGTGAAAGGTCGGAGCATCCTTGGGAGGGTTTTCAGTGCCGCCAGAGCAGTCTGGACTTAACTGGGTGTGTGCTGGGGAACTGGGAAAGGTTTTGCAGCACAAGAGCTGAGTTGAAGATGAAGAGAAAAACGATGTGTGGTTTAGAGTGGGCATGCCAAGAACAAGCAAAGAGACTACTGCTGTGCCCTGCGCTGCGTAATTAGGGCCTGGGAAGGGAAATGAAAGGAAGGATGGGAGCGACACCAGGAAGCAGGTTGCAGTGGGTGTAGTGAGGCCACAACTTGGTCGCTTGATTGGTTGCTGACACCATTACCTTTCAGTCAAATGGTCCTGCAAGGGAGGCACTAGCCCGTCTCCAAGATGCTGCTAGAGAGAGCAGGCAGGACGGATGCCTGCTGCGGGTCACGGCAAAGCTGGTACCTGCTGTCCACAGCTCCCCCCACCCCCACCCCGCGTCACAGCACAGAGCTCCAGGCTATGAGCGTGCCTGGCTGTTGTGGGGTGTCTCCACTGGGGGCCACCCCCTGTCCCCTACCCCTACCGGCTTCTGGGACTCTGCCCTTGCTTCCCACAGAGCCGTCAAGGAATTCTCACACAGAGACCATGGATTCCGATGGGGGGACAAGCATGGTTCTGTATCCGCATTCCCTTCCTATGCCTGAGGGCAATGACTGCCTCATTCAGCAAGTTGCAGAAGCTCCCTAGCCCCAACATCTTCAACTGTAAAAGTAATAGATCCAGCTCCCAGGGCTGTTGTAAAGACTAGAGATTGTGGGCATGAAGCACTTGCTACACGAATGTTAGGCACCCCACACATGGGAGACATCGTTCTCCAGTCCCACAGAGCAGCACCTAGTCAACTTTCTCTCCCTCATGCCTGTGGTGATGGCCACCAGAGAAGGAAATCGTTCACTTCAGGATGACAGTTCAGATGGGCTCAGTGAGAGGTTCCCAAGCCTGGCAGCACGTCCAATCAGCTAAGGAGGAATTTAAACCACGCACACCAAGGCCCTCCCTGGACACGGGAGACCAGATTGTAGCAGAGGTGGGGGTAGGCCCCAGCCTGTAATTTTTTTTATTATTATTCATTTGAGAGACAGAGAGAGAGAGCATGAGTTGGGGGGAAGGGGGGCAGGGGCAGAGGGAGAGGGAGAAACAGACTGGACATGGGGCTCGATCCCAGAACCCCGAGATCATGACCTGAGCTGAAGGCAGATGCCCAACTGACTAAGCCACCCAGGTGTTCCCCCGCTCCACTAAGCCCCCCTCCCCAGTGTGTAATTTTGAGCCACCCAGAGTGAATCAGTTGCTTTATCAGGGTTGAGACCTGTTCTGAAGCCTTGTCACTTGTCACAGGAGCCAGATCAGATCTCTCCTCTTGCTGAGGCCTCCCTGCCATGTCAGTCATGGAGAGATCCCCCAGAACATGAGCTGTCCACATAGCTCATTTGTCGCTGCTTTGTCTGGTTTCAAATACAAACAGATACCAGCCTATCTTCCAAGGTAAACTGAAACCAGATAGAAGGAGGGGTGTCTCTTAAACTTCCTCATTCTTTTATCCCACGTTTGTGCCTTAGTCAGGTATTAGGCTCTTAATATACTGTAGAAGGTTCTAGAACTTTTAAGAAGGTACTTGGAAAAATTCTAGAGTAGAGGTCATACTTTGGAGACCCTGAATATATACTTTACACTGGCTCTTCTGGTCAGGTGTGAGGGGAGCAGTAAAAGAAACATCTGGACAGAAGAAAATGCTTTTGAGCTAAGTGTGTTTCTGGAGTCCAAGGACAAAGTGATCTCTCACCCCAACTGAAGACTGAGAACTCTAAAGCCACCAAAACCAAGGGCTCAATAAGGCACATGGAAAGTCCCAGGACAAGGAATCTTCAACTTCCCAGGGGACAGAAAGAGACCTTTCCACTTACAGAGCTCCTGAGAACAAAATGACTTCATGCAGTTTTCAAACCTGATACAAGAAGCAGCCAGGACCATAAGATTGGTACAAAATGAAAGGGACTGGAGTCTCAAATGAGCTGCAAAACAAGGGTCAGTGAATCTCTTTGGCCTCTTGTGCCTTCACTTTTGATTTCCCTTAGAAATAATAAATTAGGACCCTGGTGCCATGAGGAGACCATTACTTTAACTTCCTAGGGAGAGTTACCTCACAAGCACACAGCCCTCAACGGTAGGAAAAGTCTCTTCCTGTCAAGCCCCAAACTGCCAACGTACAGCGTGGCCCCTTCATTGTCTCCCATCAGACCTAGGGGAGAGACACTATCCTGTGCAAAATTAACCATCACGGACTGATTAAGTCATTGTGAAATAGTCCACCAGCTTACTCTCAACCCAAGAATAAATTAACAGTGCTTCTCAGCTCCTTGCACATTAGAATCAACCAAGAAATTTGTATTTTTGAGAAGTTTCCCCAGGAGATTCCACTGTACCCTGAGGGGGAAGAGCCTCTGATACAGTAGGCATATGCCACCTGTGCTGAGACTCCCCTAAAAATCCGGGTCACAGGACACACTGCCTCCTTCACCAGCATGTTCTTTCTCTCAGGCCCAAATTCCAGGTCACGGGGAGCAGCCACAGACAGGTTTTTCTACGGGGTGCTTTCCAGAGATTTTTGCAAACTGCATCTTATAGTCTACAATTGCATTACATGGCTGGAGAATTTTCGTGGCTTTCCTCTGAACAGGCCCCCAGATAGTCGCATCCCCCTTCAGATAAGGATCCAAATACACGACCTAAGGCCCTGCACAATGGCAGGACTTTCTCTCTCTCTCTCTTTCTCTCTCTCTCTCTCATAGATACAGAAAGCTTTTCTTCCCTTTGGCTCTCCAGGAGCAGATATTATATACATCTGGAAATTTTTTCTTAGCACGTAGGAAAATCTGTACTTTGTCATCTCATTGTGGGATTTAATCCACTTGTCCACCCACAAAAAATCCAGCTGCTGCTTGTCCTAAATTCTGAACAATGCATAGCAACGGGGCTAATTTCCCTCAAGCTCCAAGCCTAGAACAAGCAAGGGAAAGAAGTTTTTTCTACTGCCTCTGTAGACTCACCCAGATCCACCCTTCCAACTAGGAAGTTAGCCATGAGGTGGGATGTCTTCTTCCCAACAGCCCCAAACTGAGCCTGGAGCCTGCTTGAGATTCTCTCTCTCTGCCCCTCCCCCTGCAGCTTGCAGGTGCGTGTGTTCCCTCTCGCTCTCAAGAAATAAATAAATAAATAAATAAATAAATCTTTTTAAAAAATAAAATACACTTCAACTTATTCTATGTAACCAAAGAGAATGATTAATACATTTAGATGAAAATGCTTTTATCATTTTGTTTTGTTTTGTTTTGTTTATGCTCTTAGCATTTAGATGAGGGGTTTTTTTCCTCTCTCTCTCTCTCTTTTTAAATGTTTCCTGTTCAAATATTTGAATACCCTCCAAGTGCTCACATACCCTTCACCTTCAGGCCATTCTGCCACTCCCCATAGTTTTTCTATGTGGCGACCTACAAAGCTAATTTATGAGGAAGTCCACACTATCAGTGTAGAGCTGGCTGATGAGGAAATAATTAGAACACGAAAGAGCCGTCTCTCCTGGGCAGGTACTAAACAATTATAAAATACTGATGTCCTACATGCGTGTGGCATGTTTTTCTACTCATCTTTTTTCAGAAAGGGATTCCCAGGCCTCCCAGAGAAGCTCAGTTAACCACATTAACGACCATTTGACCGCAGACCTTAGCACCTTGCCACAAGGCACACCTTCTAGTGGTGAAACTGTCACCAAAACTCCTATGTCTGGATTCAGTCCCAGAAGTCACTGGTATGTCCTGGGTCTATCTAACACGAAGCAAGTATTCTCCAATCCATTCTGAGATCCTGCCCTTGAGGACTGACACAGCAAAGCCCACACAGGACAGACCATCTCCCTCCAACCTTCATTCTTCTGTGGTGTTCATCTCTCACTCAAGCATGAAGTCCCAAATCACTCTCCAAAGTACCTATAGGTCCTTAGAAGAGCGAACTTTACAGTGTTTCCAGGAATCGATCCCGAAGCGAAAGCAATGCTTTCCCCTTTTGATGTCCTTGCTTATCCCTGAAACCAACAGGTGAAGAGTCAAAGGGGTGGAAGTGGAGAAGTGGGACCTAGAAAGGTCAGGTTGGACCCATATATGTATACGGAGAGCTCCAAGCACCCTGTAAACCTCAAGCCAGCACTAGGGGTTAATCAGAAGGTAGACGGCTGTGAAATCAAAGTCTCTGCTGTTTTACAAGCATTTGATGAGAATGAATAATGTTCCCATCTCCGCCAGGGCTGGACCAGAAAAGAGCTCAGCCCAAGCACCACCATGACTTCCTTTAGAGATTGAGAGGAGGGAAAGCGAAGGAGGCATAGTCTAGTTCTTTGGGACAAAAACTTTGAAATTACTTCCCATCAACTGAGCAAGGCAAATTCACTCGCCTCTCCCGGTCTCTTTTCCGGCCAAATCAAAAGGCCTGGTCAGTAAAGGACAGAAAGTGTGTGTGTGTCTGAGAATGTGAAGCGGGACAGGGGATGATGGGCATTGGGTGAGGGTTAGGGGGACGGTGGAAGGTGGCTGGAAGCGGCAAGGCAGTAAAGCTAAAGCAAGGAGACGACTCCATCTATCACTCTAGTTCTTCCTTCCTTCTTGAAACAGAAAAAAAACTTCATTTAAAGTTACAGAACTTATGAAAACCACCTCTATCCCGGGGATTTGCTCTGAAGAGGGGAGCCGCGCACCTCCGCGCCAGGGTTCCTCCAGTTCCTTGGAGGTCAGAGGGATGGAGGGGTCTCAGGGGCTCTGGCGGGCTCACGCGGACGCGCACTCCCACGTCCGCTCCATCCCGAAGATTCCAGGACGCACCAGCGCTCTGCGTCCGCGACGCCCGGAGAGTTGGCCGGAACCCCGCAACTCTGAGGGTGCCAGGCCCGGGCCCTGGCCGGCAGCCCGGCTCGGAGTGCGCTCTCGGACACCGCCCTCCGCGAGGCCAAGCAAGCCTTACCTGGGCTGGGCAGGGCTCCTCGACCGAAAGAGGGATGACCTGGACGGTTCCATTGAGAGGCTTCTGCTCGTCCGGCTGCCCTCCGAGCGCCAGGAGCTCCAGGTCTTCCCCCGGCGACGGGGATCTGGCCCCTTCCATGGACAGGCAGAGGGACGCTGAGCGGCCCGCGGGCAGCAGGGCGCACACACGCAAGGGTGCAGAGTCCAGAGTGGACTCCCGAGCGGCTCGCTCTCCGCCCCCCGCGGGCGCGGCGCGGCGGACCTCGGGCGGCGGGCGGGGCGGGGCGGCGCTGGCGCTGGGGAGGCGCCCCAGGCCCCTGCGGGGTAGAGCCGCCGCGCCTACTGTGGGCTCGCGAGCGGAGCAGAGGAGGGCTGTTTTTCTGGTTTGTTCAGGGCGCTGCCGGCTCGGCCTTTCCCACTTCGCGCAGATCCGGAGCAGAAGCGGAGCCGAGGGCCCGGCCGGGTGGCGGCTGCGGCCGGGATGGGCCCGGCCGCTCAGTGCCGCGAAGAAAAGTTGACGTTCCGCCTCCAGGAGCCACCTGCTGCCAGAGCTTGTCTCTGCCTAGCAGAAGTTCATTCATTTCATCAGCAAGGAACTCCGAGGCATCTCCTGCGTGCCAGGCACCGTGCGAGGTTCCGAGCGGGTGAAAAATAAATGACGCCTTCCCTGTATGAGTCCAGAGTCAGGCAAAGAGACGGGATGGGGTGATGGAGAGGAGGGCAGGCTCTGGAACCAGGCTGCCCAGGCGAATCCCCTTTCACAGGATGCCTACAGGGAGACCTTGGGCTTCATCCTTCCTGCCAGCTTTCTTGTCTGTAAAGTTGGCAGCATGTTAGTGCCTACGTAATGGAGCTGTTGCCAGGATTAAAAGAGTTGATGTCAGTAAAGTCCTCGGAACAGTGCCTACCAACATGTAGAAAACATTCACAAACGTTTATCATCATCTGCCTTTGAGAAGACGAGTCACAGACACCCCTCACCCCACAACAACACACACACACACAACCTGAGGGACAGGCATAGGCACTCACACACAACGCATAGTTCAGAACTTCCGCTCTAGGGAGCCTGGAATAAGGTTTGCTAAGCATGGTGTGTGTTGATCCTCTCAAGGTTCTGTTCTGAGCTGGTTTGCCCCCAACACAGGGATTGAGACCAGTGTGAGGCCCCCACAGGATGCATATAAATACGTTTCACTTCAGAAGATGCCGACTTGTGTCCAAAAGTCTGGCATCCTTGATGCCTACTGTCCAGCTGCTTCCTATATATTGGGTATCTAGTTGTCTCTTGCCTGGTACGGGATCATCTGGGCTCTATCTGGCAGCCTTCAGGGCGCCTGGGCGGTTGGGTTCATTGAGCCTCTGACTCTTGGTTTTGGCTTAGGTCATGATCTCCAGGGGCTGGGATCCAGCCATCCTTGGGCTCTGTGCTCTGCATGGAGTCTGCTGGAGATTCTCTCCCTCTGCCTCTCCTTCTCCCTCCCCCTCTACCCCCTGTACCTCCCCAGGGCTCGTGCTCTCTAATAAATAAAATCTTTTTTAAAAAAGAACTGAAGCCTTCAGAGGGGGCCCTCCCAGTAGAATCTATGGTGAGAGGACTGCAGCCCAGCAAGGAGAAAACAGACGGGAATAAATACTCTGACCTCTCTCTACACCTGCCACTCTCCTTTCCGTGACTCCCTTTGGGAACTGGTGATAGAAGTCGGGGGTCGGCCTCTTAGAGCTCACAGAAGAAAATGAATATAGGGTGCAAAGAGAAAGGGAGCCTGCGCCTTTCTGCACCTTTCCCTACTGACATCTTATCTTCCTTCCCAGACACTCATAGTCAGGACACCCCTCTTTTCTGATCAGATTCCTCTTCCGGGCTGGCCCTCACCTCTCCCATTCTATCGCCACCCCCACTTCTTTGTATATGATGTTCCCTCTGCTAACAATGCTTTTCCTACCCATTTTCTGCATAGTCCGTTCCCACTCATCTTTAGCTTCTAGCCAAGACATACTTTTTCCACAAAACCTTCCCTGACTTGCCTCCTCCACCAGAAGTTACTCACAGTCTCCTCTGAGACCAATACACATTGTACCTGTGCTAAATGCATCCGATTCAGGCCAATTTAATTCAACAAATTGTACTGAGTGCTTGCTCTGTGTGTCAAACATTCTTCTGGGTGCTTGAGATGTGTCTAAAGAGATAGCTAAATAAAAGTCACGGCCACTGTGAGGCTTATATTTAATGAGGGGAAATAAGCTGAAACAACGTTTCTAGAATATTTGAAATGCCTTGTGCTATGGAAAAAAACAAAGCGGAGGACGGGAGCCTGGAGTGTCTAGTGGTGAGGGTTGGGGGAAAGAGGAGGGGGAATTACAAATAGGGCAATCACATCAGGCCCCATCGAGAAGGTGGAATAAACAGGACATGGGGACACAACGTTCAGCATGGTGACTGTAGTTTAGAATATGTGTTGCATATTTGAAAGTTGCTCAGACAGTAGATCTTAAAAGTTCTCATGGGGAGAGGAAAAAAACCTGTAACTATGTGTAGGGAAAGACATTAACTAGACTTATTGTGGTGATCACTTACAGAAATATCGAATCGTTATCTTGTACACCTGAAACTAATATCATGTTAAATGCCAATTATTCCTTCAGTTTTTAATGGGCAGTTGGAACAAAGAGTTAAAGTTGGTAAGGACAGTAGCTGTGTTGTGTCAAAAGAAGAGGGATGTTCAGGATAAGGACCGTAAAGTGGGGTCCGTTTGACTTTTACTGTCCGAGAATCAGTAAAGCAGCCTGAAGAGCTAACGTGAAGGATCAGCAGTAATTCTTTTGTTTTTGTCTAAGCTCCTTCAGGTACCTATGAATTCCCAGTGCTTAGCTCCGCGTGGAGCACAGTGTCCTATATAAATGTCGGTTAGTTGGAATAATAAAATGATATTCTCAGCAACAATGGTGTGTTAGGCCCAGGGTCAAAGACCCTGGCTAGAATCACCAAGACCTCTCAAACCCGGACCCCCAACCTTACCCAAGGCCCAGACAACCTTTCCCACAGTTCCCTGGTTTGACTGCAGGAGCTTAGTCTCAATGGGAGAGTCCCTCCCTGTGTTGGATGAATCGCAGCTGTCTTCCGAACTCTGTTTCTCCTCGAATAGATGCTTAAAATCTTCTTCACCCTCCAGAGGATCAAAAAGCTACTGTTAACGGTCACAAACACACTCTACACCAGATCTCCTAATGCTTTCTGAGTAGTGGGGAGCAGGGTTTATGTAATCTCTAAACTAGATTAGGATGCGTTTCTACAATTTCATAAACCTAACCCTTGCACACTGTTGGCATCCCTACGGTAATATAGGTTTTGAAGACAAACAGATTTAGGACTCACTACTGTACGCTCTTGAGCAAGTTGTTTAATGTCTGTGAGCTGCTGCTGCTGCGCTTGTTCTTTTTAAAGAGAGAGCAAGAGAGAGAAATAGAGAATGTGCGCACAGCAGGGTGGGGTGGGAGCCAGAGAGAGAGAGGGAGAAAGAGAATCTTAATTCTCAACATGGGGCTCGATCTCACCACCTGAACTCATGACCTGACCTGAAATGGAGTTGGAATCTTAACCCACTGAGCCTCCCAGGAACCCCAAGCTTCTGTTCTCATTATAAAATGATCCCTACCCAGTAAAAACAATTAAGTGAAGTAATTAGAGTAAAGCACTTGATCCTAGGCCTGACAAATAGCAAGATCTCAGTAAATATTCCCTTACTTTCTGTGACTGCAATCATCTTTGTAACTAATAGCGACCCACCTCCAACCCTTAGCAGTCAATAATATTCTTTGACTCAATAGATTTTCTTTTTATATTGATTTGTGTTCCTCTCCTGTTGCATTTTCTTGATCACGGACACTAGCTGACACCTCCTAGTACTACCTGAACTACTTAAATTCTTACTTGCAACTGGTTCCTGATTTCTGATAACTGCAAATTTCTTAATCTCCAGAGAGCTGATCTAGAATGTAGGTAAGTGTCCCCATCTCTTCTTGAGAACTTTTTCTCTTTTTTTTTTTTAAAGATTTTTATTTATTTATTTGACAGACAGAGATCACAAGTAGGCAGAGAAGCAGGCAGAGAGAGAGGAGAAAGCAGGCTCCCCGCTGAGCAGAGAGCCCAATGTGGGGCTCAATTCCAGGACCCTGGGATCATGACCTGAGCTGAAGGCAGAGGCTTTAACCCACTGAGCCACCCAGGTGCCCCTGAGGACTTTTTCATCCTGCCTGTCAGTCTGACTCTAAACTAAGGATTCAGAATGAGTAAGAAAGTAATGTTTCTCCCTTTAGGTAGAAACAAATTTAGATTAAACAATTGTTGATGGAAGTTGAAGATTTTGGGATGAGAAAACAAATTCTACACATATTTGTTTTTGCCATTTCTTTAAAATCTCTTTCTATAGGGGTAGCTTTTTAAAGGGTATTGTTCTTTCATAAAGTTATTCAAACATGTTTTTTAAAGTATACTGTTCTTGCACAAATAGTTCTTTTTGATACAATTTCAAATTATTATTGACTCAATTGCTTTAGTTTCCTTAAGGAGTAAAATGTAAATAACATTAAAAAATTAAAACCTCTTTGTTGCCAAGACTTGCTGACCAGTATAAGATTTTCAGTTTTGCTTTTCTTGTCATAGTACTTGCTCTTTTTCTTTATCTCTCCTTTGAGAGCAAATAATTTCCCAAAAGATAATTGTATAAACCCAAAAAAAAGTAACATCATCTAAGTGACATCACCAAAGTACCAAAAGATCGCATTACCTTCAAAGAGGCCTGTACTTCTGGAAAGCACAACAATATGTATCCATATGTTGTCAGGTGACAAGCACTTCTACTCTAAACATAGGCAACTGGGTCAGCCTCTCAGACTAAGCAAGCAGAAAACAGTTGAGTAAGGATTGGTTTGTGATGTTGCATTCTGCAGATTTGAAGACACTGTGAAGGAGGGTAATATTCCCCAGTAGTCTGGCACATAGAAATGTTCTGGTCTTGGTTTATGGAGGCCATTCCAATCTACCAACTAAAGCAGTCTTTGGATTTGCCTCTATCCACACTTTTACAAGAATGAAGTATATAGTTCCATGTCATCCTGGCATCTAGGCATAATATAGCCAAGTAAGCTAGGCTGGTGTTTCTGAAACTTTTCCCCACCCCTGCACTGCTGAGGAACATGGTATACTCACATTTGTGCAAGCAAGTGTGTAGAATGGTAGCATGTATGTGTGGTTTGAAAAAATTCCCTGCGATGAATCTGATAGATCATGCTAGCCCTCTTCCATCTCCTAACTGAGATCACAAACTTATTCAAGGTGTTGGTGATGTTTTTAAATAGTAAATCTCCTTAGAATTGACCATGAATAAAAAGTACAATTCAGAGATGTCTGGGTGGCTCAGTCGGTTAAGTGTCTGCCTTCAGCTCAGGTCATGAGCTCAGGGTCCTGGGATTGATTCCCACATTTGGCTCCCAACTGAGCAGAGTCTGCTTCTCCTTCTGCCTGCCACTCCCCCTGGTTGCAAGCTCGTGCTCTCTCTCTCTCTCTCTCTCTGGCAAATAAATAAAATCTTAAAAAAAAAAAAAAATTCACCTTGTACCTAGGTCATAGTAATCCCAGGCAAAATAAACCTGGTTTTTAAGAACTGTCAGCCTAATTTGTTCTTCTACACAGTGAATTTAGTAGCTAAGTCCCACTTTGTGAATTAAGAGGTGCTCTTGGCACTCTGAATTGTATTATGCTATAGCTGGCTTACTGAATCCTTAGGGACCCATTCAGAAAGGTATCATCAAAATGTTGTCTTTTACCTGATGGAAACAATCTTTTGGCTAATTAAAATATATTATCTGAACTGGGAATTGTTCACTATTTCAGGGATATTAAATCCATATTTCAGTTTTTCTGTCTGATCCAGAGAATGACCCCTTTTGCTCTCTTTCTCTCCTTTTACTGTTACATTAAGATCCTCTGAAACCCCACAAAAACCATTTTCATTATTCTGGATCCTACTTAAAAATAGCATTATTACTTCTTTGACTTTGTCCCAGAGAAAACAAACAATATCATTCTTCTCCTTTCTGCTGTTTTCAACTAGTCAGTGGTATTGTTAAGTGTAGCCTTTGTTCATGGAAAGCCTATTCTGAGATTAAATATGAAACCTTCTAAATCAAGATCAAATAAATCAATAACTATGATGTTTTGAGCATGTACTACAAGTTTACAACTATGCTAGGTATTATAATGCCCTGAAAATAGAAGTAAGTCTAAGCCATCAGAGTTTTATTAAAAAAAAAAAATCAGAAGCCAAATGATAATAATTCTGAAAATTTTGACTTTCAAAACAACCACCTAAAAATTCCCTTCTCATTCAACTGCTGAACAGAATTATCACAATTCCTTAAATCCTATGTAAGTGCTTTCAGTCAAACTACCATGATGCTTTATGCCATGATTTTAGTTCATATAGTTGAATGTCATCCTGGCATCCTGAAATAGCCAAGTAAGTTAGGTTGTCTGTTTTGTTGTTTAGTTGATTGGTTTCTCTGTACACAATATTACCCTTTGCCATAGCTGAAGAAAGTCTGTTATTATGCGGTTAGACAAAATTGGATTGGAAACCAATAATATAGGTACTTCCTTTGTCAATAACTGAGATTGGGTTCATTTGCATTTATAAAAGAGACATTTTGTGCATTTACTTTTATTATAACACTGAAATTAGGCATTTTTAATGGAATTTTTTATTTTAATTAGATTTGAGTAAATCCTTATAAATATCTGTACTTTGAATAGAAACATAAAGAATGGATTCCTGAGCACCTTACACATTTCTTACCTTATTTAAGAGTCTTGATTCATGACATTAGGTTTTCCTCCATTTCTGAATCAATGGCCCCTTGATGTTTAAGAAGGAATACAACTCTAGCCTTGAGGCAATTTTTTATGGAATAAAATACATATTAATCTCTCTGTCTTTCGATAAATACCAAATGTAAGCAATCTGAAATTTACAGAAGAAAAAAACATTAGGTTTCCTTTTAGGGTTAATTGCTGCTTTTTTTTTTTTTTTAAGGTTCTATCCCAGAAATCATAGTCAAAATTCCAACTTGTACTTTTACAAAAGAGAAGGGACATATTTATGAATCCAGGGAACAAAATTTGACACTCTTGTGTAAACACCAGGAAAGTTTGGTCTTCCGCATCCATGTCCCCAGCTAACGATGCCAGTCAAAATCCATTTTCCATCACTTTTTCTTCGACAAGATAAAGGTCCACCCGAATCTCCCTACACAAGAAGATAATATAAGTAGGAAGTATCTTTCTCCCGTGATCATCAATTTTGTCATTAATGTGTTTAATGGATTGTATCAAAACTCTCATTCTGGAAAGTTTTCACTTGGCCAATTATTAGGTAGTTTGGAGAAGGGTCAGGAAATAATATGAAACTTCTGTCATTTGAGAATTATTCTTCCCAAAGTCAAAAAGCTGCATTTATCACAAGAAATGTAATTTCTTAGTCCAAGAGTATCTTCACAATATTCTTGTAGGGGAAACAACTTTCACACACCCCAAATGAAGAAAAAAACCTCAATAGTAGTGGAGGTAGCCAAAGTAGTAAGAGTAATGATAATAACCGCTAACATTTATTGAGCGTGAGCTGTCTGCCAACCTCTGTTTTGGGGTCATTTAGCCCTGACAACAACCTCGGGAGCCAGGGTTATCTTGAAAAGTTGACCTCTGCCTCGGGGCCATGTAAATTCAGTGGTTGGCTTTGGATTCTGACAAAGAACAATGAAGAATTACACCCTGAGGAAACCCTTATGGCTTGCTGGCCCACAGCTGTCAAGGACAGATCACCCTCATTTGAGAGTCCCTTCTGATATCTCAACTCCAAAAAGCAAAGATGAAAATAATTCAAAGTGTAAACATAATTCCTACAGTATCCATCCTTTAAATTATAACATCTGGGCTTTATTTTTCTAGTTTGGAGGACAGGTAAAGCTGCAACTTAGCTAGAGGCAAAGATAAAAAAGCATTCCGAATTGGCCCCTGAGTCCCACCCCCAGTTCCAACCCTGCTTAAGTGAATTCTGACTGGTGAGAAACTGGGCTCTTTTTATTTTAATTATTGCCACACCAGCTCTACTAAGTCTAAGTTGACCTGTAAACTCTGATGGCTAGGTGGAACAGGACTATACGACTGCCTAGCCTTAGGAAGCAGCCAAAACATAGCAGTTTTAGTATTAGACAGATAAGGGTTCACATTCCAGCTCAGGTATTTATTTACTAGCTATGTGACCTTAAGTAATTCGCTTACCCTCTCTGTGTCCAGTTTCCTCTTCCGTAAAATGGTCGTGAAAGAAAGACTTAAATGAATTTATGTAAAGGATCTAGTGCCTGCCACAAAATAGGAGTTCAGAAGATAAAATCCATTATTACAATAAGATGAGTATTTGTGGCATCGTGGCTAAGGTTTTAGAGAGATGTGGGAACAGCTCCCACTGCCCTCTTCAGCCTCGAAAGCATCTGTTCACCTTTTGGCAATCATATAGCTATCTGCATAGATTGGAATCTGAGACTTGGAAACATATCCATGAAGATGAACTCCAACTTGACCCCTGTCAGGAGGCCTAACCAGAGGCATAGGAATGAGTGTCCTCTGTTGCCTCTCCCACTCCTCTTTCCCTTTCCCCAGCCTATGCATCAAAGGAGCAAGTGAATAAAACCCTGGTATTTCAGTAAAGAAATGGCTGCTCACCATCCTAAGACACTCTGTGTGTGTGTGTGTGTGTGTGTGAGAGAGAGAGAGAGAGAGAGAGAAACAGAAAAAGAGAGAGAGAGAGAGGACTGCTTTGTTTTTTAGTTCTTGGTTACAAGAAAATAAATCATGGCAGAATGATAAATTCAAATCTCATTTTCTAAATGTCGGAGGAAAATACATGGGAAGCAGAAAATTGAGTTTTAAAGACCTAATTATTTAATCACCTTTCCCTGATCTTAGGCAATTAGATTATAATTAGTCTCTGAATTAAGGGAAATACCTGTCCTCATTCTTTCCCAGTGTTGTGCAAGTTACACATGAAAGCACGTATGGAAAGTGTGGCATCTTGGCAAAGGAAAGGTGCGATGACTTACCCGGCAGGCATCTCTCTTGCCTGACAGGACCCCTGCACACAACATCCGTGAGGTGATGATCCCATAGGTGGAAACGCAGAGGGTTTGGTCAATGAGCTCTACCTCTGCTTGCTGCAAAACAGGGGAGCCTTTATTGTCTGGAAAACACATGGGAAGTGGAAATCAGGGTAATGATTACACTTATTTGGGGTGCCGTCAGACCACCTACTCACATTATCTCCTCATCCTCAGAAAAAATTTTTATGGAAATTCTTTTATGAACCCCCTTTTGCTGATGAAGAAATAGAGGTTGAGGAGGTTAGAGGGAGTGCCCGACCCGACAGCAAGTAACAGAGCAGGACTCACACCCAAGGTCTGACTCAATCTCCGGCTGAGCCACACTCCCTCACTACATACTTCCTGCTTCTGGTAGGACTGTGAATCCCAACAATCACTAATACTGGTTGTGAGGCCTACCGTTTAAATGGAGCAGCATAATCTGATATAGGGGAGAGAACTGGAAACCATAAAGACGTAACAGTTTTGTTATACCCTTTTCACTTCCTTTTTATCCTGCCTGGCTAAAATGATTCCGAAAAATAAGTACACTCACACTCATGCTTATAAAGAGATGTCCCATGATAAGCTGGTTGAATTGACTCTTCCCTCCTGTGATCTAAGATACTGTCATTAAAGCCCCGAGCACAGTCCTGATAGATGATGGGGATTAGAGCCGTGAACCACTCTCCGTCATTAGGGTTCTGAGATTCCAGCAGGCCACTGGGACATTAACTCACACGCCAGCAGTGAGCCCTAGAGAAGCTGCCCGCAAGGACGTTTAGAGAGTGTCAAAAAGAGGGCAAGGGTAAGAGTCAAAGTTGGCAGAAAATGTATCCGTCCTTAAGCCCTTGGAAATGGCTGCCCGGGAATCTGAGATGTGGGGGAGAAAAGCGTCAGCCCTGGGGCGGTGCTCACAAAGCTGTGGCTTCTTCCCCTCACTGCATATTCAGAATCAACCTTTAATCCTAGACCGTGAAACACCTTGATGGAGTAGATGTAGGGACATCAGGACATCCCTACCACTCTGACCTTTGTGCATAATGATAGAGATGCCAGTTAGGGTGAAGGGATTGTAAAGAGGCATCCCCTCTGCGCGGTCCAGTTCTAGGCTGATGTACCCTCAGGCCTGAATTTGCAGTCTGGGGAGCTAAGGCCAGGCTGGCTTTCAGCCCTGACTCTCATCTACCTGGCAAGTTGCCCTTATGATGGACAGATCTGCACAACCCTCCAGATAGTTGCCTCTGACTTGACATAATAGGGTTTGGGGGAGGGGTGTCCTCTTCTTTAAGAAAAGGAATCCCTTCTTAAAGAGTAAAGAGGAGCTCTCTTCTGTAGTGGAAAACCTAGCAAAATTTGGAAAAGGCCCATACCGTCTCTCCAATCTTGCCCTGTTCATAGAACCCCCCTCCCTGATGCCCCTGATGTGGTGGGTCTTGCTTCTTTTTGGGGTAAAGGAAGAACATCATAAAATAGAAATAATTAACACTGCCTCCATTCTACTTCTTAGAATTATCAGGAAGCTCAAATGAGACCATACACAAAAACCCCCTATGAACCCCAAAGCACTACATCAACGCAAGTTAGTATTATCTGGAGGGGGAGGGCATGACCCTTCACTCGTTCACACACCTGCTTCGTGCCTTCGCCCCCAGCCAGTCACCCAGCACTTCTCCCCACTGTGCACTTTCTGGCCAGCAGGAGGAATGCATATTGGCTGAATGAGCTGTTTCAGGGTCTCAGGCCAGGCTGTACTGAGCTGTAGCAGAGCAATGTCATAATCAAAGGTCTGACTGTTATAGTACTCATGGACCACAATTCTTTTCACTGGGGAGATGAACTTGGCATTCCCCTGCACGTACATCCCGAGGTGAGCAGTCCATGGCGTGGGGTCTGACAACCTGGCAGAAAAGGAAGGAAGCATGAAGTCAGTGGCCAGGGTTTGAAGAACCATCCAGGGTTTGGACACAAGCCCTCTGCAGACTGACAAGGGCTGAGGGAAGGAGGCCGGCCTTCCAGTTCCCATTGTAGTCCTTGGCTCTGTCCGCGGACAGACATGGCAAAAAACACAACTTTTCCGAGCCTCCCCTGTCTCCTAGTAAACAGAGTTGAAGGAAGGTGTAGTAGGGGTGGTGCATGGTAGCCATGTTCCAGAAAAGTCCCTCTGCCATCCTAAAGAACTGCTGGAAATTCTGTTGCCCCTGCTATCTCATGAACCACACACGGGTCAAGAATGTGACTAAAATTAATTTGTTACATTCTTCCTACTCATGTTGACATAGGCATCTGATGGGGACAGACAGGGACGGTAAGACAGTGATCTGGGAATCCTTTTGCCAAATTCAAATGGTACAAACTCTCAAATTCAAGAGAGTTTAGAAATTAAGGTAAAATAAGGAGGAATTTGATAAAATTCCTTCTTGTCATCCATCTACCGGAAGCCTAAAAGATCACGGCTACAACTGTTTAAGCATGACCATTCACAAGGGCCCCACTCTTTGCCGGCCCTTCCAGGGCTCTAATTCTGACCCTTGTGGTCTTGCACAAATTTACTGAGGGTCTTGTGGTCTCCATGTGAGGTATCCTCTCCACCTGCATGGCAGTCTTGTTCTAGTGGGATGAAGAGATTGTTCTAGCGGGGTGAAGAGATTGTTCTAGCGGGGTGAAGAGATTGCGAAAGCTTTGCAGGAAAAATAAGGACAGAGTCCAAAGAGTGTGGCCCCGAATCTGCTGGCCTGACATCTCATGGTTGGCATCGGGGACCTGGGGGAGTATTAAGGCTAACATATTACTTGGAGCCGTGTCATAGTGTAAAAGACTAATGATCGAAGAGAAGCATAGCCATTTTAGTCATGAACGTGAACTCCATAAGTTCCAAAAGAAGCACATAGTTCAATTCTATAAGACCCTTAGAGGTTTTATATTAAATTATTATTTTATTTTTAATTTTATTTTTAATTTTATTTCATTTTTATTTATTTATTTATTTTATATTTTATTTGTATTTTATTTTATTAAATTATTATTTTATTCAAATATTAAAAACTCTTAGAGTTTCCTAAGTGAATAGAGCCACAAAGCTGTCTTTTATTATGTTGTTATGTTAATGTTGACTTTTGGACCCCACCTAAGGCCGGGGAGCTGGTGGCCAGGAGACCAAGCTATATCACTGGATGGTTACAACTTTCAGTACCATTCACTGATCTCTGAGGAGGGGAGAGGGGCTGGAGGTTGAATCTACTGCCAATGCCAATGATTTAATCAATCTTGCCTATGTAATGAAGCCTCCGTAAAGACCCCAAAGGGCAGGGTTCTGGAGAGGGCATGATAGCTTCTCACCCTTTCCCCAAACCTTGTCCTGTGTATCTCGTCCCTCTGGTTGTTCCTAAGTTACACCATTTTACAATAAACCAGTGATCTAGAAAGTAAACCACTTTTCTGAGTTCTATGAACTGCTCTAGCAAATTAACTAAACCCTAAGAAGAGATGGTTGGAACCTTTATAGCTGCTGAGCCAGAAGAATGGTGACAACCTGAACTTCGAATAGGTGTCTGAGGTGGGGAGGAGGGAAATGTCTCGTAGGTCTGAGCCCTTCACCTGTTTAATCTGATGCTATCTGCAGGCAGACAGGGTCAGAATTGAGTTAAATTGTAAGACACTAGACTGGTGCCAAAGAGTTAGTTGCCTGGTGGTGTGGGAGCCCTCCCCCCAACCACCACTTTGGAAATTGGGTGCAGAATCATTACCCTTCCACTCCAAATAGAAGTCCAGTGCCTGTTCTACACACACACACACACACACACACACACACGCCGTTTGAACTGCTCGAATGTCCCCAGCGGGCAGCTTCCTTCCACAGCTTGAGGGCAGATGTATGGTCTGGGATCAGAGAGCATGCCCTCTTAGACTAAGAAGTGAGATGCCCTACCTGTTTCCGTGGAAACAGTGGGCAGCAGAAAGAAGCCACTCCCTGGAGATGACCGAGGCTGCGCAGTAGGCCGATCCGACAAAGTGGAGGCTGACTTGCCACGGCCAACCCCCTTCCTGCGTGTCGCTGCCCCCAATGATGCGGTGGAGGGCGGAGGAGCCCCTGCTGCAGCCTTCGGAGAAAGGAAGGGCCACGTGACTTAAAAGCAGACTTGGGCGGAGAGGGCGGGGAAGCAGACTCCGAAGAAAAACTGGAAATTAAATTGGGTTTCAAGCTGCACTGGGAACTGAGGCACCAGGCAAGCAATTTGAAACCTCTAGCTTATCTAGAGAAAAGGCACCCCCAGACCACTCCCTCTGGAGAACAGGCGGGACACAGAGTCTCTGGACAATAAAGCACAAGGAAGAGGGGCCTCATTAGCAACAGCTGCATGACAGGAACAGTAGCCTTGGGGCTTAGATGATTGGGGAGGAAAAAATTAGTTCCAATCGCAAGAGAAGTGAGTGCGTCTTTGGGGGGGCGCTGATTTGAGAGAGAGACAAATGAAAACCTATTAAGACAAACTAGTTATCAGAACACTTATTTTCCAGAGCACACTCTTTTGATAAGGATGTGTAACTAACCTGCTGCCAGGGGGCCAGTTAGAGACCACAGACTAACATATGGCTGATTACAGTTTTCAGGGCATAGCCAAAGAAAGCAGCAGCACTTGGCATTGATTCTAACACAAGGCTTAAGTCACCGTCATCCACTGTGTTCCAGTTTCTGTTTCTTTTCTCGGGGACTTTTTATTTAGAAGCCTCTCCCTTGATTAGAGTTACCAGAAAATGAAAGTTCTCATTATAAGCACCTGAGGCTTTAATCCTTGTTATCGAGAAAGCAGACAGGATCCCCTCCAGAGGTTTTAATTCTGAGAAACCATTTCAGACGCAGTTCACCAATATTTACTATTCTTCCCAGGACCCCAACTTTTGCCAGGGGGATTTACCCCAAGAAGGGAATGAAAATGAACAACTGGTACTCAAGGAGGGCGTACAGGGAGTCGGAAGGAGAGTATTTCTACTCACTGCAGCCTTCTTCGTCGCTTCCGTCTGGGCAGTCCACGGTCCCATCACACTGTGCGTTTTGTTTCCTAAAGCAAATATCATTGCCGCACTTAAAAGTCCTGTGGCTACATGGAATGCCTAAAAATGAACAAAAGAGGGAAGAGTTTTTCCTGCCCAGAAACAGACTTGAAGGAATGACACTCAACTCCATCCTCCAAGGATGGGGTAGCCGGGGCATCGGTATTTGCCGCTCTGGGAAACATGGCAGAGGGCAATAAAGCGAGCCCACGGTGACCAGCCTCCTCACCCCAGCAGAGCCATCGGAAGCCAGGCAGGCAGGCAGGCCACCTGTTGAGAATCAATCCCATGGCCCCTCCTTTCTTCTACCAGAGATGCAAAGCAGTTGACCTTATTGGTTTCTTTAGGCTGTGGCCTATTGATTATTTTGTCGTACTCTCCAAGAAAATTTTGAGCAAAGGTCAATACCATATCCAGTCCTTTCACAGCATTATGGGGGAAACGGGCAGGCTTTGTGAATCCCAGCACATTTGTTCACAACTCTAGTGGTGTGTGTTTCTGCAGGGGCTAGAATAGGACATGCCCATCACGGTGTCTGGCAGGTCCCGCTAGATCACGTCCTCAGCATCCTTTACTCTCCAGCAGCAATAAAAGCAAATAAGCAACGAAAATCTTCCAGTATTCACACGACACACACGCACGTGCGCACACACACGCACACGCTCAACACACACACTCAACTCAAACAGTGACCAACTGTCCCGTTTTGCCTGGGCCCAGGAGGAATCCAGGGAACTGGGATTTTCAGTGCTGAAACTGGGTAAGTCTTGGCAACACCGGGACACATCAGTTGTCCTACCCTCCAACCCAGGGGTATTCAGTTCCCACTTAACGGAGTACACAGGAAGAAGGGCAGAGCGCAGAGGACTCTCCCTCACTTTGAGTGCAGTTCTGCTCATCCTGGCCATCCTCACAGTCCCTGAAGCCGTCACAGACCAGAGGGCTGGGCTGCCTTAAGGAACTGGCATTACAGGCGGGCTTAGGAGTCACTGGAAGGAAAACAGACAGAAAGCTCATGAGCCTGAGACATCACGGGCCTCTGAGAACCAGCAGTGCCCCTCTAATGGTGCACATGGCTAAGATGACTTACATAAAATACAAAGTGTCTTTTCCTCCAACCTGACACCTGCCAGAGAAAAGCAGAGGTTGAAACTTTGCTGTAATCCCTAGTGCTCCGAGTTGGTCAGGTCTGGTTTTTGCTTTTGCCCAAACACATTCAACTCTGGCAATTTGTGTACTTAATTACAACTAAATGTATCCTGAGATTTTCTTTTAAGGTAAAGAAAAATCATAAGTTGTTATCTAAATTGAACTTGTCTGGGACGCCTGGGTGACTCAGTCAGTTCAGCTCTAACTCTTGATTTCCACTCAGGTCACTGTCTCAGGGCGTGGAACCTGGTTAAGATTCTCTCTCCCTCTGCCCCTCCTCTCTCTCTCTCTCAAAAAAAAAAAAAATCAAATAACTAAATACATAAAATTGAACTTGTCCGCCTTCCTAAACAAAGTGGGAGTGTCCTTAACTTGAGGATTTCTTATTCATTTTTTTTTTTTTAAATCTCAGGGCCCTGACTACATAGTAGGTGCTCATTAAAGTTTTGTTGAATAGATTAACAGCTATGAGATATTAAAGGACAATAGGCTTGTCATCTGTGTATAAGGAAAACTGTCTTTAAAATTATTTGTCCTGTGTGATCCATTTCCTGAATTAAGAAACACCATTGTAAATTATCACAAGTTTTCTTCTTTGGAATATTTTCATGAATTGCCTTTGAACAAGGAACAGGCACACTTATATTAGAAAGCACTCTTGGAAGATATGATTCCTTTGACATTTCTGGTTTTGTGAAAAGCGATCATTTTTTGTTATTTGCTCTCGTGTTTTCAGTGGCATCTCTTGTTAGGGGCCAGAGGTAACAGGGGAGGACGTGACTGCCCTGAAATGTTCATTAAGCTTCTGGGTATACCTAGATGACTCCTAGAGATATTTTCCAAAATGGCACAATGAGAAATAATGATTACCAAAAACAGCCCTTTTTATACAGTAACAATAATCACTTCTGTTGGGAGCATCATAGCAGGGAATGGTAATAATGTAAAAAAAAACTCCAGCAACCTTGCTCACTATATAATGGCCAGCATTTATTTTCTTAAGCAACAGAAAACCCTATAGATTGAGAAAGTCACTGAGCCCTAAGTTAAGAGAGTTTTACTTTGTTTTGTCAAAAAATAAATAAATAAATAAAGGTGTAGAGCCACAGGTTGTTTTTCACGAATATAAGTTTTTCATAGTTATATTAACTGTACTATTTCTCCAAGAATATGAAAGGAATTAAATAGTTTCATTATCACAATTGTATTTGAATGAAAGTCTGGATCTTTAGGAGAAAGCATTGCCAATGGTGTCATATGGTCTGATGACTATCCTCTCCATATGACTCCCTGAAACTGGAGGTAGATTCAGGAATGATGTGCAAATAGTAACGAAAAACCAAGAGAGAGAATCTCTGTCCAAAATAGGAATTTCCAATACCCTGCACCTTTGTCATTGCAAGTGTGATGCTGTTGCAAACTATAAAGGCAATAATAGCAATAACAGTAATTCTCTCCTTCCCAACACCTGTGCTCCATGAATGAATGGGCTGAAAGCGGTGACTTCTCTGTTAGTTGAAGATTGTGGTTCATTGAATTACTGGCCTCAGAGCCTCACTCCCTGTGGGAGTTTTATACACTATTATACACCTCCACTCTTGCATGGCCCCAAAGTGTGTGTGATAAGCTTCCTGCCCCTTGACTGTGGCCTTAGCTCTAGGACTCACTTTGAGTGATGGAATATGATGTAAGTGATGGTGTGCCGGTTCCAAGCCCAGAACTTAAGAGGAACACTGTGATTTTGCTCACCTCTCCTTTGCTACTACCACTGCCATGGCCAGCCCACTGGTTCAATGAGAAAAGGAGCCATGAGCAGTAGATCTGACCCCAACCTGGAAAGAACAAAACTTAGGAGGACCTAGTGCTTAAAGCAGAATGACTCAGCTGAGGCCAGCCTAGATCAGTCCTGTCTCAAACAACTCACAGGTGCATGGTCTAGAATACATTATTATTGTCAGCCACTAAGTTTTGGGTAACTTGTTATGCAGCAATAGCTAACAGCTACAAAGACCCAGGATATACGCCAGCAGCAACAATGGCCCAGAGAAGTTACTTGTTCCTAAGAATGCCACAGAAGAATTCAAATACCCACCACAGAAAAGCTCGTCACTTTCATCAAAGCAGTCATTTACTCCATCACATCGCTGGGCCTGAGGGACACACAAGCCAGAGGAGCATCGAAAAGATCCAACAGGACAGGCTAGAGACAATAAAACACAGGAAGTCTTGGGTGAGTCCCTAGAAGTCGTCAGACCACATGAACAAAGAATGATGAAGTATTAGGTGGTTAAGGAATTGGCCATGTAGAGACAGTAATTCTGCAATTTCTCTATCAAATCAAGCTATAGGTGACAACTGAAAGACAAAACAAGTGACTTTAGGAGAGCAGAGAAAGCAAACTAACCCACCAGAGGCTCTGAGTGGACACTGGCTCCGGGTCACGGGTATAGCCAAACTTCCACTATCACCATTTTTCACTCAGCAGTCTGGCTTCATCACTGACTTGGAGAAAGTGAAAGCTGGAATATGCTTTAGAGAGTCCAGCAGTCTTGGGATGCAGTCTTTAGACTCCTGAGGAAATTATAAGTGGCCTTCTGGTGTCTCTGAATCCTATATGATCACAGGCACTGTTCTAAGGACTCTGTGCTTTTAAGTCCATTTTTAAGTGATCACTGTCCCCAAATACATTAGTAACCACTGATCTTTGACACTTGGACCTAGAGAGATTAGTGACTGGCCTCAAAACTCAGGACTCCTGCCTTCTACCTCCCAGTCCGCTTCAACCAGGCTACTCATCAAAGATTCATCTTCTGCTTGATCTTGAATTATAAGTCCTGGACTTATAGCTAAATATATTAGAAATAATAAATCCTTTGTTGCTATCGTCTGAATGTTGGTGGGCTCCACTAATTCTTATGTTGAAATCCTAGTGCCCAATGTGATGATATTAGGAAGAAGGGCCTTAGGAAGCGAATTAGGTGATGAAGGCGGAGGCCCCATGAATAAGATCAATGTCTTTATAAAAGAGGCCTCGCAGAGCTCCCTCAGCCTCCTCCACCATGTGAGGATACAAGTCTGCAACCCAGAGAGAGCCCTCACCTGACCATGCCGGCATCCTGATCTCCGACATCCAGCCTCCAGAACTGTGACAAATAAATTTCTGTTCCTTATAAGCTACCCAGTCTGGAGTACTCTGTTAGAGTAGCCGGAACAGACTAAGACAAAAGAATGGGGGAAAATGCATGGTCTGGTCAACCTGATCTCCCTGGCACACAATGGAGAGAGTAGGTTTCTAGAAAATATTTATGTTTGGAAAAACAATCGAAAATAAGATGACTCACTATTTACCTGTTATTCTTGCTGGAAATTGTAATATTCTGATATTCAGAAGTATGATAATCCAGATCCAGAAGCAAGTATATTGGCAAAGAAGGAAGGTTCTGAATGAGCTTTCTCTCAAGTCTTATCCTCATGGAGTGGCTAACCCTTACTTTTCCCCTTTTAAAATGGGTCAAGAGTTTCCTGAGTCAATATCTACTCTTTCCAGCTCTAAAGACTTGCCCCAAACACTGCTGACTACCTCCTGGCCACTGTCCCCGTGGTTCTTGGTGTGGAGGGTAACATTTTGAGGCCTGCTTTTTGAACTCTCCTTGACCAACCAACTCTCCCTATGGGTCATGGGCTGAAGTGAGTCACAACAGTTGTCTTCTGGTCCACCAAGTGTTCCTATAAACATCATATGTACAAAGACTTAAGAGTAGCACAGACAATAAATCAAGAAATGGGTCTGTCCCATATTTCAGGAATAACATAAGAAAACCTTTCCCAATTGTAACAAAGAATTATGTCATTTCTTCTACAATTTAAATGATAGTAGTAATAAATACATAAGTTTATGTCTTATTTATTATGTATTTTGTTTATATTACATGTATTTAATATATTTATTTACACATCAGTAGTAACTAAGCAGAAATAAATCCATTTTTATTCCTTAATTTCTCAAAGTTTAGAGTTACAAAGTATGAGGCTCCGTTTAACCATTTATTCGAGTCTTCTAAAAAGCAAATTCCAGGCTTACGTTGACTAATGTTGTAACTTCCATATTCCACCAGAAGCGGCTGGTCCGAAAGCCTTGAACTGCACTGCAGCTGAATGTGAGCGAGCGGACTAGGCACACGGAAAATCGTCTGGTGATCCATGTAGGAGCCACAGTACCTGAGGAGGCGAGAGTCAGGGAAGAGGCGTGGATGAGGCTCTGTCCACGCATGCCCAATGACAGTGAACACACGGACACTTTGGCACTTTGGGCTTTGTAAGCAGAGATGCTCACCGCAGAGCTAACGGTAGTTCTCCAACCTATGCTAAGTGACTGAGTAACTTCTGTTGCCTCGATTTTCTACTCTGCTAAATACAACAGCAGTACTCTTGACTGTTACCTACTGTTCTCCTCACCAATACTTGTAATCAGAAGAAAGATGGGTCCTCTCTTTCTTTCTGTGTAAATAACTATATAACAAGAAATGCCTGCTTTTGCCCACAAACCTCACCACGGAGCAGAGTAGAATCCATGAGCTCAGGATGAAAATATGCAAAGAACCCAGCAATAGTTAAAGTAAAACACAACAATATTTTTTTCCAAATGAAATTGAAAACTGATGTGCACTTTGGGGCTTGTCCTTGGTAGAATTTCAAAATAACAACGTCTGCCTGCAATATTTCCTTACCTTGATTTTTCTTACTTCTTGTACCTAAGAGCAGACGCCCCTCCTGTTAGTAATTCTTACGATATGAGCACTGTGGTTAGTAGAACGTGAAATATTACTGTGCTCTCTGGGGGCCCGTGGTAAGTTAGGTCTCTGCCCTGTGTAGGCGAAGCTCTTCCCAGAGTGAAACCTGCAAGGTCTCAAAGGGAAACAGCAAACACACAGGCTGAGGAGGGACATCCTCCACTGGAATCTGTGAATGCCAATCGCTTCTCACCCCCAACGCCCTTGGGCTGGAGTTTAGAGGGGAACAGTAAGGAAGGGGGGCATAGTGGTGGCTAATGGAACTGATTTTTTTTTAAAAAGTGAGAAATTAGAGAAACCAGCAAGAGTCAGTTTACAGATACAGACACATGACAGGTAAGAAAACTGAGAAGTCGGGGCTCCTGGGTGGCTCAGTGGGTTAAGCCTCTGCCTTTGGCTCAGGTCATGATCCCAGGGTCCTGGGATCGAGCCCCACATTGGGCTCTCTGCTCAGCAGGGAGCCTGCTTCCCCCTCCCTCTCTGACTGCCTCTCTGCCTACTTGTGATCTCTCTCTCTGTGTCAAATAAATAAATAAAATCTTTAAAAAAAAAAAAAGAAAAGAAAACAGAGAATTTAAATAGATGAAGTAAAGTGTTCAAGTTCAAAGTAGTGAGAAAGTAGAAGAAGGATTAGGACTCAAGTCTATTGGTACTAAGCCCTAGAACTTTCTAGGGTGCCAACAGCTTTCCCGTCAGGAACTTTGCTCTGCAGAACTTCCTAGGAAGGACATCCATTCCTTCAGGGCGTATAGGCTGCCTTCTAGCTGCTCTGAGCTCGCACACCCCATCCTCACCTTCTTTGAACTCACCAGCACTAGTGCCAGCATTACCTTTTCCTACTTTCCCATTATGCCTTTAGGCAGCTTTTCAGCAAGGTATCAGAAATTAGTTCAGTTAGATTCTTTCCTTTTTAGATGAAAATAACTGATAATGGGAAGGGCTGGCATTTTAAATCCTAAGGGCACAACTAGCATCAAAAGAATCTGATAGGATTTCTTCCAGCCAGCAAGACAGAGGGAAGAGCTGGCCCTCTGGAGAAAGTATTTAGGACAGAGAGCTTTTCTGGTATTGATTGCTTGGGAGAAGATCTTTTTCATACTTTGGCAGGAACACTCTGTGGATGGTAGGGGTTGTTACTTAGGACAAAAGAGAAATAGTATCACATTTTACAAAAGAATTGTAAAGATTTGTTTTCTGGACCTCTAATGAAATACCAGAATGCAGTATTCTTAAAACTTGGAGAGGAAGCACATTCCATAGTATTTACCCATCCAATGTCATTTCCAAAGCAATTTTTTTTAATACAGTTGACACATGATGTTACATTCGTTTCAGGTACACAAAATAGTGATTCAACAACTCTATCCAAAATAACCATATTAATTATAATAATGGTTAATATTTTTTGGTGTGTAGTATGCATTATTTAATTGAATGCTTACCAAAAAAAAAAAATCCCTCCTTATCTCATTTACAGACTGAAAATCAAAGAGATTAAATTATTTGTCCTAGTTAATACAGCTACTGAATGACAGAGCTAGAATTTGAACCCGGGTATTCTGCCTCCTACATAATAGACCCTGATTCAAAAATACTCCCAAAAGAAGTACAAGCCATGTCTTAATAATGTATCCAAGGATGCTCTTAAACCAGATAGGGTTTATCCCAGTGAAGACAGAACCAATGACTACTTTAACTCGTAATCCAAGAGCCTAAAGGAAATGAAAGAAGGTCGTTCAGGAAAATCATTTAGAAAAGGAAAGCCTCATTCATGGATTAACAATGAGCACAAAATTAGCAGACAAATCCCTTAGGCTAACGTCACAAAAAAGATCTTACCTCAAAGTAAACTTCGAAGCTATTCTGCTATAAAGACAGGACATTCTATATTTTTTTTAAAGATTTTATTTATTTACTTGACAGAGATCACAAGTAGGCAGAGAGAGAGAGAGAAGAAAGCAGGCTCCCTGCCGAGCGGAGAGCCCGATGCAGAACTTGATCCCAGGACCCTAAGATCATGACCTGAGCCAAAGGCAGAGGATTAACCCACTGAGCCACCCAGGTGCCCAGGACATTCTATATTTTTTATTACAAGATCTATTACAACTTCAGAGGCAAATAAAGAATAACAACCACCACAGGACAAATGAAAGGTGAGAGTGAAGAGCTCCTTGGTCAGTACAGGAAGCTCAGTCATCTAGATTTCTCTCATCAGCCTCAACCCATGTCCCAGCCTCAGGATACAGCCAGGCCAGTGTAGCCTCTCCTCCCGTAAAGAACCGGCTAAAGGTTTCTACCTTTCCTATCACCAAGATTCCTCTTTACTATTTCCTCCAGGGCTGCATGGTTTGAAAGACTTCATCTGCCAAGCTCTTTTTGCAAAATATATGATGTATACACCCAGAGCCCAGCAGCAAAGAGCAATGAGCCAGCAAGGACTTGGGAGTCATAAGACATGGATTTGAATCCCGGCTTAATCACATATGACTGAGTGACCTTGAGCAAGTTCTTAGCCTCTATATCCTTCTATTTCCATATCTGTAAGTAGTAAACTGCAACCTCTTTGGGAAAAAGGAATCCAAGGCTTTGAACTTCTGGGTCAGGCCTTTCATCAGATTCCTTACATCCAGAACCCACTTACATGTGCTCATTAATTTCCCACCATCCATGGTCACAGCCTTTCGCACTCTTCTTGGTTATTGAATAGTTATGGAATTTCAGTGCTATGCCAAGTGTTGAGAGCGAAGTCTGTGAAAAACAAACATAAGTCAGAAAAATGTTTCAGTTGAAGGACACATTTCAGGCTGATTGCTCATTCAGAGCTCATTCCCTTGATTTGCTGTTCTCGGGGTGTTTTATTCTTTGTGCCCTATGGCTTTTGGTGGGGTAGACCCAACTCCCCTCCCCCAACAAACTGGAATGAGGAGAGCATAATAGAGAGGGAAGTGGGTGGCCCAGTTCCCAGGGAGCGGCTGTTAGGTCCCAGTTTCAGTGAGCTGGGTGACTTGGGACACATTAGATTATCCCTAGGTGTCGGTTTCCTCCTCGTAAATGAGCTTGAAATCACCCCCTTGTTAATGAGTGCACACAGTTTCCTCCTTCGCTGACAATAATGACATAATTTATTTAAAGCACTACTCAGATTATTTAAATAAAGGAGAAATGAATCAGCGTCCTCTTCATATTCAACCTGGGTATTCCTGAAGGCAGCCACTGAGTCACTCCTAGGTCTGCCCAGACAGGATCAAACAAGAAAAGAGGCTGCCGGTACAGCACCCATATGAGAGCATGTGTGTGCACGCACACACACACACACAGCTGACCTTTTGACAACATTGTATGACATACATATACATTATGTTTGTGACGTCACGATTTTAGGGTTTTTTTTTAAAAGATTTTATTTATTTATTTGACAGACAGAGATCACAAGTAGGCAGAGAGGCAGGCAGAGAGGGGGTGGGGAAGCAGGCTCCCCGCTGAGCAGAGAGCCCTATGCAGGGCTCGATCCCAGGAGCCTGAGATCATGACCTGAGTCTAAGGCAGAGGCTTAACCCACTGAGCCACCCAGGCACCCCACAAATTTAGTTTTAATTTTCACTTTGTCCCAGAAATTATTTAGAGAGAGTTTACACATTTCCTGGGAGTGGAATTTTTGTTCACTCGCTCTCAAGCTTTCTCATTCTATACTAATTAGATAAGAGATTATTCATTGTGTGTATTACTTTTTAATATTTTTATTTATTAAGGATTTTGATGTGATTGGATATGTGAATGCTCCAAGGTCATTTGAAAGAAAAGGGTAATGTATGTGTGTGTGGTATACTATCCCTCCTAGCTGTAGTTATTGTCCCCACTACCTCTGTCAGGAACCAACGGAAAGGAACTAAAATCCCTCAGTTAAGCATTGTCCGTTTCTTTTTGTATTTCCTATAGATTTTGATTTATGAGTATTAATGGCACGTCCTTTGGTACATAAATAATTATCATAGACCTTCACGTGGTTCACCCTCTTTATCATCATAGATTGCCTTTCCTTTCTCACCCAGTGTTGTTGCCCTAGTGTTGATTTCCAATTTGTTGAGTGCTAAGGTTCAGATCCCAGCTTTCTTTTTGTTTATAATGTCTGGTGTAATATTGTCCATCCTTTCAATTTCAGCTTTAGTAAATCACTTTTTATGCTGCCATCTTTTGTAAATAATATACAATTAAGTTATAATTATAGTTTTAAGTTATTGAATCAATTTGTGATTCAATACTGTTGTCTTTTTGTTTAAGAGATGGATTTTACCCATTGATTTTTTTATTGCTCTGATATTTGTTTTTTTAGAGATGTCATCAAATTTGATGTTACAATTTCTTTGTTGTGTGTATGTAATTCTTTCTAACATGGACTTAAATACAGCAGCCCTCCTCTCTCAACCTGTCTTCAAGAGGGAATGAATCAGGTTCCTTATGTCTCTCATTTAAACATCACAACAACTCTGTTAGGAAGGTAGTATGAGTCCAATTTTATAGAAGAAATCAAAACTAACCAAAAATAAGTGACTTGCCCAACGTTACCCTGCATTTCCCTGAAGGCCACGTGGTGGCCATAATGTATCATGGCACCTGGTAATGGACAGTGAGGGCTCAAGAGGAACCAGACTGTCTTATATTCAGTAAAAACAAGGGTTCCTGAGGGCACAGAGTGACTTTTTTCCCCAGTCTTGTTATCTAACTTTTACTTCACATTAAAAAAAAAAAAAAAAAAAAGATGCCAATGGATAGTAAATATCTTGAGTAATCACTGTAATTTTATAGCTTAAGGACATAGTGCAATGCAGTTCTCCTTAGGAAGCTCATGTAGGCATTTTCACTGTGTTCCATCATTCCAAAGTAAAACAGATTTAAGTGCATCACTGCCCACCCAATCTACACAGCCTCTCCACAGTGAAAAGAACTAAGTTCCTTTGCACACCAGATTCTACTGACACAGATTCGCACACAAATACATTTGTGGCCAGATTGGCCAAGAGGCACTACTGATACTAACCAGCGTGATCAGGAGGTGCAGGTCCACAAAGCATTGTGAAGTGTTTTGTTCAACAAATGAACAAAAATGGAAAACCATTACGTATGCTCTTTCCTTCTATGTCCTGTGTTCTCTGTTCCCACTGCCCAACCTCTGCGTTTGCTTTGGAAACTTTTACCAAGTAAGGGGGAGGATTTCTCCTGATCTGGACCTGCTCTGTTGAAATATTTCTCTAGACAGTGGTAGCAACAGGATGCAGGTCATGTTTTATGCATGTCCCTTCTCACGCACGAGTGGTTATGTACATACAGCTCAACCCATCTCTAATGGGCACTGGAAACTTCGGTGTTTCATGTTTGCCGGGGAAGCAAGGAAGACCCATTCCCAAAGTGATAATGAGGAGGGGAATTGACATGGCCCACAGTAATCTCACTTGCATTGTTTGCACCTAAATTGGTGGGTGCTAGGCTGATGGCATCAGTGATAAAACAATCCAAAACCCCACTCTATGTTTCTCTTTTGAGATCACATACCAAAATGTGTTAGTTGGAAAACAAAAAGAAGGAAGAGAGAGGAAGGTAAATATTCAACTAAGTGATTGTTACGAAACAGGGAAACTGAACATCTTTAGGAACCGGGAAAAGGAGCGGGGATACGGGATTTGCTCATGAAGAGCAGCTTGATTCCTTTGAATGCTGCCTGAGTCACTTTCTATTTGAGTAGCCTCTGGCCAATGGCTTGCCCCAGCTCTATTTCCCTGTTTATAAAATGTGATGAGTTTCTCTCCTATATCACAGGTATGCTTTAAGAGCAAATAAAAATGTGTGTGTCCAAAACAAACAGAGGTGACGTGTTCTAAGCCTCAGTAGTCTTTCACAATTTTTCTTGTTTCACCACACTTCTTCCCCTGCAGTCTGTAAGCTCCAAGACAGCAAGGACTTTACCCTGCTGCCCAGTGTTCTCTATGATTATGCACCTGAAACTGACATTCCATAAACATTTGTTTATTCTTGGGAGAAAAATCGCAGGGACTTCAAGTTGGAACGGGAGTTAATCCTTCTCAGATAAATGAGACCTTAAAAACTCAGCTGAAAGGGAGTCTGCAAAAGGGATTGATTGTTCTTCAGTTACAATTGGAAATTGGACTAGGCACTAAGAAGAACTAAGGATGATAGAAATCAACTCTTGTGTACAAAAGGTTTTGTCATGCCTTGAGTAGATATTTTTATCACTTAAGTCATTCTTCTCAGTTGTTTGTAATAAGTTCAAAGCTACTTTACAGTTGACATTTTTTTAAAAGATTTTATTTATTTATTTGACAGAGAGAGACAAAGCAAGAGAGGGAACACAGGCAGGGGGAGTGGGAGAGGGAGAAGCAGGCTTCCCGTTAGCAGGGAGCCCAATAGGGGCTCCATCCCAGGACCCTGGGATCATGACCTGAGCTGAAGGCGGACGCTTAACGACTGAGCCACCCAGGCGCCCCTACCTACAGGTGATATTGTTTTTTTACATAATTTCCATTTGCAGAAATATGCTATCGCACAATTTTAGGTGGCTGTTCAAAGCCATCTGAGAAAAGGACAGCTTTATTTAACGTCCACACTGAGGGGGACCAACCTTGACCTCTGGGAAATGGTGTGTCACCAAAGTCTGTCCCCAGTATTTCCAGGCTGTCTCCCATCTCCCATTCTCACTCCCTCAGTGGCGTGCTTTTTGCTTTATAAAGAGTTCTCTTTACTCAGCTTTTCTAACCCTTGATCCCTAGTGAAACAGAATCTGATATTCTTTTTTACATCCTGACTAGAACAATGTTTAGAGATCTTCACATTAGGTCTTATGGGTTATCATGGAACCAATGTTTATTTTACCTCAAAGGAACTTCAAACATTTGACAGAACTTTGGGGAAGGGGTCAATCTTGTTCTGGCTGTCATAGAGAAGATACACTTGCTTTTTGGAGAGATAGAAGAGACAGATTTGATGTCTCTCTTTTTCCTTCCCCAACTCATGAGTCACCTGAAGCACTGAGATTCTGCTGCCCTGAGGCATTAAGAACTGGTGGGGGGCAAGAGTCCAGAAGCTTTGGGTTTTAATTATTTTGGAAATGTTTTCAACCTTGACGAAAAAAAATAATTTAAGGATGTATGCCATCAGGACATTGAAACTAAGTACACATATGAGTATAATAAAATTCTTTAAAATATTTAACTCTTTCTGTACAAACGACACAGGCAGCAAACATGCTCCTGCCTCAGGGCCTTTGCCTCAGCTATTCCCTTTGGCTGCAACACTGTGATTCTAGGGATGCATAGGGTTAGTTCCCTCATGTCTCTCAGGTTTCTGTGCAAATGCCAGCGTGTCGGTAAGGTTTCCCCTGGCCGTGCTATTTAAGGTAACAAATTCCTCACATCCTAGCCTTCATACTCCAGATCTCCCACTCAGCTCCAGAGCCTCCTTCCCTGCTTTGTTCTTCTCCATAGCATTGTACCACCATGTACCATACTGTACATGTATTTATTCATTTGTCACCTGTTTCCGCCTCTTATATGGTTAAGTCCCATGAGAGCAGAGCTTTCATGCGTGTGTGTCAGATATCATGGATCCCAGTGTCTAGAATACAGCCGGACACATAGTGGGCATTTAATAATAACATGTTGAATGAATGCAAACACTGAACTTCTTGTCACTTACATCTAATTGCTATGCCTCACAAAAATGATTTTCTACATACATGCCGAAAGAGCCTTGCCCTACGTCCCTCCACAGGACACTACAGTTGGAGAAAGAAGAACAGTTATAGACTAAAATTTTAAAGAAAAAAAAAAGAAGGAACTCACTTAGGGACCAGACATAGATGTATATATTTTATATAAATTTACAAAATTTGGTTTGCTTATATAACTGACATATATGTTGCCTAATTCAATGTATTCTTTCTTTATTATTCTTACAGTTATGCTGATAGTGAAATAATTAAAAATTAATAAGTGAGCTCTATCATATTAAAATAAAAAACTGTTTGATCCCATAACAGTATCCTTGCATTTTTTAATACAGATGAACAAAATAACAATTGGAAAAATAAGCCCGTTGGCAAAGAACAGTTAATTTATGGGCAGATAGTTGAAATTACAAGGACCTTTCATGTTCTAGGTAACGTATTTGGTTAAGGCTTAACTATTAAAAAAATTGACTCACATTCTTTTTGTAGTAAAAATAAAGGTAATTAAAAATAGATTCCTAAACATAAGATAACAATATTTTTCTAAAGTAGTGGTAAAACTAGGCTACCTGAAATTTCCAGGTACACTTGCATTTCGGAGGATAGTAGCTTGGGTAATATGGACTTGAAATTTTCCCTTCAAAGCCAGTGATTTCTTTGACCAATACTGTGTTTTCACACTCTGAAAAAAATATCCAGTAACACACAATGATTTGCAGTTGTGAGATTATGGGAAATGCATTGCATACATTTCTTTAACTACAAAAGCACACTCCTTGATCATCAAACTTATATACTTTGTGAAACTTAAACCAGTTTTTCCAAAAAGAAATAGCACCCTATAGATATATAGCTAAACTTCTTATTTAAATTCTATATTTCTTTTCAATCACATTTTGACTACAGATATATAGGATGCTATTACTCTCTTTAAAAACATAGCTCAAATATATTTTTAAAGCTTCTAAGCCTATTTGTTCCCATTAGTGTATATTTGCTGTTGAAGAAATATACTCAGTTTACATAACATGTTGTTCTGTTTAAATAAAACAATCTAAACATCTATTCTTACTGTAGGGGCATCCTTCTGCTAAAATGTAATTTCCTTTATCTATTTTGTTTGCTGCTTTCCCTAACACTTGGAATCATTCCTAGCATATAGTACATGCTCAATAAATGTTTGTTCACAAATTCCACTGCAATACTTCTGAGCTAATCATATTTTGGAGTTTAGAGATAATTTTCATCTCAACAAAATCTCAAATAGCTTGTTCAATTTGCCTTGATAAATCAACTTTGCATTTAGTTTTGTAATAATATGACCAAACAAACCTATCAAAATAAGCCACTGCCTTAAAATGTAGGTGGACTTATGAAGCTATGACCATCTAACTTAAGCCAGCTCCACTGCCCTCCTCGCCCATCTCTCATTCTGATCCTTTGACCTTGTCAGGGCTCATAAAGAAGTTACAAAAAGACTAGACTTTCAGTGAAGGCTCACTGTGTTTTGTTTTGTTTTACTTCGTCAACCCAAGTCAAAAAGAGAAGAGTGAAAAGAAGCTAGGTCACTTTTTGCTCAGTCTCTGACCTAGGAAAACCCATCAAACCTCGGGGTTTTACTTCCCGTGCACTTTCTCGGATGGCATTCACACGTATCGCTATTAACGAGAATTCACGGAAGACAGCCACTGTAGTGTGCTAGATACTGCGCTATTACCACTGAGCTGCGAATGCATCCTTCTCTGGGGCTCTAACAGGGACTTTTCCAGCAGCTTCTGTCCTTTGCCACCTGGCTTCCTGCCAGGCCCTGCCCATAGGGGGCGCTGCAGGAACACTAGAGCCCTGGAGGAGGAAGAATGGGGCTTCCTACGTTTCTGTTTCCTCTTCCCGGGAAAGTCCCCCCAGCAACGATTCTTGCCCCATCCTCTTTCCTCCCCCTTTCTCCCCCCAGTCTTTCCCACTTTCCCCTCCAACTCTCTTCCTGCCCCTCTCGGCGCAGCTACACTTTCTTCCTGTAGCAGAGCTGAATCCTATTAGCAGTTTTCCCAACTTCCATTTTATTGCATCTTCCTCAAAGATACAGCCCCGGCTGTCTGGCACCTCCTCCTCGAAGGTCTGGGTCCCACGTCCGTGAACACCCGCCCCTGAACCCAGAGACACCGGCTCCAGCTGAGCAGCAGCCCCCTCTCCCCTCCGCCAGAGGTCTGAGTTTCAGGCTACAGACCCCCTCCACATTATAAATTGTCAACGTTGTCACCGATTTCCTTTGTGCCCCCCAGGACTACAGGGGGTAGTTGCTTCCTACAAGTATTACACCCAGAACATCTTAGGTTTTCTTTCTGCCTTTTGAGTGACCTCGCTGACACCTCTATGCCAAGTTAACAGTTGTTCACATTAATGCTCACAGTTTAAATAATACAATCTCCCTCCTCTGACCGGACTCTGAGTCAAGGTCCCTGACTAATAGGACTGGTATTACAACACAGCCTCAGGAGAGATAAGACTGGACTACGATAACAGATATTTTTCAAGGTGACTTTTTTTCAATTAAGAAAGACTTACGTTCTTCTGGAATGACCTCAAAAAATGCCCGGATTCCTGATAGCCTCCATATCTGAGGAGACTTAAACGACACCAACATGAGGTTATTTGTGGAGACGAAGGACATTATCGTTCTTGTGGGTTCACAAATTCTGAAACCAGACAACAAAACAAAAGCCCATGAATAATAACAGGTTATTGAGCGGTGAGCCTCCACCCACCACTAATTCCACCCATCTCCCCGGCCATCCACACAGTTCTTGTTAGAACACTCCACCAGCCAGATCTTCATCTGCCACAGGGCACGACAGAAGGGAGGTAATAAAGATAGAGAAACTTTTGCCTGGTAACTATCAGAGAATTCTCCTGGATGGCTGTCACTGGACCCCCCTTGAGATGGAGCAAGGCATAGACAACTATTGAAATGGCTTCGGTCCTGAGTTCTGGCTCAGGAAAACTGGGTTCAAAACTCAGCTCCATCACTTAACTGGCTGAAAGAGCCTGAGCAGTGAAGGAACTAATCTTCAAAGATGCCAGCTCCCCGATTATGAAAGGATGGTAGTACCAAGAGTCTATTCCTTACAGCACCAGGGTGAGGATTAAGTGTGATAATAGCAAAGTATGTCTGGAAGGATGAAAAGAAATAATAATAATAACTGAGGAATCAGAGCCAGTGACCAACTTACGTTTCACTGTAACCATTACGTACTGTTGAAATTTCTAATATATGCATATTCATCACCAAAATATACATACATACGTAAAACACGGTTGCATACATACATAAGCACTATTAAAAATAATAATTCATGTGCCTTTTTAGCATAGTAACAAATACTAAATTTTTAATAAATTATAACTATCATTATTAAATCATCAAGATAGTAATAAGCACTCACAAAAAGATGTCTGCTAGTAAGTAAAAATTATTAGGGTATGTATAGATATGTGTGTGTGTAATTATATATATAAGAATGAAAATATTTGTGCAAAAACATAACAGACATTTGTTCTAGGTAATGGGACTGTGAAATATTGATCTTGTTTTTCTCTGTTCACTTTCACAATGAACACTGTTTTATCTTTATAATAAGGGAGAAATTTTAATTGTTTTACTAATGGTGTGCAATCATTAGAAGATGTATTCTCACACACTAATGAAACAGTAGATTTCATTGCGGTTGCAATAAAAGTAAAATTAAACAGAAGAGACAGCTAGATTTCAGAAATATTGGCTGACCTTCCTGCTATACTGATTTTAACCCTTGTATGCGGCAAGTAAACAGCGAACGTTGTGTCCCATAGGCTCTGGCTCATACGGAGGATACTAAATAAGGTATGGGTCAGTCTTTGATCTCATGAGCACACACAAAAATAGTTTTAAAAGTCTAAGGGAAACAAGATACTGCCCAAGAGAGACACTGTAAAAAAGTCTTTACTCGCCAGAGTACCTATACAAGATGGTGCTCCGGATTGGCAAGAGGGAGTCGTAAACGGTCAGGGAGTCAGTGACACAGTTGTCAGCTTCAATCTGGACAGACTCTATGGAGAGACGAATCAGATAGCCCACAATGGCCACCAGCTTGAAGTGACACATCAGCCTCCCTGAGGTTGCAGAAATCTCCAGAGGGTAGCGGAGAGACAGATGATCTGCATAGAAGTACTGAGAGCAGCCTTTGTCTGTGGAGACAGCACTTTGTTTTGTTTTAGGAACTTTTAAAAAAAATTTTTTTTTTAAGATTTTATTTATTTGTCAGAGAGAATAAGAGAGAGAGAGAGAGCAAGCAGGAGGTGCAGCAGGCAGAGGGAGAAGCAGGCTCCCGGCGGAGTAAGGAGTTCGATGTGGGACTCGATCCCAGCAGCCTGGGATCATGACCTAAATGGAAGGCAGATATAGACGTTTAACCAAGTGACGTCACCCAGGACGCCACCCAGGCGTCCCAGGGATGACTTTTCTAGGCATCTTTATAAAGAGTAAGGACCAAAGAGTTTATGTGGAGGACGTCTGCTGTTTTTGCCAGCCTGGAATCTGCTCCCCTCTCTTCTGGTAACAGCACCAAGACTTCACTTTGAGAAACTACCCCTATCCTGCCTGTATGGATTGGTTGGGGTTCAACTCACTTCTACGTCCAGAGATGGGCACATGACCCAGACTGGCCAATCAGAGTAAAAGAAGCTGGTTCATGAATGGTTAGGCCAGCCGATCTGAGGCACTAAGTTCAGCCCCAGAATTTCTGGAAAAATTCTGGAAATTTGTGTGAGCTTTTTTTTTTTTTTTCTACTATTGTCGCTACTGATAAATTCTAAGCTAGGATCTACTGGTTGCCATTCATGACACTGAGTTAGAAGAATACACTCGAAGCTTCCACAGGGAAAAGCAAGGATGCAGAGTTCTGATGATATTTTATTTTGCAACCTGGCCCCAAACACGCCTAAAGACAGCACATTCCATGTATGTCCCAGTTATAAGAGCCAATCATGTTTCTTCTGGGCTTAAGCCAGTTCAAGTGTATTTCTGTCACAGGCAACTGAAAGAGCATTACCAAATACCATCATTTGAAAAAGAAAACTACAGCCAAAAAGGATACTGATTTGGAGACAGCGTAGGAGAAACTGCATGTCATACTTTACCAGATCCTATGGTTGAAGAATAATCTGACCGCAGCCCAGCTGCATTGAAAAAAACACGTGGAAAAGAGATTGTCAGTTCCAGCATTCCATTTTGTTGGAATTTTGCTTAGTGAAAATTCCTTTCAGTCCAGCAATTCATCATTTCTGGGATTTGCTTTAAAATGATCCAGGGAGGGTAGGGGAAGTTGTCTGTGTATTTCAAGAGCAAGTGGGATGGCCATGAGTTCATAGTTGTTGAAGCTGAATAAAGGGTATATGAGAGTTCATGATACTATGCTCTTTACTCTTCTTGATGTTTGAAACTGTCCATAGTGACACATTTTAAATATCTTTAAGGGTAAAAAGCAACCAAAGAAATGTAATAATAATTAGTCCTAGATCTGAAATAGTATTTGTGGTGCAGACTTTTCCACTAAAGATATTTCATTCATTCATTACTTATCAGCCACATACTACTATATTACATGCCTGGCATATGGAGATATATATATAAAATTTAATATGATTAATATGATTTTAATAAGATTTTAATTTGCATTTAAATGATTTGATATGATTTAAATCCAGAGAGAAAGCGTAATTTGGGGGTCATACAATTAAAGTATTTTACTGGCAAATCAAACAATGAAGTTTGCATTTTGGCAGAGCTACTCAACAAGCCATTGTGGAACACTGGGCAGCACTTTGTAACATAGTTGTAGTTCTGTCTGGACAAAGGAAAAGACAAGATAAGCTTCAGCAAAATTCTCTCTTCTTCAGGACTCGGAGACTTACTTTGAAGATTCATGAATTAAATATAAGGCAGGGGACACTTGAACAAATTCAATCTCATATATATTTTGAAGCCACTTCTATCGCCTAATCATTGTATATAACATTTAGCAACTTCCTTTATCAACATCCTCAGCTAATCCTGTTTCACTGGGATTGTGGAAAGAATACTTCATTATAATATTGACTGTGTTTAATGGCAGTTTCAGGAGTGCTGCAGGAAGGAATGCATGAAGGAGAATGACCCAACAATCACCATTTAGTACCACAGAGTCCATGTCAACAGCCAGGCCCTGCAAGTTCCCCACAGAGGTTCGGTTCATGATGCTCGTCTGGATGGAGTCCTTCAAAATGGCAGCCACACAGTCCTCACAGAAGATATGGCCCTTGGCATGTGGCATGACAAACACAATCCAAAAGTGGACAAGGAGGCCACCTTTGTTGTTGCCACTATAGAAAAAAAAATAAATAAAAAAGAGGAATGTTCAGGTATATATCTTAGGAAGTGGACTCTCATAGAAAGCCAGTGATGAAACTGAATGATTCAAAGTAAGTCAGTGAGGACATCCTTCAACTTCCAAAATTTCTTCTTTAAGAAGTCACTGATTCCTATTGTGGGGACTGGGAAGGGAAAGCATCATAGTATGTGTCTTGCTGTGTTGGGTTCTCATCTAGAATCATTCGTGTATAGTTGCATTTCCCTGGAAAACACACTATTTTTATGGATATCAGAGATTCACTGCTATTACAAATAAAGACAACTATGATTTTTGACACTACCATGTCTAGACACAGTGCTAAATTCTACTTTATCCTACCTAATCTTATGAGGAAGGTCCTATTATTGCAGTTTTGCAGAAAAGGAAGTCAAGATCAACTACAACTGAAAATCATATGGCTAGTTAAGTAGCAAATTCTGGAATCCAGTCCAACTTGGTTTTCAGCCAAACCCTGGAGCAAGAGCTCTAAGTGCACAAATACTGTCATGTTTTATGAAAAACAAACCTTAAGTGTTCTATGGTAAATAATGCAGGAAAGAAAGTAAACAAACTGTTCTACTCCCAGACTTCTTAATGTCTTCGGTATGCCAAAGCGAATTGTGAGTCTCAGCAGATATGCAGGAAGTGGGGGGACATGGTACACAGTTTGAGAAATAAGTTTTAATAAAACAAATAATTAAAAATTCATAAAATTTTTAATTTTATTTATGAATTTAAAATTCATAAAAATTTTGACACAAATTATTTGACCATGAGATCCTTTTTTTCCTCAGAAATTCTCCAGTGATCAGTTTTTAGCTGAACATATTTTGAGAAATCCTGCACTGTGTTTTGATTTTACCCCCACCCAATGGTAGCCATGTTTGAGGCCATTGTGCCCAGCAGCATTAATGCGGGGGGGCTCCAGGACCCCAGCTGTGGGGAGAGGACAGGCTTTGGCAGATGCAGAGAAAAACTCAGCACCACAGCAGGGGAGAGTTGGGTCGCCAGTTGTGGTAAAACGTATTAACCCAAAACCGCCCCCAGGAAGTTACTGGAGAATGGTCATAGCTGAGCCCTTCCACAGCCTTGAGAAGAATTTACAGAAGTAAACACAGATGTCCCAAAGCAAGGGACATACATTACCTGACATCTGCAACGACAGACTGCTTGTAAAATTTAGAGAAGGCAGATGTTGTATAAACCAGGTTTACCTAAAAAAGAAAAACCGAGGTTTCTGAAGTCTTTCAAATTGGCTTCTTCTCATGGTACCTAGCATGCTGTAGGTCCAAACTCTGCCAGCTAGCAGGGAGAAAAGCAGGGTCTGGCTGAAGCCTCAAGTGCTGAGTTACTTACTGTCCCTGTGCTCTCTATGAAGAATAATCCGTTACCTTCGTTCATTCACTGCTCTCTTGAGACACCCTAATTAAGCTTAACTTCTGTATTCTGCCAACTCCAAAGGTTAATTTTCTCCTCAATTAATAAGTCAAACTCCTTTAAGTACATTTTCAAAGTACTTGACCCAACCGCTTTTCTAGCAATGCAGTCTAAAAAATTCATATTCTTAAGGACACATTGCCGGCCGAGCCACTAGGGGGCAGGCGGTGCCTTCCGCCGGGTCCGGTCTCTAGGGAAACACCCGGCGCTTTTAAAACGTTTAAAACGCCGGAGTTGGAGCCAGAAGAGAACTATTTGAATTTACCTTCTTGGCCCTTCCTTAGCATTTCTAAAGCCACACTGAGTCTCTGCCAAATCTCCTGCTCCTGTGTTCCCCTTCCTACCTAATGGCAAAGTCACCCACCTAATTGTGAGGTTTAAATTCACTATGCAACACGGAACGTGTTATCGAAAACCGCTGAGCCCCCACTATGTGTTTCTTTTTCTTTTTCTCTTTCTCTATTTCTCTTTCTCTCTTCTCTCTTTCTCTTTTTCTTTCTCTTTTCCTCCCTCCCTCGCTTCCTTCCCTCTCTCCTTCCTTCAGAATGTTTGGACTAACTCAAGGAGTAACTGATACGCAGTAAAGGTGAAAGGTTTAGCTACATAGTCCGTGTGGGGGTGGCCCGCCGTGCCCGACAGCGGGCCACCCCGCTTGTCTTCCACACAGCCTTTCCCCAGTCTACAGGGCAGGGCGCCTGTCCTGGCAGTAGGGGCGCCCCTGGGTAAGGCACCCTCTCCATTACTGTGCAGATACAAATTGGAAGAAGCTTTCTAGTGGGTAATGTATATCAAGAACAGTGAATAGATTATTTTATACACTTTTAGGGGGTCAGTTAGGGAAGTAATCACGGATATACACAATCTATGGAGCAGTTTCGTGTAGCATTACGCATAGGAGCAATAGACAGCTTGAATATCCAATAAGAAGGGATTGTCTCTGCCATTTACAACGAGGTGGATGGAACTAGAGGGTATTACGCTAAGCGAAGCAAGTCAGTCAGAGGACACAAATGCCATATGATTTCACTCGTATGTGGAATTTAAGATACAAAACATGAACGTAAGGGAAGGAAAAATAAAATCAGAGAGGAAGACAAACCGTAAAAGACTCTTAATTGTAGGAAACAAAGTGAGGGTTGCTGGAGAGGAGAGGGGTGGGGGGATGGGATAACTGGGGGATGAACATTAAGGAGGCATTTGATGTAATGAGCACTGGGTATTGTATGAAACTGATGAATCACTAAATTCTACCCCTGAAACTAATAATACTCTATATGTTAACTAAATTGAATTTAAATAAAAAAAATATTTAAAGGGATTGGCTAACTTTGTAGCTATTAAAACTTCATTTTTTAAAGAATATTTACTTGCATAGAAACATGTAACCTAATGTTAAGAGGAAAAATTCAGATTATAAATCTGAACATCTACTAATATTTCAATATTGTGCTGTCCTATATGTCTCTGTGGCCCAGAATAAAAAGGGATCTATCTTTGCAGATGATGTTAAAGACAATTTTTTGTTCCTTTTTTGTATTTTTCTGAATTTTATAATTTTTTATGGTTAAATACATATTAGACCTATAAAGAGAGTTTTTATTTTGGTTTTTTTTTTAAAGTAAAGAGATTCCAGTGTATTGAGGTTGATATAAATGTGTACAGCTCCTAGAATTAAGCAATATGATTATAACTTTAGTTCTGGAAGGCATTTTAAAGATCAACTGATCCAATTCCTTTATTTTACAGATGAGAAAAACTGGAGCTCAGAGGACTCTTGCTTTCACTTTCAGCAATAAATAAAATACATGAGTAAACAAATTAAATTTAATTAATTAGCAATTCTATCAAATAAGCAATTACAGCCAAGATGAGCTAAATTCCACGTTCCCGCTGACTACTTCCTTGATCCTCCCTGCTCACCTGGGAGCACTGTCACCTTGTGACCCTTCCACCCCAAACCCTCACCCCCTGACCCCACTCTCCCCGGCCTCCCACACAACCCTCCCTCCCGCCCCCTCCAACACCCTCCATCATCTCACCACTTGCTGCACAGTCTGAGCCACTGACAGAAATTCCCTGGACTCTTTCTGTCGGTATTCAGGAAGAAACTCAATGTTGGTGATGCGAAACATCCCAACAAAGTAAAAAGCATCTCTGCTTTCTGTCTTACCTGTAAGACAGGAGAGAGAGTGGGTAAGGGACTCTTCCCTCTCTGTGGCAGTGAGGCACTGTCTGATTTATGTCAGCATCAAGCTCCTCAAATGGTTTGTGTCATTTATTTACTTATTTTTAAAGATTGCATTTATGTATTTGTTAGAGAGAGTGGGCAAGCACAAGCGGGTGAAGCTGTAGGCGGACAGAGAAGCAGGCTCCAGTATGAGAGTGAGCAAGGAGCCCGATGTGAGACTCGATCCCAGGACCCTGGGATCATGACCTGAGCTGAAGGCAGCTGCTTAACCCACTGAGCCACCCAGGCATCCCTGTTCAAATGGTTTTATTGGACAGCTACATATGTTCCTGGCTCATAGCCTGGGAAGGCTCTAAAAGTCATTAATAACAACACTTCCATTAGCAGTAGATCACCATTTCTCTTAGGATAGTCTATTCTCTCTACTGACTCCTAGTAAGCACTTCTGAGCAAGACTAAAAGGTAAAAGATAGAACTTGTTGACTTTATATGCATCCTAGAGTCACTAAGGGACCAAAAAGAGCATGCAGCCTCCATGGATCCTGAGTCTGAAGACAGTAAGGAGGTAAGAAATGTCTACCCTGAGGTCAGGTGAGCATAGTGGGGGAGGAGGGAAAGGCCCTCCAGTTGATGGTCACTGAGCTCCTGGGGGCTCATCCTTATCTGACCTGTAAGGCTGATACACAGGATGCTGGGCGAGTCTTCAGCTCTGTGCAATACATGGAGAATTCATTCTTCCTCTGAGCCACAAAGCCTGGTTCTCAGCCCAGTGTCAGGTCACTCATGCTTAAATACTCTGCCCGGTGAGGACCATGGGATTTGGTGTCAGGCTTGCCCAGAAACCACTGATGACACGACACGAGCAAGAACACTGCTGTGTCTGACTTGCCTTAGAGCACCTGACTATAGCTTAGGGAATTGTTGCGGGGGGTGGGGGGGGTGGGATTAGGGGTTCTTCTTTCTGCCTTTCGTTTTTGTTACCACGGTCTTACTCCTTGGCGGTACCCTTCACCTGGCTCCAGTGGCCGTGGTACATTTCTCCCCTTTGATGTATGTCCCACTATATCATAACTTCTGTCTATATGTCTGTCCTTTAAGAGTAACAGTAACTTCTTTTTATCCCTCAGCGTCTTTCATAGCTCTGAAGCTCAGTAAATGTTTGAGGGAAGAAAGAGAGAGAAGAAGCGTGGTAGAGGAAGAAAGGGAGAAATTTTCTCTGCTAGCGCAATGCCCAACATTGAATTAGGCTGAATTAGGAAGAAGGGGCACCTAGGTGAGTGATAGGAAGCCACCCCCTTTGTGTGAGCCATCCAGGGTCACAGTAGCCCCATGGGGGGAGTGAGGCTGTGGAGGTGTGGGAGGGGGCACATTGGCAGATGG